>NC_059384.1:27104415-27731082 GCF_019703515.2 Myxocyprinus asiaticus
TGGCAACACATTTCCACATGTCTACTATCAAAAGAGATCACAATTATGTCTGTACAAAGGAGTGACGAAATACAGCCATTTTATTTTGAGTATGTCTTTTTCAGGCTTGTACTCAAAACTCAAATCTAGGAACCACCCAGAAAACCCTTGCAACTACCTTACAATGACTTCACAACCACCCAGAACACCCTAGCAACCATCAAGAACACTTTTAAAAATGTCTACTAATGTCCTGGCAATCATATAGGTAACCATAGAAACCAACAAGCAATGCCATAGCAATCACCCTGAACACCCTAGGAACCATCCAGAACACCCTTGCTTACCTCTAGTAACACCCTGGGTTCTTTTGACTTGGGCCAGTAAGCAAATACCTAGCAACCACCCAGAAAACACTAGCAACCACCTTACAATGCCTTTGAAACCACCCAGAATACTCTAGCAACCATCCACAACCCCTTTGTCAGCATCTAGTAACGCCCTGGCAACCATTTAGGTAACCCTAGAAACCACCAAGCAATGCCATAGCAACCACCCCGAACCCCTAGCAACCATCCAGAACACCCTTTCTTAACTCTAGTAACACCCAGGCAACCATTTATGTAACCCTAGAAACCACCAAGCAATGCCATAGCAACCACCCCGAACCCCTAGCTACCATCCAGAACACCCTTGCTTAACTCTTGTAACACCCTGGTAACCAATCAGTAGGCCTACACCCTAGGAACCACCTAGCAGTGCCCTACCAACCTCCTTGAACACCCTAGCAATCATTCAGCATTCCCTAGCAACCATCTAGCAATGCCCTGGCAACCACACACAACAAGCTAACATTGTGGCAGCAATGTTATTCATTTTGGACACAGACAAAAAAAAAAACGTTTAAAGGTACAACGGCTGTCATTGGGGTGACACCGTCAAGGGGACCTTTTTTGCACCTCTAGTTCAAATGCATAACTCATTTGGGGTACATAATTGTACCCTAAGGACCTAATGTGTCCTCTTGGAACAAAACTGTACCTTCACAGTCCTCTTTTTGTCTCCTTAAGGGTACAAATATGTACCCAAAAGATGGGTTCCATCCCAGAGATGGCAGTTGTACCTTAAAACATACAGTTTAGTACCTTTTTTTTTTTTTTTTCTGAGTGTGAAATATAATTGGTTAATACTCTTCTCCCCACCTGTGCATCATTGGTTACATCAGCGAAAAGCAAAGCTGTTTTAGAAGGCTGGGTGATATAGGGGGAAAAAAATCTGCATATTTTCAGACTTAAGGACAATTTAAGATTCATGTTGATTTTTCAACTTTTAAATGTACTCAACTACTCGCCAGTAACTGTCACATAACTAACGCTTTATTATGATTTTTAAAGAAAAGAAAGGAGACCCATATTGTTCATCAATATGCGCACAACGCTGAGGCCAGTTATGGTCTGATTAACCCTTCCCTGGTCTTGCAGATATTTTAGACACATTTAGAACCATTTTTAAAATGAGTCAAAATGACCCACAAGACCACGGAAGGGTTAAGCCGGTACAATCACACTATACAATCGTACTCAAAATATTACCAGCTTATATATCAGTCTCTATCTAGTTAACCTATTTTTCATTTATTTTTTGTTGGAGCACGCACACGTGCGCAGCTGATAAGATTGGAGGCAGCATCAAGCCAAGCGCTATGAATTTTTTTATCTTCCTTATTCAGCCTTTGGTGGATCGACTACATATCTAACAATAGCGTTTGCTAATATTTTTATGAAAATGTATTTAAAAAAAAAAATAAAAAAAATCACCCACCCCTACTTTAGGTTCATGTTGTCTTTAAAAATTCATCCATGTCTCAGTATGTTGTATTTCACTCGATAACAATAGATCCTTTCTAATAAAGTACTCCGGAGGCAGTTCTTAAAGAGAGGGCAGCAAAGCATGAAGGCCAGATGTTGGGCCAATTCCGGCATCTGTCCCATAAACCATGAGTGAGCAGGCGGCTGCATGACAAGTGCACAGCATCAAAGCCCGGGCGAAAGCCTCAGAAATATCCTTAGATTTGCCATCACACAAAGAGAGTACACATATATACACACGCATCCCCTGGGATGGTCTTTCCTCTGAAGTCACCCCGGAGGATCATTAAAGAGGGCTGCAGCGTTGGGCGGAGAAAGTGTCTAACAAGAGGGCCAAACAGGTGTTGAAAGTGTGTGTGTGTGTGTGTGTGTGTGTGTGTGTGTGTGTAAGGCCAGTGTTGTGACATCTGAAGTTCATTATTCACACTGACAGTGACTTGCTGCAACAAAGCAACAGGAAGTTATTAATTTTCAATGACAGTTTACAGTTCATTCAACTTCATAATATCCCTATCAATGCAATGTTATACATTAACATTTACACCTTTGCTGAGAAAACAATACCTACACATCAATGCCTCCCTTAACTGTATGTTTTGGTTCCTCTGTGTGTGTGTCTGTGTGTCTGCACTGTTCCCTCTCTGCAGAGAACCTCATTCTGGTTTCATACCCATAAACCCCTGCAGCATGTGTCATCTGTAGCGCACATAAATGTGTCATGAGCACACGTTCCAAAGGCGCTAGTTATCAGAAACACACACACACAAGAAACCACAGGCGGAATTTATAGAACACACTAACATTTTGCCAGACACCAAAACTGTGTCTTCCCCGAGACAAATAACACTGTAAATGACAGACACACAAACTGCCACTGACATGATGATTATTAAAACTCTACCAAACTCCTAGATCCTGATTTCCTATTGCTTTCCTCCTAATGGGCAGATCTTGCAGAAAATGCGAAGCGCCCACCAATCTAGTTTCCCTGAAGATTTGGTCTTTCCAAGTGCAGAATGTTCCTTGAGGCTGTTGTGCACAAATCCGTTTTATAAAACTGCTGCTTTTTTGTCTTTTTCTTATTGTGTAGTATTGCCTGAAGGCATAGTGAGGGAACGAGGGAGAGAAATATCACATCCATGGCACAAAAATATGAAATAATCTCTTTCAGTGGCCCAGATTCCAGGTAACAAAGTTTGCAAAGCATAAAGGCAGCACACAAAATATTGCAGTAACGTAACCCAGATATATGTATTCAATGTGAATGAGACTTTTTTCTTTTGTAAGCCTTTTTTGAAAGAACAATAAATAAGAGACAGGATTTTAAAAGAGAGAGAGAGAAGGAATGGGATATTCACTAAATGCAGTTCAGATTCGAACCAGTTTTTCCCACGTAAGCACCAAGGCTCAATATGGCTGGAGTATATGCACTAACCGCAAGGCCATGTCACAAATGGGTGAGATATTTTCATTTCTCAGTTTCAGTTAGGACTGGGCGATAAATCAAATACATACAATATATTTGATACTATTTTGTGCTCTTTGATATATCAGCAATATCAAATTAATTGAAATTGTGAATATTGCTAACATTTGAACACACGTTTTTTTTTGTTTGTTAGTTTTTTTTTTTTGGTTAATCACAATGATTCAACTATTGTTTTGGGTTATCACTCAGAAATGTTCAGCTGGGCATTTCTGTGTGGAGTTTGCATGTTCTCCCTGTGTTCGTGTGGGTTTCCTCCAGGTGCTCCGGTTTCCCCACAGTCCAAAAAGACATGCAGGTTAAGTTAATTGGAGACCCTAAATTGCCCATAGGTGTGAGTGAGAGTGTGAATGTGTATATCTGTCTGTGTCGCCCTGTGATGGACTGGCCACCTGTCCAGGGTGTTTCCCTACCTTTGGCCCGAAACAGCTGGGATAGGCTCCAGCACTACCCGCAACCCTGCATAGGACAAGCAGCTATAGGAGATGGTTGGATGGATGTATATATGTATGTAATTATTGATGTTTATTAGTATGTTATTATTGATTCTATTTTTATAATGGTGCATACAAATAACAAATATAAAATATTGTTCTTTCTTGTTTTCACTTAGTAAGAAAGTGCTGAACACATGCCATGATTACTTTTAACTAGATGTTTACCTCTTGTTTTACACTTCTTGCTTAAAATATTTAGAATCTACTTGGCAAAAACAGCTGTTTGGTTGAAATGATGGTTCCTTCAAATGGAAAAATTCAGGACAAATACAGGTCCATAAATATCGAGATGTATAACGAATATCATCAAAAGTCTGAAAATATTCAGATATAATTTCACTCAGTCTTAGTTACAGTCATGGCATTCATAAGCAATGGTCATTGGGCTTAATGAATTTGTAACACCACTTGCTTTGAACCATTAAGGCCAACAAAATCTGTAAATTTAAATCTATTAAGTGTTCTCTGCTTCCTCGGCTCATGCCAAGCACTTTTCCACGCAAATGAGTAAAAAGAAAAGTTATGAATTAAAAGTTTCTTGCAACTAAGGGTATGAAATAGCAGTAATAACAATTCTGGGCACTAATGGAAGTGCAGAGTGGATTTTTAGAAGATTAACCTGGCTGAGTTAACTTCAGATCTCTCAAGCAAGACCTCCCTTCAATTCAAAAGCTTGAAAAAATGCTTCCTTTCTTTTTCTTTTTCTTTTTTTTTTTAATGCTAAACATTTGATTAGCATGTAAAGCATGGATTTGAGCACAGTGGGCCAATTTGACTCAAATTTCCTCCCATATGTCGGAACAAAGACACAGTTGGAGACGTCAGGTGAGGTTGCGTATCGCTTACTGTGAAATGAAATTCTACCCTTCTTTTTCCCCCTCAGTCTTCATTACCCTGCCATTATTAATGCACCGCCAGCGTTCAAGAAACTTTTGTTAGGAAACTGCGTGTTCTGTAGGCTGGCAAGTAAAAAAAAATAAATAAATAAAAAAACAGGATAACGGGGCTAGAGGGAAGATTTAGGAATACTGGGATTAAAAAAGAAACTGACACTGATGTTATTGCGGTGAGATTGCCATTTCTACACTTGAAACACACACTCGTGCTGGAGGAAGACTGAAGCAAGTACCAGCAGTTCTTTGTATAGTTCAATACACACATGGTAAAAAGATAAGTTGATTTTTCCCCCTTTCCACAATTCTCACTCACTCTATATTTGACATTTTCTCTTACTTACACAAATGTTGTTTTTTTTTTTTTTTTTTTTTTTTCAATATGGCACAATATTTTATGACTATTTCAACTGTGAGTGAGAAAAGATGTAGAAGAAAAGTTGTAAAAAAATATAGTGCTAGACAATTCTAGCAAGATAAAGCAATATTTAAAGGGGGCATATCACCAAAATAATAAAACATAAAAAGGTACACTACGGAATTCTGGGCTCTCTCCTGACATCTTTGGCTGAAACATAAAATTGCGTGTTACTTGCAGGGGAACATTGCTTTGTTTTTACATCACTCTTTACGTCAAGTGCTCTTCTGCTCTCACTGAGACCATCTGATGCAACTAAGCCACAAAACTGTATAACAGTGTAGAACGTGAACGTGCATTACGTGTAGTACATTGGAACGTGGAACTTGGCCAATCAACAGAGGTCAATCAAAGTCTTTCTAGCAAGTCAGGCGGCCATCTTTGGAATGCTCTCAGGCAGCTGTTTTTTTTTTTTTTTTTTTTTTTTTATGTAAACAATCGGCATACAAGTGCAGCTCCTATTTACTTGAATGAAGAAAGACCGAAATCTCCAAAACAGTTGGTCAAGATTATGATCAAAGAACATATTTCAAATCAGCCGTTAAATCAGCCAACACTGGAATCATAAAATGTGTTTCTTTACCTCAGTTTATGCTAAAAAAAAATGCAATTTTCCCAGCTTGTATAACTAATGCCCATTCTCAAGCTAATTGATAGGCAATGTCTGTATCTAAAAGGTGATTGGCTCTTTTACCTGTAAGGAGGGACTTCCTTTCTACATCCTTTGACCATTGGGCATTCCAGTTACTCCCATTCATTTTAATAGAAGTGGTCAGTCTCTAATAAATAATCTCTTGGTCAATTAAATATCTTAAGGGGTGTTATGGACAAAGCAACCGGCATCATAAATGTTCAATGGCGACATAGGCACCAAAGACCACAGCGATGAAAATGAGTTCAGCACGAGTTCAACTTTTGTGCAAATACGTAGCACAGTGACTACCAATGGGAGTCCAGACAGTAAAGCTAATGTGATCAGCCTACTGATACAGCTAAAAATGTTAAACACACTACAGACACAAACTAGTAAACAACAATTACTGGGTCACTTTCAGCTACATAATTGCTGTCAGTGTGAACGCTCCTTTATAGGTAAACAACAAAGTAGCAAAAACTACTAATTCAATTCTAAGGACCAGAACGAGGTTAACATTTTTTATGAAAACTAAATTACGACTATTTTTGGTGCAAGAAACCTTGACTAAAATTATAAGTAGACTTCGGCGAGAAAAATTAAATGCTACAAATGTATAGAACATGATCCTTCAAGGCTATCTGAGGTAGCGTTCAGTAGTGTGCTGTTTGTTAAGTATTAAAGGAAGCTGTGTAATTCAAATCCCTATCTCTGTTTATAACTTCGGTAACACTTTCTATGAAGCCCATATTTATAATGCACTGTCATGTCATTATAATGCATTACTAATGTCTCATAATACACCTTATAATATGTTATAACTTCTCATACACCACAATTATAATACATTATATTGCATTATAATAAGTACCTATGCATAGTTATACCTTATAGTATAATGCATTATTACACAAGCAACATTCAATTGTATCTGCAGAAGTTATAATCTATTATATATATTTTGTAATATATATATAATAGGTATGCTTTAAGTGGCAAAAACAATATCTTCTTATAAACATCCATAAGATATGTTTAAATGGTTATAAGACGTTACAACTCATGGAAATGATATGCATTACACATGCACAAAATAGAAAATAACACCCATTCAATGTAAATTTTGAGATATTACAAAAGACACTTGTAAAGCTACAAGGAATTATGAATGTTGTTCACACGTGTAGCCAATCTTCTTGGGTGTAAACACACCCAAGAATAAAATAAAAAATAAAAATAAAATAAAAATCTAACTGATTCCATACTGCACTCTATTCAATAAATTGTAATGTTTGTTAATCTTATTTGGAAAATTATTTCATAAATAACTTCCATTGTATAAGTTTGACTTGTATTGTATGTTGCAAGTTTATGTTATGGCTGTTCATAAGATATTTATATTTTGTAGCTTTACTTAAAGCAGGCAAATTCCACTTATACTGTAAAATGATCAGGTCATAAAGCCTTTTGACTGTTTAAACTATGCTGCTTTTGCATGACAGCACTTATACGTTTAACTTTATTAGCTTCTGCTGCGTTAAAATTGGATGTTGCTTGTGTTATAATGCATTATACTCTTAAGTACAGTATAACTATGAATAGGGGAAGTCTTACAATGTATTTTAAATGTAGTTATAATTATATATGAGAAGTTATAATAAGGTGTATTATGAAACATTATGGATGCAGTATAATTAATGTATAATGCCTTTACAATGCATTATAAATATGGGCTTCATAGAAAGTGTTACCATAACTTTATCTTTCTCTCAAAATCTGTTCCCTAGTATTCTGTGGATTGTGAGATGAAAAGGACAGCAAAAGTCCATGTTTCTCTAAGTGTTAACTAAAGACAATAGCATTAAAGATCAATACATGCTAAGTGGATTAGGGACAACACAAAGCACATATTTCAAAACTATTGATGTCACAGCAACACGAGGCAAAGCAGAATTACTCTGAATGACATTATGCCCTGTAATTCATCACAATTGGAAGTCTTTGGATAATTGAAAGCATTGATTGGTCAGAGAGCTCACAGGCAAATAGCTGATTGGTCCACAGTGAGTGAAACAGTGGAGTAAATCACGTGTTAAAATAATATGCCGTGCTCAGACGACAGTGAACATTGATTAATAATTATTTGTACTATCACAGCTGAGGAAGGAGGGAGAGGGGCTTTTTTAGAGGCAAGAAAATCAATGAAATTGGAATAAGCCTTAAAAATTATAGGCGGCCATCTCTTTCTCTATATTTTTTTCTGCCACATCCCTAACCCTCAGAGACTCACGCAGCATTTCAACACATAGAAACTGAAATAATAACAATTTCTCACTAAATGTGGGTTGAAACTACATTCATTAGCAGCTCCAAATATATTATAACAAATATTTTGGCAGGGAAATTCGAATTTTCTAACATGACAAAGTCATATAAAATGTTCAATGACTTCTTACAACATTGCTAACTGTGAGTATTTTATGTGAGAATAAGTAGACAAGATGGCAGCACACACAGATGCATCGGCTCAGTGCTCCCTGAAAATTCCCTGGAATTCAATCCGGTCACATCAAATTTCTTCTACAGTTGGGAAGAACTTCTACATATCGGAAAACACACCAAATTTTCATCACGAACGCTTTCCAACATTCCCATCAGATTCCAGCGGAGATAGCAAGAACATCGGGGTCACCATGGATTATCGTAACGAGCGGCAGGCATCGAAGACAGCGGAGAGAACGGAGACAGAAGCGAGGATGTCACCCTAGCTAGGCTAAGGAGAACCCCTCACAGACCACCGCTCCCCAGCCTCTTCATTACCAATGTCAGGTTGCTTTCCAACAAGATGGATGAGCTGAGACTGGGTATATCATTGCGGACACCCATTCGGAATAGCGACGTGATGATTATTGCAAAAACTTGGCTAAATCTAGGAGTCCCGGACGCAGCTATTGAGTTAGCATGCCGCTCAGCCCACCGCAGTTACAGAAACAAGAACTCCAGTAAGAGCCGTGGAGGTGGCCTGTGTATTTATGTAAATAACAACTGGTGCATAAACACTGCCATCATCGACAAGCATTGCTCACCTGATCTGGAGTTTCTGGCATTAAAGTGCAGACCCTTCTAACTGCCGGGGGAGTTCTCTGTTGTTATTGTTACAGCCATGTACATTCCACCATATGATAACCTGGCACTCGGCTATGTGCTAACAGAAATAAATAAACAACAGAATGTGTACCCCAAAGGGGTCTCCATTGTTGCTGGAGATTTTAAAGATGCCAATTTAAAGACTGTACTTCCAAAATTTGATCAACATGTTAAGTGTTCAACTAGTGGGGGAAACACGCTGGACTGTGAAAGACTTACCCCTCTCACATTTTGGACAATCTGATCACCTATCACTATTCCTAATCCCAGATTACAGTCCCATTATTAAGAAACAGAAATTTACCTCCAGAACAATTAAAATCTGGCCTGAAGGAGTGTCTCTACAACTGCAGGACTGTTTGAAGCACACCAACTGGGGCCTGTTCTCTAACCAAGATGTAGAGGAATACACCTCAACAGTATTCTTCTACATGAGGACTTGTGTCTAAAATGTTCCCATCAACAAATGCATCTGTGTTTTCCCAAACAGAAAAGCATGGATGACAAAGGAGGTCCAGATCCTTTTGAGAGACCGCAATGCAGCCATCAGATCTGGAGACAGAGAACAGTACAGTGCTGCCAGTCACAAACTGAAGAAAGATATTAAATGTGCTAAGGCCACATACAAGGAAAAGATTGAGGCCCACTTCACCAACAGTGGTCCAACACATATGTGGCAGGGCATTCAGCACATCACCAACTACAGAAGCAACAAAGACCCACCAATAGGCAACAATGCCTCGCTGGTGGAGCAACTTAACTGCTTCTTTGCCTGCTTTGAGACAAAAGGATCAGACAATATAACTACACCCCCACCAGCCACCACCAATCACTTACTTACCATACAGACACAGGAGGTAAGGCAAATTCTTACTGTAAATGTTAAAAAGGCTGCAGGGCTTGATGAGATTCCAGGAAGAGTGCTCAGAGACTGCGCCCATCAGCTTGCGGAGGTGTTTACTAGTATCCTCAATCTGTCCCTGTCCCAGGCTACTGTATCTGCCTGTCTGAAATCAGCCATAATTATACCAGTGCCAAAACAGACCAAAACCAAGTGCCTGAATGAATAGACCGGTGGCACTCACACCAATCATAGCAAGGTGCTTTGAAAGACTGGTTTTAAAGCATTTCAAATCCACCATTCCTCCCACCCTAGACCATCACCAGTACGCGTACAGAGCAAATAGATCCACAGAGGATGCCTTCACCATGGTTCTCCACACTGCACTGACCCACCTTGAACAGAAGGGGATATATGTGAGGATGCTTTTTATAGACTACAGTTCTGCATTCAACAGTATTGTTCTCAGCAGGCTGGTCACCAAACTGCTTGACCTGGGTCTCTGTAACTCCCTGTGCATGTGGATCAAGGACTTTCTGTCTAACCGCCCACAGACAGTCATACTCGGTCTCCATCTCTCACCAAGCCTGACACACAGCACTGGCGCACCACAAGGCTGTGTGCTGAGTCCCTCCCTCTATTTCCTTTACACAAATGACTGCATCCCCACATATCCTTAAAACACAATCATTAAATTTGCAGATGACACAACAGTGGTGGGACTGATCTTGAATGCGGACGAGACTGGTAGGATGGTGTACAGAAAACAATCTGTCACTGAACATAAAAAAAAAAAAAAAAAAAACTAAAGAACTCATCATAGACTTTAGGCAACACCGCAAGGACCTTGCTCCTGTAAACATCAAAGGAGAAAAAGTGGAGAGGGTTTACAGCTTCAAGTTTCTTGGAACCCTATCACAGAGGACCTCACATGGACAATAAACTCCACTGCCCTGGTCAGGAAGGCTCAACAGCAGCTCTATTTTCTAATGACACTTAGGAAAACCAACCTGTCTGTAAAGATGCTTGTGTCCTTCTTCCACTGCTCTATAGAGAGTGAACTATCATACTGTATTACAGTATGGTATAGCAACTGTTCAGCAGCAGACAGGACAGCTCTCCAGAGAGTCATAAACACAGCCCAGAAAATAAGGTACATCTACCTGCCCACAATGGAAGACACCATCAGATCATGCTGCCTCCGCAGAACCAGCAGCATTCTGGAGGATGAAACTCACCCCTATCATCATCTCTTCTCTCTGCTGCCATCTGGAAGGTGTTACAGGACCTTAAAGACCTGCACTTCCAGGCATAAAAACAGTTTCTACCCCAGAGCCATTACTGAACTGAAATCTATAAAACACTGTCCCCCTACCACCACCACCCAACATTATCATAATACTCCACACCATAGGACTAACAACTGGAATAGTAATTCCATACAAAGAGGAAATGTGGAATAACATCTGTAAATATCTGTATATAACGTGCAATAATATTTTTATAAGGTGCAATAGCACTTGGTACAATGTGCAATAGTAGCTTCAGATATGCATCTCTTTTTATAATTTTTTTTATTTTTATGTATTTATTTTAAGTATGTATGTGAGTGTGTGCGTGGGTGCATGTGTTGATCATTAGATGAATATATATATATATATTCGTAGATTGTTGCACACAGTGACAAATTGGAGTTTTTCTGCTTTTAGTCCAAAATGTATTTTTAGCTAATAAAAGGCATCCGGGACAGTACAAAAATGTTGATGACTCATACTGCACCCACTGATTTTTGTCTAATGAAATGACATTGACTAGCAATAGCAAGTCACAAATAATGTTAATTATGTAAACTAAAGGTATGTTTAAAAAACAAATAACCCAAAAATAAATAAAAAAGAACAAGCCCTTTGATATGTCCCACCCAAACTTTCTATTTCAATAGGAAATTTGTCAAATATGGAAACATGGTGCTCGTCAAGCAATTTCGAAGGGTCTATTTTGCAAAATTTCCCCAAAATGTAACCCAAAACAAAATATGCATAAACATCATAATTCTTTATGACCAGTGTGTTGCGAAAAAAATAAATAAATAAAAATAAAAAAACTTTTAGTGGTAAAAATAATTATAATAATAATAATATTTATATATATATATATATATATAAATGTATGGGTCTCTGAAGGTTAATGATTAGCTTTTATTTGTGTGTGAGAGAGAGAGAGGGGCCCTAACAATGACTACCTGTCTTTAAAAAACTGACAGAAAATTAATTTCCTTTCAGAGTATGAGGTAATAAATTGACCTCCGCCCCTCTGATGTCTGTGGCAGATCTATAATAGCTGCCTTCCTGGACTAAAGGCCAATCATCTACCCTTTTATCATTTTCTCACTGCGTTGCCTTTGTCTGCTGTCTCCATCATCATACCTCACAAAAAAAAAAAAAAAAAAAATAAATAAAAAATAAAAAATGCTCCACACAATTACTGGGTCACATAGTTTATGTGTATGGGCATGAAATGAAATCAAAGCCAAACCGGCTGTCTCTGAAGATAATCAAAATAGATTCAGACAAAGTCGCAGCCGGATGGTCAGACAGTATGAAATAGATAAAGAGAGAGAGAGAGAAGGAATGATAATGTTGAATGACACAGGATCGGTGGCATGTGAAAGCCTCCAGTAAAGCATGAGAGGTTAGGGGGCATTTTGAGGGGTTTAAGCAAAGCTCTCTGGCTTTTGTTCACTCTGATGTCTTCTGGAGGACAGCCGCTGAGGTGACAGAAAGAAATACTGAAGGAGAGAGAGAGGAAGCAAAAGCAAAAGAACTGATATAAAGAGGGAGAAAGATAAAGACGCTGACTACCACCCCTGGAGTCATGAGTTCGAATCCAG
Source organism: Myxocyprinus asiaticus (assembly GCF_019703515.2). NCBI lineage: Eukaryota > Metazoa > Chordata > Actinopteri > Cypriniformes > Catostomidae > Myxocyprinus > Myxocyprinus asiaticus. Next base: position 27,117,069 of record NC_059384.1, read on the forward strand.
GGCATGCTGAGTGACTCCAGCCAGGTCTCCTAAGCAACCAAATTGGCCCGGTTGCTAGGGAGGGTAGTGTCACATGGGGTAACCTCCTCGTGGTCGCTATAATGTGGTTCGCTCTTGGTGGGGCGCGTTGTGAGTTGTGCGTGGATGCTGCAGAGAATAGCATGAAGTCTCCACATGCACTATGTCTCCGCGGTAATGCGCTCAACAAGCCACGTGATAAGATGCGCGGATTGACGGTCTCAGACGCGGAGGCAACTGAGATTCGTCCTCCGCCACCCGGATTGAGGCAAGTCACAACGCCACCACGAGGACTTAGAGCACATTGGGAATTGGGCATTCCAAATTGGGGAGAAAAAGGGGAGAAAATCAAGAAAAAAAAGAGGGAGAAAGATGACATAATAACAACAACTGGGAAAATAATCTACACTGGTTTTGTTGAGCAAGCATTATTCAAGCACAAGGAACAACTTGCTTGGTATATATACACTTACTGAGCACTTTATTAGTAACACTATTGTCCTAATAAATACCCGACGTGGTTTTCTGCTGTTGTTGCCCATCCGCCTCAAGGTTCGACATCTGTATTCTGAGATGCTATTCTGCTCACTACAATTGTACAGAGTGATTATCTGAGTTACCATAGCCTTTCTGTGATCAGGGTTGGGAGGGTTACTTTTAAAATGTATTCCACTACAGATTACAGAATACATGCTGTAAAATGTCATTTGTAATGTATTTTGTTAGATTACTCAAGGTCAGTAACGTATTCTAAATACTTTGGATTACTTCTTCAGCACTGGTAGATTTTTTCACTTGTTTTGACTATAAAAACTCTGCCAGTACAGTAAGACAAAATACACATGTTAAAAATACATTCTCTGAAAAACGTAAATATCTTATGCAGTGTTGTTTCTAAATCATAAATCAAATTGATCTTGTTTTAAGGATTTGTAGATATCTTTACAGGAAAACAATACAAAAATTATTATCAAGAATATGATTTGTGCCCTAATATCAAAGGTCTTACTAGAAAAATGAAATTATTATCCAACGTGAATTTTCTTGATAAAAAAATATGATCATGCCTGGTACCGTGCATGTAAAATGGCTAGAAATAGCATTTTAGCTTAGCGTAAAGCTGACAATTTACACAAGGTTTATTTATATTTGTTCTGCTCCAAACTTACTTCAAACTTACTTCTCTGTCTGCTCGTATGAATGTAACACATCATAAGAAAGTGTTTCACCGCTGTTCAAATGCACTTTGGATCACATCATTTATATGTTTAAATGTTTTCCATCTGAAATCACTAAATATTAAATGAAACAAATTACAATAAAATGCAAAGTAATCTCTTCAGTAATCAAAATATTTTTGAATGTAACTGTATTCTAATTACCAATGATTTAAATTGTAACTGTAGTGGAATACAGATACTTATATTTTGTATTTTAAATACGTATCCCATTACTTGTATTTCATTACTCCCCAACCCTGTCTGTGATCTCGAACCAGTCTGGCCATTCTCCGTTGATCTCTGTCATCAACAAGGCATTTTTTTTTGGCACCATTCTGAGTAAACTCTATAGACTGTTGTGCGTGAAAATCCCAGGAGATCAGCAGTTACAGAAATACTCAAACCAGCCCTTCTGGCACCAACAATTATGCCACAGTCAAAAATCCTTGAGATCACATTTTTCCCCATTCTGATGGTTGATGTGAACATTAACTGAAGCTCCTGACCCATATCTGCATGATTGTATGCACTGCACTGCTTAGATAATAACATGAATAAGTCTATGTACAGGTGATCTTAATAAAGTGCTAAGTGAGTGTATATCATTTACAGTTGAAAAGAGCCATCTGACTCACGGTTCATGGCCATTCTTTTAAATCCAGCATTTTGAACTTGATGTCTCCTCAGCTCACGAGGGATTATGGGATAGTAAAATGTCCAGTCGATCCGCACTTCAGAATCTCGCCGGAAATAGTAGGTCATCCGGGTATTTCTCGCTTACTGTTTTATGAATACTGAGGATTCAAACACACTCCATTGGCATCTTGTTTTTGGCACACTATATAGTAGGGAAGTATGGATATTTGAACACAGCAAGTGTGTGCATGTAAGTACGTATTTATGTCCGTTTCTTTGAAGGCATGTGATTGAGTGAGAAATCAATGTTTCTTCCTTCGTGAAGAAGAGCCCTGGTGATGACGTCATGGCTACCTCTCTGTAAGTCAATGATTAGTCATAAAGTGTAAATCCAAAATCACTGCTATTACAGTGGTCATGATGACCTCATCCTAAATGGGCAACATTTAACCTTTACGTAACTGCTAGAAACATCTAGAAACATCTTCCACAGGAATTATTGAATTGTTTTAACATGGATGTCCAACATTACACCCAACTGGATAACTCATGTCAATATAATTTAGACGTTAACAAGATAACAAAACAATTTCAAGTCACAAAAATACAAATAGCCAAGAAAGATACTCCTGTTTTCTTAGAAATGAGCATAACTAATATCTACCTGTTCAGACACATTAAGTTTAGCCTGGAGGAAATAATAAAAAAAAAAGCATAGGAAGTAGTTGAGGTAGGAAACAGAGAAACACATTCAAAGCTATCATCCAGGTTGTTAGTGTCTGATGGTGAAAATTTCCAGCAGATTCAGACAAATGTCATAAAAGTTTCTGGGATGGAGAAGTGTGTGGTAGTCTGTAAGTGTTGCATTATACAAAGAACCTGCAATCAATGGTTACAAATCACTGTGGACAACTTTTGCCTTTTGTACAGAGCTGCTGTTATTAGTGTGTCTTTATATACTGTGATCACATTTTTTCACCATTTTGAAGGTTGATGTGAACATTAACTGAAGCTCATGACCCGCATCTGCATGATTTTATGCACTGCACTGCTGCCACACAATTGGCTGATTAGATAATTGCATGGATGATTGTTAGTGCCAGATGGGCTCGTTTGAGTATTTCTGTAACTGATGATCTCCTGGGATTTTCACACACAACAGTCTCTAGAATTTACTCCGAATGGTGCCAAAAAAAAAAATACAAAAATACAGTGAGCAGCAGTTCTGCGGACGGAAAGCCTTACTGATGAGAGAGGTCAACATAGAATGGGCAGACTGGTTCAAACTGACAAAGTCTACGGTAACACAGATAACCACCCTGTACAATTGTGGTGAGAAGAATGGCATCTCAGAATACTATTCTGAGATGTGGGTTGGTGCTGTTTTGGCGGCACAAGGGGGACCTACACAATATTAGGCAGGTGGTTTTAATACTGTGGCTGATTGGTGTACACACATACATACATATACATATAGTATATATACACACTCACCAGCCACATTATTCAGTACACCTGTACATCTACATTTTCATGTGATTATCTAATCAGCCAATCATGTGGCAGCAGTGTAATGTATAAAATCACGCAGATATGGGTCAAGAGTTTCAGTTAATGTTCACATCAACCATCAGAATGGGGGAAAAAAAATAATCTCAGTGATTTAGACCATAGCATGATTGTTGGTGCCAAACAGGCTGGTTTGAGTATTTCTGTAACTGCTGATCTCCTAGGATGTTCACGCACAACAGTCTCTAGAGTGTATAGAGAATGGTGCCAAAAACAAAAAACAACCAGTGAGTGGCTGTTCTGTGGACAAAAACACATTGTTGATGAGAGAGGTCAACAGAGAATGGCCAGACTGGTTTTAGCTGACAAAAAGGCTACGATAACTTAGATGACCCCTCTGTACAATTGTAGTGAGCAGAATAGCATCTCAGAATGTGCAGCATGTCAAACCTTGAGGCAGATGCGCTACAACATCAGAAGACCACGTTGGGTTCCACTTCTGTCAGCAAAGAACAGAAAACTGAGGCTGCAGTGGGCCTGCCATTTGTGCACCTCAGCAGAAATCCAGATTTGTCAGACCAGGCAATGTTTTTCCAATCATCTACTGTCCAGTACAATTTACTGTGTCCACTGCAGCTTCAGTTTCCTGTTCTAAGCTGACAGTAGTGGTTCCCGGAGGGGTCTTCTGCTGCTGTAGCCCATTCGCCTCAATGTTCGACGTGTTGTGTATTCAGAAATGATTTTCTACATAGCACTGTTGTAACGTGTGGTTATTTGGGTTACTGTCACCTTCCTGTCAGCTTGGACCAGTCTGGCCATTCTCCTCAGACCGCTGTCATTAACAAGCTGTTTTCGCCCACAGAACTGCCACTCGCTGGATGCTTTTTTTTCTTCTTTCGCATCATTCTCTATACACTCTAGAGACTGTTATGTGTGAAAATCCCAGGATATCAGCAGTTACAGAAATACTCAAACCAGCCCATCTGGCACTGACAATCATGCCACGGTCGAAATAATTGAGATCACATTTTATCCCCATTCTGATGGTTGATGTGAACATTAACTGAAGCCCCTGACCCATATCTGCATGATTTTATACATCACACTGCTGCCACACGATTTGCTGATTAGATAAGCGCATGAATAAGTAGATGTACAGGTGTACTTAATAAAGTTTTGAAACATTCTTTATTATAATTTTTTTCTTCTTCACATTTTAGAATAATAGTGAAGTCATCAAAACTATGGAATAACATAAATGGAACTATGGGAATTATTTTGTGACTGAACAAAATCCAAAATAAATCAAAACTGTGTTATATTTTAGCATCTTCAAAGTAGTCACCCTTTGCCTAGAATTTGCAGACATGTACTCTTGACATTTTCTCAAACAACTTCTTGAGGTATCACCCTGGGATGCTTTTTAAACAGTATTGAAGGAGTTCCCATCTATGTTGGGCACTTATTGGCTGTTTTTCTTTATTATTTGGTCCAAGTCATCAATTTCAAAAACTTTTTTTATTTTTTATTTTTTTTAATTAAATTTTAGTTTTGTCATTAAATAAATTAATATGGTGGCACAATTATATTTTTGTCTACAAAACTAATTTCAAACATTTAAGCATACGCCTTCAGATCAAAAGATTTTTAAGATCATGAGAAACATTTCAGTCAAGTGTTTCAAAACTTTTGACCGGTAGTGTATATATACAGTGTAAAAATATATTTGTTTGTGTGTCCATACAAAATAATATATGACATATACAAAAGTAATGCCAAGACATTCATATATTTTTAAGTGTGGCTCAAATGTCCAAAAGTACATAAAGTAATGTGCAAAGTTTTAGGCAGTTTGGAAAAATGTTGTATAGTGAGGAGGTTTTCAAACATAATGCCATGATTTGTTTTCTTTTTTTTTTTTTTTTATCAATTAACTTTATACAAAGTGCAGTAAACATAAACAAAAACTAAATCAATATTTAGTGTGAGCACCCTATCCTTTTTAAACAGCATTAATTCTCCTAGGCACACCTGGACACAGTATTTCATGGTTGTTGGCAGATAAGTTGTTCTGAGCATCTTGGACAACTTGAACACAGTTATATGTATTTAATCTGTCTTAATTGCTTCTGTCTCTCCATGTAATCCCAGACTTATTCAATGATGTTGAGATCCTGTCTCTGTGGGGGCCATACCATCTGTTGCAGGACTCGTTGTATTACTTCAATTCTATTCTGTTTGCAAAATGAATGTCTGGAAATCTTAAACTGATATTTCCTAGATGTAAAATAATCTTCCTAAGAAAAATGTTTTGTGAATCTAATGCGCCTTACACTTTTGTGCAGAACTGTACATATACAGTATTTGTGTGTGTTAGTTTGTGTTAGTGGGTGGGTGTGCATGTGTTCCGCTCCTGACACAGCAGGGTAACTTTCCTGCATATATTTGTATGTGGGTCTAATGTCACCATGCTGTGAAGCTGCACACTAAGAGATGTTGTGGTGGCCCGCTGGGGTTGGTGGTCTCCTCCGCTTCTGCATTGACATGCGGGTGGCCTCTCATCTTAACCACAGCACTAACACCACAAGTAAATAAAAACAGAAACAAAATAAAAATACCAAAAGCCATTGGGTTTGGATCCTTGAGAGGGATTTCGAGACTTCACAAGGCTTAGAGGATTGGGTTTTAGATTACTAATTAAATATTGCTAAATTGTTAGCATCAGTTAGCAAAAACAGGCCAAAATAAACCAGACCCGTTTTCAAATCCTTGAACCTGTGATTACTGTGATTACGTTGTGACCTTCAAACTGTGTTAGCAAAAGTGAAGTATCCAGCAGATGAGTGTGATTAGACTAATCGAGGTAAAATTAGCTCAAAATACTGCTCTAACTACTGGCATGTCCAGACAGCTTTGCTAACAGTTTGATAGTTAACATAAGTCATGAAGGACCATTCAAGGACACTAGGATCTGTCAATATATCCAGTCACAACATATTGGATTTCCATGGTGACATTTTTCTGAGACAAACTCTTTTATGTCACATGGTTGAGCATAATATAATAATTCAATGAGCATTAAAGCTAGTGTTTCTCTTAAAAAATTACCTTGTTAACCATAGTTTACACCAAAATGTATAGCTTTTACAGTTACTGCTACTTGCCAATGCAAAACTCTATGCCACAATGTTAGGTTGTTGTGGGTGGTTGCAAGTGTGTTGCTATGCAGTTGCTAAGGTGTTCTGAGTGGTTGCTAGGGTGTTGTGGGTGGTTGTTTTCTGAATTTGCGCTGCAGGAAATTCTGTCAGAGAATTTTAGTACGGTGTTCCATCCACATTGGCAAAAAAAAAAAAAAAAAATTCATGAAAATCCTACAGTTCCGATATTTTAAAAAAATGGAACCAGTTCTAAATAAGAACCAGCTGTCTGTTCCCAGCATTAATGGTTACCATGTTACATTTTTGAAAGGGTCCTAAACTCTAAAACTTTTTGCTGTTTCTCAGTGGTTTTCTCAATGCTAAACGAGAGTTAGCTCCTTAGCTCAAATTCACAAGAGAGGGCAAGGAACTCAAGGCATATCAAACTCAGTGCTGAGCAAAGCCAAATCTTAGAAAAGGTTATTAAAGCGCTTTAACTGTAGGCAGGGTTTAAGACAGCCTTCAACCTGAGGAAAGGCTAGATGGAATTGTCACAATTTTATGATGGAACTTCAAAGGTGAGTGTGCAATGTGCAATACACCACAAAAAATGGGAACAGAGAGAGAGAGAGAGAGAGAGAGAGGCTTAACCTCTATCTCATCACAACTCTATGCTGGAGTAATCAAGGCTGCAGGGCTCCTGAAGCCCCCGGTGGAAAGCTGGCTAAACTGTTATTGTATCCGGTCAGACCTGGCAGATGAAACGAACAGGAAACCACAGTGAACCCAGATCAATAGACATGTCAACAGTTAATCTCATTCTACCTATCTCCTCCTGACTGCTCCTTACACAGAGGCAGCAAATACACAAACAAACACACAGGCGTACCCATTTGTACACACTCTGAGACACAAACGAAGATTCAAATCCAACACATTTTTCCCTCTTTCTTACTCACTGTAAAAAACTATTTTGTGGTGAATAGAGCAGAAAAGATTTAGAACGTTCAATATTAAATAAGTTGATAACTAATCAAATTCTACATTTGAAATCAATTCAAGTATGCAGAAATTAAAGCTCTAATGAGTCTGCGAGTATCAATCCCAAAGTGCAAAATGCTTATATTTCATATTTATTTATTTATATTTTAGTATGTTTACTTAACTTTCAATGCTGCTGTTCCCAGCATTCACCGAAACATGAACAATTAACAAGGTTACATGTTTTCACTGTTTTCCAGTTTTTGTTATGTTTAGTAATTTTGTGATGTCTGGAGTTTTTGTCAAAAAAGTAACATCAAAAATTATAAGATGATTGCTGCCACTATAATATTTTGTGAACCAAGTGTAGATAAACCTATAATATAATGTTGTCTTATGCGTTAGACAACATGCAATCATCCCTCCAAAATGGGCTGTTAGAAATATGTCTAAAAGGAAAGTCTACCTTGTATGACTGTTCAGTGTTTGTATATAGTTCGTTTTAATGTTACAAAGTTATTTGAAGTGTCATTGCATTAGATTTTTGAGTAAAGTATAAAGTTACTCTATACAAACTGAAATGTTTTAAACTTATATTCAATATACAGTATTTATGAATTAGGAGTGTAACGGTTCTCGGTAAAAAAACCAACCGTACGGTTCGCCACCCACGTTCAGGAAGCATTGGCACCGCGGTCGGTTCACCTCAAGTTTAATGACGCATCTGGAGCACAAGTTTTGGTCAAGAAAACAAAGCGTCAAACAGACAGGCACAGTTACAACCTCCGCTAATGCAACTGAATGGATCTGTAGATGGATGCGCTCTGCCTGTGTTTCACATGGGTCAACTTGATGACATCAATGTTCTGCAAGCATTGTGTGTAGTTGAAAATGGCAAGTGGAGAAAATGAGACGCTGATAGAGAAGCCCCCTGAGTTTCTCCTTTCTAGGAACATTTTCTTTTTGCAGTTGATGGTCAAAAAACGTTTACAAAACAGGCACTGTTTGCAGACATCGCCTGACAAGAGTGCCGAATACTGTAATGTATGTCAATAATGCACGTGAGGGTTTATTTAAAATGCACACGCAAGTTCTTCTTGTTTCCTCACGCAGCTATAATCTATCGCGAGTGTCAATAATATGCTTTGATTAATGGCATTAATATGCCATTTTAGTAATACATTGATACATGATTAATCTTTTACGCCGACATCACCCAAGGAAAGAGAGCCGAAACTGCACACACTTTTAAGCAGATACTCCGTGCTAATTTGGAAATGAATTTGAAACAATAACTAAAGTGCTTGGGGTGTTCATGTGGGATTTCCACGCATATGATTAAAATACTCGAGCAGCATTATCACAACATCCCTTCTCGTATGCATTTTAATAGCAGGTTATTCCTTTTATAGTGATGTATTGGTTCTGAATATTGAATATAAGTTGAGATTATTTTGAAGTGCACTTCATGTTGATGCATGTAGCGTATTAGTGCAGGTATTAAGTTAAAATGTTGATTTAGTAATTAGAGAAAATGTTTTTTTTAGTTAAGGACCCTGATGAAAATTAACCATGGTTTTACTATAGTAATATTGTAGTATCCATGACTGCTGTCACCATGGTTTTCTGAACAGAAATTGTGGTTTTGATACAATTAACCATGGTTTTACTACAGTAATACTATACTTTCTATAATGTAACCATGCTTATACTATATATTGTAACCATGATAGTAACCATGTTTATATTGTGGTTACTATGATTTCACTACAAATGCCATGGTTAAAATATGGTTACTGCTGTAAAACAATGATTGTTATTTAAGGGCAAACCTGTTGAAGTGTTTACCAAATAGATTATTCTTTGGATTTGTCAGTAATATATATATATATATATATATATATATATATATATATATATATATATATATATATATATATATTTTTTTTTTTTTTTTATTATTATTATTACTTTATGAACAAAGCAAATACCTAACCGTACCGGAACAGTGACCCTAAAACCGTTATACAAACTGAACCTTTACACCCTAATATATATATATATATATATATATATATATATATATATATATATATATATATATATATATATATATACACCCCAACATTGACCCTGCTCAACAATCTGAACAGCACTGTGGCAGCAGTGGATTCATTCACTGAGATGGCACTACCATCTCACAGGACCTGAAGTGGGAGACCCACATTGACCCTGTGAAAAAGGCCCAGCAGAGGTTATACTTCCTTCGCCAGTTGAGGTTGTTCAACCTGCCACAGTTCTACTCAGCAGTCATTGTGTCTGTCCTCTGCACTTCAGTAACTGTCTGGTTTGGTTCAGCTATATGTATACAGGGTTGGGGAGTAACGGAATACATGTAACGGGAATACGTATTTAAAATATAAAATATAAATAACTGTATTCCACTAGTTACAATTTAAATCATTGGTAATTAGAATACAGTTAAATTAAAAAAGTATTTTGATTACTGAAGAGATTACTTTGCATTTTATTGTCATTTGTTTCATTTAATATTTAGTCCTTTCAGATGGAAAACATTTATACATATAAATGATGCAATCCAAAGTGCATTTGAACAGCAGTGAAACACTTTCTTATGATGTGTTACATTCATACGAGCAGACAGAGAAGTAAGTTTGAAGTAAGTTTGGAGCAGAACAAATATAAATAAACCTTGTGTAAATTGTCAGCTTTACGCTAAGCTAAAATGCTATTTCTAGCCATTTTACATGCACGGTACCGGGCACAATCATATTGTTTTATCAAGAAAATTCACATTGGATCATAATTTCTTTTTTCTAGTAAGACCTTTGATATTAAGGCAAAAATCATATTCTTGATAATAATTTTTGTATTGTTTTCCTGTAAAAATATCTAAAAATCCTTAAAACAAGATCAATTTGATTTATCTTGTTTTAGGAACAACACTGCATAAGATATTTAGGTTTTTCAGAGAATGTATTTTTAACATGTGTATTTTGTCACTGTACTGGCAGATTTTTTATAGTCAAAACAAGTGAAAAAATCTACCAGTGCTGAAGAAGTAATCCAAAGTATTTAGAATACGTTACTGACCTACACTCCTGGTGTATGTTATCCACCACTGAAGACAATTTTTGACCAAGGAAAAACCATGGTCAATTCACATTCCTAATATATATAACTTAAAAACTTTAGAAACTTTTAAATCTTACTTGTAATGTTTTTCAATGCTGTCAATCTAACCATATTCCTTGCTCTCCCTCTACATTCTCAGATGTAGAATAATATCTTTTCATTTCTTCAGATTGGGGCGGCCACAGAGTGACATTAATCCAAACAAGGTTTAAATTGAAGTGACTGAAAATACAGCTGTTTAAATTTCACAAAGAGCAAAAAGGAAAACAAGGACGATGAATGTGGTATGAAACTCAGATTCCTTGAAACTTAATCTTACAAAGATGTATGTGTTTATTTGGAGTTGATTTTTTTATTCCAAATCTTTTCTTTTTAGGATTTAAATTTTTTTAGGATTCTATTATTTTGCCATTTAAACAGCTGGATGTGTGAGGTGATATTAGTAATATTCACCTAGCTTTAAGACAAAAACTGCTTCACTGTAAGAAATAGTTCACAAAGTTGCAGAAATATGTCTAAAGTTATAAACATATCTGATACCCCATATCTTTCGAGGTAGAATGAGAAAAGCAAATTTTGTAATAATTTATTCCTCTATTGTGTTACTTTCCCTCAAATTCATCTTCTTAGCCATTAATTGCTCTGTAACATTTTTATTTCTTTAAAAAGTTAGTTTGTTATAAAACTCAAGCAGAAAAGTAAACAAATTTCAATCATTTTTTCTCTCTCTTTATCCACCTTGACATATGTCAAGTTCATCTTTTAAATGCTTTTTTCCACAGGCGAGTAGATCAAATTGGTGTTTTTTTTTTTTTTTTTTTCTCTTTCCTTGCATGGTCTTTGTGAATTAATTCCAATAAAAAGAGTTCCTGATGTTTGAAGAATGTTTTATTATAAATGGAGAAGGCTAATCTTTGGCTTCAGAGTCCTCGTAAATGAAAAGATCATATCTAATTTCTCAAAGCTATTAAAATGAAAATGACATTGAATGCAAACTGGTTTGTCTGCAGTGTTGAACAGAAACTGCTTGTACGAACAGTAGGGTCCCTCCTGATACAATCAAATATTGATATATTGCGATACTTTTACGCACAATATTGTATCAATACTTAGATCCATGTATCGTGATATATCATGATATATTCAGTGCAATCAGAGATGCTTCAATGAGGCACGAAAGAGACTGAAACTCTCTCACGGACATGCTAGACCTCTCTCACGCGTTCTTCATTTGTACGATTCCAATGTCAATTCTATAAATGCCAAGACACTCTTTCTTTCTATCTGCAATCCCCTACAATTATATTTGTGTAAATACTTCCCAGATGCTACAAAACATTTCTGTGATGATTAGCCACCGACTGGTAATTTTATTTTTAGATTTCACTCACCAGTTTTTGAGTGCTGTAGTGGCGAAGAAGTTCAGAAATGAGATCTTTTCATTGGGTGCTGAGAATAAAAGCTTTGACTCTTTCTCTGTGATGTGAATCCAAAGACTAGATCCAAGCAAACCATTTGTTGCTTAATAATGTCTCTTTTAATATCCTTTCTGTTCTCTACAGTCAGTTATTTATCAAAAACAACAAAAGAAACATTTAATCCTAATCATGCACAGCATGAATGCTGTAAAGAAGCCATTCGACCAAACTAACACTACTATCAAAGTCCCTGCCACAGGTCTTAAAGAGACAGTACCATTTTAGCACTTGTTCTAAATATCTAAGTAAATACTTGTAAATAATACAATTAGGCATGTAAACAACAAACATGTAACAAAATACTGTATATATGCAATATAATAAATGCAATTTCAATACATCATATTTATTGATGTTAGAAGGTCCCCTGTATAATGAATAACAACATTAGCTGAAAGATAATTTCATTCATACTGTATGTAACCAAAATGGACATTATAACTGAAATATTCCCAAATTAATTGGAATTACAAGCTAAATTGAAATCTAATCAGGATATCATGATATATTACGATATATATCAAATTGTGACGTGTATTACATTATCGTATCGTGAGGTGGCTGGCGATACCCAGCCCAAACGAACAGTATGTTAAAAAAAGACGCTGAAACAACAACAATTAAATGCAAATTTCTCCGACAGCACACAAAATGTCAACGAGACTTCAGACAGAATAGATTTTCTTTTATAAAACCAGACTGTCACAGTCTGGCCTGACTGTGCCTCCCCTGACTGTCCATTTGTCTCATCTGAGTGTTTTCCCAGTGTTTGTTTTGTTTCTCTCTCCCTCGTGTCTTGCAGGTGCCACGTTGAGTTTGCCAGCTCCAGTTGCCTGGGCAACGATCTTCACCCCAATCAACTGATCATCCGCGGCACCTGTTCCCCCAATTACCTCTCCCTATATCTGCTCCCCTCATGTTGAGTCCTGAGCAGGAGGTGGAGGAGCCTGCTGCTGACCGCCAGGAAGCGGTAGCCATTACCACAGCACTGCTTCTCACCACCCAGAAGAAGAAGAGGAGGAGAAGGGCACCTACTCCTCAGTCGCTGCCAGCATCCACGGCGTTCCCCTGCCAGCATCCACGGCCACAGAGGCCATTCCCCTGCCACTACCAGTGCTCACGGCCACAGAGGCAGTTCCCCTGCCACTGTCAATGGCCATGGAGGCCGTTCCCCAGTTGTAGCTGCCAGCGCTCAAGGCCATGGAGGCCCTTCCCCTGCCACTGCCAGCACTCACTACCATGTAGGCCATTCCCCCAGTGCTGCCAGCGTTACCGTTACCACTGTGGCCATCGACGAGCCTCTTCAGTTCCCTATAGTCATCGAGCCTGTCCAGTTCCCTGAGGTCATTGATGAGCCTGTCCAGTTCCCTGTAGTCATTGTATCTGTCCAGTTCCCCTCGGACGCTGATGAGCCTGTACTGTTCCCTGTAGTCACTGAGTCTGTCCAAATCCCTGAGGCCATCGATGAGCCTGTCCTGTCCCCTGTGGTCACCTCTCCGTCTGTCCAGTTCCCAGCAGCCGCCACTCAGTTGGTCCCCCTCCCAGTGGCCACCGCCCTACCGGACCCCACACCCAGGCTGCCTTTCCTCTTGACCCCTCTCCAGCAGCCGCTGCTAAGTCTGACCCCTACTCAGCGTCCACCACCTTGGCTGAGCCTATCCAGTCTGCTGACCCCTGTCCAGTGACGGCCGCCCAATTCTAGTCTGACCCCTGCCTAATGGCCACCCATGTCCAGACTGACCACTGCCCAATGGACGCCCAAGTCCAGTCTGACTACTGCCCAGCAGCTGACCACGTCCAGTCTGACCCCTGCCCAGCGGCCGTCCAAGTCCAGTCAGACCCCTGCCCAGTGGATGCTACGTCCAGTCCTCTGACCCCTTCCCAGCGGCCACCCAAGTCCAGTCAGACCCCTGTCCAGCGGCCACCTAAGTCCAGTCTGACTCCCTGTCCAGCGGAGGGCTACGTCCAGCCCTCTGACCCCTGTCCAGCAGCCGCTTACGTCCATCCCTCTGACCCCTGTCCAGTGGCCACTGTCCAGCCAGCTGACCCCTGTCCAGCAGCTGCCGCCCAGCCCGCTGACTCCTGTCCAGCAGCCGCCACCCAGCCTGTGGCCCAGCCTGCGGCCCTTCCTGTCCTCTCCTCCCTCATTCCCTACCCAAGACCTCCTTCCCAGCCACCAGACCATGCCACTTTCCTTAAACCTCCCTGGTTTCCCTTCCTTGTGTTCTTTCTTTATGTGTTAGTGCCGGTTCTGTGGTTCTTGTCTGGTGTTTTATGTCTCCCTTTGGACTATTGGCAGGGTTCAGCCACTTCGGCTGGTTGTGTGTTCATTGTCTTTGTTGCTGAACAATGACACTTATGATTTGCGTCTGTCTAGTTATGGGTCTGTGTTGAGCGTGTTATTCGCCTGGCCATGTGCTCTTTCTGTCTTTGTTTTGTCTCTATGTGGGTGCATGGCTTCGGTCTTGATTTCCTTGCCATGTACTCTTCGGTTGGTTTGGTGTTTCATGTTTGAAGCATGGTGTCTGGATCCTGACTGATTCAGTTTCAATTGTGGTGTCGGGATCCGGACATTCATGCTCCATTTCTTGTCTTTCTTCCCTTCCTCCCTCCCTCCCTGGACTATCCAGTTTGTGTTGGTCTGCTGTGGACACCAGGAGGCATCCATCAGGGAGGGGGTACTGTCACAGCCTGGCCTGACCGTGCCTCCCTGACTGTCTGTTTGTTGCCTGGGCAATGATCTTTACCCCAATCAACTGATCATTGGGGGCACCTGTTCCCCCAATTATCTCTCCCTGTATCTGCTCCCCTCATGTTGAGTCCTGTGCTGAATTCTTTTGTTTGTCTCCGTGTGTTACTGGTCTGTTCCCTCTAGCTACTGGTCTGCCACAAGATTTCGGTCAGTTCTAGTATTATTACTAGTTCAGTTTTTGGTTCTCCTTTTCTCCATCGAGAGAGTTTTTGTTTGTATTTTCCTTTGTTTAATAAAAGCTCAGTTTTCTCTTCCATCTCTACATTTGGGTCCTTCCTCTCCATACTATTGTGACACAGACACTGATGATTTTAGAAAATAAAATGCTCAGTTAGGTGAAGCACTTGTGCAAAATAGTTTTGCCATTATGGAAAGAAGGACTCGCTTTGAAATCATTCAACTTCTGTTAGAAACTAGCTCATAGTGCATTCATTTGAAGTATCGCAGTCCTCCAATACTTTGAAATGAAATAAATAAATCATAATCATCTGCTCATATACATGAATATGCATCATCCAAGAGCAGTGCTTTGAGCTCAAATAAAGAAAGGAAAAACAAACACTAATGCACAAGTGATTGCAGTCTTAGATCTGAGTGAAAATTATAGTATTACATGAGTGTGCATGTATGTGTGTGTCGGTCCCATATCTCTTTCTCTTCCCTTTGGACAACTGAATAAATGTGTCAGTTTTTATTAGCTCACATCTAATTTATTGAGCGAGGCCACTGACATGAACGACTTTCATTTATTAGCTCTGTGACTCCTGATCTATACACACCTAAAGGCATGTGTCACACACAAACACACACTTATAGCAAAACAGTGACCTTCAGACTATGAGACATGCTGTAATTCTCAAGAGTGCGTCACTCATTTAATATTGTCTCAGCAAAAAAACAAAGCAAAAAAAAGATAAACTAGAGGTGTAGTTTAGGTGGAGCAGAGAGATCTGTGTTTGAGTGGGAATAACTCCAGGGTATGAGATGTCGACCAAACTGACAGAGTGAAAGATGAGCTAAGAGAGTGGAATTATGGGTAGATTGGGTTTGAATTGGGCTGTGATGTCCATTAGTTAAATAGATTGACCCAATTAAATGACAATTCTGTCATCATTTACTCACTCTCATGTTGTTTCCAAACTAATTTCAAACGAGAAATTAGGCAGAATGTTTACGCTCCTCGTTTCCATAAAATAAAAGTGAATAGGGATGTATGCTGTCAAGGTCTATAAAAGCAACCTGGTCTCATACTAAACTATGTTTACGTGACTTGTTCTACATATTGTGGCAGTTTTCTGGTGAAATGAACACTATAGGGTCGCAACACCAAGAATTAATTTTATATAACTTTCACACAAATCACGAGTACAATGGCAATTTATCAATTCATAAACACATAATTTTCCACAAAATGCTATCTATTGAAATCAAAACATTTTTACTATAATGATTGACTTGTAAGGTGAAACATAACATTTGCATTACAAAAACAAGCTTATTTTTCTATCTAATTGGGCATTCACTAACCTGATAGAGCATTGCACTTGCAATGTTGAAGAGCACGTGAGTGAACACCTCAGCCAAAAGTGTCATAGGAGCACAACAAAATGATGTGGTTGCTTCAGCAATTGCATTTTTATCTCAAATTTGCTTTTTTTGACACTATTGATTAGGTTTAGATTTAAGGTTTAAGGTAGGGAGGTTGTTTTTCTGGATTTAAAACTTGATAGAGCATTAACCTTAAAAACCTCATCTGTTTGGAAGAACAGTGGAAATTTCACATCAGAAGTGACGCAACACGCATATGTAACCACGTAATATAATTTAAAAGAAATGTTGCCACAGTCACGCAATAACCCTAACTCGTACACTATATTCCAGATGCTCTGAATCCATACAATAGCTTTGCAAAAGTAACGCAATGAAAATAAAATAATTGTTCGTTGAAAATCTTCCCATGACAACTTTAAAAATTCATTTGCGTTCCTGCATTTTATAACTTTGTGCTTCGCAATCGGTTATGGCACACTGATGGACCAATTAGTTTGGCATCATTAATGTCAATTACGCATAATATTGAATTTTCACAAACAGGAATGAGTTTCGAGAGTTTTGAGAGTGGAAGGGATGATTTTACCTGAACAACGACCTACATTTTGGTATGATCCTCACACAAAGCTATTGTATGGCTTAAGAAGAGCTTTACAGTGTTTTTTATCTCTTTTTTTTAGAACTTGACAGCTGTGGTCACTAGTCATTGTATGTTGTGTAAAGATTCTTCAAAATTTCTCTTTTGTGTTCCACAGGAAAGATAACATCACAGTTTTGAATAATATTGTCCATTTTCAGAGAACTAAAGGGGAGAGAATGAATTCTCAACACATGTGTAAGGATCAGCAGAAGAAAATGGGACAAGTCATAAACCGGCTTGGCAGTGCCCAAGCTGTGCCTGCTTTGATTGGCAGAGGTCTGGCTCTGGCTCTTGGATGCCCGGGCACTGCTGGAGAACAGGTTCAAAGAACCAGATGTCATGTGGGAAACATTCTGACTAATATATTCATGAAGACAGTCACACAAGCATTAAACCACCCTTCCTCCAGTACATCACACATCTGCTTCCTTTCTTCATGTGCATTTCACAATTAGTTTCCTCTTCCTCCTTGTTTTCACATGTCCCCACACTTCTACGGTCATGCTGAAGCTTTCAGGTACATGCAGGAGGTGTCTACCAAACTTTTCTCTATACCAGCCCCTTCATTGTTCCCACCACGCTCCGTTGATCACATTATCTCTGCCAGCACGCCACGATAAATTGAGTCACTGGGGCTCCTGCCACAAAGACAGAGTGTGGAGCGAAGCGCCCTTGCCTCCCGCGGGACCAAACCCATGCGTGTTCACCTAACCAGTGAATCCAAACATAACCAACCTCATTAATTTCTCCTATCAAAAGCGCCTTGCCTGCCGAATGCAGGAGCTCTAAAGTCTTTCACTCCTTACAGAAGATCAAAACCAGCTTCGCTGATTGATAGTGAACACTAGAGGTATACCAGTGACTACATAAAAAAAAACAGAGAAGACACTGGCAAGGTGATGAAAGTGACTGGAACAGAAGTACGAGAGGCCGTGATGCTATCAACAGTGCCAGATCAACAGATGCATGCTGGGAGTCAGGTGTTCATGAATAGATACTTGGCTTGACAAAGGAGAAACACTTTATTAGAATGTTTAGAGGGTGGCCGGTAAATATGCATAACAGCACTTTTTATTTGATCTTTGCATTCCTTCGCTGGGTGCCTTTTAATAAAAGCACTCCCTAAAAGGAAGGCATTGCTTTCCAGGCTAGCAACTGGAAATACACTGGGCTCTATTTTCGTGAGTGCGCAAAGCCGTGCACAACATCAATTTTCTTTAGAGCGCTAATTCTAAGTGGAATTTTCGTGCTAGTGCAAAGAGCAAGTGGGCGGAAGTGTTTGCGCTATTTTCTGTGCATAAAAGAAGTGTCTCACTGTCATAAAATTATGCCTGTCATTCATCAACAGGGGCGTAGCACCTGGCAAAGTCACCATAACATTTCTGAAATGAGAAGAGTGCCAGGCTGTTCAGTCCTGAGACATTCAGGCTCTCAGGTAGATTTAGAAAGTCTTAACTTGCTAACTGATATTTACACTTGGTTAGAAATTAACTTAAAATTAGGCCTTGGTATTGTTACCTATTTCCAGATTTGATTTGGTTCTGATTCAAAATCTCTCAATTTGATTTTATTCTGTATGGATTAATATGCAGTAGCTATATTTTTGTTACAATGTCCATTTAACTTAAATATAAAATAAATTATTTCTCAGCTCATGTTGTTAATTATGAAGGTACCTTCTAACCTTCTAGATAACCTCTTCAAGGTACAATTTGTATCGATAATTAAATAACCACATAGCAAGATGTCTGACTACCGGCATGGAATCCAGACCACTTTGCAGCTTCTTCTTTCCAAGAACTCATAACATTCTACTGCCCGCTGGTTGGATGGTGAAACGTTCAAGGGGGTGCCAACATTAATATTTCCTCACTTTTCTAAAGTTGCACAGCACCAGCCAATCAGATTAAAACTGCAAATTTCAGCCATTTTGTGTGCAGTATGCATTAGATGGTGTGTGACTGGACTGTGGGCAGTCTTTGGACATGCCATCTGAAGCTTAGACTACCTTACCACTGACACACATAAAAACCAAGACCAAGAGGCTAGGAAAGTAATACTACCAACTCAGAGTAAGATCTGAGACCTATCTAAGTAGGTTTCTAAGTCGCAGATGAGTTCAACGAATCAATGAGTTCCTTGTTTTTGCATCCACTGCACAAGTATTCCCTTTGTTCGTCTGGCACATAACAATGATTGTCCGACAATGACCTTTTGTCTTCCTCTGAATTATCTCAACTGATTACGATGTTAAATGACATCTGTGACATGAATGACATAAGACAGCTGCCATAACTATATTCAAACAAACAACGTGAAAATTGATGGCAAGCTTAACGTGCGTCAAACCACTTATGGGTCAATTTTCAAAGTACTATCCTCACAAAACAGAAGCTTTGGTTGACGTTGTGGACACTTCAGGCTATCAATCACATAAGCTTGAATGCTCACTCTTCTTACACTGCTGAGACAAAACAGCTTTTGTAGTTTTCCAACAGTGTGGCCCAGCAGTGGCCGACAGGCATCAAGAAGTCCCACCCTGACCCCGATATTCCCCTTACCCCTTCATCAGAAGCCCAACTCAAAAGGCACAAAGCTAACCCTTCACTTTCACTGCTACATACTCTGATGATCTCACAATGTCTGGATCGCTGGAGGAACATGATTGGCTGAGGCCCCAAGCAGCTGTTGACAGGAAAGACATGGTCTTTTGGTCTTCCGCTCATTGCACAAATAATAGACAGAGCTATTAATAACCTGAAAGGGAATGGTGGATTGAGAAATTAAAGATGTGACGGGACACAGACCAAGTCTGGATGGGAGGAAATGCAACATGCAAGATCATTCTTGGCAAACCTGTCACACAGGAAGTGTAAAGGGCCCCTCAGTCTAAGGACAGCCCTACTGGATGTACTAAAGATGATTTGTTCTGCTTTGTTTTTCATTGTTGTTAACAATCCTTTGGAATCAGAAGTGTGGGAAGGATTTTCCAGTTGGGTCAGCCACCAAAAACTGGGTGGTCCAATAGGTACATTTCAAATGGGCTTCTAACCAATATTTTATATCATACAAAAATTGAGCACTGTGAATGGGTGGGTAGAGTAATGCAACTGTTTGAAATTCCCATTAGATCTTTTCGGTATGCTATTTGGTAATCTATAGCAGGGGACATCTTTTTACATACATAGCAAATTTAAATACATAACCGTGAATATGAAGCCTAACTCTAATACAAAAAAATGTCTCTATGGTTTCGGTACCATGGTGCAGTGATCGTACCATACCATGCCAGCATTTTTGTATATATAAAGGCACTTAATGATTACTATAATAATATAATATGATATTTACATGGTATCATTTCCACAAAAAAAAAAAAAAAATAAATAGTAATGCCATATCTCTTTATGCAAGTGCTGAGAGTCTTACAGGTATCCAAAAAGAACATTCCAGATATTATAAAATTACTTTTGTTGAGGAAACTAGCACTAGCATAAATATCTTGTATCTCTACGTGCATGAAGAGAATAATGAAAACTGATGGAGGATGACAAGCTAAAGTTAAACTCCAGCCACAGAATATCTCTCTTTTATCTATGCATCACCTCACACTCTGCAGAAAATAGAGACACAGGGAACAAAACTAAGAAAAAATGTGTGATTGTGACAGAGGTTGAATACGTTGACGTCCTGGGAATGGCTAAGAAATGATTGGTCAATTCCAAAAATATTTTTCTTCCTGTATTGCAAAAAAATAAATAAAATAAAATTAATAAGAATAAGAATAAAAAAATAATAAGAATAAAAAATACAACAACAGGGACAAACGAGGGATAAAATGTAGTGCAGGCAAGAGGAGCATAAAATATAGGATGTGAAGTGATTTTAAACTAGTTGACACCAAGGAAACAAACAAAATGGCCAATGTTTATAAGAGAGACATCCACCTACAAAAAAGTACTGTGATGGTACCAGTGGTCAGTGATGTCTAGATATATACCATTGTACTAAATGGTCACCGTATTCATGTACCATGATATTTGCATGGTACTCGGGGTACTTCAATGAATACAGTGGTGTTATCATTGTTCATCATACATTTACTTAGCTAGCTAAATGGAGAAATAACAAAGACTTCTATTGTTTATAGACATGTATAAAGCTAATTATAATTACTCAAACCCTAACCTGCATCATCGCCTAAAACATGTTTTTTTTTTTTTTTTTTTTTTTGCATATTTTAAGTTTTTTGCATATTTTAAGTTTTTTGCATATTTTAAGTTTAAAAAAAATATATATATATATTTTCTTTATATGTGATTTATTTATTTATTTAATTTTTCAATTGAGGACATCCCCAAATGTCCTCAAAGAGCGATTTATTCAGATCTAGCTCAATTTTGGGGCCAATGTTTTTCCCAAAACACTCCTTCTGTGCAACAAACAAGGCCAAACTGTCATCAAACTAAATTCTAAAACATACTCTTCTTCACCAACCAAAACACCCCCAAAAAGCTGCTGTTCGCCCCTCATTCAACCGATCCATTAGTGGAGCACCAGGGTGGCCCATTGTCCTGCAGGATATCCCATCCATCAACACCTGTAGGCCACATGGATTAACACTTTCTCATACACACAGGAATCTCTTTGACTCTGTATGTGTCTTTCTCACCCCTCAAACACCATATGTGTGGTGAGAAAGGTCTAACAACACATGTGTGAGTGTGTTTAGGGACCCAGGTGAAGAACTGGGGCTACCTGCAGGAAAGACCGTCAACACACGTTTACACAAAGCTTGTATTTTGGAACTCTGGCCTTGTTTTCTGTCTTATCAGTCATGTTTATGTGTATGTCTGCTACAGAGGCCACTCACCTGGTCAGGGACATTAAAAATGGACGACAGGATGCATGAGACTGATCAACAGATGCTGTGATAAGGCAGGCCACATGTTGTGTTGTGTATAAATAGCAGCAAGGCCAAAGCTTAGAGCTTAAAAGGGATGGCAGGCCAACACGATCTGACCTTGTGAGACAAACTCAGAATAATGTTAGGCCAAAAGCACACTGTGCTAAAAACCACCTTAATTTAGGATTTTTCATGTGAAAGTTGTCAAAATACATTCTATTCACCAAACCCCTATTCTATTCTATTCTATTCATCACCCCTATTCTATTCTATTCTATTCTATTCTATTCTATTCTATTCTATTCACCAGCCCACTATTCTATTCTGTTCTGTTCTATTCTATGCTATTCTATTCAACAACTCCTTCTATTACCAGCCTCCTATTCTATTCTATTCACCAGCCCACATTCTATTCTATTCTATTCACCAGCCCTATTCTATAGCACTTATTCAAGTACATGCCTTACAAAGAAGCATCATGGTATTACCATAAAAAGATTACTTGAATACAATACAATACAATTATTTTATGGGATCTTTATATAAGTTGTCTTTAACTACTATGTACTAACATTAAAATGCATACAATACAATGTAATTATTGTGTAACTACATGCTCTGCAAAATTCTCACAAGATTCACATTAAATGTAAGAACAATGCAGCAACACGTATGTACATAATAAGTACATTGTATCAAATGCTTAGGTACATAGTAGCTAAATACACCAAATATAAAGTGGGTCCTTGTATGGTTATGGTTATATTGTAGACAAGTAATAGCACACATGTCCTCAACATGCCACATCATTTATCATTCATTCTGTAGAAAAAAAAAATGTGCAGGACAAGTTAAGTGCCAAAGTTTAGAAAAAAAAAATAATAATAATACTAATACTAAGTATTAGCAATAATAATAGCTATGGTTGCCACTGATAACACTAATTATTGTAGCATATAATGCAGTTATAATTTAATTTGAAAGTATTAGCAGTGTTACTGAGAGAAACACCCTTCTTTTTAAATAAATATCATCAACTTCTTTGTGTCACAGTCTTCTAAAACTGTGCTGTGTTAATGAACTAGCTTCCGTGGCCAGATCATTCAACAACAAGTTTAATTGTATTAACCTAACGAGATGAAAACAGTCGGAATGTGTATCGGTCTAGAACACAGAGATAAGACAGGACAGGAATGATACACCTTCAGGCTAATTACCCCTGATTCATCAGAGCACAGTGACGAAAAGCGATAATTGATTTCCGAATTAATAATGAAGCCCCAGATGAGACTGTTGCTGCGGCATCCTTAGCAGGCACCTCGGTGTTTGTCTGTCTCTCTCATTCTTTCTTTCTTACTCCCGAAGGTATGATACCATCACTTGCATAATAATGAGCAGAGAGACAAATGCAAATGTAAACACACATATCTAAAACCAATCTAGTGTTACATATCTCTGTTTCGAAACACATTAAAAAACGTCCTGCAAGAAAAAAAAAAAAAGAAAAAAAAATTGCAACTCATTTTACTTCCATAAAGTGACAAATTTCAGAGTAACAGTGATTTAAAAAATTTCTTTTTTAAATGTAGGGTGGGACTTCTATCAGGAATTGGTTGGATCGATGAGGTAATCCATTAGACTCATACCAGTATTTCATATGACTCATAAAGATGATCCATATGACTATGTCAAGATTTATATTTAAAAAGGGGTTACATTTTG
Organism: Myxocyprinus asiaticus; assembly: GCF_019703515.2. Taxonomy (NCBI): domain Eukaryota; kingdom Metazoa; phylum Chordata; class Actinopteri; order Cypriniformes; family Catostomidae; genus Myxocyprinus; species Myxocyprinus asiaticus. The sequence goes on from NC_059384.1 coordinate 27,140,775, forward strand.
ATTTTCATCAAATAAAACTTTTCACCCATTACATTTGGGAAAGTAAATCTGGGCGACTCACACAGCCTCCTCAAGGCGCTCAAAACAGTCTCTAAACAATCGCCTATGCCAAACTGATTGTCAGACAAACATCAAAACATCCAAAATCCCAATGACACCTCCATATTTTTCCATGATACAGCTGTGGCAGTCCACACACACTCTGCAGGAGCTCTGTAGATGATCAAAGACCCCAGTCTCAGGTAAGAGCCCTCAGCGCAGTTATTTACCCGGAAAAGGGGCAAGGGAACAGATAGAGAGAGAGAGAGAGAGAGAGAGAGAGAGAGAGAGAGAGGGAGAGAAAGAGCAAGCGATATAAAAATCAGCATGTGATTGCTCTTCACTGATTGCTCGCTTCTAAAATTGTCACCCCCCTCCATTCCTTGCTTCTGTCTCTCTGACCTGGTTTCAGATGGCCCAAGGGAGGTGGGATCCCATTCCTAAATATTTCTGCCAAGAATTCCCTGCCAGATCTGCTTGATAGCAATAAAACAAAATGGAAAAAAGGGGGGAATCGTGTTTGATTTATAAATAGCAACTGAAACACCACAGTACTGTGCTTTTACTTAACAAACACATTGAAACAAATTCTTCACTTTTCTCTTATTCTTTGATATTGAGGGCATCATTCTTGTGTATGAAACATAATGGGCATATCATGGCTTGTTTGTGTCAAATCAAAGCAGTGGGGTCTTTTGTCTTAAGTGTGCCATTTCCTGCCTTTATAAATGCAGACCGTTCCACTCAGATTCAGAGAATGCATGCTTCAGACAGATCAAATGACAAAAGTGCTCCTTTATGCAGATGGACTGATGCATTCTTTATGATGTGGCCAAATATATATAACTGTGTGCCATTATAAAGCTATTAAAAAAGCTTAGATTCATGTGGCTTCCTTCATTCATCAAAAAAGCTATATTGTAATGAGTGATAGTGAGATAAACAGACCCAATAGCAGAGGAACAGTTCAAAGGATTTATTTACAATAACTTAGGTAGATGAACAAAGCCCAGCACAGAAGAGCAAACTTTAACTCCCATCATGCGGGCAGAGATGAGGTATCCTCCGTGTAAGACCAGCTGACACGCAGCAATACTGGAAGGAAACCACACACATGACACACGGGCAACCAACAGATACATGAGACAAAACCAACTAGGCAGATAGAGTGAGTTTAGTACACAACATCAAACAGCTATCTATAATGTAAACACATTACAAACTACAACAAACTACATTCAACATTAAACCAGACAATCCAGCCAAGGACATGACACATGAGGGGATTAATATAGGCATGAACAAACAAAGGTCAGGTGTTGCTCGCAGCTGAAAGAATGGGGAACAGCTTCATAGGCTGTGAGCACTGGCAGTTGCTGGGGAATGACCTCCGTGGTCATGGGTACTGGCAGGAGCAGGTCAACAGCCTCTGTGGCTGTGGGCACTGGCAGTGACAAGGAAATGACCCCCATGGTCGTGAGCACAGACAGGGAAGGGGAAACGGCCTCCATGGCCGTGGGCACAGACAGAGTCAATGGAACGACTTCCGTGGTTGTGGGCACTGGCAGTGACAGGGAAACGACCCCCGTGGTCAAGGGCACAAATAGGTAAGGGGAAACGGCCTCCATGGCCATGGGCACAGACAGAGTCAATGGAACGACTTCCGTGGTTGTGGGCACTGGCAGTGACAGGGAAATGACCTCCGTGGTTGTGAATGCTGGCAGCAGAAGGGAAATGGTCTCTGTGGCCGTGGACATTGTCAGTAGCAGGGGATCAGTCTCAGTGACCGTGGGTGCTGGCAGCAGCTGGGGAACAGCCTCCATGGCCATGGATGCTGGCAGCAGGGGAATGGCCCTCGTGGCTGTGGACGCTGGCAGTGGCGGCCATGGACGTTGTCAGTGGCAGGAGAATGGTCCTTGTGGCTGTGGTTGCTGGAAGTGGCAGGGGAACGGCCTCAGTGACCATGGGCACAGGCAGTGGCAGGGGATCGGACTCAGTGACCGTGGGTGCTGGCAGCAGCCGGTGAACAGTCTTCGTGGCTGTGGCCACTGGCAGTGGCAGGGGAACGGCTTCAGTGGACGTGGGCACTGATAGTGGCAGGGAATTGCCTCAGTGACCATGTTCACTGGCAGCAGGGGAATGGCTTCTATGGCCGTGGATGCTGGCAGCAGCAGGGGAATGGCTTCGGTGACCGTGAATGCTGGCAGCGGCAGTGGAACAGCATCAGTGGCCGTGGGTGCAGGCAAGAGCAGGGGATCGGCCTCAGTGGCCGTGGGAGCAGGCAAGAGCAGGGGATTGGCCTCAGTGGATGTGGGCTCTGAGAGCAGCAGGGGAATGGCCTTCGTGGTTGTGGGTGCTGGCAGAGGCAGGGAAATGGTCTCCATGGTCATGGACGCTGGCAACAGCAAGGGAACAGCCTCCGTGGCCGTGAATGCTGTCAGTGACTGAGGAGCATGCGCCTGGCTCCTCCTCCACCTCCTCCAGGCAGTGATAGGTTCATCACACTGCAGCAGGGCTGGATCGAATAACAAGCACGCCCATCGTCCCATGTGGCGGTTCCCCAATCAGCGGCCCTTCCGGTGAGGCGCAGCATTACGTAAGCCACCTTCATTCTCTCCGACGGGAAAGCAGGGGGCTGTGAAGTGAAGAACAAGGAACACTGCGAAAGAAATGCTCTACAGAATTCAGCTGGAGGGGGAATGCGGGCTTCAAAGCGTCCAGGGGCCAGAGGAACTGCCGGAGCCAGTAATGAAGCTTCCTGAGATGGGCCAGCATCAGGAGATTAGCTCGGTGAGCTGCGAAGCCATCATCTCCAAAGCACTGTTTGAGGCAGCAATTTGATACTGCTCATGTCCCAACAAGACTCCCTGCTGAGAGAGGGCAAAGCGAAAAGTGGATTCCTCCGCTGGGTCCATATTTGGCTGGATTGTTCTGTAACAAGCGACAGTGAGAACAAACAGACCCAAGAGCAGAGGAACAGTTCAAAGGATTTATTTACAATAACTTAGGTAGATGAACAACAGCCAGCAGAGAAGAGTGAATTTTAACTCCCGACACACGGACAGAGACGAGGTATCCTCTGTGGAAGACCAGCTGACATGCAGCAATACTGGAAGGCAACCACACACCCAACACATGGGCAACCAACAGATACACGAGACAGGACCAACTAGGCAGAGAGAGTGAGGTTAGTACTCAACATCAAACAGCTATCTATAATGTAAACACATTACAAACTACAACAAACTACATTCAACATTAAACCAGACAATCCAGCCAAGGACATGACACACGAGGGGATTAATATAGGCATAAACAAACAAGGGTCAGGTGCCGCTCGAAGCTGAAAGTTAGCATGATCGGTGTTCCCATGGAAACAATCAGGGTTCCCATGAAAACAATCAAGGTTCCCATGGAAACGCTGATTCCGTGTGACACCGGCACCTGAAACACATGAAGGCAAAAACATCAACATGCTTGGAACAAAACAAACAGGGAACGATGATGCCACAGTCCTCGTCAGACAAAACCCAGCCTGACAAGGTGACAGGACAGTGACATCACCGGAGAGCGCACAGCGGAAACCAACAACCGGACACTATCCACTCACACAAAGAATGAACACGAAACATAAGACAGACTGTGGACGATGATGCCATGGTCCTCGTCAGACAAAACCCAAGCTGACAAGGTGACAGGACCATGACATCACTGGAGAGCACGTGGCGGTAGCTCGCACACAGTGGTCACTAACAACTGGACCCGTGCACATGAGACAGATGGGATGATAATGCCGTGACATATATTGTTAGAGTGATGTGTGTTTTGTTCCCAAAGGAATCTCATTGTAAGGAAATCCCATTTGTCAGTATTCCCATTACAGTTTAAGATGCATTTCAAGCAGGTGACTAGAGCTTGTTTTACTGCAGGTGTAAAGGACACACACAGTTCCTTTTTCAAGAATATACTGATGGATTTTCGGAATTACTTCAAGGTGATATTTGTATTTTTCTATGTAATGGAATATTCCAGGTTCAATACAAGTTAAGCTCAATTGACAGAATCTGTTGCATAATGTTGATAACCACAAAAATTAATTTCAAAATGTCCCTCCTTTTCTTTAAAAAAAACAAAAATTTAGGTTACAATGAAGCACTTTCAAAGAAAGTGAATGGGGCCTATCCGTACACAATAACCTACTCACTGTTTCAAAGTATGGCCACAAGACATAAACAATATGAGTTTTAACATGATTTCAGGACTTCATTGCCATGATGATGCAACACCATAAACCCTAAAATGACTGTAAAAACAATGATTTAAACAACTTTACATCTTAAATAATACACAACAGTTTTAACAGAATAATTTACGTAAGTGCTTTGATAAAATTTTCTTTAGTCTTTATACCCTCCAAAAATTGGCCCCATTTACTGAAAGTATAGGTTGATTTGTTGAGAGCATTCCGACCAGCCTGACTAAAGATTGGCTTAACCAATAGTGTAAGTTTAGGCGGGACTATCTGTTTTGTTCGACCAATGGAAGCTGGGGATAGTGTTTTGTGAAACCTGTTTGAAAACAGCCATTCTTTTTGTGATTCCGTTTGGTGCCTCTATTGGTAATGAAACTACATCACCTTTAAAGTCAACAAAGAAATCAAAATTTACCCTATTTACTTTCTTAGTGCACTTAGGTGGTTTTATTGTGAATGATTAATCAGTGCAAGTTATTCCAAATAAGGAAGCCTTTTGTCTTCGTAATCATTCTACAATATGTAATAACTTGCTCTGCCTCTGAAACAACTTTCTATTCCATCTGACATCACCCAGCCCTCTTATTTTTCAACACTTCCCCTCAAACCACCTGGGCCCTTCTGCTATGGACCGCCAATCAGTCATGACAATCTAATCAATTCCTCAAAGATAAAATCAGGCCCTATATTTTTCAATGTTTCTGTTCTGTGTGCAGTGTATTTAATAAACAAGTTTAAAGCTGGAAACACTTCAGAGACACAGGGAGCGAGAGAGATTGCCAGCGAGTTCTTATCACAAAGAAGGGTGCAGTACTTTCTTGGACTGTAATGAGCCTCACTAACACTGCCATGGCCTTTGGAGGGAAACATCTGCCAGCATAGCCAATCCTCTGAGATTAAACACATAACTGACAGCTCTGTGGGTCTCCTCCCGTTTTACTCCTTTCTGAATATGGAGAGGCAGTGAGATGAAAGAGATATAAGCAGGGCTGCATTTATGCATGGGCTTACCTGGGCTTAAGCCCAGAGCCCCAGGCAGAGGGAGGGCCCCAGTGATGCTGGAAAATTATAACATCACTGCATTTTATAATGAGTTGACTGTCCCTTTATGGTTTTGCTTTATCGCTTTGCTTTGAATGCATGTGCAAGCATTGCAAGCCCTGCGCGAGAAGTGACAGTCAAACCTCTCACTCACTGAACCCGCAATTGTCAGTGACCTTTATTTAATGTCCTCTCTGATATCCAATAAAAATATCCTTCATTGCTTAAAGTTTCTGAACACTTTCAGTGATTGGCCTATCGAACTCACGTGAGTCGTGACGTATGTACTCATGTTGAATACCTAATAAGATAAACTGCCGCCCAAAACAGTTATACATATGGATGAGTTAATGTCACAATGATGTCTCGAAAATATTCGTATACTCCTGGCATTCCCCTCCTGGCAAACTGCTCACTCTGATGCTGAGCAGACATAGACAGCCCCAGCACCACCTCCCCAGCCATCACTTTACACTTCACACTGAGATTTCGGTTTACAGGACCCATCCACACACAATGTTTTTAGTAAACTTTTAAACCCCGGCCAATTGGTCCCCAAAATCAGTGGATGGGTGAGGAGGGAATTAACCGCGGCCTCCACTCTATGCTTTTTCCCCCGGAATTGAATAATGGCTGTCACTAACGGATACTCGTGAACATCACCATGCACACACCTCACCATCACCTTGTGGTTTGCACCTAAAGCCCTGTCATGAACCAAGCCTTTATGAATCGAGGTTTGATTACAGCCAGAATCCACCAGGGTGGCGTGTAGTGCAGCCTGCGGAGGCGGGGCGCCGGTTTGGGTGGAAACACTCCTCTTTCTGGGGAGTGGGTATAGGGCGAGAGGGAGGAGAGGGAGAGAGAGAGATCTGGACTGCAGTTCACTGGCTTCTGGGTAGGCAGTCATGTGGGCTTCGGCCAGCTGGATGGCGTCATCTACCGATGTGGGGCGATGGCACTGGACACATTCTGCGGTTCCTCAGGGCAGGCGAACGGTCAGCTGCTCAAGCACCATCAGTTCGATCACGTCCTCCACGTCACCTGTAGCTAATCAGCCCCGTAAGGCTGCCGATCCTCGGCCTGAGCCTGAAGGAGCTCCTGTAAGCGGCATTCTTGGGTGAGGAGTGCTTGATGGGGAGTCTCCTGGATGCTAGCCAAGACACGGATGACTTCGCCCAGCGGTGAGGTGTCCATGGCAGCCAGTTTTCTTCCCAATTCCCAGGTTTCGGCACCAGTGTAGAAGGTTCCAGCATGAATGAAGCAGGAGCCATGGCTGCAGTCCACATAAGTGTCTGATTTATCCTCAGAATTTAAACTCAAAATATGCTTTCCAGCAAGTCTTTTTACTTTGCACACACAGCTTCAATGATAACAGTCAGAACAAACTTAAATCCATCAACAAACAGCTTTTCAGCATAGGGCTTCAGGGTGTGTGTGGCTAGGACTCTCTCTGTCTCTCTGGTGTTCCACTGGCCTTTTAAAAGCCCATCTCCGCCGTCACTGAAATGAGACACAGGTGATTAACATCAATAATCACCAGGTGATGGCTCTTACCGCTTCCTCTCTCCCCACTGACAGACACACGACCACGTCCCGCTCCACAGTGTGCCTCCTGTTTTCTGAGAAGAAAGATTTCCCATTTTCCTCTTGTGGCTTTAATAACTGGAAGCATGCACAACAGCATGTGGCCGACCATGAGAGTTCCGAGGGACATCGCAGGTGTATGTTTGTGTGGTCTCACCGTAATGACAGTTAATGTCCCAGGAGCGCGAAATCCAACTAGCGTGATGTTGAATGTTCCTCTTAGGTAAGTAATCCAATACAGTAGAAAACTCCACAAAGAGACGAATAGAGTCCTCTATCCTCCAACTCGAATGCGCGAAACAGTAGTCCTTAGAACGTACGTATATCCAATAACACTCATGAATGTAAAACACCACTTGCTTCTCGCCGCTTTACCGGCTTCTTTTATATCCTTGTTTACTTCCGCATACGGGGCTTAGTCCGTCACGTGATTGCACGTGACTGAAGTCTCGCGGGAAGCAACACAGGAACCAAACACCATATTAGGGCAAACAGAAAATGACAGGAATAAAACAGCATAATTATCTTTACCACATATGGACACATTTATCCGTGGTTATACTGATTAATCCCCTTATGTGGCTTCGCTGCAAGCAAAATAATGGCAATTACACGGGATTGCTCAAATTAATTAGTCAATTTGATCCATTCCTCAGCGATCACATTGCTCACTTTGGCAATGCCGGTAGAGGTAATCCATCATACTTGTCAAACACTACTTGTGAAGAATTTGTGCAATTAATGGGAGAAAAGGTTTACTCAGAAATAACAGAATCAAACTGGCTAAATATTTTTCTATAAGTGTTAACTCAGCTCCAGATATTGCGCATACTGATAAATTAAATGTTATTATGTGCTAAATCTCACCTGAGGGTATGATACAAGTGCTGTTTATAAACTTTTTGCCCCAAAAATCACACTGCTGAGTGTGAATTTTTAATTCAGTCATTGGAGTTTTTAACTAAATGAACTCTGACATACAAAACTGCCAAGGTCAGTGCTATAACAATGCCAGCAATATGGCTGGCTTGTATAAAGGAGTCCAGGCTCGTATACGGGAGATCAACCGCTTGCCAGAATGGGTTCCATGTGCTGCTCATTCTTTAAACTTTGTCTGAGTAAATACAGTGGACTGTTGCCTAGAGACAAATGGGTTTTTCACTTTTGTTCAGAATCTTTTCAACTATTTCTCAAAGTCTACTTGGCGTTGGCAAATTCTAACTGCTGGCCTGCTGTGCAATGACAGAGGGAGAATAGAGACACTCAAACCTTTATCAGAGACAAGACGGTCAGCGCATGCCCAGATGGTACACGCATTGTATATGCACTATGACATCATCCAGGGCAGTCTTAAAACAATTGCAGAGGACAAAAACCAGAATATGTCTACACGCAGCAAGGCAGTAACCCTCCATAACCAAATGGATAACCTTGAGATAGCTTTCCTTACTACTAAGTGGGACACTAATCTTAGGCATTTTCAAAATGTCAGTGAGTACCTGCAAAAAGTTGACATGGACCTGTCAGGTGCACATGAGCTCATTATATCACTGAGAGACTTTATCTCTGGTTGTCGTGATCAGTTTGACCTGTTTGAGGAGAGAGCAAAGGAAATGTCACAAAGTGTTTCACATAACTACAAGGCATTAACTAGATGGCATAAAAAAAAACAAAAACAAAAAAACAAGCAGACGAGTCATCAGAACCGGATTGTGATACTGCAATGTCAGGTAGACATACATTTGTAAATAAAAACGTTTTTAATATCATCATTGACAAACTTGTCGCAGAGGTAAGCAAGAGATGTGAATCCTACAAAGGACTGGACAACACGTTTGGATTTTTGAACAAAGTCGCTGAACTCTCCCCAGAACAACTTCGCTCATCTGCCACATTGCTTCAAAAGAAATATAGCTGTGACTTACAAGAAGAATTTGTTGATGAATTGGGACAGTTTAAGGAATACATTAAGAATGTGGACGTTAAATCAGCAAGGGAGTGTTTACAGTTAATTCGTAAATGGAACATTCACACAATATTCCCAAATGTGGACATTTCCCTGCAACCTTTTTTTTTTTTTTAACTTTACCAGTCACAAATGCCTCTGGAGAATGTTCTTTTTCCAAGCTGTCATTGTTAAAAAACAGACTACGATCAACAATGGCACAAGAAAGACTTAATGATCTGACATGCATGTCAGTTGAGAGTGACATACTGACAGAGTTGAATTTTCCGACATCATAAGGGATTGTTCCTCACGAAAAAGCAGAAGAAAACCTTTGTAAGGTAGTCCCTATGATCTGATTAATTTTTCAGCATCATAAAAAATTTTCAGACAGTAACATTTGTGTATATAGTTTTTTTTTATATGACCTGTAAGTTTAGATGCTTTATTGCATTTATTTCTGCAAAGTAAAAGGCTGATTTGACAGGAAGATGGAGCGAATGCATGTAGGCAGTAGTTCTAAAGATATGTGCAAAATATGTAGTTCTGTGTGCCTATGTGTAGTTCAGGCAGTGATATTTGTGTATATTTTGATATGACCGTAGGTTTGGATGCTTTGTTTATTGCATTTATTCCTGCGAAATAAAAGGATGATAACTTGCACTTTGTGATTTCGAAGCTTGAGCGTAAGTAGGCAGTAGTTTTATGCTGGATGTAGGGCCCCTCAAGAGTTAAAGCCTCGGGGCCTCTGATAGTCTTAATGGATATAAGAGAGATGCACTGTCAGGAGAAGAGGGTGAAACACAAAACATTTTTAGGTACAATTTAGGTACAATTTCCATGGAAGTCAATTCATATAAAAAAAATATCTTATTAAAATGTCAGGGTATATGATGTTCAGTGAAATAATGAAAAATAAACTTAAAGGTGCAGTATGTAACAATTTCATGTAATATTCGTCTTTTTTTTTTTTTTTTGCCAATGTGTGAACGGCTTGTAACGCAACTTAAAAAATGAGCCCTTCCCGGACTTCCTAGGTTGCCTATTAAAGCCTGTAGACTGATTTTCATGCAACAGGAGCAGGTAGGTTTTGCCAGGAAAATCCAAAGGATGTGACGTTTATGTGCGCTCCCGAGAGCCTTGCCTCAGCTTCTCTTCCGCTATTCAACAGCGACAACAAACTACAACACTAGGTAACGTTATCTTAGAGATGGAATCCAGCAAATGTCCGGCTCCCAGCACAACACCGACTCCTACACAAACAGAGTAAGCCAAAAAAAAAAAAAAAAACATTTATCTACTGAATCCCGCCTGGCTAAGCAGGAATGTGATTGTGGTCGAATGAAAACTGGAGTGAACATCGGCAGGGCATTTGATTCCTGGAGGGACCTTCGTTCGGTTTTGGGGATCAAAACCGACCCTGAATTGGCGTTCTTCTCATTGGACAGATAAGCTTACATAACTGCAAAGTATATGAAATATAGTGCCATAAGGATTGATCTGTGTAATTTTAGCTAACTTGATCTTGCCTGCTAACGCTGATGAATTGCAAGCTACCTTGCTTCGTAACTTTCAAATAATTTCAACGATCTTCTCTTTATACTAAAAGTCAGAACAATTTAAGCAAATACGCTGGTTTCTTGATCGTAGTACATCATATAACATACAAAACATACAATAGTGCAACATAACAGTGCAGTGCAACAGTAAACTGTCTGGTATAGTTTGGTAGTATGTAGCTATATGTGTGTATCAGTATGCTATGTTAGCTGATAAGTAGATTTAGATTAGTCTCAAAGTTTGTAGTAAAACAATTATAACTGCGTAATTTTAATGATGCTACCTCATCTGTCAGCATGATGCCAGTGAATCATGTTCAGTCTCTTTGTACATTGCGTCATTGTTTCGGCCGATGCTCGCTTGCTCGCGTCCCTATGGAGTGTGTGCACGAGCGCGAGCACGAGCAACAGGTAGCTGGCTGCAGTTCACTTAATGGCCACAGGTGTCATTAATAACAAGGTTTTCTGAATCTTACAAACTGCACCTTTAAATAAACAGTTCCAAAACAAATTAATAAAATCTGCCAGTTTTAATTTGTAAATGGTTCCATTTGTAAATGGTTCTGTTTTACCATTTACCATTGCAACACTCTAACAACCCCATAGCAGTGGCCTGCTTTCATACTGTGGTGTCAAAAATGCAGAAAATGTCATTAAAATTTACAAATCTATATGCTATTTTCTCACATTCACACCACACAAATTTAGTAGTGCCCCTAGTGGCAGGTTTGAGTCACTGCAGCAAGAAATATAATGGTACAAAGAGGCACGGTGGAGAACAATGGATAGTGATGGAGAGGGTGTAGCTTGAGTTTGTAGGGGGGTTAAAAGGTAACACTCCATCTTTCTGCTGAGGCCCAGTGAGAGGCCTTCTCTCCTGGGCACAGGAGAGCTTTTCTCTGCCCCTGACTGCCAATGAAGACCCAGGAGAAATGACTTTGATGAAGGGCAGAGATTCTTCTAACAAGTTAAATGATACAGACAGAGGAATACAAACACAGTGAGTTATTATAGAGATTACAGAAAGATTTGCTTATATAAGAAATATTATTCTGATTTTTTTACACAATTTATGTAAACATGAGAGAAAATGGGTGTTCAGAACAGTAAACTGTGATGTCAGACCAGGGGCGGATCTAGAATTGTTTTCATGGGATGGCAAGGGGGTGGCATGCAGACTATGAGGGGTGGCAACACCAAAGAAAGCGCCCATGTGTAGTTCTTATGGATCAAGGTAACAAGCTTCATTGCAACAAGTACTACTTCATTAAGTGAGTCACTACCAAATTATAAATATCCATGAATTTGCAATACAACTGCATTTCCACAGGAACCATACATAGTAACCATTTTGCTACTGATTTGCCAATATAAAAAAAAAAAAACAAAAAAAAAAACTTCACCACATTATGCAGGCCAGATTGTTTTATTTTGTTAAGTGTACCCATGGATGGAGAGTGCATGCATACACAATGTTATTCTGCTAATAAAATCCTGTAGGCCTATCAACTTTGTATCAGCTGGAATAAGCCATTTGAAAGTGAACATTAACACAAGGTTAGTTCTACATAAAAATAAACTCTAGGAAAACTGTACTTTGGGTGGAAGATCTGCAAAACTCGTGAATATTAATTATTTATGCACAATAAAATATTATTTTAAATCACCTATTTTGATAAACAGTTCAGATAAAAGAAAAATTGCTGATAATTTACTCACTCTCAGGCCATCCAAGATGTATCTGAGTTTCTTTATTCTTCAAAACAGAATTGAAGACTTTTAGGATTTCATTTCAGGCCTTCTCCTCTAAACAACGCAAGTGAATGTCCTCCATTTTTTGACGGTCCAAAATGCATATTTAGGGTGCATCAAAATAATACAAACGACTCCAGTCGACAAATAAATGTCTTCTGAACCCAAATGGTTGATTATTTTTAGAAACAAAACAATACTTATATACTCAGTGCCCAGAGTTTCACATCAAGCTTGGAGGGCACTATAGTGTTGAATGCTGAGCTGTAGTCTACAAACAGCATTCTCACATAAGTGTTCCTTTTTTCTAGGTGGGAGACAGCAGTGTGTAGTGTAGATGCAATGGCATCATCAGTGGAGCGGTTGTTGTGGTAAGCAGACTGCAATGGTCCAGTGAGGGAGGCAGCACAGAGAAGATGTAATCTCTGATTAGTCTCTCAAAGCATTTGCTGATGATGGGGGTCAGAGCAACAGGACGCCAGTCATTTAAGCAAGTGATTTTGGATTGCTTTGGTACAGGCACAAGTTGGATGTTTTGAAGCATGTGAGGACCACAGACAAGGAGAGGGAAAGGTTGAAAATGTCCGTAAAAAATACAGCCAGTTGGTTCGCGCACGCTCTGATGACGTGGCCCGGAATGCCGTCTGGACCCGCGGCTTTACGGATATTCACCCATCGGAAGGATCGGGTTACATCCACTACAGAGACGGAGAGTGATCTAACCTCTGTAGCTTCGGCCGCGAGAGCTCTCCCCACGAGGGCGGTGTTATTTCCCTCGAAATGAGCATAAAGAGTATTTAGCTCATCCAGGAGAGAGGCAGTGGTGTTCAAGGCAGAGTTTTTATTCCCTTTAAAATCTTTGATGATATTAATTCCCTGCCACATGCTTCTAGAGTTGGTGGTGTTAAACTGTCTTTCAATCTTTTCCCTGTACTGGCGTTTGACTGCTCTGATAGTTTTGCGGAGTGCATAACTGGCTAGTTTATGCTCCGCATTCCCGGAATTAAAAGAAGTGGTCCGCGCATCAAGTGCCGTGTGAACATCACTATTTATCCATGGCTTCTGGTTGGAGTAGATCCGTATTGTTTTGGTTGGAACAACATCCTCTACACACTTTCTGATGAAACATGTTACGCAATGTCGTCATCAGAGGTGGAACGGAACATCTCCCAGTCCGCGTGATCAAAACAGTAGCGTAGAATCTGATTGGTCTGACCAGTACTGGATCGTTCTGAGGGTGGGTGCTTCCTGTTTCAGTTTCTGCCTGTAAGCTGGCAGAAGCAGAATGGAAGAGTGGTCTGATTTGCCAAATGGTGGGCGGGGGAGGGATTTGTAGCCATCCAGGAAGGGAGAGTAGCAATGGTCCAAAATCTGGTCCCCACGTGTGTTGAAACTGATGTGTTGGTGGTATTTTGGTGCGATTGATTTGAAATTGGCTTTGTTAAAGTCCCCAGTCACAATGAATGTGGCCTCAGGGTGCGTGGTTTCCAGCTCACTTATACTCCCATACAGTTCCTTGAGTGCCCGGTCTATGTCGGCTTGTGGCGGGATGTACACAGCAGTAATAATGACCGCTGTGAATTCCCTCGGTAGCCAGAATGGTCGATACAGAAGCATGAGAAATTCAAGATCAGGAGAGCAGAAAGACTTGATAGAATGTACGTTCCTCTGATCACACCAGGATTTGTTGATCATAAACATACACCACCACCTCTGCTTTTACCTGAGAGGTCTTTCGCTCTGTCCGCTCGGTGCATGGAGAACCCCACGGGTTCGTTGGCTGAATCTGGAATCTCAGCAGACATCCAAGTTTCTGTAAGGCAGATAAAGCAGCAGTCCCTCATCTCTCATTGGAAAGAGATCTGTGCTCTCAGCTCGCAGTTTGTTGTCCAGAGACTGAACATTTGCAAGTAGAATACCGGGTAGCGGGGGTCGATTTGCGCAACGTCTTACTCTGATGAGATCGCCGGCTCTCCTTCCCCTTTTCCTTCTGTGTTTCCGCAGCCGGGCTGCCCAGACAAAGGGCTCTTTTTTTTCTTTTTTTTTTTGCAATTACATATAGCGTTGTCATTTGCAATACTTAATTTGCAAATACATGTGGCACGATTTTCTGCGAAAAGTTTTTAAAAAATTCACTTAAAAGTAAAGTAATTTGTAATGCCATTACTTTTTTCATGAAAAATTATTAGTGTTATCTGATCACAACAGAGAAGTAATTAGTACTTTTTAGTGGACTTTTTTTTAGTAAATTACCCAACACTGGCCTTCTCTACGAAGTATACATGCACAGCTTCTTTAGAATTATGTGAAAAAGAAGTATCTTAGGAGATGGCATAATTAAGTTACCTATCTTTAGGAACAGCCTTCCCATCATGAACGTGCCTATGGTGTCTTAAAATGGAGCCTATGGAGGTTTTGCAGCTCACTAAGTTTGGGAATAGAGTGATTGCATCTAATTTCTAAAATCAATAATATGATAAATGGGTGAGGATCTCACAAAAAAAAAAAAAAAAATCAACTGTGTTTATTACAAATGCACAGCTTGAATCTTTCATCTCTTTAAAAACACAGCTTCATCTTCACCCGGTGGGGCCTTCCTCCTCATCTTCACCTCCACTCTCTCTCTCTCTCACTCACTCTCTTTCTCTCTCTCTACCTCTCTCTTTTTCCTCTTTCAATAAGCTGATTAAACAAATGTGATTTGGTGAGTGGAGGTCTGGGCAGCGGAGCCGGAGCTCGGGCCCCTCCGCATGAATATTAAGTGTGTGTGTGGGATTTGTGTCTGGGTTCTGAAATTGGAAATCACAAGTTTGACTAATCAGCTTTGAGCTTCTCTTTTAGTCTGCCTGTGCACTCGGTGCAAAGAGAGAGAGAGTGAGAGAGAGAGAGAGAGAGAGAGAGAGAGAGAGAGAACAGGCTGTAAGAAACAGAAAATTTTGAAATTGGGTGCAGTAGAAAACAGCAAACCCTGGAGATGTCATGGGAAGTGGGCAGCTTAGAGACAGAGCAACTGTGACTGGTCAGTTTAAAAAAAAAAATGTTATCCCATTTTGCATGTTTAAAAAGCAATGGGAGCTAAATAAAAAATGTACATTGTGATTATAAATTATAAAACAAAATTAATAAAAATATTTGTGAATGATAATGAAAGGACATGACAAAATTGATATTGTGTTTATATGGGAAAAGTCATGTTTATATGGGAAAAGGTGACCATTTCTATTATATTCATAATTTATTTTATATACTTTTAACACACACACACACACACACACACACACACACACACACACACGTTGGTGCAGCTATCCTTATGAGGAATCTTCATAGCCATAATGATTTGTATACTGTAGGAACTATATATTCTATACCCTAACCCTACCCCTAAATCTAACCCTCACAAAAACCTTTCTGCATTTTTACATTTTCAAAAAAACATAATTTAGTATGTTTTTTTTTTATAAGTGATTTGAATTATGGTGACACTAGAAATGTCCTCACAAAACCACATTTTATAGCATAATACCCTTGTAATTACCAGTTTGTAGCCTAAAAAAATTTCCTCGTAAACCACCCAAACCCACCCACACATGCACACACACACACACACACACACACACACATATATACAGTTGAAGTCAAAAGTTTACATACACTTAGGTTGAAGTCATTAAAACTCATTTTTTAACCACTCCACAGATTTCATATTAGCAAGCTATAGTTTTGGCAGTCTTTTAGAACATTTACTTTGGCATGACACAAGTAATTTTTCCAACAATTGTTTAGAGACAGATTGTTTCACATTTAATTGACTATTTCACAATTCCAGTGGGTCAGAAGTTAACTAAGTTAACTAAGTTAACTGTGCCTTTAAGCAGCTTGGAAAATTCCAGAAAATGATGTCAAGCCTTCAGGCAAATAACCAATTAGTTTCTGATAGGCTAATTGGCTAATTGAAGGTGTACCTGTGGATGTATTTTAAGGCCTACCTTCAAACTCAGTGCCTCTTTGCTTGACATCATGTGGAAATCAAAAGAAATCAGCCAAGACCTCAGAAAACAAATTGTGGACCTCCACAAGTCTGGTTCATCCTTGGGAGCAATTTCCAAATGCCTGAAGGTACCACGTTCATCTGTACAAACAATAGTATGCAAGTATAAACACAATGGGACCACGCAGCCATCATACCGCTCAAGAAGGAGACGCATTCTGTCTCCTAGACATGAACGTAGTTTGGTACGAAAAGTGCAAATCAATCACAGAACAACAGCAAAGGACCTTATGAAGATGCTGGAGGAAACAGGTAGACAAGTATCTATATCTACAGTAAAAAGAGTCCTATATCTTCATAACCTGAAAGGCTGCTCAGCAAGGAAGAAGCCACTGCTCCAAAACCACCATAAAAAAGCCAGACTATAGTTTGCAAGTGCACATGGGGGCAAAGATCTTACTTTTTGGAGAAATGTCCTCTGGTCTGATGAAACAAAAATTGAACTGTTTGGCTATAATGACCATCATTATGTTTGGAAGAAAAAGGGTGAGGCTTGCAAGCCGAAAAACACCATCCCAAACATGAAGCATGGGGGTGGCAGCATCATGTTGTGGGGGTGCTTTGCTGCAGGAGGGACTGGTGTACTTCACAAAATAGATGGCATCATGAGGAAGGAAAATTATGTGGATATATTGAAGCAACATCTCAAGACATCAGCCAGGAAGTTAAAGCTCAGTCACAAATGGGTCTTCCAAATGCACAATGACCCCAAGCATACCTCCAAATTTTTGGCAAAATGGCTTAAGGACAACAAAGTCAAGGTACTGGAGTGGCCATGAAAAAGCCCTGACCTCAGTCCGATAGAACATTTGTGGGCAGAACTGAAAAAGCGTGTGCAAGCAAGGAGGCCTGCAAACCTAACTCAATTTCTGTCTGGAGGAATGGGCCAAAATCCCAGCAACTTATTGTGAGAAGCTTGTGGAAGGCTACCCAAAACGTTTGACCCAAGTTAAACAATTTAAAGGCAATGCTACCAAATACTAACAAAGTGTATGTAAACTTCTGACCCACTGGGAATGTGATGAAAGAAATAAAAGCTGAAATAAACATTCTCTCTACTATTATTCTGATATTTCACATCCTTAAAATAAAGTAGTGATCCTAACTGACCTAAGACAGGGAATGTTTTCTACGATTATATGTCAAGAATTGTGAAAAACTGAGTTTAAATGTATTTGGCTAAGGTATACGTAAACTTCTGACTTTATCTGTATAGGGTGTATATATATATATATATAGTTGTGCTCAAAAGTTTGCATACCCTGGCAGAAATTGTGAAATTTTGGAATTGATTTTGAAAATATGACTGATCATGCAAAAAACTGTCTTTTATTTAAGATAGTGATCATATGAAGCCATTTATTATCACATAGTTGTTTGGCTCCTTTTTAAATTATAATGATAACAGAAATCACCCAAATGGCCCTGATCAAAAGTTTACATACCCTTGAATGTTTGACTTTGTTACAAACACACAAGGTGACACACACAGGTTTAAATGGCAATTAAAGGTTAATTGCTCACACCTGTGGCTTTTTGAATTGCAATTAGTGTCTGTGTATAAATAGTCAATGAGTTTTTAGCTCTCAAGTTGATGCACCGAGCAGGCTAGATACTGAGCCATGGGGAGCAGAAAAGAACTGTCAAAAGACCTGCGTAACAAGGTAATGGAACTTTATAAAGATGGAAAAGGATATAAAAAGATATTCAAAGCCTTGAAAATGCCAGCCAGTACTGTTCAATCACTTAATAAGAAGTGGAAAATTCAGGGATCTCTTGATACCAAGCCATGGTCAGGTAGACCAAGAAAGATTTCAGCCACAACTGCCAGAATAATTGTTCAGGATACAAAGAAAAAACCACAGGTAACCTCAGGAGAAAGGTGGTGTGGTTGTTTCAAGGAGCACAATATGACAATACTTGAACAAAAATGAGCTGCATGGTCGAGTTGCCACAAAAAAGCCCTGTTACAATATACCCGACAACACCTTGACATGCCTCACAGCTTCTGGCACACTGAAATTTGGAGTGACGAGACCAAAATAGAGCTTTATGGTCACAACCATAAGCACTATGTTTGGAGAGGGGCCAACAAGGCCTGTAGTGAAAAGAATACCATCCCCACTGTGAAGCATGGTGGTGGCTCACTGATGTTTTGGGGGTGTGTGAGCTCTAAAGGCACGGGGAATCTTGTGAAAATAGATGGCAAGATGAATGCAGCATGTTATCAGAAAATACTGGCAGACAATTTGCATTCTTCTGCACGAAAGCTGCGCATGGGACGCTCTTGGACTTTCCAGCACGACAATGACCCTAAGAACAAGGCCAAGTTGACCCTCCAGTGGTTACAGCAGAAGAAGGTGAAGGTTCTGGAGTGGCCATCACAGTCTCATGACTGTAGGGCTTTACCGGTTGTTTAGATCAGGGTTACTATCAGAAATAATTAATAATTATTTCTGTAGTTATTAATTAATATTTAAATTAATTAATTGGATCCAACTCATTAAAACCTCATATGGGGCTCCAGTAAATGTAGTGTGCTACGTTTAGGAGCAAGTTCGGTTATTAGCAATAATTAATAATTATCAAAGATAATTATTAATTATTAAAATCAATAGAACATTGATGAGAATCAATGTTAGCTTTTTTAATCCTTTAAAATCAACAATTATCAAAGATAATCGTCAATTGTTAACATCGATGAAACATTAATTAAAATTAACACTAGCTTATTGATCATTCAAATTCAACAACCATCAAAGATAATTATCAATTATCAAAAATCAATAGAATATTAATAAGGATTAACATTGACGGGGCACCACCCTGGAATCAGGGACTAGTAACCAAATATTAAAACAGTCTCAATATTAGATTGTTTTCTTAGGAAAATCGACATCCGAAGAATATCGATTTTCGGGAAAAAAACAATGAATGAAGGTTTGAATCCGAGCACTGACATCCCGTCAGCATGACACAGGCGTATGCAAAACAAACCAAAACACTTCTCTTTGTAATATAAACAAAGTTTATTTATGCAGTAATATCAATTAATAATTAATACAATGCAGTCAATAAACTTCCGACTTACAACTACAAACTAAACAGTGATATGATTAGATATGGAAACAAAAATAATTCTATAACACATAGGGTGTGTGTGTGTGACAGTGTGTGTGTAAGGAGGGACGCGCACAAAATAGCGGACGTGAGAGTATGTCACGCGAGACTTCCAGCCAGGGAATATGACCACGAGTGGGGGTGGAGATGGCGTCTACCAGTTACCGCATATATCCGCTTGTACGATAGCTTAGGGACAAAGCTGGGCTTTAGCATTTAAGCTATCTACGAGCCAAAATATGTGCCAGAATGTTTGTGAGGGGTCGTGTGCCTGTGTGTGTGTGTGTGTGTGTGTGTGGTTAGTACGAGAGAGAGAGAAGTGACAGCCCTAAGCTGATTTCGCGATTGTGGGAGAGAAAGCAGCTGTTTAGTTCATCGCTCAGAGACGCGGTGGACGGCTCGTAAACAGTCCCGCGTACTTTGACTATTTAGTGGATGAACTCAGTTGCTGTCTCACCCACGATGGCGAAATTTGCACAACAATCCAATTTGGTTGGACCACAATACAGCAAAACAAATTTGTGATAATTAATACCCTGAGTATTAATAATGAGCGGACATGGTGGTCCGTAAACTGTACAAGCAAAAACCTTGAAACACAAGAATAACACACTATAATATTCTATCTCTGCCCAGACGTAAACCTCTTACTTGAATCGCATGAGGACACAGGTAGAATGTGTTTTCCTCCGTCCTTTAACTTTGACCCGGTTCCTTGAGGCTCGTGTGATGACGGGAGGCCGTTTCCTCGCTCTGTCGGCAGGCGGTACAGCTGTTGATTCTCGGCGGGCTGGCGGAGAACTCAGAAATGTCGACTTGATTGAAGATGGAAGAGTAATCTTTAATCTCTTCACTTCTGTAGGCAAACGGATGAAGATGCGAATTGCTCGGCGGTCTCCTTCGGGTCCGTTAGAGTGTTTGGTTGAACACAGAGTAATCTCAACTCGTCCAGCGAGATGGAGATTGTATGGCTACAGTTTCAAGTTGGACATTACTTCCTTGTGCCACGAGGTTGCACCAGAGAGCAGCAAAAGCTACGTGTTTATTCGGTGAACGAAGTCGCTGGAAGCGAATTCTGGACGCATTTCAGAATTATTTCAACTCCTGATGATGTCATGTTCGAGGGACATTCTGTTGTGTGCCTCATCCAATATGAGTTGAGCGCTCGATCCTTTAGTGAGCAAGGCTTCATGGATCTGTAGTCTGTTTTGGACTCCCTTTGTTTGATTTTGGCGCGATTTTTATCAGTAAAATTTACGACTTAGAAGGTTGGGGCTTGAGTTATGTTTTTACGACTGTGTTAGGCCTGCCTTTGTCTTCTATCTGAATACATGAGGCCCAACATGACCTTAATATCATCGAGCCACTCTGGGGAGATCTCAAACATGTGGTTCATGCAAGACGACCAAATACTCTGCATGACCTGAAGGCATTTTGCCAAGACGAATGGGCAGCTATACCACCTGCAAGAATTTGGGGCCTCAAAGACAACTATTACAAAAGACTGCACACTGTCATTGATGCTAAAGGGGGCAATGCACAATATTAAGAACTAAGGGTATGCAGACTTTTGAACAGGGGTCATTTCATTTTTTTCTTTGTTGCCATGTTTTATTTTATGATTGTGCCATTCTGTTACAACCTACAGTTGAATATGAATCCCATAAGAGATAAAAGAAATGTGTTTTGCCTGCTCACTCATGTTTTCTTTAAAAATGGTACATATATTACCAATTCTCCAAGGGTATGCAAACTTTTGAGCACAACTGTACATATATATATATATATATATATATATATATATATCCCAATCTCCTGACCTGAACCCCACTGAAAACCTCTGGAATGTGATCAAGAGGAAGATGGATGGCCACAAGCCATCAAACAAAGCCGAGCTGCATGAATTTTTGCGCCAGGAATGGCATAAAGTCACCCAACAGCATTGCAAAAGACTGGTAGAGAGCATGACAAGATGCATGAAAGCTGTGACTGAAAATCAGGGTTATTCCACCAAATATTGATTTCTGAAATTTTCCTAAGGTAAAATATTAGTATTGTGTTTCTTTGCATTATTCAAGGTCTGAAAACACTGCATCTTTTGGTTATTTTGACCAGTTGTCATTTTCTGCAAATAAATGCTCTAAGTTACAGAAATACTCAAACCAGCCCATCTGCCACCAACAATCATGCCACAGTCCAATCACTGAGATCACATTTTCCCCATTCTGAAGGTTGAGGTGAACAATAACTGAAGCTCCTGACCAGTATCTGCATGATTTTATGCACTGCACTGCTGCCACACTATTGGCTGATTAGATAATTGCATGGATGAGTGTAGGTGCCAGCTGGTCTGGTTTGAATATTTCTGTAACTGCTGATCTCCTGGGATTTTCGCGCACAACAGTCTCTATAATGTACTCTGAATGGTGCAAAAAACAAAAAACATCCAGTGAGCAGCAGTTCTGTGGATGGAAACGCCTTGTTGATGAGAGAGGTCAACGGAGAATGGCCAGACTGGTTCAAACTGACAAAGTCTATGGTAACTCAGATAACCGCTCTGTACAAATTGTGGTGAGAAGAATATCATCTTAGAATGCTATTCTGCTGTTTGGTGCTGTTTTGGGGGCGCAAGGGGGACCTACACAATATTAGGCAGGTGGTTTTAATGTTGTGGCTGATCAGTGTGTATATATATATATATATACACACACACTGATCAGCCACAACATTAAAACCACCTGCCTAATATTGTGTAGGTCCCCCTTGCGCCCCAAAACAGCACCAAACAGCAGAATAGCATTCTAAGATGATACATATATATATATATATATATATATATGTGTGTGTGTGTATGTGTGTGTGTGTGTCTGTATGTGTATATATATATATATACACATACAGACACACACACACACACACACACACACACTGTACTATAATATATATTTAGTACTGTGCAAAAGTCTGCACAAAAGATGTTTAACAAAGCTTCAGTCATAAGATGGTTATTTATATCTTCAGCTTTAGTGTGTCAATAGGAAATATGCATTTTACACTCCCAAACATTCCTTTTGTAAATAGAATAGAATAGAATAGAAGAACAAGGAGCCCTGCAACAGATGGCATGGCCCCCAAAGAGCCCCCCACTGAACACGAGTCAGGGGATACATGAAGAGAAAGAAGCAGTTGAGACAGCCTAAACAGATAGAAGAACCGTAGCAAATTATCCAAGAAGCTTGAAACATCCTATCTGCCAACAACCAAGAAAAACTGTGTCCAGGTGTATTTAGGAGAATTGGTGCTGTTTTGAAGGCAAAGGTTGTCACACAAAATATTGATGTAGCTTTTTTTATGTTTACTGGAATTTGTATGACATTAATTGATAAATGAAAAATACTGATGCCATTATTTTTGAAGACATCCTCACTATGCAACTGTATACATTTATAATAATAATACTTTTTTTTTGTGGATTTTTTCCCTTTTTCTCCAAATTTGCAATGTGCTTTTAAGTCCTCATGGTCAAGTACCACTGAGCTACCCAGGCCCCCTATACAATAATTATTAATATTATTATGATATTTTAGGAGGCTCTAATTAAGTTACCTACCTCTTGGAACCTTTTGTTTTCTCATCTGGAATGCTTTTATATTACACATACATACAGTATATTAGGAAAGTGTATATTTTTAGATGTTGCAACTCATCATCATTTCCTTTTACATTTTTCACCAACTAACTTTCAAAAATCAAAACTTTCATTTCAGTCTTAAAATACAATTTATTGCAACTAAGCTGCAAAAACAATTCAAGTAGAAATCCTTGGATTTCTGACATTAGAGACCCGAATACATTAACACATGACCGCCCACATTTTTACGTCAATGACACTCATGGTCATGAAATACTAAATTATGACTGTTTCTGGCACAAAAACCTTAACTAACATTATAAATGCACCTCAAGGGAAAGATATTATTAAAAAGTATGGTATGACCCCTAAATAGAGTCCTCTGGTGAATTAATTTCATATTACATGTCATAAAAACTGCATTAATTGTATAAAATTATACAATTCTTATAAAACTGTTCAAAACAGTTTTAGATGGAGTTTAACATGTGGCACTGCAGCACACGGCTGTGACTGCTGTGGTATGTGATGTCAACTGCCCATTTGATTGGACCATCAATGTTTTATTGAGTGCAATTATTATGACAGGCCTCTAAGTGTGCAAAAATGTGGGAAAGTGTGTAATTAATACCACATCTGTCCCAACATTTAAGAGATGGCTATTACTGCCAAAGTCTGGGAGACACATTAGCTTTAATGTCTAATCACAATGTAAGGGATGGAGAATTTGAAATGTTAAAATAAAGGCTTCCAGACATATTCAAAGAAGTCAGAGATTTGCCCACATACACAGACAAATGCAGATACAATTTGGAACAACATGACATGGGGTTTTCGATGTGTTTTTCTATATGTGTGAGGAAGTTTTCAAAGATTTGGCCAAACCTGTATGCAGACAAACACACGCACACTCAGCATTCAATCAGTCTCTTAGAGAAAGACAAAGACACATCTGCACTAACAAAGAATACAGTGAAGCGTCAGCCACAACTCATGAATATCATAACGTGGAGCCTTCATACTCGTCTTCATACTCTGCGTCTCTAAAGCACTACAGGTAGCATCTCAAACAGTGTTGGACTCATCATGCATTTATTCATTGTCTGCCAGGGCCATATTATGAGTGAAATTGAAAAATGTGAGAGGAATAAAAGAGAGCAACAGTGTGTGAGTGTGTATTTTATATTCAAAGACCACCTGTACAGCCATCAAACAAGAGAGAGGGGCTCTTTATTGCTACATGTGCTCGTACACAAAAGAAACACAGCGGCCTAACAACGTTTCTTACCACATACAGTAAACACACTTTTACACATCGGGTCACTCACGGCTCAGTGATGCCTTCAAATTTCTTCCAGTGGTGTGACATCTTTTGCCGAAGTGATTCTAGATAAAGGCCCATGAGCACTCACAATACATTTAACAGAATAGTTCACCCAGAAATGTTGTTCCAAACCTGTATGACTTGCTTTCTTCTATGGAACACAAAATATGACTTTTTCCAAAGTAAGGCAAGAATGCACGGTAAGTATGTACAAGGTGTTGGCCAAGCATTCACGTCATGTTTGCACACTTGCGTAGAGTATGTTTTTGGACGATTCAATGTTTATAAAGGAAGTAAATGGGGTGAATTTGATTTCATATTCCACACCTTTCTAAGACCCCTGAGAATCAGACCTTTTCTATTAGCAGAAAGCATGGATGACAATTGTACAAAACTTCAAAGGAAAATTACCTTCACCTCTCAATGTCTGCACCCCAATCCCAATGACTGACATCTCTGACAAATGTTGTTAAAGCAGTCTGTTTAATTGGCAATCTGAGTAACAGTAAAACATGGCTATTAACACAGCAGAAAACAAAGCAGAAATTACCACGTCGATCATTTGTAATGATAGACGGCCCCCTGTGGCGCTTAATTTTTTATGATAATATTGTATGTAGGCCTTTCATTTGTCTGTTTCTATTTTTATACTGGGTATACAGCAGTACACAGTATGTGTGTGTGTCTCCACGAGGTTCAGCTGAATCATAATAATCTATTTTGAGCAATGTCACATTTAGGAGAGCACAAACTGTCTTTGAGGATGATGAAGGAAAATATTTCTCTGTTTTATTGCAGAGGATTTATGAGAGGTTTGGCTAATCACATCAAGAATTCGGTTAGCTTGATTTCATTAGAGCATTAATGAAACAATTCACTGGAGAGTCAATTCATAATGTTTCTGTTATGAAATAACAAGTTTTTATTTTTTTTGGTCACATTTCCAAATGTAATGCTTAAACCTATTTCTAGACGTTTGGCGTCAATCACAACCTCGCTAATTATGGACATTCTAGAGGGATTATCGTTACTTGGTTGCTAGTCTCAGCTTCAGAAGACATGCCCACAGACCTCCCACAGCACTAACCACCTGATTCTTATAGTCAAAGTCTATCAAGCAATTCAGTCTACTGGTGGCCATCTTTGGAACACTCCCAGGAAGATATTTCCAGTCATGAAAGTGCAGCTCCTATCTACTTGACTGGTGAAAGACCGAAATCTTCAAAACGGTTGGTCAAGATTAAGATCAAAGAACATATTTCAAATGAGCAGTAAAATTTGACAACACTTGTATCATAAATTGTGCTTCTTTACCTCAGATTATGCTAAAAAAAAATGCAATTCTCCTGGCTTGTATAGCTCATGCGCATCCAGGATTTGTGATTTGGTGCCTCTTTGTGTTGGTATGACAAGGCGCCGCTCATTTGCAGACCACAGGCTTCTGGTGGGAACGTAGCTCTGCAGGAACGATTTTAGGTAAGCTGGAGCAGATCTCATGACAGTTCTGTATGCCAGCATCAGAGCCTTGAACTTGATACGTGCAGCAACCGGAAGCCAATGTAGAGAGACAAGGAGGGGTTTAACATTCAATCGCTTGAGTTCGCTGAAGACCAGATGTGCTGCTGCATTCTGGATCATTTGCAGAGGTGTAATTGTGCATGCAGGAAGGCCGTCTAATAGAGCATTACAGTAGTCCAGTCTAGATATGACAAGAGACTGAATAAGGAGTGTGATATGTTCAGAGAGGAAGGGTCTTATCTTCCTGATGTTGTAAAGTGTAAATCTACATGATCGGGCTGTTTTTGAGATATGGTTGTTGAAATTGAGTTGGTTGTCGATGGTTCCCCATAGATTACTGACAGTTTTGGAAGGTGTTATTGTAGATGAACCCAGCTGAATGGTGATGTTGTGCTCAACAGCAGAGTTGTCTGGAAAGACGAGGAGCTCGGTTTTCTACATCTGTTGACCTTTGGGCATTCCAATTTCTCCCATTAATAGATGTGGCCCATCTCTGCTAAATAGTCTCTGTTATTACACATAAAAATGGAAAACGCTTTCTCGATCAACTCTGTTAATCTGATTGGCTGGCTCGATGGAACTTCCACGAGTAGATGAACACAGGACGTTTTATCAGTCTGTCTGGAAGCCGAGTTGTGTTCACAAGGTTCCACATTGATAGAATGAGCGCTTTTGAGGACGATATAATCACAGAATTTGCCCAATTTTGCCAGGTTAAAGACATAAAATAGTTTAAAGATATTCAGAGTTATATTTGAGGCACATAGCAGAAAGTGAAGGTTTGGTTTAACCCCTACCCAGACTTTATATAAAAAAAACAAGAAACAAAAACGGAGAAAAACAAAAACCTAAAAATAAGAACACATTTTTAATTAATGTATGTGTAAATTAACAGCAAATATGATATGTATGTATAAATATGGTATTTATATGTACTATAAAATAAATAAATAAATAAATAAATAAAAGATACTGTCCACTAATATTGCTGTCATTAACATTACGCTCAGTATTTTACAGAATTGTTTATTTTTTTATAATTAAAAAAACCTTTTCAATGAGGTAAACAAGAAATTTCAATGCTACTAAGTACGTCTGGTCCTGAAGCATTACCAGTGCCGGTATTTTTAAAACCCTGGAGTGTTAAAACAAATGATCAGCAGATACCTTTAGTATAGCTAAATAGAACAAATAAGATATACTGTATACAACAACTGAAAATAAACAATGAGGTGTCATTATCAGATTCTTAAAAAAAAAAAAAAAAAACTTGAGGTGTTGAAAGCATATTGTAATTTAGATGCTTACTATTATTTATTTAGCAGAAAGGTCTGGAATATTTGATCGCTCCCATTTTAATTAAGGAAGTTTTAATGTTGCAAGCACATGAGTTTCACTATAAATATTTTACCATAGATAAAATGCAGTTTGAAGAAGTTTCATTTTTCAACATTTCAAGTAGTCAAAAGTGTACATCAAGTAGTCAAAAAGTACATCATCTCGAAAGCCATGTTTTAATGCACACAGTCGCCCCAGTGGTGTTCAGTCTGCCAGTGTGGACAGTTTTTGTTAGCACACTATACTCAGAACTGGTATAGTCATAACATTTTGTTGCTCGGTACATGATTGCGGAAGTTTTGTGAAATTCAACAGCACCAATCTCAGATTTGATTTCAGGGGAAAGTTTGCCAACAGCCAAGATACACCAAACAAATGAAGCCTCTAAAGAACTACAAGGCACTCTGGATTAACATTATAACCACCCAATCCCTGAACTAAGAATATATGCACAGAGGCCCATCCACTCGTGACTGAAACACAAACTCATCCTCAACTAGATGCCAAAAACCCTTTGGCAAAAAAATAGAGCCATTGCAGTCTTGACAAAAGCTGTTCTGCTGAGTAGTCGCAGTCATTTGTAAGAGCAGATAAATCCCTCTCTTTCCTCCCAAATTCCAATGGTGCTTTAATCAACTGAGAGATGTGTTATTTCTCACTTCTCTTATTCTACAAGCTCACACTCTTGGAATTACAATGGGGGTTTTTCGTGATCCGATTTACAGCCGTGGGCTTGTCCGGAATAAGGGATTTGATTGACAATGGGATGAAACAATGGGAGAAAGCACAGATATGCTCCTTCAAAATAGCAAACTAATTCCATTCGCTCCAAGGAGAAAAAAAAAATCAAGCTGCTTTGGCACAGCGGTGGGCAAGGTAAATTTAATTAAGCTCCGTTAAACAGTCACTGGGTTTTATATATGAATGAACGCATCTTTCAAGACTGGAGATGTTGTGTAAACAACCACACTGAACTACTAATTTTAAATACTCAGTCTTGTTTATTGATTGGTCGAGATCTTTCAGATTAGTCTGAATGAAGAAATCTGAATGCTACTCTAAATCCGACCAGGTAATTTCCTTTGGTTCTTGTGAAGGATTTAATCAATCAATGACGTTTTATTCTTTTCCCTTTGAAACCCAAGCGACCACTTATGGCCATTTGTTTTTGGTAGACCTACAATGTCATCCAAATTAGATTATAGTGATACAAAAAAACTTCCCTTTCTACCTCATTCATCTGCAAGGCAGATGTAGCTTGTGTAACAGAGTCTATACAAATGAAAAAAAAAAATAAGAAATAGCGAGTGGGCCTCCTACCAACCTGTCTGTTTGCACCTTGTCAAAGGGCCGCTATGGAGCCAGTAGAGTGTGTGTAAGGTGCGAGCGAGTGTGTGTGTGTGTGTGTGTGTGTGTGCGCGCACTTGGACTGACAGTTGAGAACAGAGAGTGTTGGCATATATCTATTTTTTTTATTTCACATGAGAATGAGCAATGTTCTAGCCAAGTTCTGTCCAAATGCAGCCAGGCTCTGAACAGGTATGTCTCACTTGCCCTGTCCCAACTCAGGCCGGTGCTGCCAGATCAAGAAGGAAAGTCTTGGGGTCACCTTGACAACTTAACATCTGCCAAGAATGGAGAGGCCCACTGGACGACAGCAGGGATGCCAGGAGGCCAGTGAGGACCAAATAAAACAGGGTAATATGCCAGAGGGGGAGTGAGAATGGGGCGAAGCACACAGTAAGAGTGAAAAACTAAAACTAAAATATACTGAAAGCGAGTATAAAGGTTCCTTTAGCACATTTTCAAAGTCAGAAGACAAAAGATGAAAGTGTGTTAAGTATTCAAACATAACATTTACTCATACATTTAAAAAGAGAAAGCAGATTTACCAAGCACTGAGTATACCCTAGGAACATTTTAATGAATACCATTAGTTGATCTAGTGCTATAATTGCTGGTGTGGTATGATATAAGACTGGAAATAACAATGCCTTAGCAATAAATAGCAACATGTGAATTTTTCTTTGACATAAGGAGGACAACCTACTGTAACAAGTTCTTAGTTTGGGGCAATGGAGGAGTCAGGAGATAACAAAGCAGGTTCAAGGTCAGTCCTTTTATTTGGAACCACACAATCGATGGTAACCGTCGATAATAGAGAAAACATAAATAAATGAAAACACTCTAAACATAAACACAATCTCTTTCTCTCTCTCTCTCTCTGGGTATGGGCTGTCGTGCTTGACGAACACCCTCTCTGATGCTTCGTCATCCTTTTAAGCCTTCCTCCGCTATCACTATAATGAGAGACAGGTGTTAGAAATAATTATGAGCCAGGTGACGAGCCTTACCGCACTCACTCTCCCGCAGACTGACACATGACCACACCCCCATGCCACACCTACCAATTCATATAAAATACAATGGTGAGTACATGAACCAACATTTGTTACAAAGCGTAATGCAGCATGATATACAGAATCCAACATTTTTAGTAATGATGAGGTTGCATGCATGTAAATCACATCACCATAATTTAAAACAGATAGAAATGCTCTATGCACAACACTCTTTCTTCAAATGGGAAGCATTTTTTTTTTTAAACAAAAAAGAAAGCCCAGCTTCGGTCTAAGCTTTTTCATCAGATTATCAATATGCACATTAAAAGCCAACTTTTCATCAAGCCAAATGCCTAGGTATTTGTAAATTACTCTTTCTACACAAATACCATCTATGGTAGAAATATATAATCCTATGATCAAGTTAAATATGGCACCAGAAATCATTATAATGTCAAATTAGTTAAATGTGTCAACTGCGTTAACCCCTTAAACTCTGGTGCATTTTGGGCTGCTGCCTGTAATTTTTCACCCCCATTGTTTCATTGAATATCTCGGCTTCTGAGTGGACTAGAAGCTCAATCTAGGTGTCATAAGAAATCTGAGATTTTCCCCATTGCAATGATATAAAACATTATTTTATCAACCAATAGTCGATCAAATATTTTTACGATGACTTTTTTAGCAAAATGTGACTGCACTGAACAATTAACTAATCTAATAGAATATAAATACAATAAATCAACCAAATAACTTTTAAATCAGGAAAATAGCACCCATTACACCTGCCATTTATTTCTATTTTTTTTGCAAAGATTAAAAAAATTTTATGCAAGAAATACAGTAAAATCAACTAATTTAACAATAAATATTGTAATACACCAGAATATATATATATATATATATATATATATATATATAGTTGTGCTCAAAAGTTTGCATACCCTGGAAGAAATTGTGAAATTTTGGCATTGATTTTGAAAATATGACTGATCATGCTTTTATTTAAGGATAGTGATCATATGAAGCCATTTACCATCACATAGTTGTTTGGCTCCTTTTTAAATCATAATGATAACAGAAATCACCCAAATGGCCCTGATCAAAAGTTTACATACCCTTGAATGTTTGGCCTTGTTACAGACACACAAGGTGACACACACAGGTTTAAATGGCAATTAAAGGTTAATTTCCCACACCTGTGGCTTTTTAAATTGCAATTAGTGCCTGTGTATAAATAGTCAATGAGTTTGTCAGCTCTCACATGGATGCACTGAGCAGGCTAGATACTGAGTCATGGGGAGCAGAAAAGAACTGTCAAAATGGAATGGAACTTTATAAAGATGGAAAAGAATATAAAAAAGATATCCAAAGCCTTGAAAATGCCAGTCAGTACTGTTCAATCACTTATTAAGAAGTGGAAAATTTGGGGATCTCTTGATACCAAGCCAAGGTCAGGTAGACCAAGAAAGATTTCAGCCACAACTGCCAGAAGAATTGTTCGGGATACAAAGAAAAACCCACAGGTAACCTCAGGAAAAATACAGGCTGCTCTGGAAAAAGACGATGTGGTTGTTTCAAGGAGCACAATACGACGATACTTGAATAAAAATTAGCTGCATGGTCGAGTTGCCAGAAAGAAGCCTTTACTGCGCCAATGCCACAAAAAAGCCCGGTTACAATATGCCCGACAACACCTTGACACGCCTCACAGCTTCTGGCACACTGTAATTTGGAGTCACAACCATAAGCGCTATGTTTGGAGAGGGGTCAACAAGGCCTATAGTGAAAAGAATACCATCCCCACTGTGAAGCATGGTGGTGGCTCACTGATGTTTTGGGGGTGTGTGAGCTCTAACGGTACGGGGAATCTTGTGAAAATTGACGGCAAGATGAATGCAGCATGTTATCAGAAAATACTGGCAGAAAATTTGCATTCTTCTGCATGAAAGCTGCACATGGGACGCACTTGGACTTTCCAGCACGACAATAACCCTATGCACAAGGCCATGTTGACCCTCCAGTGGTTTTAGCAGAAAAAGGTGACGGTTCTGGAGTGGCCATCACAGTCTCCTGACCTTAATATCATCGAGCCACTCTGGGGAGATCTCAAACGTGCGGTTCATGCAAGACGACCAAAGACTTTGCATGACCTGGAGGCATTTTGCCAAGACGAATGGGCAGCTATACCACCTGCAAGAATTTAGGGCCTCATAGACAACTATTACAAAAGACTGCACACTTTCATTGATGCTAAAGGGGGCAATACACAGTACTAAGAACTAAGGGTATGCAGACTTTTGAACAGGGGTCTTTTCATTTTTTTTCATTGTTGCCATGTTTTATTTTATGATTGTGCCATTCTGTTATAACCTACAGTTGAATATGAATCCCATAAGAAATAGAAGAAATGTGCTTTGCCTGCTCACTCATGTTTTCATAAAAATGGTACATATATTACCAATTCTCCAAGGGTATGCAAACTTTTGAGCACAACTGTATATATATATATATATATACATATTGCATTATATATATATACAGTACTGTGCAAAAGTATTAGGCACATAAGGTGATTCACAAAAGCATTTATCTTAAGATGGTTATTTATATCTTCAGCTGTAGTGTGTCAATAGGAAATATGTTAAGACTCCCAAACATTAATTTTGCAAAAAGAAAAAAAAAAAAATAGAATAGAAGAACAGGGAGCCCTGCAACAAATGTCATGGCCCCCACAAAGCCAGCCACTGAACATCGTGTCAGTCTGAGATTACGTAAAGAGACAGAAGCAACTGAGACAGTCTAAATAATTTAGATAAAAGAACTGAGACGAATTCTCCAAGAAGCTTGGGACGTCCTATCTGCCAACAACCAATAAAAACTGTGTCCAGGTGTACAATGCAAAGGTTTGGTTAGGGTTAGGGTCTTTTCATGTTTACTGGACTTTGTATGACATTAAGTAATAAATGAAAACTATTTATAACAGCCACCAAAAGGGACATACTATGCTAAGAAGTTTATTTTACAGCCAAGCACATCAGTCAGTATGATTGACTTTGTATTCATGTAACTTTTCTGCAGAGATAAAATTTAGAATTTGGTTGTGAAACAGCCCAGCAACCATTGATTAAGCAACATACAAAAATCACCAGAACTACAGAAATTTTTACAGAATGACTTGCAGAGGTTGGGATTCAACCCCCCAACCTTTTGAACTATAAATCAGTGCTTTAACACACTGAGCCACTCAGTTGACATGCCCATTGTGTGGCAAAGAGACTTCCTGAGGTTAGAGTCAGCACACAAGCGTGGGTTATCTTTTGAACTATAGGTGGTGCTGTCTCCAAACTGCTCAAGTATCATCAGGACATGATGTTGATGATGCGTACAAATTTTCTTTTAAATAATTAATGATATAATTTTTTTAAAATAAATGTCAATATGGTGGAGAGGCAGTATGGCCTATATGGGAAATCTACATGGCCTAAGGAATCCGCAGACACCAACCCCATGATTTTAGGACATACGGTTCAAAAGTTACGGGCAACAAAAACAATTTTTCACAATTATTGACCCATAGGTGATGCTGTAATGAAACTCTGCCTGTACCCTCAGACCATGGTCCTCATGAGGCATACTAAGTTTTGTTTCGTTAGGACACAGCGTTGCCGATATACAGCCTCAAATCCTTTTTCACAGCCACCTCGTTAACAATGTGTTTGCGTAACTTTTCAACAAAGTCAAATATCAAAATTCAGAATAATTTATTCTGTGCGGCTCAGTCTGGAGATTATTTTGAGCCATTTTGTGTGCAAATCAGGCAAAGTTTGAAGGAGCAGAAGAGAAAAAAAAAATATGTATGACATAAACCAAGATGGTGGCCACTGTAATGGGTGGAATATTAATGTAAGGGCTCCATTAGAAACAGAATCATTAGAATTCTATCTCTTGGACAAATGGTTCAAAATATATGCACAAAAGAAAAGTGAATTTTTTACATGGTGGTGGCACTACAGAGTATGTACTAGAGACCCCAAATTTGGTATGGGGCTATTCATGACCATCCCTATCAGTGTGCCAAATTTCATAATTTTCCTATGTACCGTTCTATGGGCTGCCATAGACTACCATTGGGGAGGAATAATAATAATAATAATAATAATAATAATAATAATAACGAAAACAATAGGTGACACAGCACCTATGGTACATGGCCCCTAATAATACTAATGGATACAATAGGGGCTACAGCACCTTTGGTGCTTGGCCCCTAATAAATGTGCATTGGAGAATGGCAAAGTAATGCCAACAATATCAAGCAAACAATATAAAACCAGAGAAGGCCCAGTGGATGAAGAGAGCAAAAGAGCACAGAATGCAAGCAAAAAGATAAGACAGCAAAAGTGAGTTAGAGAATACCGTAGGTGGCCAAAAGAAATAAAGAAAAAGCACGTAAGGGGGGGAAGGTAAATCCTCTCATATGATTTCAGATTTGGTGGGCGACTGGCTCCTGCACTCTTCCATCACACTCCTGATTTTCCAATCACATTTATTACTGCTGCTATTTTTGGGGAGGTGTACACAACAAGGGAATGAAAGCTGGGATGTTATGCTAGCTGAGGGATCTATGATTACATTAGCAAATTGGGTTATCCATCATGTGAAATCTGTCAAGTAGATCGCAAGACATACAGTAGAATACAGCAAATACAAATACCTGCCAGTGACCCAGAAAAGGCCATTATGGCAATATCTAATATCTAAGCGCAGGTCTCCCTCAAACATAAAACTCTGGGTATTAGTCTGCATTCGTCATGGAGTCAAGTAGAGTTACAAATGTGATCATTTTGCCATCAGGAATCAAATAAAGTACTAGGCGTTATTATCTTGATCTTATTGGCTTTTATAACATCCTGGAGGCAGGAAGAGAGGAATTTGTCTTAGTTTCTTGAGCACAGTTAATTGTATTTTAACTGTACCACAAATGACAGCTTTGCATTGGTTGCTTTAATTAAACTGCTCCCATGGTCTAAAGCATTAACAGTTATATTATACATATTTTAAAGAGGCCAAAGCAAGAGGCATATGGACAAAGGCTATGTTTGGAATTTTATACTAGCGTAATGCTTACAGCTATTTTTAGCAAGTAAATTAAAAATGTTTAATCAAAAAACAGTAAAAATCAAGTATTTAACAATATATTGTAAAAACAAAAAACAAAATAAAAAACAATGTTTACCAACATATACACATATATATATATATATATATATATATATATATATATATATACACACACACACACACACACACCTGTAACGTGTACGCTTAGCGATGACAGGCAGACTAAGACAATGATGATGTGAAGAACCCAAGTGCAGTTTATTTCCATAAGTGATAACCAAAAACATGAATCCAAAACATAACAAACATAGACTAGACTAGACTAGACTAGACTAGACTAGACTAGACTAGACTAGACTTTGTTACATTAACAATACCTGACAGGGACAAATGTGGCAAACATGAGGCTTAAATACATGGACACGGGAGAAATATGAAATGATAACCAATGACATGATAGAACTGATAACAAGGTAACAAAACAATAAACCAATGAAAGAAAGACACATGGAAATGGAGGGAAACATGAAATCACATGACCAGGGAACCACATGACATGAAACAGGAACTAAACTTTCAAAATAAAAGACATGAAAAACATAAACACATACAACCCTGACAACACCTATCAGCCACAACATTAAAACCACCTGCCTAATATTGTGTAGGTCCCCCTCGTGCCGCCAAAACATTCTGAGATGCTGTTCTTCTTACCACAATTGTATAGAGCGTTTATCTGTGTTACTGTAGACTTTATCAGTTCAAACCAGTCTGTCCATTCTCTGTTGACCTCTCTCATCAACAAGGCATTTCCATCCACAGAACTGCCGCTCACTGGATGTTTTTTTTTTTTTGGCACCATTCTGAATAAATTCTAGAGACTGTTGTGTGTGAAAATCACAGGAGATCAGCAGTTACAGAAATACTCAAACCAGCCCGTCTGACACTAACAATCATGCCACAGTCCAAATCACTGAGATCACATTTTTCACCATTCTAATAGTTGATGTGAACTTTAACTGAAGCTCCTGACCCATATCTGCGTGATTTTATGCACTGCACTGCTGCCACACGATTGGCTGATTAGATAATCACATGGATGATTGCTGGGGCCAGACGGGCTGGTTTGAGTATTTCTGTAACTGCTGCTCTCCTGGGACTTTCACACAAAACAGTCTCTAGAATTTACTCAGATTGGTGCCAGAAACAAAAAACATCCAGTGAGTGGCAATTCTGTGGACGGAAATGCCTTGTTGATGAGAGAGGTCAACAGAGAATGGCCAGAGTGGTTCGAACTGACAAAGTCTACGGTAACACAGATAACCGTTCTGTACAATAATACTCTGAGATGCGGGTTGGCACTGTTTTGGCAGCACGAGGGGACCTACACAATATTAGTAAGGTGGATTTAATGTTGTGGCTGATCGGTGTTTTTATATATATATATATATATATATATATATATATATATATATATATATATATATATATATATATATATACACACACAGTATATTAGAGCTGTCGATTAACGTGTTAATTCAGTGTGATTAATTATATAACAAATAACGCGTTAAAAAAATAACGCAATTTATCATGTCCCCGGACCGTAATAAGGAATTTTTCTTCCATCTGAGCAATTCAAGCTTGAAGTAGCACCTGTTTTTTCCAGGGGGCAGTAAGCAAAACTTCAGCTGTTTGGGCAACATGTTTATACAGAGAATAAACCAAACTCACCGACAGCAGTCAACAGAAGACGAGAACATGTTCTTGTGTTCAAACACAGCTTGATGGAGCGCACATACGAACGCAGGGATGTCAAGATGTGTTTTCAAACTATGTTTAACTTGACACAGTGACCTAAAAATTTTATGTTTATGACGCGACGCAGCCAAGATGCTCCAAAAGCGTCTGACGCAGGTGTACATTTACGCGTCCTTAGAAAAGCCCTCATACTAAATCTGTCTCTGACTGATTGACGAATTCAACTGCAATATGAATTTGTGTGAACTGTAGGTAAATGATAGGCTTATGTTCAAATATATGGAAATAAACAATATACTGCCTACTAAACCCACTTTTTTAAATTGTCTTTTTAGTAACACTTTTCAATAAGGTTCCATTAGTTAATATTAGTTAATGCATTAGGTACTGTATCCTGAACAAACAATTAACAATACATTGTTTACTGCATTTATTAATCTTTGTTAATCTTAGTTAATAAAAATACAATTGTTGATTGTTAGTTCATGTTAGTTCATAGTGCATTAACTTTTAATTTAAAAAATGTATTAGTACCTGTTGAAATTAACATTAAAGGAATAGTTCACCCAAAAATTAAAATTTTCTGATAATTTACTCACCCTCAGGCCATCCAAGATGTATCTGAGTTTCTTTCTTCATCAAAACAGAATTGATGACTTTTAGGATTTCATTTCAGGCCTCCACCTTTAAACAATGCAAGTGAATGTCCTCCATTTTTTGACGGTCCAAAATGCATATTTAGTGTGCATCAAAATAATCCACACGACTCCAGTCGACAAATAAAGTTCTTCTGAACCCAAACGATTGATTATTTTTAGAAACAAAACAATACTTATATACTTCTTAACTACAAATGTTCATAATGTTCGTAAACTCGTTGGTAATGTCACGGGTTACGTGGAGGAGGAGTCAGGAAGCACTTCATTGTTTACAAGAGAAACTTGTGCCGTTCACAAACCAAAACAGTCCAAAACAATTTCATAACAATATAAAATATCATTATACTGTATATATATATATATATATATTAGTTAAACTATTTAAAACATAATTTTTTTTTGTTTTTGAACAAATGTGATGCCGCAAGTGAACAGTTGAATCAATGTTTCATCTATTTCCGAACATTCAGCTCGACAGAACTGATTTCCAAAATTAAATCAAATTTACCAGTCAAACTTTGGCATGTTCAGAACTGGATACTAGTGTACTGCTTACTGTTTATGGCATACTGTGCATTATACACTGGATAGGCTACTGCCTACCATTTTTAAAGAAAATCTATGTGAAACAGTGTGCAATATGAAGCAATACACATTTCAAATGAATTGTTATCATATGACCTCATTTAGTGCATGTTTATTTCCATTAAATAAATACAGTTACAGTTATTATAAAAAAAATAAAAAAATAAAAATGTCATCCAATATTGTGTAGAAAACATCTTAAAGGAATAGTTCACCCAAAAAATGAAAATTCTGTTATGATTGACTCACCTTTAAGCCATCCCAGATGTGTGTCTTTCCTTTTTCAGCAGAACCAAAATGAAGATTTTTATAAGCACAATTCATCAATGTCGATCATTTAATGTCTTCTGAGGCAAATCGATAGGTTTGTGTAAGAAACAAATCGATGATTAAAAAAAAAAAAACTTTAAAAAAAAAAACGCTTCCTGCTAGCAGTCAACGCATTACGAAGCTGTCGCATGACATAAGCGCAATGGCACATTCACACAAGAAGTCAGAAGCGCGCACTGTGTTTACAACAGAGGAAAAAAAGTCAAGTGAGAGTAAGGTCATTTCAAACAACATCCCAGCACTGGCCGGAAGTAACGATTTAAAGTTAAAAACGTTTTAATTATCGATTTGTTTCTAACACAAACCTATTGATTTGCTTCAGAACATATTAATTTATCAACTGGAGTCATGTGGATTACTTTTATGCTGCCTAAATATGAGTTTTGGACCGTCAAACAGCTGGCACCCATTCACATGCATTATATGGACATACAGAGCTGAAATGTGCTTATAAAAATCTTCATTTCAGTTCTGCTGAAGAAGGAAAGACATACACATCAGGCATGGCTTAAAGGTGAGTCAGTCATGAGATAATTTTCATTTTTGAGTGAACTATTCCTTTAACTCCAGCCAGTCTGAACAAATATTATCTCACAAAAAAATATCTTAGTATATTTGAGAACCAACTGATATACTCCAAGTCTAGATAAACGTTTTAATGCAAAGAGGAACTTGACAAAAGATTTGAATATTATGACTGATAAACACACCCATTTGTAACCTAACGCCCCCCTCTCTACTAATTTGCCCTCAGCACTCCCAGGCATCCTTTGAATGCCCCCTGGGGGGCGGTACCACCCCCGTTGAGAACCTTTGTACTAGACTAAGACTCCAACAAAGAACTGTACAATTAAGATCATTGTTATTTAAGTAGGTTACCAAATGAAGTAACACATTAAGTACTAGACTCGTATTTTGAGGTGGGTCTCTGCTCACACCCAGCCAAACAGCATTAATAGAGTGTAGAAATAGCTTTAAAATGAGTGTAAATTCATTCCCACTCGTATGTAATCAGCAGCGGCTCTGTTTGGCCTTACTGTCAGAGATTAAGTGTGTATTTGTTGCGAATAAATGAGCTTTTAGCCCAGATGCAGGGCAAAGAGACCCACCCCTACACAGCTTTGATTTTATTTTATCTGGCAGGCCCACACAATGCATGCCTAAATCTCTCTCTCTCTCTCTCTCTCTCTCTCTTTCTCTCTCTCTCTCTCTCTCTCCTTTAATCTTTCTGATAGAAGTTCATTATAGCATCTTTCAGCCTCTCATTTGAAAGACATAGATCAAACATACTGCACATGCATTCTAATAAGGCCGCCCATTTCTTCCTGGACTCATGTGTTTGCGTACATGTGAGATGAGGTAGTCTGTATGTGTGCGTTGCTCTCCTTTCAGGCTGTTTGCTTTCCTAAATGAATGTAATGGTGCAAACGGAGGATAAATTGCCTGCCTCTCATTCCATCTCATCCTGTCCATTCCAGAGGGGCCTCTCTAAAACGGGCCAAAAAATAAAAAATAAATAAATATGTTTGATAATTCACTTGCTTTTCGCCTTCAAGATACCAGTGACTATCAGTGCACAAAGCGTATGATAAGACAGCACATGCATGCTGCGTTAGGGCCTCTAGCCTATTGCGGCAGCAACGTATGCTTTTGAAATGAGTCTATATGAGTGTATGCATGTTCTTCCTATAAGCTATAATATAATTGAAGTCTTGAGAAGAAATTTTTGAATATATCAAGCATGCATGCTCCCGTGGATTGCATGGCCTCATTCGTCCAAATTATCATGTTTTCACAAAACACAAACCGTATATAGCCCTAAAGCACTATTTGGGTGCAGTTCATTTTTTAAATGATGTTTGACTAACAATTATTAAAGAAATAATAAGGGATGTCCCGATTCCATTTTTTCAAATGGATTATTAAACCGCAGAAGGCTGCTATTTAATTAAATAAATGTGTAGTCTGTATGTGCCCTGCTCTACAAAGTGAATTAGTGCTTTGCCTTGCTGTCATCTGCTAAAAACAAAATGGGCGATGGTCATGATGCTGTCTTTTTCCGTGCATGAGTCAAGGATCTAAGAAATGGTATGAGCACTCTGTGTCTTTATGTCAGCACGACACCGGCTCCACACATTCACAAGCACTAATATTTAAAGCACTGCACATGTCCACCCCTGGAGTTTGCTAGTTCGAATCCCAGGGCGGGCTGAGTGACTCCAGCCAGGTCTCCTAAGCAACCAAATTGGCCTGGTTGCTAGGGAGGGTAGAGTCACATGGGGTAAACTCCTCGTGGTCGCTATAATGTGGTTTGTTCTCGGTGGGGAGCGTGGTGAGTTGAGCGTGGTTACCGCGGTGGATGGCGTGAAGCCTCCACACACGCTATGTCTCCGTGGCAACGCGCTCCACAAGCCACGTGATAAGATGCACGGGTTGATGGTCTCAGATGCGGAGGCAACTGGGATACATCCTCCGCCACCTGGACTGAGGCGAATCACTACGCGACCACGAGGACTTAAAAGCACATTGGGAATTGGGCATTCCAAATTGGGAGAAAAAGCACTGCACATGCAAACTGTATATTTATCTCATTAAATCACACCTTTTGCTGTTAAATAATCTCAGCAGGACATGACATGTTTTTCATTTGTGCTCAGAATGTTTACATAATAAAATAAATATGTCAGTTGGTAACGTTTTTTGGTATCTGATCATTTTTATGAGCACAAGTACATGAACATGGTATTGGACCCCATTCTGATACCAGTATAGGAACATCCCTAGAAATAATTAAGTAGTAGTGGCATGCTGTCAGGGTTTTATGAAGGGAAGAGATGAGAGTGTGAGGATCCAAACGCAGAAACACAGGAACAAAGAACAAGAGGGTACATGTACACATAGGCAAACAAGAAGACTAGGAACACCTGGGATACAATTAGGGCAATGGACAGAAAGACAGACATAACAGAGGAAGATACACAACTTCAAACTAAGAGTCTCTTCAAAACATCAAAATAAGAGTCCTTGGGGGAAAACATAATAATGACATGACATAGCCCTCCCCCCACAATAATCCAGGGCGCAAAAGAAAAGGCTCAGGAGGCGGAGGCTCAGGGGGCAGAGCCGCAGGAGGCGGAGGCCCATGAGGAGGAGTGGGTGGAGCTGCTGGAGGAGGAGTGGGCGGAGCCGCTTGAGGAGTCTCAGAAGAAAAAGTGGGCGG
Source organism: Myxocyprinus asiaticus (assembly GCF_019703515.2). Classification (NCBI taxonomy): domain Eukaryota; kingdom Metazoa; phylum Chordata; class Actinopteri; order Cypriniformes; family Catostomidae; genus Myxocyprinus; species Myxocyprinus asiaticus. The sequence continues at coordinate 27,181,956 of NC_059384.1, forward strand.
GGCCACAGGAGGAAGAGCGGGAAGTGGAAGAGCCTCCTTCGAGGCGGTCTACGGGACCACCGGAGCTAGGAGCAGAGGGGCCTCCATTGAGGGGGTCTTCAGGACCACTGGAGCTAAGAGCAGAGGGGCCTCCATTGAGGGGGTCTCTGGGACCACCAGAGTTAGAAGCAGAGGGGCTTCCATCGAGGGGGTATCCGGGACCACCGAAGCTGAGAGCAGAAGGTCAGCACTTCAGCGATAAAATCCTGAAGAGACTGACGATCACAGTCCAAAGGAACCAGTTTCCTCACAAGGCCATTAAGTCCCATCAAAACATGGTCCAGAGGGATCTTGTAATTGAGCGGTCAGTTTCCAAAAAAAATGAGCAGTACTCAGCTACAGGAGTGGACCCTTGGGAAAGTTTCTGGATATGTTCTGCTGGATCCATAATGTAGATCGGTTCTTCTGTCAGGGTTTTGTGAAGGGAAGAGACGAGAGAGTGAGGATCCAAATGCAGAACTTTAATTATAAACAAAAGAAGGAAATACAACGATGAAGGAATAACATGAAGAAAGTAACAAAACCCTACAGCAGTATGCTGGCAACTGACACACAGCATACAAACAAGAACTGACACAGGAACAAAGAACATGAGGGTATATGTACACATGGGCTAACAAGAAGACAAGGAACACCTGGGATACAATTAGGGCAATGGACAGGAAGACAGACATAACAGAGGAAGATACACAACTTCAAACTGAGAGTATCTTCAAAACTTCAAAATAAGAGGTCTTGGGGGAAAACATAAGAATGACCTGACAAACAGGTGTTCATTGTTTTTAGCGCTATGCAACGGCAGTTCTTACACAAAAGCTTCTCTCGTGGTTTCATGGACTACATTTATGATATTTTTTGGTCCTTTTTAAGATTTAAAGTGAGCCATTTTGTGTTCTGAATAAGAAAGAAAGTCATGCGGGTTTGGAAAGACATTGGAACGACAATTAAATTATGACAACATTTTTATTTTTAGGGGGAACTATTCCTTTAACATTGGATGTGAATTGTGAGTAACTTAAATTTTGGTCTGTTACTTACACAAAGCTTTCGTTTTCCTTGGAATATAATGCACAAGTCATATGAAACACTTTTATGATGCTTTTTTTGTTTTTTTGTTTTTTACATATTTAAAGTTGACAACCCCAGTCCTTATTCAATTTGATTATACAGTATTATAGATAGAGTTGCCAGGGCATTCTTCAAGAATCTCATTTTGTGTTCAACGAAGGGAAATAAAATTATGAGGGTGAGTAAATGGTGACAGATTTATTTTTTTTTTGGATGAAATATTCCTTAAACAAAGACAAATTGGAAAACCTGTCCAGTTCCCCGAGCCTGTCCTGTTTCCTGAGGCTGTCGATGAGGCTGTCCAGTTCCTTACGTCCTTCCAGTTCCCTAAAGCTATCGACGAGTCTTCCACGGCTCCACCCCTTGAGTCTTCCACGGCTCTGCCCCTTGAGTCTTCCACAGCTCTGCCCCTTGAGTCTTTCAAGGCTCTGCCCCTTGAGTCTTCCAAGGCTCCGCCCTCAAGTCTTCAGCTTCCCTGAACTCTGAGTTCTCCGAGTCCCCTAGTGCCTTGCTCTCTGAGTCACCTAGTGCCTTGCTCTCCACGTCCACTAGTCCACAGCCACTCTGAACCCTTTGAGTCCCATGATGCCATAACCTCTGAGCCCTTGCCTCCTGTGGCTCTGCCCCCTGAGCATCCGGCTCTCCCCTCTGAGCCTCCTGCGGTTATGCCCCCTGAGCCTCCACCTCCTACTGCTCGATCCTCTGTGGCTCCACCTCCTGAGACTCCACCAGACCCTGACCCTTTCTGGAGCCACCACTCAAACTGCCGGATCCTGCTCCCTTCCTGGAGTCACCTCCCTGGCCTCCGGACCCTGCCCCTTTTCTGGAGCCACCACCTAAATCCGCTGGATCTCTCTCCCTTTCTGGAGCCACATCCAAGGCCTCTGGACCCCACTCCCTTCCTAATGCCACCTCCCTGACCTCCAAACCCCGCTCCCTTCCAAAAGCCACTGCCCTGGTCACCAGCTCTGCCCTGGTCTCCTGGCCTACGCCTGTCCCTGGGCCCTCCACCGGCTCCACCATGAACTATTTTTGTTTATTTATGTGTTTAGGAGCTTCAGGAGCCACTCCTTAGATGGGGGGCTCTGTTACACTTGGGACATTTGCTCTAGCAGCCACTAGAGGTTGCTAGGTGGATTTAAGACTCTTAGTTTGAAGTTCTGTGTTTTCATTGTCTAGTCATGTGATATCCTGTTTCCCTCAAGTTCATGTGTCTTGTTCTCATTGGTTTGTCTTGTTAATCAGCCTTGTCTTTTATTGTTTCATGTTTTAGTAGTCTTGTTATCTTGTTATTAGTTTAGTCTTGTCATTGTTTGTCTTTGTTATGTGTTTCCCTTGTCAGTGTATTTAAGCCCTCTTGTTTGGTATAGTCCCTTGTCGAATATTGTTGGTTGTAACTCTGTTTCCATGTCAAGTCAGGTCAAGTCATTTATGTTTGTATTGGTTTCATGTTCTGTTACCAGCACTGTAAGTAAACTGCACTTTGGCTCACACTTCAGCTACTTCGTCTCCGTCTGTTCCTGTCTTCAGCCTGCCAGAATGTTACAGGAAATAGTGTCCTGATGACAGAGTGATAATGCATCACAGAGGTACTGATGCTTGGGCTTTAAAAGTAAAGTTGTTACAGGGGTGGAGCAAGTTATTGCATTTTGATTACTATAAAGACTATAAATATATATTTTTTCCTTTAGTATAACATGCACTGATGAATCCTGCACAATAAGACCAACAACATGTATTAATTATTAAGTAAATAGGGTGAATTTTGATTTCAATTTGATTTTAAATCCATTTTGCATAATTATACCAATTTTCCCCAAAAATCAATGATTAATGATGATGTAGAGTGAAGGTCAACTATGTACAGAGTTGGGCAGCACAAAGAGAGCTGAGGCATTAACTTGGTAGAAGAATAGCACATAGATGTGAAGAGCTTTCTTCTTCTGGGATTAACAAATTTACGGGACATCAAAACACTTTTACTAGCACATGACTTGAAATGCAATACATTTAACACCTGCATTGAATAACCATCTACATTTACAAGCTTGTTCGAGCATGATCAAATTGCGTAGTAGCTCAACTGATAGAGCGCTGTACTTGCAAAACTAAGGACATGTGAGAAGAAAGTGTCATAGAAGCATCATAAAATGACATGGATGGCACATCACATTAGAGGTCTTTAACCCGATGGTTTCGGGTCAGTTTTTCAAGTAGAACTTCGGGTTCGGGTTTGTAATTAATAAAAAAAATAAAATTAAAATAAAGGCATACCTAACTTGTTTTGCGCACATGCTCTCACTCACAAACACGTGCAAACGGACAAGTTAGGGGCTGTTCACACCAAATGTGTATTGTCGCGCGTCTGTTCTGGACGAATTTCTTTGACTGTTGCGCCGTGTCTCGCTGTTTCTTCAGTGTCTCACGCAGGACCGGCACTGTTTAAACACCGTGTCAAGTTAAAAATAACTTCAAATTTTCAAAAACGCATGTCGAGACACCTGCAATCTGTTTCATTCTTTGCACTGCGTCTAGATTGTTTTAAGTGCAGTTGTCACAAAGATTCAACGTTTTGAACAAGTTCAGGCTGTAAAGAGGGGACTGCTGCATTGTTTAATATTATTCCAGACTGTTCAGCACCAAGCAAAGTTTCAGCACATAAACGGTAATTCAATTATTTTTTCTGTTCTGCTCTAGTGTACTGAGGGGCTGCTGTGCCTTGTTAAAACTGTATGTTTACTGTTTCAGTACAGTTACGAATGTTGCTTATATGCTTACATAAAATATAGCCTATTGCAAAAGCACTTGCTAAAAGAAGAAATTATAAAGATAGTGAGCGAATTTGGGTTTGGGTAGGGTTCGGGCTGGGTAGGGTCGGGCCACAAGGTCTCGGGTATGGGGCAGGTTCGGGTTTCATTTTAAGGCCCGTGCAGACCTCTTCATCACATTCACATTTTCTGACACTATCGGTTAGGTTTAGGTTTAAGTTTTAGGTTAGGGAGGTATAATTTGTTGAATGAAAACCCAATATAGCCTCATCTGAAACTTCATCAGTTTGGGAGACACTCGCTTTTAGCGCCACAAAGTGGACATTTCACCTCGGAACTGACACAATACATGTAAGGACCCCCATAATATAAATTGCCACAGTCACGTTTCTTGTTTTGTTTTGTTTTTCTTTTTACATGAGATCAGGCTCCATATTCCCCACCCTCCAAAGGTGTAAAAAGAAAAAAAAAAAGAAAGAAAAGAAAAAGCACAACTGCTTCTTCCAAAACTGGCAGCTGCAACGTTTTTTTAGCAACCACTTTTGAGATGCTTACACTTCATAATCCAATTTCATCACCCTGCAAAGTCAGGAAAAAAATTGGATTTAGAGGAAAGGAAGTGAAAAGAGGTGAGTAGAAACCGGTGATACTCTTTACACCATTCTTGCTAACTCCGGTCTCTGGAGCGTTAGGCTTCTTTCCCCAAGAGCTCTCTCTCTCTCTATCTCTCACTCTCTCATATCTTTTCTCACCTTGGCTTAGAGCAGCTTAGAGAATCTAGCTCTAATGGAAGCAGCCGTCAATCAAATCATGTGCATCAAATAGGTGACAGTTTGTTTCACGCTCCCCGAAATTTCATTCTGCATGACACTCGACAGCTCAACAGACTGCACTCAACTCCATTTACCCAACCCCAGGGTTCCTTTACTAGCTCAGGTCTGTCCTTTCAGTTACCTGTCTGAAAATCGAGGTCATTCAGTTTTACCCTCTGTGGAAGCTTAATACAAAAGCTCTGCATTTTACAGATAGGAAAAAAATCACTTATTTTGCTAAAGATCAGCAGTTTGGTGACTGCAACTCAAAATTGACGCAATGCTAGAGACTTTTGTGAGAGTAGATGCCATATTTAATTTCATATTGTTATGTTGTCTTATCTCACCAACATCATGTTTTTTTAAGTCAACCCTAAATTAATAAATCAAAATTAACCCTACTGTATTTACTTCCTTAATATATTGTACATTCCTGGTCTTAATGTGAACTGATGGATGCACGTTATTTTCTTCGTAATCTCTCATCAATATGTAATACCTTGCTCCAGCCAATATGATCACACATAAATGTGACATGTTGCTTCCAAATGTTCTGGTATCCTAACATCGACCCCATTCTGCTGAGTTAATTACAAGCAACATCTTCCAATGGACATCTTTGAAAAAAGTGTTTACTTTTTGCCGTGGGTGTGACTGATTGCAGGTTGTACAAGCAGCCTCAAAGACACGGGTTCTAGTCCCATGAAAACCAGGAAGTAATTGCATTTGCATAATCAATGATGAGTGCAATTTGGAGGATGCATTTTGCCTCTAAGACTACATTTCTACTTCACTGAGGGTTGAGTTTAGGGTTGGGGTTTGGGTTAGGGCATATGGTCAGTAAAATATACATTCTTGTTTACTACATTACATGATTTACAACTAGAAACAACTTGCTACTCCTTGGCCATTTCACCAGGAACCTGTTTCACTTGAAAATATGTCACATTAAAAATGTAAAATGGGTTACAAGCAGCATTTCATGTTGATTATGTCAGCTTACAAGGTCACTTTTTAAAGTACCTTGGCTATGTCTAATTTGCACAACCCGTGTTTCCCCAGATTTTTGTCCACTAAATATTAGACAAAAAAGGAAAGACATATTTTCACAAATTTTCCTATGTTTTGCTGGCTGAACGATTAACACCCAGATACACAACAGTTCGACATACTGTTCATCCATACCCAACCGTTTTTGTTCTTGTCAAATTGAACGTCAATCTGGCATCTATCATGACTACAGTCTATAAGATCTAAGGAAAGTGGTGCACACAACATTTCACAATGCCTCTTTTAACACACATTCACAAATCTTATTTACTATTCTCCAACTACATAGGATTCCATCTGCAATTTATTGATTCATTCAGAGAGTGCCAATAAGAAATAGTGGTAATAAAAGAAGGGAATCTGGGTAATTGAGACTTGCTTTGGAGTGACTGTAAAAACAAAAGAGGGTGTGTTCAATAGCCCAGGCCCCATCTTACAAACCTTTTTAAAGGGAAAAAAGCCTGTACTCTCCATGGTTTACTGCCATTCTGACCTTCCGATTGGGACACTGTTAAAGGCAGACGTACCAAGCCCAGACATTTGGTAATTGTCTGAGCATATTTATTCAGCTGTAGAATGGTGAGAAAGTGCACTTTTTCCTTTTTTGCCAGGGAGTTTTATCTTTAGAGATATGAGCGCCCTCTTCATGAAGGGTCTGGACACATTTTTGGCTAAGTAGACAAGAAAAATTAAGTCTTTCATTGATTTTATAGCCATGGGTTGTGCTGTGTAGACAAATTAAATGAAATCACACAAATACAAATACAAACGCAAATGTTAACAATCCCACCCTGCAGATGGGTGGGATGCAAACACTGCGACCTCTAAGGTTTGACTGAATTTTGTCTATAAGCCCTCTGCACATAGCTCGCTTTGGCTTATATATGATTACGGCATTACAGATTTACATCACTGTAGTCCATATCAGATATACTCCACTTTCCAGTGCATTAACAGCATCAAACATAATCATGCATCACCTCACTTTTTAACACCAATAAATCAATGGCTTGTCTATTGTCCACAGCTAATGCATGTTGGAAGCCGTGACCAGGCCAATGTAATGGACTTTTATTTGATATTTATTTGAACATGCTGGAAAAAACATGTTCCCTCAATGCATTCTCTTAATCTCCTTCCACGCAACATGCATTCATTATGAAACACCATGTGGGTCACATGGAAGTCAGCAGATACACGCTCAAACACATACTTTCCCAGACTTTGACACAACATCCCATATAGTGATTGGTAATGCTAGCAACAATTGTGAAATCCAGTGAAAACACAAATAAAGGAGAGGGGTTGTGTTATGTGAGCTGCAGAGCTTACCCTCAGGCACATCAGAAATATGCAGCTCGAAGCTAAGCACTGCCACCACCACCGCACAACACTGGCTTGTACTTTGAACTAATCGACTAACTCCCATGGCTGCAAACTCTGACTGCATGTCAAAACTGTTGAGTTGTGAGATGTTGGCTGTGAATTCTAACTGGCACAAAATTATTACGTGACAAAAGCCACGTTCACACAGTGACAGAATGCAGTTGTCAGACCTGTATTTGAGTGCTTAATACTGTTGCGTTCATACACAGTTCGGTTACTTGTGAAAGTGACAACTGTAGCCGATTAATTATGATCTGATAGATGAACTCACACCCCAAATGCAATTGTTTATTTAATAATGCAGCATCACTTGTGATGAGACATGTTGGTGTTATGGACATCGTCATCTTTGATATTTACTTAAGTCACTGTTACAATAGTTAGAGGTGTTACTCAGGGCTGTCGGGAGAATAGAATATGGTTGTGACTTTGGTTAGTCGTTCATAAAGACAGTATTCAATCCACTACTGTAAGCTGTTGAATGAACAGGACATTTTGAGACTCACACCTGTTAATACATATGACTAACTGACACTGACAGTCACCAAACACTGAACGTGGCCAATGATGCTGTTCTAGTTAGTACATACTAATACATACTGTGGTAAACACTACCATATGAGTGGCACTAAGTCCGGAACATACTCTGTGCAAGTATGTGAATGCAGAGCTTCTAGATAAGCAAGCTCGATTTTGTGCTTCGTTAAGCTCCAAAATTTGTCAGACCGCAATTCATAACAAAAAGAACAAACAAATTGCATTCTCAACTTTACCACAAGAGGTGCTATAATGGACATTAGTGTGAACTGTCCATTTCTTCTGTGAGTTTTCTCTTTCAAGTCAACTACTGTTTCTACAGTATTGATGAGCAAGTTAGGTAAAGTCAATATATTCATAGCAACTTACCTGAATAATAACAGTTAATCCAGTTTAATGGCACAGACTTTTCAAGGAAACTGCATCGCCCCCTTGAGTACAGAGGTTTGTAAGTACGCAAAAACACATGTATATATGTTCAACTGGACAGAGCGTTGGCAATGCACTGACCAAGCACTCTCATCTGCGTACCAAGCGCTGTGTATTTGCGTATTGTTTCTGGCCTAATGATACTCCCTAACAAGACATTTAAAATGATCATTTCAGTATCTGAGTATATTTTTAAAACTCTAATATCTGTAATAGTGAATCTAAGTGTGGTGATGGGAGTGTGGCCAAGCGACATTTGTAGAGAGTGAGGCCGGGAGAGGAAGAACGGTAAGGATTGACACCTGTGGGAAATTATCTCTAACAGCTGTTCTGTGTTACAGTGAAGGCTGAAGAGGGATAAGTGGGCAGTCCAGACTGCCAGAGGGGAGGGAGAAAGAGACCAGCCTGAGTGTGTGTGCCCTGCTGAAAAGTAAACCGTGTGTTATACTGAAAAGTAGTGTAAATAAAGAAACTTTTTTGATTGTTTATCCGGCTCCCGCTTCCTCCTTCCTACCCGAACAAGTGCCTTATCACAGTGGTGCCGAAACCCGGGAATTAGGTGGAAGAAAATGCCATCATGGAGTCCTCGCCGCTGGCCGATGTATTCAAGACAGCATCCACCAATCCCAACATCAGTCTCTGCTTGATCTGCATCTGAAACAGGAGCAGCGGTTCCAGGAGCTCTTCCAGGCTCAAGCGGAGGACCAGCAGGTGCTATGGAGCTTGGTACACCAGGAGGGGTCTTCCGCCATGACCCCGGACACACCTACAGCCATACCGCATGTCACGCTGATGAAGATGGGACCTCAAGACAACCCAGAGATGTTCCTTTAGCTCTTTGAGCGGACGGCTGGAGAATGGAACTGGCCCAGCACTCAGTGGGCAGCCCGCCTCATGCCGCTGTTGTCCGGGGAAGCCCAACTCGCAGCCCACCAACTACCTAAGTCCAACCTCCTGGTGTACGAAGATCTGAAGAAAGTCTCCTGCAACGGGTCGGCAGAAGCCCAGAGCAACAACGCCAACACTTCCGCTTGTTAATGCTCAGCGAGCTCAGCCATCCATTCGCATTCGCTCGACAGCTCCGTGACACCTGCTGAAGGTGGCTGCTGGCTGAAGATCGCGATGCCAAGGAGATACTCATTCTGGTGGTATTGGAGCAGTTCATCATCCGGTTACCAAAAGGGACAGCGGAGTGGGTCCAGTGCCACCGACCGGTGTCGCTGGATGGGGCAGTCCGGCTGGCTGAGGACAATATGGTGGCATATTCACCCCTTTTTCTCTCCCTCTCTTTCCCTCTCTCTCTCTCCTCCCTCCCCCTCTCTTTCCCCTCGTCCTGTTCCTATTCCCTGGAAACGGGGATCCTCCATTCACCAAAGCTTGGTTCAATCCGAGGTTTTGGATATGAGCTGGTGGGTGAAGGTAAGGTGTGTGCATGGGAATATTCAAAATTTCCCTGTAGTGACATTCATTATTCAATTTCGGGGACAAAAGCATAGTGTTGAGGCAGCATGCTTTTGATCAAGTGAAAGTGATTTATGGTCAACACCTCCAGCCAGATATTGCACTTGCATATCTGGATTGGTTGTATCGAGTGACACAGGACACTCAGACAAAGGAGGATACAACCCAATTATTAATACTGCGGAGCCATCGGGAAATGTTATTCCAGACGGCTCATTATAATCTGATGGCAGGTCACTTAGGGTAGGAAAAGACACTGAACTGTCTAATGGCCCGTTTCTATTGGCCGGGCATTCACGAGGATGTTCGCAGGTGGTGTGCAGCATGCTGTGAATGTCAGCTGTTGAATCCACCGGCCACCCCAAGAGCACCATTGTGCCCCTTCCAATAATCAAGGTCCCCTTTGAAAGAATTGTTATGGACCTCGCCGGACTATTAGAGTGGATGGCACGTGGACATTGCTTTGTATTGGTTCTGGTGGACTTCGCAATGTGATACCTGGAAGCAGTGCCTCATCGCAAAGTGTTGTGGAGGCACTCTTCAGAATTATCTCCCGAGTGGGCATTCCAAAAAAATCTTCACTGATCATGGCACTACGTTTATGTCATGTACACCACGCAAATTGTACAAATTATTAGGCATTAGATCGATTCGGACCAGCATTTACCACCCCCAAACAGATGGCTTGGTCAGACGATTTAATCAGACTCTAAAGAATATGATTCGTAAGTTTGTGCACAAAGATGCTCGAAATTGGGACAAGTGGCTCGAGCCTCTATTATTTGCATGAGAGGTCCCGCAAGCCTCCATGGGGTTCTCCCCATTTTAATTATTGTACGGGTGTCAACCGCGCGGCATGCTCGAAGTTCTAAGGGAAAATTGGGAGGAGGGACCTTCAAACCTTGACCTGAGAGCAAAACTCCACACACTGGGACAATTAACACAGGAGAATTTGATCCAGGCTCAAGAATGTCAAAGTCAGTTGTATAATAGGGGTACTCTGCTATGAGAATTTACACCAGGAGATAAAGTCCTTGTATTGCTCCCCACATCGAGCTCTAAATTACTCGCCAAGTGGCAAGGACCCTTTGAGGTCACACGGCGATTTGGGGAAATCAATTATGAGGTGAAACGAATGGATAGAGGCGGAGCACGTCAGATTTACCACCTCAACCTTCCAAAACCGTGGAGAGAGGCAGTCCCTATGACATTGGCGATGATGGTTCCAGAGAGGGAGGAGCTTGGACCGGAGGTGAACTTAAAAGTCACCGATCAAGTCACCCCGGTCATTTGTGAAGATCACCTCTCACCATCCCAAATCACGGAAGTTGAAAGGTTCTCTGAAGTGTTCTCGCCTCTTCCCATTCATACGAATCTCATTGGGCACCATATTGAGACAACCCCAGGTGTAGTGGTGCGTAATCGTCCCTACAGATTACCTGAGCGCAAAAAAAAAGTGGTTCGGGAAGAATTAAAGGCCATGCTGGATATGGGGGTAAGAGAAGAATCCCACAGTGACTGGGCCAGCCTGGTGGCTTTGGTACCGAAGACCGATGGTGCAGTCCGATTCTGTGTGGATTATAGAAAATTCAATGCGGTGTCTAAATCTGATGCGTACATAATTCCTCAGATTGATGAACTACTCAATCGGTTAGTTGTGGCTCGCTTTTATTTGACGCATGATTTAATGAACGAATACTGGCAGGTCCCATGTCCCGTGAAAAGTCGCCATTTTCCACACTGTTCAGATTACACCAATTCATGATACTTCCGTTCGGTTTGTTCGGGGCCCTGGCTACGTTTCAGTGGCTCATGGACCGAATCCTCAGACCGCACGCTGCTTATGCCTATGCCTATCTCGACGACGTCATTATTTACAGTAATGATTGGCAGCGGAACCTACAGCATCTGAGGGCTGTCCTGAGGTCGCTGAGATGGGCGAGACTCACGGCAAACCAAAAGAAGTGCGCAATTGGGTGTGTGGAAGTACGGTATCTGGGCTTCAACTTGGGTCATGTACAGGTGCGGCCACAAATTGATAAGACCGCAGTGATTGCAGCCTGCTCAAGACCTAAGACCAAAAAGGAGATGAGACAGTTCTTGGGGCTGGCTGGCTATTATCGTAGGTTTGTGCCTAACTATTTGACCGTCACCAGCCCGCTGACTAATATTACTAAAAAGGGGGCACCATATCCAGTCCAGTGGATGGAGCCATGTCAGCAGGCGGTCACGCAGGTGAAAGATGCACTTTGCGGTTATTGCACTCTCCTGACTTCTCTCTCCCTTTTATCTTGCAGACAGATGCATTGGACAGGTAGTTGGGAGTGGTACTGTCCCAGATAGTGGAGGGGGAGGAGTGCCCCATGCTGTACATTAGTCACAAACTCTCACTGAGGGAGACTAAGTACAGCACGATAGAGGAGGAGTGTTTGTCCATCAAGTGGGTGGTCCGCACCCTCTGGTACTATCTGTTGGGGTGTGCTTTCACCCTCTGTTTGGACCATGCCCCGCTCCAGTGGCTCCATCGCATGAAGGATACCAACACGCGGATCACCCGTTGGTGTCTAGCTCTCCAGCCTTTTAAGTTCCAGGTGGTCCACAGGCAGGGGGTGCAGATGGCTGTTGTGGATTTCCTCTCCGTAAATGGGGGGGAGGAGTAAGTGACAGGCTGGATGGCTCCCTGGCCTGAGTCGGGTGATGGGGTATGTGGTGATGGGGGCGAGGCCAGGAGAGGAAGAACGGTAAGGACTGACACTCTGTGGAAATTATCTCTAACAGCTGTTCTTTGTTACAATGAGAGCTGGAGAGGGATCAGAGGGCAGTCCAGACCTCCGGAGGGGAGAGAGAGAGACCGACCTGAGTGTGTGTGCCCTGCTGAAAATCAAACCGTGTGTTTTATACTGAAAAGTAATGTAAATAAAGAAACTTACATGGATTGTTTATACGGCTCCCGCTTCCTCCTTCCTACCTGAACAAGTGACTTATTACACTCAGGTAAACATGTCTGGCTCATATTTCACCCCAAAAACAAAAAGAAAAAATAAATAATTAATTTGAAAATAAATTATGATTCTTTATAATAATGGTATCACTTTACAATAAGGTTCCATTTCTTAACATTAGTTAATGCATTAGGTATCATAAACTAACAATGAACAAAATATTTTTTTACAGCATTTATTAATAATTGTTAATGATATTTAATAAAAATGCAATTTCTTATTGTTAGTTCATGTTAGTTCATAGTGCAATAACTAATGTTAACACATACAACTTTTGAATTTAAAAATGTATTACTATATGTTACATTAAACAGGATTAATAAATGCTGTAAAATTATTGTTCATTGTTAGTTCATGTTAACTAACATTGTTAACTAATGCTAACAAATGGAACCTTATTGTAAAGTGTTACAATACTAATAATAAATATATAAATAAAGCCTACTTTAAGGACCATTAATACTTTCCGTCTTTATGCTGTTTTAATTGTGTCATTATTTTCATGACAAGCACACTGTATTATTTTCCCCAAATTCATTATTTTTATAGATGATCCTAATAAGCTTCTCATAATTGTAATATAGTAATGCTAAATGCATTACAGTAAAAATTACTTTAATACATTGATTTTCTTTGTAAATCAGCATAAATTAAAAGCAATGCAGCAAAAACTAGCATGATGAAAATAATACTCTAAAATTAAAAAATATATCTTTTTTCACATCACAGTAATGAGAATTTGGGGGTGCTTAACTGTAATGAAAATGTCATACTTCACTTGTTTTTTGAGTGAAAAATGTCCTTATTTTATGAGGATCAAGCAATGCTTTATGTCCTATCACTCATAGGAGTCAATGGAGGACTGTGACAGAAACTGAACGGACCCTCTTCGAGCCTTATCCATTTCCTGCTCTATGACCTTTAAACAGGAAATCCTCCTCTCCAGTGTTATCCTTGAGGAGATCAAATCAGTTTGCCTCTGTTGTGTTTCTTTAATGAGAATAAACACTTAAATGTTGTAGAAAACTCTTTTGTTTAGTGGCTCTGGGAAAAAAAAATGTCACCTTGAACTCTCTCTAAATCCCACATACCTACTTCTAATTAGCTAATATCGATGTGCACAATTCTGTTTATTTCAAGAGCCTGACAAAATGAAAGTTCTATTAGATTTCATTTAGAAATGCAAATGTTTGTATGGGGTTTGTGTTGATTCACTGAGAGAGTCGGGCCTTTCCATTCGGAGTGATGTGACTGTCTTGAATTTGAAACATTATGCCGTTTACATAGATTAAATCCCTCGCAGGCAAACACGAATGAAAGTTTGCAATTTATTCCAGAGACGTGGCAACAAATATTACAACATATTTCACAAAGGCTTCCTTCTAAGTGATATGCAAAGCGGTGTGGAGTTTTAAACTCGCTACTTAAAAGTATTTGTAGGATGATTTGCATGTTATCAGATCTCAAGCAGATTTGCAGAAGGTGCACTGAGGTTTATTGCTTCATGTTTTTCTTTAAGAGGGTAAGAGCACTGCATACATTGCATTCTGAATATAATTAAGATCTATTCCATACATACCTCATACTCTTAAGTACATTTTCTCTTCCACTTGATATCTCAATTGTTTCTCCTAGACAGTAAATAGATTAAATGGAGAGCAAATTGAGATTTATGCTAAAATATTCTGCTTCTCAAAAGTGACTACAGTACCAAACTGACAAAAATGAATAAGACTTGATAATGCAAAATCATTACAGGATTAGTGCAAGAGGAGTTGGTTGTTAGTTTCTTAACTGGTTTGGCTCACAATAAGCAGTATGCAAATGTGATAAGAGTTTCCAGTTTTGGGTTTGTGTGTGTCTGTTTTCTTATCTTTAGGAAGTATAGATGAATATGCACATTGCAGGGAAAATTTGTTTAGCAAAAGGCAAATCTATAACAATGATTATGAATCATGAAAGACACTAAACAGCAGTTGTTTATCATGCCCTATAAACCCCCAATCAGTCCTTTCATATATTCTATTGTATCTTGAATTATGGAATAGATTGTGCTGACTGGAAATGCCACAAAGAGCATCAGTAAGACATATTCCAGTGTCTTTTTACAGTATCTCCTGAAAAAATTAAGGATAAAATGAATGACAATATTTGCAAACCTTTTTGCTACAACAGACTTTTATGTTTGTTTGTGTGTAATTTTCTAATTTTATTCTGTTCCTTCAAACAAGTTATTCAGAAGTAATTAACAACAGCATTTTTTATCATTAATCATAATGTAATTATGATTAATAATAGATATGATTTATTTATACAGTTTATTAGTAGTAAATGTTACATTTACCTAAAAAGAAATCTGTATGATACAAATATAAACATTTTAAAATATTCACACTTTATACATTGATATTTAAGAATTTTAAATATTTTTTGTTTTAATAATTATTAAATTAAATAATTATTAAATGTAACAATTTTAAATTATTAAAAAATATTCAATTTAATAATAACCCTTGATTATTGTTCATTATAAAAATGTATTATCAATATTATAATTGAATAATTATTTAAACACATTTACAATACATTATTAATAATTATTTACATTATATAAAATTACATATAAAATAGTATAAAAAAGTAAAAGTAAAAAACTGTTCCTCTAACATATATTTATTCTGAGAATTATAAGCTTAATATAGGGTTCTCTTTAAAGTTTGTATTCACCACCACTGCAGGAAATTCAGGATCGACTGCTGCCCTTTTACTGCCACCAAAGATATTGGCACAAGGATTAGCCAGATTATTGAGTTGGTGTGCAACCTTGTCATATTCACACTGCAGCCAAATGATGGGGGTTTTCAGCGGGGGATCTCTTGACAGTTGGGTGGGGGGTGATGCTCCTGCTGGGAGAACAGCAGTTGGCGGCCTAATAATCTCACTGCACCCTGGGAAAGGTCACACACCTAGAGTGACATATGTCAATCATTGCCTTTGCTTCATTGCCGGTGACGAGGCAATTATCCACTGCCTTAATAAACCCAGAGAGAGTAATTACTGTTTAGGAAAGAGACAGGCTGGTCTTTCATAGCATTTCCATAACTAACCGCTAACACTTTTATAACCACCAGGTTAATCAAGTGATTGGGGTAATAAATTCTTATATGTGAATGCATCAACTTGAAGCAATAATGTTGGAGTAGCCAATCAGTGAGTGAGTTTATTTTATTCAGTGATGGCTGTTTATTGGTAGATTTGTCAGAAATAATAACAATGATGAATTTGAAAGCACAGGGACTAGGACTGAAGAAAAATGCTACCAGCACTTTGGAATGATCTATATATCATAAAAATACTCTCTGCTCAAAACAACAAATGTAGGTCAATTTCATGCATCAGTTGACCAGTGTATTAGGGGTGTGCGCCGAAGCCATTATCTGTATTTGTATCGGTATCTGTTCATTTGTCAAAATGATCTGTATCTGTCTCTGTATTCAGATAGAACCGGGTGTGGGCGGGGCTTACACTGGAAGTGCGTCAAAACTAAATGCCCATTTTTAAATGTTACTCTTACATTTATAGTTTCTATTAATAAAATATGCCTTGTATATGTCTTTTCATAATAATAACCTTATAATAATAAATGTATAATAATAATAATGCCCTGTGATGGACTGGCCATCTGTCCAGGGTGTTTCCCTGCTTTCGGCCTGAGACTGATAGGATGTTTAGGCTTTAGCACTACCCGTGACCCTGCATTGGACAAGCAGCTAGAGAAGATGGATGGATAATAATAATAATAATGCTAATAATAATGCTAATAATAATAATAATAATAATAATAATTATTATTATTATTATGGGCCCAATAGCCCAATTATTATTAAAAAAAATAAAAATAAATAAATATATATATATATATATATATATATATATATATATATATATATATATTTTTTTTTTTCTTATATATATATATATTATTATTATTATTATTATTATTATTTCCCCAATAAAATGTTTTCTAGAAAGAGATTTTCCTCTGAAACTACCACCTGTACTGCGCCACAAAAGAAAAAAACACAGTAACTACACCAACACTGAAACTGAGAAAGGTGTTATAAAGCCTCCTGATTGTCTAGCCAAAATTGGATTACCAAATGTTCACACTCCGCTTTCTCTGAATGTGAGCATAGTTAAGCTAAACCCATCTCTCTCAGGACAAATCAAAGTATAAGAGACCCGATTTCAGTCATGATTCAATTTTGACTAAATGCGTAGTCAGTGTGTTTTGCCTTTGCACAGCAGTGTAGCCGACTACCAATTCCAAGTAAAAAAACATGGTTTCATCTGGCAGTGATGTAAACTAAAGGCTATTGCCTTTTTTTTTTTTTAAAAGAATGAGCCCTTCGACATGTCCCAACAATATGTCAACACGAACAACTGTGTTCGTCAAACCATTTCAACACGATCCCATAGGAAATCGACATGTTGCTGCTGAAAGTTCATGTACCCTGAAGTCAATTCATGCCCCATCCCCCATCAATTGTTTTTTAATCAGTTCACACAATCACATTTGCCTTTAGCACTATGGATAGCATGTTGTGCGAGCAGTCTCTGAGACACGGGTTCTGGTCCTGTGTAAACTAGGAAGAGATCATATTCACAAAAACAATGGTTAGCATGATTCAGAGGTTGCATTTTCCCTCTAGAATTATATTTTACACCACCTATGGTTAGGTTTATGGTTAGGACTTGGGTTAGAACATATGGCTAATAAAATATATATTCCTGTTGACTGTATTACGTCATTACAACTAAAAAAACAACAACTCACTTTTGACATCACTCTGTGGACATTTTACCTGGAAACTAGTGCTCACACATGCCTATTCATTCAACAACACTTCCAGCTTCAGCCACTGGGGGCAGAGATTAAAATTTCGGTAAGCACAGACCGATTTCAGCAGCAAAACCTACCTATTGTCAGACTGATTGCACTGTGACGAATTCACAGTGCAATCAGTCTGACCATTTCTTGGGGTCTTTAAAAAGACTGTTTGGTAGTGTACAGATGGTGTCTCTCTTCATGAAAGATGCAGATGTACATAAATACCGTGATTCTATACAATTTGCCAAACAAAAGGTGCCAGTGGATTTTACATGATTTGTGATAATAAAGGACCCTACTTGTTATTAATTTTCCCACCCAGAGTAGTGTCAAAGTATCAACTTGTGCTATAAGACCAGCCACTGGGACACAGGTGAGAAATCAGATTATAGTGTTTATTTGACTGTTCTTTCCGCAGTAGGTATAGGTTGACTCAAGGGTTACACTATAAAAGGTGGATGAAAGTAGCTTTTCATTTTTAAAACCTAATTTTCAGACAAGAACAAAAATAAAGGAAGAACTTGTTGCAGTACAAGTCAGAGGTCTACAGAGAATGCTCCTTTTTCTTAGAAAAATAAAGGAAACTTTAAAAGTGATGGTGCCCTTTACCATATACAACCTTAAAATATGAAAAAGATAAATATTTGACAACTCTTGACAACGGGACAACATTTTTAAGTGGTAGATTTGTGAAATACATACCCAAGGTGATGTCAATAATGTCAAGAACATGTCAAAGGATCTTATTGCACTTTTACTTCAGCCATGTATTATTTAACAATAACTGCCTTCACAAACACTCAAAAACAAGCCCCAACCAATTCAAACCAATAAAACTGCCATGGCAAAATGGTTTTAAAAGGTTGGACAACATCAAGGAACAAAGAAGATAAGGGTACTTACCTGTCTGCAGAGGGTGGGCGTCCATTGCGAGGCTTGTTGACCTGGGCGTAGAGATCCTCTAAAGGCAGGGGTTGGTCTCTTGGGCTCTGGGGACGCTGTTCTTGAGTAGGGTTCTGGCTGAGATCCATACTGCTATTCAGAGAAGAGTCCAAAGAGCCAATCCCTGCGTAGGTGTGCTCCTCGTCTGAACTGAAGGTGCGGTTGATGTCCTGTATCTCAGCGTAGTCTCTCTCTTTGGCCTGTCGTTCTCGAAGCTCCCTGGTCTTAGCTTGAATCCTACAAATGCAAGACATCATGACTTAGATTTGACTTAGTTCCATGTTCAGGACCTCTAATAGATTACTCTTACTCATTTTGAAGTAAGTAGCTCAAACTAGGGTTGACAGTACTCTAAGGCTCTTTTCTCATTGGGTTTGAATGCTTGGTCCAAACCACAGTTTTGATTCCATCTCCTTCCCTCTACCCATGCAGGTCTTTTTAAATATTGTTTTTTCTGTTTCTGTACTGTGGTATGTTTGCGTTATCAGTGTCAAAGACATCCATCTAGCGCATGTTTCCATATAAAAACGATACCAATACAGCACAGAAATCAAGTTCCACATTGTAAGGGGCTGTTCATACCAAAAGCATTCTTTCGCTAAAAAAGCAAGATGCACAACATTGAATAGGTCAGAATGCAGATGTCTCAAGATGCATTTTTAAAGGCTGAAGTTCTTTTTAACTTAATATGGCATCTAAAAAATGAGACACTACTATGCGAGAACAATGCAACGGTCAAAGACGTCCATCTACCGCATGTTTACATATATCTAACATCTATAAAAGCCCTGATAGACTCACATTTACATGTGAGACACAATGATTTAGAAGACAGACATCTTGGTCTAAGTTGAGACTTCATACTGCATTGAGTTTCATTGTGCTCAGGACCCCCTACTGGCATCATTGGCAACTAAACTTTTGCCAAATCTGTTTCATTTTATTTCTTCTAGAAGTCCTTCACTACCAATGGAATCCCCTAAATGGAAAAGGAAGAAAGAGCCCTGAGGCCCTGTTCATTCAAGTCTCCACTTTTGAATACAACTCAAATGGCTCGCAATTGAGGTTGTGGCCCCTTTTTGCTTAAGTAAAACTGGAAGAGAGTATATGGCTGTCAATACATGGACTCCATAAACAGCAATTGGGGAACCTTTCCATGAAGAAGAGAGTGATTTCTCCCTCAAGCCATTTCTTAAAAGCCAGGAATAACTGGCCACTCTGATCTTCCGCCAATTGCATTCCCTTAAACTCTTTCACTTTCTCTGTGTAGGGGTTTTCAAAGGATAGCCCTGAATTGAATGAGTCTTTTTGTGCCTAATAGGCCACATGTTTCTTTGTGTGTGCTGGGGGAAAGTGGATCCTTAGGAATAAGTGTATTGGACTGGTGTGGAAAGCCTCCTGTAGGGTAACCTCTGCCCTTGGTACCCACACATCTGATCAAATCCAGATGGGCTCTGGAACTTGAGGGAAGCTCCCTTTGCAAAAACCAGTGGGCGGCTTGCAATGCTACCAAACTTGAACCAGTTTAGCCATCCAAACTCCTCAACACCCCAGGTTAGAGTTGACCTTTGACCCCAGACATCTATCTGTCAGGTCTTTGATTGACAGCTGCTTTATCGGGGCCAAGGAAAGTTGTAGAATTTTCCCAGGGAGATTGAATGTTTCCACACATTCTCATAAGTATGATCTAATTTATGAACAATGAGCATTTTCTCTCTGTCACAGTCTAATACAATTACAATGCCATTGACTGTATCTCTCGCTTGAGGAAATCCAATTTTCTGTGCTAGAATTGTGTGCATTTGTGAGTCATGTTAATAGTCTTGCAGTGATGGGAAACACTTTCAACATCAGCATGCTTCTAATGAGAAGGCTATTCCAAAAGGTAAGCAACTTACATTTTGCTGCCTCCTAAGTTACCTCAGTTTAGCCACATTCTAAGGGGCCTTTCACACCGAAAGTGTTTTTGTGTCCATCTGCGGGGTTTTTCAACTGTTTTCCAATCTAAAGATCCACTAGACAAATGCCTTTGACCGTTGCGCTGCATCTAGCTGTTTTTTCAGTGTCTCGCCCAGGAGCGATGCATTTTAAAAGACGCTATATGAAAGTAAAAAGAAATTAAACTTTTAAAAACACATCTCGAGACACATGTGTTCTGTTATTTGTGGTGCTGTCTCTTGATTTTTTCAGCACAGAGTTGCGTTCGGTGTGAATGGCCGCTAAGGCAGTATCGCATGTATACATCATGGATAAGGCAATCAAAGAAAACATGGTGAGGAGATCAGTGAATAAATAATAATAATAATAATAATAATAATAATTAAAAAAAAAATCCAAGATGGTGGACGAAGTTAGAGAAATGTTGATTATAAATAATCACATTTAAAAAGTAACAGTAAAAATTGTTTCATGGTTTGCTAAAATGGATTATTTCACCCAATATTTGAGTGTGCTATACATTTTTATAACATTCTGCATCACGTCTCTTTTAAAATAAATTGAAAGTAGAGTCTCCTATGCTGAGTTTGATTTGTATGGTGTGCTGCATTGTGCCAATGTAGACTGCACAGTTATGACAAAATAATATATTGTCATAATTGTCTATTATTTCCCTTGATATTGCAATAGTCATAATTCCGATTATTACAATTTGCATTAAAATATATATTTTTATGTCATATTTTTTTGTGTAGTCTACACATCCAAAACAAGCTGTGAGCTGTGTTCCTGAATTACTTTATTTCTGTTACACTATTTCTGTTATACCTAAACTGTAAAAAAGAAAGAAAACGAGAGACAGACATGTATGTGACTGTCAATAATCCTCAACCATTAGAAGACCTAAATAAAATGCTGTTAATTTACACTTTTCCCAATTGGCATCTGTAATTGTTATTTTAATTATTTATTTGATTAATTGTGCTGCCATAATGTATAGCATTCCAAATCAGTCACTTATGAGGTTCCATAATGGTTAGGATTGCGCCTCAGGAGGCAGATGCCTATGTAAGCAGTAGTCAGCAAGCCAGTTCACTAATGTAGGTTTCGGAACAGATCTTTTGTGTGTGTGCAATTTTCATTTCTGTCTGTCTTCTACCTTTTGGGTCATTGTGTCTAACACAAACCTTGCTGTCACAAGTTGCTTTTGGCTCTGTGGGATATGCAGGGTGATATCTGATGCTGGCAATGGTCCAGTCCACCTGCCGTCTACTTGAAAACTGATGTCACCTCACTGCCAGTAAGAAACCTGCTCCGTGTTATGACAAGTTACAGAAACTCAATAGGAGGACGACGCCTCCGGCGCTGTGCCTATAATGGCCAAATCAGATCTGCGATAGCGATATCTATGTTTGAATGTAATAATGAGCACATTAAGGAAGAGGTCTAGTCCAACCTGCCCCCTGGAGTACAAGGCTAAAACTAATTTAGTGCAGTGGCTTGGGGGGTGATAAATGGACTGCAGGGCTCTATGGGTCTATGACAAGGTGGTTTACTTCAGGCTAAGAACCTGTAAGATCAATGTTTAAAATAAAGGTACTGGTCTGGACTAAGAGATAGTTGTAGGCACAGTTACACTAAATTAAACAGTAATGCGCTAAGATGTAATTTCTTTGTCTGAATTAATGTGTTGTGTGTTTCTCTGTCTGTATAAACACTGTGTTCTAAAAAGCTTTAACTTTGTTTTTTTTTTTTTTTGGGGTGGCAAACAAAAAGTGTCATCTTTTATATGCTAATCTCTAAGGTTTTGTATTAGAAACCATGATATGATAACATTTTGCTCAATAATTAATTTTGTTGGAGCTTGGTTTCTATTTTCATTACGTCACGCTGAGTAGCTCCACCCACTGTGAAATCTCATTGGTCCAAAATCATGCAACATATTGCGGTAATCCACATATAAAACACCCATTACCTTCTAATTGGCTATAATTGTATTGCTTCATGTAGCATTTCACTTTCGGAGACAAAAGAACAAATTGCACTAAAAACGTACTTGTTAACTCGTGCATGGACATGGTTAGCACAAGGTGTATGATTGAGAGTAATATTCAGTTTGACATTGTGAGGAAGTCTGTGAGTGTCTAACTGTGACCATGACTGTGTATATTACATGCCTAAACTTCTAGCTAAGCTTGTTCAGAATTTCTTCCACCTTTACTTCATTACACAATAAATGGTCCACTACGGTGTTAACAGGAAACAGAACAGGCTACATTGAACACATTATTGTAGCTCTTTTTTCCCCTAACAGGATACTAGCTTACTACTTACTGAATATTGCCCAGTGCACACTACATACTGCCTACTACTTTTATAAATAGTATGTGAAACAGTATGCATTATGCAATGAAAAACATTCTAAATTATCATCACGTAACCTCTTCATGTTGCATTTTTCTTTTAGGGAGTGATGTCCAGTGACCATCTCAGAAATAAATGCTCTGAAAACTCTAGTTGCATACACATGCTGGCAAATGTATTAGTTTGGATATACCATGCATAAAACAAATTGTACATACTGTGCACAGTATACACACTAGCTGTGTTCAAATTCAAGTACTGTCACAGTATGCACTGCATTTAATGAAAAAAGGCACTTCTTGGCCTTTT
Source organism: Myxocyprinus asiaticus (assembly GCF_019703515.2). Lineage (NCBI taxonomy): Eukaryota > Metazoa > Chordata > Actinopteri > Cypriniformes > Catostomidae > Myxocyprinus > Myxocyprinus asiaticus. The sequence goes on from NC_059384.1 coordinate 27,204,952, forward strand.
GAAAAAGTATGTTATTTAGGTATTCAGGTGAGCAGTATGAATACATTCCTGGAGTCTTTAAAACAACACCCATTTAGTGTTTGTGAGGTATAGTTATTAATTAATTTGATGATTTTTTTTTCAACACAGAACGTCAAAATATTTATTTATTTATTATTATTTAAGTGACTCAAAAGCAAGCATACAGTATTTTTCTCATTTATATTCTCCCTGCAATACAGGCAACATGTATAATAAATAATATATAGCCTACCTAAAAACACATTTTTAATGCTGCAATAATTTAATAAATACTTTTGAATCCACAAATTACATTGCTTTTATTTATTTATGAATGTATAATTAGCATTTTGGCTGTGTAATTGCAGCACAACACAGACACCAACGCAGAACTATAACTGCAAACCAATACATTGGCCACTACGTGGAGCCTACATTGTAGGTTCAATGCAGAAGTAATAATCAACCTTTATGTTCATACATGTTGTTGCATTGTACTTACATTTAAAGTACATGCATTTAATTACATCTGTAGTTACACTGTTAAACTTACCACTAATCCTAAACCTAACCCTACTCCAACCCTTTACCTAAACCCTAACCTTAATCTAAACCCTAACCCTACCACAAACCCAACCCCAACTCTTAACATAAACCCTAAAACTAACCCAACTCTTAACCTAAACCCTAAACCTACACATACCTAAACCTTTGTAGCATCAAATTTAAATTTGGCAGAACAACATGTAGTTAAACAATAAGTATATTGTATTATAAGTATTTTAACGTTATTACATACAGTAGTAGTTAAAGACACCTAATATAGGGAGTCACTTGATGCCATGCGAGGATCGGACGTGTGAACGGCGAGCTCTGCGCACTTTGCTAGTTTTAATACTTTTTATGACAGAAACCGGTGAGATTCGATACACTCTGTTCCATAACTGTTCTAGGTGGACAATATGTCAAAGAATTCAAAATCCTCGGACTCTGGAGACATTAAAAGACACTTACGTGCTCAAGCTGATGTCCCCGAGCAGGCCACGGACCTGGGAGTCGATTTGGTCTGGGAGGTGCGTGAAATGCGGCAGGAGATGCTGAACATGTCGGCAATGCCATCGAAAGTCGATGCTGACTTGGAGGATCTTGCTGTGATACGTCAATCGATCATCGCCATGGAGGCAAAGTTCACTGATGTTCACTGACAAGAGTGGGGGATGTCGAGAAATGGATCAGTTACCTGGAGTCATTGGAGAGGGAATTATCTGCTAATCTGCTAGCAACCAAGGTGGATTTGGAGCGTGCCTGGGAGAAATTGGAGGACATGGAAAACCGTAGACGGCGAAATAACGTCCGTATCGTTGGAGTCCCGGAGGAAGTAGAGGGACAGGGTACAGTGAAATTCCTGGATGGGCTCTTTCCAAATCTGCTCGACATAGCAGGCCATAAGCTGCAAATCGAGCGAGCTCACAGGGTTCCTGCTCGGCGGTCCATGGAGGGAGACAGGCCCTGATCAATTCTGGCCAAATTTCTGAGATCATCCAATAAAGATATTGTGTTACGCAAGGCAATGAGTAAAGGAAAGCTTTTTTGGAAGAACCACAGCATTTTCTTGTTCCCAGATTTTGCAAACTCGACAAGAGAGAAACGTGATCGATTCAAGGAATGCAAGAAACTTTTACATCAATGGAAGGTTGCTTTTGCATTGATATTCCCGGCCAAATTGAGAATAGATGCTATGGATGGCCGTAAAACATTCACATGCCCACAGCAAGTGATGCCCTTTATAAAGTCAATGAAGTCATCTTGTTGTACTCAAGTGGTAGCCGAGTGGACTGGCTTACTGAGCATTCGCTTGACTGTTTGGGGAATCTGTGCATTTTTATTTGTGCTGGTTTCACCTAGTTTATTTTGTAGAGTAACACACCTTCAGGACAGTTTTAAGGATGAATCTATACGCTCTTTGTGCCTAGTCCGCCTATCGGCTGGAGTTTATTTTGTAGAGTAACACACCTTCAGGACAGTTTTATGGATGAATCTGCATGCTCTTTGTGCTTGTTCTGCCTATTGGCTGGAGTTTGTTTTGTGGAGTATTTCTTGCAAACACTGGACTTGAGCAATAAGACGGCAAAGTTGTTTCAGGGGCTCTCGTAGGCGTGTATGGACTGTTTGAGTTTGAAGGGATGGACGCCACTTGGTGCTGTCATGCGCAGGGTTAATGCGCACATTTTTCTTTTTTCTGTTTGTTTTGTTCTTGGGGATGTTCGGGTTTTGAGGTTTGCACTAATGTTGGAATGTGGTCTTTACAATCTTGTTTTTGACACACAATCTGTTTTTTTTTTTTATATGTCAAAATGTCAAATGTTAATATGAGTGGATTGTCTCTCTTCACGTGGAATGTGAATGGGTTGGGGCACCCCATAAAAAGAAGGAAGGTTATTTCTCTTCTTAAGCGTAAGAAATATGATATAGTGTTTCTTCAAGAAACGCAACATTCTCTGCAGGAAGCTGAAAAATTTGGAAAGATATGGGGTGGGCATTTTTTTTATAGTGCTGGCTCGAGTAAGAGCAGGGGAGTCATTACGCTGATAAGTAAACACCTACAATTCAAATGTCTCAAACAGAGTAAAGATAAATTAGGAAGAGTCATTATTGTTTTAGCTGAAATTCAGGGATAAAGTCTTTTTTTGGCTAATATTTATGCACCTAACATTGATGATTAGGGCTTTTTTATAGATCTCGAAGGGATGTTGCAAGCCGCTGGCACCCCTCATGATATAATATTGGGAGGAGACTTTAATCTTTTGATGGACTCAGTCCTTGATCATAGTGAGGCAAAAGTGTGCAAGCCCACTAGATCAACAATGACATTTCACAGGATGTGTAAAAATCTTTGTCTTATAGATATTTTGTCGCGGAAGTTGGAGTTTTGGCTATTCAGGGCAAGACAGTCATACTTTGAGTCGGGGGACAAGACAGGGACACTTCTGGCTAGAAATATAAATCAGAGAGAGTCTTTTTCTACCATTCCCTCAGTGAAATCTGCTGGTGGTGAAATGCTTGGCCATCGATATTAATAATGCTTTTAAAGAATTCTTTCTTGATCTCTATAGTTCCATGTCTTCGTCTACCGATGAGGATTTTAGAAACTCATTGGAACCATTAGAACTTCCTAAACTGACGACTGAGCAAAAAAATTCTCTTGATTCCGAGATAACCATGGAGGAGCTTGGTGAGGTCTCCGGGGCTTGACGGCTTTGCCGCTGAATTATTTAGATCTTATGTTACAGAACTGGCTCCACTTTTGCTAGAAGTTTATACGGAATCATTAAAGAATGGAAAGCTTCTGCCAACCATGACACAAGCCCGGATCAGTCTGATTCTAAAAAAGGACAAAGATCCAGGTGAGTGTAAGAGTTCCTGTCCAATTTCCCTGATCCAATTAGACATTAAAATATTGTCACAAATTTTGGCTAACCGATTAAGTAAAGTTATGACATCTCTTATACATATAGATCAGGTGGGGTTTATTCGGGTCCGTAGCTCTTCTGATAACATTAGGCGTTTTATCAATATCATGTGGTCAGTGGCAAATGATCAGACTCCAGTTGCTGCCATCTCACTTGACACTGAAAAAGCATTTGGTATGGTAGAATGGGATTATCTTTTTAAGATTTTGGAAATGTGTGGGTTTGGGAATACTTTTATTAGATGGATTAAGTTACTTTATAGACCCCCGGTAGCGGCGGTACAAACAAATTGATTAATTTCAGATTATTTTACTCTGGATAGTGGCACGCTGCAAGGTTGCCCTCTTTCCCCATTATTGTTCTGTCTTGCCCTGGAACCATTAGCAGCCACGATAATTAAATCCAAAGCTTTGGCTCTGACAGCATACTGCACGGTAACGGCTTTTCAGCCGGGCGCCTTCCAGTGGCCCAAACAGGGCATTAAGTATTTGGGTATTTTATTCCCAGCAAATTTGTGTGATTTATTTAGAGTTCATTTTGACCCTTTAAAAAAACTTTTTTCGAGCGATGTGGGCAGGTGGGCTTCATTACGTTTATCTATGATTGGGAAGGTTCATGTTATTAAAATGAATTGTATTCCAATATTCAACTACCTGCTGCAATCTATAGATGTCTCCCTCTTTTATTTCAAGTAATTTGATAGCATAGCATTTGGAATGGTAAATGTCCCAGAATATACTTCAGTAAGTTACATAGGCTGATTGACAAAGGTGGGCTAGGCCTCCCCAAGATTTTGTTTTATTATTATGCATTTGGTCTCAGACATTTGGCTCATTGGTCGCTTCCACCTGAGAGAGCCCCTCCCTGGTTTTGAATTAACAGGAAGTTCTTGCCCCTATTTCACCATTGCAAAGCCTTTCTATCAAACTAACTGGAGAAGTTAAGTTACACCGTTATCTCGCATTTGCACGTGGTATGGACAAAAGTGTCCACAGGTTAATTCAGACATTTATTTAAATGTTGCTTCAAGCATTTGGCTGAACCCAATATTATGTATTAACAAGTCCCCTTTCTGCTGGAGAGAGTGGATTGTGAGGGAGGTTAATATGCTCGGTGACCTATATGAGAGTGGAGTGTTGAGATCCTTTGAAAATATGGTTCAACATTTTGGGAATCACAGGTCTCAATTCTTTAGGTATTTACAACTGCGCCACCTGCTCTGTACTATTTTTGGGAATAGCATACACCCCCCTAAAGTTGCAGGTACTCTGGGAGTGGTGATTACTGCTTTTGGAAAAGGTCATGAGGCATCAGTGTATTACTCTCTGCTATTTCAGAGTCTGGGGGACGGAGCTTCAACTTCTCTCAAGAGATTATGGGAGAAAGATTTAAATTTGGTATTGGAGAAGGGAGTGTGGGCTAGGATTCTAAAAAACGTCAAGTCTACATCTAGAGATGCAAGGGTGCACCTTATGCAATTTAAGATTTTACATCGATTCTATTGGACCCCTTCTAGATTGTATAGGCTTGGTGTTAAAGACACACCCATCTGCTGGAAATGCAAATCAGAAGATGGGGACACAACCCATGTTTTTTGGTGGTGTGTTAAGATCCAAGAATTTTGGTTGAGGGTTCAGAGTTTTATGTGTAACGTACTGGGCACTCAAATTTCATTTTGCCCAAGACTCTGTATGTTAGGCGATGGGGCGGTCATTAATATAGGGGATAAATGCATAACAAATTGGGTCCTACCCAGTGTTATGATCAGCCGACAAGTCATCCTTAGGGGATGGAAGTCGGCTGGAGTGCCCTCATTTCAGGAGTGGAGCACAGAGATCGGCAGGGTAGCGGCATTTGAGGAAATGTCATATAGAAGGCTAGACAACTGGGATTTATTTAATAAGAAATGGGGCAGCTATTTGGCCTTTTTGGAAGGCTCTCAGGGAGTGGAAGTGGAGAGAGATTTATAGATTTAAATGTGTGTGATTATATATATATATATATATATACACACACTACCATTCAAAAGTCTGGGGTCACTTGCCTGAAAAGTTTCTCATGATCTTAAAAACCTTTTGATCTGAAGGCGTATGCTTAAATGTTTGAAATTAGTTTTGTAGACAAAAATATAATTATACCAACATATTAATTTATTTAATGATTTTTTTTTTTTTTCAATGGATGACTTGGACCGAATAATTAAGAAAAGCAGCCACTAAGTGCCCAGCATATAGATGGGAACTCCTTCAATACTGTTTAAAAAGTATCCCAGGGTGATACCTCAAGAAGCTGACTTATAAAATGCCAAGAGTACATTTCTGCAAAATCTAGGCAAAGGGTGGCCACTTTGAAGATGCTAAAATATAACAGATTTTTTTAGTCACAACATAATTCCCATATTTCCATTTCTATTATTCCATAGTTGTGTTGACTACTATTATTCTAAAATGTGAAAAAATAAATAAAATAAATAAATAAATAAATAAATAAAGAATGAGTAAGTGACCCTAAACTTTTGAATGGTAGTGTGTATATATATATATATATATATATATATATATATATATATTATTTTTTATTTTATTTATTTTTTTCTGTGTGTGTGTGTGTGTGTATACTTTGGTTCTGACCACAGGAATATTTTTTGAGAGTCAGGGTGGAGTTGGGGATTGGAGGAGGAAAGGGAATAATGGGGGTTAAAAGCTGATTCTGTATATATATGTTTTGCTTTTCTGTTTTATTTGTTAGAATCAATAAAAAGTATTAATCAGGGGTTAAAAAAGAATCAGGGACTACATACTGCAGAAATAATAAGAGTAGTATGGTAGCATGTTATCCCAAACAGCCTGAATCTCCTAACATTTTACACAGTATCATTCATTGCAGGCCTTATTGAGACACAAAATCACATGAAAGCCCCTAAGTAACACACAGAAGACAGATACTAGAGTTACAAAAGCGCAAGAGGAGAGAGAAAACATTATCAAAATATCAGCAAGAGGCATTAAAAAAATTAGATCCCCAATGAGCTTCAATAAAACAACAAAGAGAGGGAGCAATTCCCTCTTTGTGACTTCCTGGGCTCAAAGCTAATAGTACAGATTGCTGTTATGTATGTTTGCGTGTGTGTTCGTAAGAGTAGCAGAGAGAAAGATAATACATATGTGTTTGTCTGTCATGATAACAGTATGCAGATATAAGCATGCATCTACACACTATGCATTTACGCCAGAGCGAAAAAAATTTGTTTGTTTGCTCTTTGTCAACAGAGCCCTGAGTGTTAAAGTAATTAAGAGTTAGATGTTGTGTTTAGCTCACATCTGTGAGAGAGGCCACTATGGCAACATATGGGTCACCATGGCAGATATGTGGTTGTTTCTAGGTAACAAGCGAACTCAGGGACACACACAACTGTTGCTTTGTAGCTCTCACCGCCTTTAGTCATGCATCTACAAGGCACAAGATGGTACATTTTGAAAACAACTCATTAAATGCAAGACATCCATACCTTAATGCCACTCATTATCAATTATTTATTTGATATCTGAGCTGAAATATGTCCAAACCAACCAAGTCTCATGAAAATTCGTACATATTTTATGAGTTGGCTATTTCATATGATTTTGTACTAGTTTGTTTCATATAAATTTGAAAGATTTCATCACGTGCAAATTCCCGGATGTCTAATGTGGAAGCGTGAGTTTTGCGCACAAGCATTAATGACATGTTTATTACTATTCTGCCCTTAATCAAACCCCATATCTAAACCTAACCGGTCAGTAGAGTGTGTAAACATGATAAAAAGCTGTTGTGTGTGACAGAAGCAAGCAACTGTCGCTTATTAGATGGAAACGTTGTCCAGCGATGTCATTGGCCGTAGTGAAAGTCGTCCGATATCATACTTTGATGAGGAGGAGGGTGTGGCCAGGCCGAGAGGATGTACGTCCGGCCCTGAGTTGCCCAATCAGCAGGAGAGAGATAAAGCAGGAGCCGGGGACACCACAGAGAGAGAGCGAGAGAGAGAGACACGGAGCTGTGTGTGTATGTTGTTATGTTTCAATTCAGTGTTTAATGTTAGAATTAAAGTCTTGTTAATTGTTAATCTGGTTTCTGCCTCCTCCTTGCCCATCCTGTGAACCCATTACACATTCGAATTAGACAAATTTAGAAAAGTCCAAATTGAAAAAAAATCCTTACGATTTCATCATGAGAGTGTGTAGGTCCAAACGCTTTCCTTGCCAAAACTCCTGAAGATACTGCCAAGTGTGTGTTGTGTGGTTATGTTGTTTAGGGTCAAAGTGTTCTGTATTTGGGGACGGATTAAGCCATTGATTATGCCCTGATATAAACACAAGATAAGAAATGAGATATTTATGAACTATCTGAAAAATTTAGAAGGTTCTCCTTGCAGTTATACTCAACAGAGTTGAAGAAAAGGAGAAGTTTGGAGATTTGAAGTGAAGCACAGAACTGAGCGAGAGAGATCACACTCTGGTCCGCCCGCAGTCCTTCCTCTCCTCGCTGAATAAATCACACTGTTTATCTTTTGACACTACCAAATTCCAGACACAGCCAATGCACTCCCCTCCATATGTCTAACAATGTTTAATTCAGTTTAGAAAGAGAAAGAGGTGCATATGAAAGGCTGCAGAGCAGATATCACTCAACAGTTGGAAAGTTTGCAAGTGTAAATAAGATTAAATTGTGTTGTGTTACTTGTGGCACTGCATGTAGAGTTTACATTGTTAATTTATATGGTCTTTAAATTAAAAATTTCTTTTTAAAATCAATGTATGCATAGACAAATGCCTTCAAGTCTTGACAACAAAAAAAGCTGTACAGCCCTGTATGTTGTCACATAACTTGGGAAAATTCTGTGTATTGACAATAATTTCTATTAATAAGGATAACCTTATGAAATAGGAAATACTGTCTACAAAACCACCTTACCCAACATATATGGTTTTTATGCATAATAGACTATTTAATGACTTGAGCAAAATGTGAAGTAAAACAATAATGAAACACACAATGATTCATGACATAGCAAAAGAGGGAAAGTAACATACAAAAAACATAACATAACTCTGTAAAAATTAAAATAAGCATGATTAAAACATGTGATAACTTGCCCCAATGTAAATGCCCCAGCCTGACATTAATGGAAAATACTTTTGTCGTTAGAACACAGTTCTACTTCTCAGTTTAAATCTATTTTTATAACATAGCTGACTCTTGCTGTATCCCAGTGTGATCTGATTTTAGTAAAAAAAGTAAAATGTGATTTAACTTTTTTACCCAACAGCTATTTCCAAATATTCCTAATAATGATATTGGAATTTTAGTTTAGAAGAAAGAATAAAAAAAAAATAAAATAAAAAATAAAAAATAGGAAAGAAAGAACTAGATGTTGAGCACCAACACACAAAACTACTGCTAGAGAAAACACATTTGTGCAACTGGACTTTGACTCAAAACCTTATACTGTTTTTCTGAGACATAGGCTTTGTGACAACATCCCAATATGACAACTTGCCCTGCCTTGCCTTTTATAAATATTTCACAGTCACAAAGAGACAGATAACAATTACATACTGCAGGAAAAACTCCCGAACAAAGTAAAGTAAACACGTTAAAACTATCAGACAAAAGGGCAGGTGTCAAGGTAGATGAGAAACATGGTTTCATCAGTGCTATAGCCAACTCCATAATGGAGTCCTTTAACAAGCATATTAAGCTGCCAGAAGAATATAAAAATACAATTACAAATATAATCTGGTCCACAATCATTCCATACAATCTGCCTTTGAACTCTGGAAGCTAATTGGTCCAGTCAAGCGGTGAACTGTTACAAAAGGCTCCGCAACATAATGAGCTCGTCTGACAAAGCAGAACAACAATGCTAATTATTTTGTAACTGAATTACTGGCAAAATGCGAGGAGAAAGATCAGCCGTGATTAGGAGTAACATGCATTAATGCGTCAAAAATGAAATGTTAGGAAATACTTTATCTGGAAAGCCTAAGGCAAACATGCACAGTATTAATACAAAAATAGTTTTAGTGACAGAAACCATGTTAAATTAAGATAATAAAACAAGGGAAACATTAAAGAGTAATATTTCTAACAGGGGCACCAAAAGAATAGCCCAAAATATATAAAAACACATATTTCACAATGAACTAATAGTTTCAAATACAAATACAGAGCCAAATGTTTTAAAAATGTCTACACTAATTCTAAATAAAGCCACTTTGGCTAAGTACATCCAAATTTTAATTATATTGAGGCCTTATATAGTGTGAAGGTTTTGCACCTTAAAAAAATTCTAGAGTTCTGGCAAACTAGCCTCAAACTTGCCACAAATTTTCAGCAAATCTGCCACTCATTATGTTTTTTATGATTAACATTATTATTTATTAAAACTCAGGAAAACAAAACATAATTATAAATACACAAAATCAACTTTTAACACCCACTACTGATTGGCATCACTAGCAAGTAGGTGTGTATTTAAGACCAAGCCTATACAGACTAGAGGGGGTCCAATTGAATCTATGTAAAATCTTGAACTGAATAAGGCGAACCCTTGAATCTCTAGATACAGACTTGACATTTTTCAGAATCTTAGTCCACACTCCATCCTCCAATACCAAATTCAAATCTTTCTCCCATAATCTCTTAATAGAAGTTAAAGCTCCATCCCCCATACTCTGAATTAACGGGGAGTAGTACACTGATGCCTCATGACCTTTTCCAAAAGCCGCAATCACCTCTCCCAAAGCATCTGCCTCCTTGGGGGGGGGGGGTGTGCTACTCCCAGAAATAGTACAAAGCAGGTGGCACAATTGTAAATATCTATAAAACTGAGGTCTGGGGATCCCAAAATGTTGGACCAAGTTTTCAAACGATCTCAACACTCCACTTTCATATAGATCACCGAGTGTAGCAACCCCCCCTCACAATCCACTCTGGCCAGCAGAAAGGGGACTTGCCAATAAATAATCTTGGGTTCTGCTATATGCTTGAGGCAACATTTAAGTAAGTGTCCAATTTAAACAATCTGGACACTTTAGTCCATACCGAGTGTAAATGCGAAATAACGGGGTGTAACTTAACTCTTCCAATTAGTTTGATAGAGATGCTTTGTAATGGCGAAATAAAGGCAAGAACTGCCTGTTCAATAACAAACCAGGGAGGGGCTCTCTCAGGTGGAAGTGACCAGTGAGCCAAATGTCTGAGACTGAACGCATAGTAATAAAACAAAATCTTGGGTAGGCCTAGCCCTCCTTTGTCAATCGGCCTGTGTAACTTATTAAAATGCAATCTGGGACATTTACCATTCCAAATGAAGGACTTCGCTATGCTATCAAATTGCTTGAAATTAGAGAGGGGGACATCTACAGGGAGAGACTGTAGCAGGTAGATAAATTTTGGAATACAATTCATTTTAATAACATTAACCTTCCCAATCATCAATAAATGTAATGAAGCCCACCTGCCCACATCGCTCTAAAATCTTTTTATTAAAGGGTCAAAATTAACACTAACTAAATCAGACAAATTTGCTGGGAATAAAATTCCCAAATACTTAATGCCCTGTTTGGGCCATTGGAAGGCGCCCGGCTGGAAAGCCGTTACTGGGCAGTACGTTGTCAGAGACAAAGCTTTGGATTTAGACCAATTAACTTTGTATCCTGAGAACTTGGAAAAGGAATTAATAATTCTGTGGAGGCAAGGCATAGATCTAGTAGGTTCAGAGACAAATAATAAAATATAATCTGCGTAAAGCAGAAGCTTATGTGCCACACCTCCCGCCACCACCCCTGGAAAATCATCCTCCCCCCTTATCGTGGCTGCTAATGGTTCCAGGGCAAGACAAAACAATAATGGGGAAAGAGGGCAGCCCTGCCGAGTGCCCCTATCCGGAGTAAAATAATCTGAAATTAATCCATTTGTTTGTACCACTGCTACAGGGTGTCTATAAAGTAACTTAATCCAACCAATAAATGTACTCCCGAACCCATACATTTCCAAAATCTTAAAAAGATAATCCCATTCTACCGTATCAAATGCCTTTTCGGCATCAAGTGACATGGCAGCGACCGGAGATTGATCATTCGCTACCGACCACATGATGTTGATGAGACGCCTGATGTTATCAGAAAAGCTACGGACCCGAATAAATCCCACCTGATCTATATGTATAAGAGATGTCATAACCTTACTTAATTGGTTAGCCAAGATTTTTGACAATATTTTTACATTTAGTTGGATCAGGGAGATTGGAAGGTAACTTTTACACTCACTTGGATCTTTGTCCTTTTTAAGAATCAGACTGATCCGGGCTTGTGTCATGGTTGGAGGAAGCTTTCCATTCTTTAATGATTCAGTATAAACTTCTAACAAAAGTGGAGCCAGTTCTGTAGCATAGGCTCTAAAAAATTCTGCGGTAAAACCATCTGTCCCCGGAGCCTTGCCAGTAGGTAGGGACTTAATTACCTCATCAAGCTCCTCCAAGGTTACCTCAGAATCAAGAGAGTTTTTTTGCTCAATCGTCAGTTTAGGAAGATCTAATGGTTCCACAAAGTTTCTAATATCTTCATCAGTAGACGAAGACGTGGAACTATAAAGATCAATATAGAACTCTTTAAAGGCATTATTAATATCAATGGCTGAGGTGAAAATTTCACCACCAACAGAGGGAATGATAGAAAGAGACTCTCTCTGCTTTATATATCTAGCCAAAAGCTTCCCTGCTTTGTCACTCGACTCAAAGTATGACTGTCTTGCCCTGAATAACCAAAACTCCACTTTCCACGAGAAAATAGTATTATATTTATATTTCAATCGGGTCACTTCTCTGAGGCCATCAGATGACATACGGCGCTTCAGCTCTGCCTCTGCACTTTTAATATTCTCTTCCAACTCCACGAGTTCTCATGCTTTGGATTTTTTGATGAATGAGGCATACTGTATGATCCGACCCCTAAGAACCACCTTAAGTGCCTCCCAAGCCACGCCCACAGAGGATACTGAGGACCAGTTGGTCTCCATATAAACATTGATTTCAGTCTTTAACACTTGTTGGAAATCAGGATTTTGCAAAAGGGACACATTAAGGCACCAGCTATATGATTTATTTTTCTCTATATGTGGCAACATCTCTAAATTCACCGGGGCATGATCCGAGACTAAAATGTTTCCAATTGAGCAATCAACAACAGATGAAATGAGGGATTTGGATATACAAAAAAAATATATATATATATATATATTCTAGAATAAATATTATGGACTGATGAAAAAAATGTATAGTCCCTACCAGATGGGTTCAAAAGTCTCCAAATATCCGTAAGACCAAGATTTTTACACATCCTGTGAAGCGTCAGTGTTGCTCTAGGGGGCTTGCACACTTTTGCTTCACTGTGATCAAGGACTGAGTCCATCAAAAGATTAAAGTCCCCTCTCAATATTATATCATGAGGGGTGCCAGCGGTTTGCAGCATCCCTTCAAGATCTATAAAAAAGCTCTGATCATCAGCATTAGGTGCATAAATATTAGCCAAAATCAACCTTTGCCCTTGAATTTCAGCTAAAACAATAATGACCCTCCCTAATTTATCTTTAGTCTGTTTGAGACATTTGAATTGTAGATGTTTATTAATCAATATAATGACTCCCTTGCTCTTACTTGAGCCAGCACTAAAAAAAACATGTCCACCCCACATCTTCCCAAATTTTTCACCTGATTGGGACATGTAAATACTTTGCGACCAACCTTCGTTTCTATTCTCAGTTTGGCCGGAAACATCAGAGCAAAAGTGGTCTTTCGCTGATGTAAGAGTTTCTTACATTCCTTGAACCGATCGCGTTTCTCTCTTATCGAACTCGCAAAGTCCGGGAATAAGAAAATATTATGGTTCTACCAAGAAAGCCTCCTTTTGCTCCTTGCCTGGCGCAACACAAGATCTTTATCGGATGATCTCAGAAATCTGGCCAGAATCGATCGGGGCCTATCTCCCTCAGCAAATCTGTGAGCTGGGTCTCTGTGAGATTTCCAGCTTGTGGCCTGTTATGTCGAGCAGACTTGGGAAAAGCTCGTCTAGGAATTTCACCATATCTCTGTCCTCCTCATGCTCAGGAATTCCAACAATTTGAACATTATTCCTGTGGCTTCTATTCTCAAGATCTTCAAGGAGATGTTCCAAATCAACTTTGGTCGTGGGCGGATTAGCGGTTAATTCCCTCTCCAAAGATTCCAGAAAATCGATTCGTCTCTCAACATCAGTCACTCTTGTAACTATCTCAGAGAATTTTATTTCCATTGCCGTAATCGATCGACGTATTACAGCGAGATCCTCCAAGTCAGCAAGAACCTTCGTCAACATCACCGACATGTTGGACAACTGACGCTGGATCTCCTCTCCTGCCGCTCCATCCAAATCAAGTCCCCGGTCTGTAGGTCTGTCGGGGCTTTCATCCTGAACACGTAAGTGTCTTTTAATGTCTCCAGAGCCCGAGGATTTTGACTTCTTTGGCATGTTTTGCCTCAAAGAGCAAATGTGTAACTGGGTGTATCAAATTTCACCAGATTATAACATAAAAATAATTACAAATTTAGCATAGTGTGCACAGCTCGTCGCTCACACGTCTGCTTCTTGCATGGCGTCACGTGACCTCCTGCCACTCATTATGTTGACAGCAAATGAGCTTGTGTTTCACCACAAATGTTTGCCAGACATTTGCAGCTCTTCACCAGTAGTGGCTAACCTGCAGCAAACCTTTGGTAACAATGGACAATTTGCCGGAAGTTTGCCGCAAAGCTCATTTGCCTGTAAAAATAATCAGAGGTAAATTTGCAGCAAGTTTGTGGCAAATTTGCCATGAACTCTCGATTTTTGTAAGGAGAACCTTATTAGAGAACTGAAAGAACATCACTTATACATCCACACCATCAGTCCAGACCAAACATAAAAAATAATGCCTACATAGGGGACTTTGAAGGGAGAACAATCATGGCAGCCATGTTGTAAAATCATCCCAAACAGAAGTGCATAAAATTATTGCTTCAAAGGGCCCTTTGAAACAAAAGTGTTCATAGGGTCCACAAGAATGGACAGAAAAGCCCAATTTAGACAAATGGAAGAAGCTGAACGTTTCCTCCTGAACAAACTAAAGCATCTAGGCGAACAAAGACTACGTTATGCAACTATGCAAATTATAATGAATTAATTAAGGAAAATAAATTAAAGAACTTCACATCAAAACGACTAGTCGAGTTCTCCTAGGTCAAGGATTTCAGGGATGTGCGTGAACAGGAGAAATTTGTGACACAACAATGCACACAAGAACCAATGAGTGCAACTTCTTTTCCTCTTAAAGCATTGTTTTTTCATTTTCCAGGCACTGCAGTGCATCCTTTTGATGGCCGGAGGCATTTATACTTAATGTGTCAGGGGTGCTCATTACATTTATTGAGATCGACCATTCAAACGCAAGACAACCACTGGTCGATCTCGATAACAGGTCAAAGGGGAAAGAGAGCAGGGAGAGAAACCACACAAATAACAAGAATCTTAAATTTGATTGACTGTTTATTTCCTCGGTTCTGTTGAGAGTCTGACAGCCTTAAAAGGGACTTTGTTGACAGTCAGTTTACAGTATATGTGTGCGTGCTTTATGAGTACGTGTGCTTTGAGTGCACTTGCGCTAATGCGGATTCATGCGAAAATGGTCAAATACACTTGTAAACACAGTCCGTTGCTTCTGAAGTCAATGTAAATGGTGGGACAAAAAGTGTACAACAAGAAAACAAGAAAAGCATGATCTGCTCTTGGCTGGATTATTTTTTGTGGCTTTAAAAATATACATATATAATAATCACACACTGAAGACCAGTAATATAAGTAGTTTTAAGTCACATTTCACTATAATCCATTCTGAATTTACTTAAAGCACTGTTTTCTTAATTTATATTTCTTTATTATGTTGTTTTTAATTTGTTTCTGTTGCTTGTAATTTGTTTATTTGTTTTCATTTTTTCAACTACTGAACTATTGTAACAACACAACTTACAGTGTAGCTTGTATTTATATTTTTAATGGTCGATTTTACTATAATAATATTATGAAAAAGTTGATCTCATTCCATATATGGGTGTGCTTGGTTTATGTTATGTCATGTGTGCTAACTGTGCTGCGCTTATTTAAACAAAGAAGTTTTTAGCACTGCGCCAGATCTGAATGGGTGAGGAGGTGAATTAACACTTAAATTCTGGTCTGCTCCTCAAACTATCATATGGCTTCAGAAGAATTTAAATATAGCACCTGAGTGATATGGATGACTTTTATGGTGCTTTTATGTGCTTTCGGAGCTTGACAGTCACATTCACAATCCCCTCATTCCTCATTCTTGTGTTTCATGAATGAAAAACAAAAGTGCTCATTTTCAATGAGGATAACTTTTTAACTTTCATTGTTGTTGGTTTTTTAAAAACAACTTTTTTTGTCACATGAAGTTGAAAAAAAAAAAAGCAGTTAATCTTTTAAAAGCATTTTTTATTAATAATAATAATAATAAAAAAAAATAAAAAAAAACTTGAAACATGTTTATTTTATTTTAATATTTTTTACATAATTTTTGGTCATATTATCAGGTGGAGGGCCATGAAAGTTTTCTTGTTTCAAAGGGGGGTGAGACCAAAAAAAAGTTGAGAACCACTGAGTGGCGGCATCCCAGTAAGCACTGGGGAGAGCAATAAAAAGGGACCACGCCAGAAATGAGGGCGAGAGAGCTACCCGTCTGAAAGAGACTATGTGTGTTTAGCTAAAGAGTGTTATGCTGAAAAGCCCCTTTGAGTTTGTTTATTAAAAGTTATTCCTTTGAGTTGAAGCACAAGTTTCCTGTGTCCTCCTTTCCCTCCCTTCCTTGAACGTTTACACACTACCTTAGCAGAACAAAAACATCAGTGCATTTCGACATCATTTTTAGGTGACCTAGACAAAGCCCGTTTGGCCAGTAAGTATAAATTAGATGTTTAGTTTCCAAGATTGTTTGCACTGCATCAGAATCTCAGATCAACTATTGTGTAACGTAGCAACAGCTCATTTGCCTTGGAATTACAATGTTAAAGTGTGATGAACCTTCAAAGCTCACACTAAGGCATGGTCACTCTGAGTGGAACATGCGTATCAGCAACCCAAACAATCTGGAGGAAGCATTTTTTTGAGAAAGAAAAATAAGTTAGGTTAAACAGATAAAACAGCAACAGAAGTGTGCAAGTCACTGATTAGCCACAAATGGAGCCAAAAAAGATATGCAAATAGCCATGTTAATCTACTTCTGTTGAATAAGGTAAGACGTTGGATGAGAGGTATACGACAGATGGCCTGGCTGAGTGGTTAAAAGGGGGTCTTGTGCTGTATACATGGGCTATCCTTTCATAGCGGTTTTAGTTTGTTTGCTAGTAATTGCTGGTAGACCAACATACAGTATGTGCTTGATGAACATTTAATTTCAAAACCATAAGCATTTCAATTCCCACTCTGCTGCAATAACAGTTTCCATTCTTCTGGGAAGGCTTTGCACTATACTGTTTGTAGTAACATGGCTGCAGGGATTTGCTCCTATCAAACACAAAAGCATTTGTGAGGTCAGGCACTGATGTTGGGCGATGGGAACTGGCTCACAGTTGTCATTCCAAATTCACCCTATAGATGTTCAATTGGGTTCAGGTCTGGGCTTTGTGTAGGACAGTCAAGTTCTTCCACCCCAGACACAGTAAACCATGTCTTTGTGGACCTTGCTTTCTGCACGCATTGTCATGCTGGAATAGAAAAGGGCTCTCCCCAAACTGTTGCCCCAAAGAAGCACACAATTCCCTAGAATACCATTGTATTGAGCAGTATTATGATTTGTCTTCACTGGAATTCATAGAGTAACCAAACTTCTTAATTAGATGGGGGTGTTCACATTCTTTTGGCAATATAGTGTAGCTTTTCAACTATTTGAGGTGCTTTTCCACCATCATGTCCAACTGTTTTCTTTGCGGAACAGTTCCGTTTCATACCAATCCAGGCTTGTTGCCATGGTTAGGGGTAGGTTTCAGGGTTAGGTTTAGGGTTGGAGTTATGGTTGCTGCAAGCCTCCAAATAAATACAAAATATACAGTGCATGAATCTTTTTGAAATTTTTGAGTCTCACTAGACTTTTTGCAGGACAAGGGTTACCATCTAGACATGACCTGCCTAGCTGGATAAGCTCAAGAAGCCTGGTTGGAACACTAGCATCCCAAACTGGGGACCAGCATCCAAAACAGAACATATTCTGGTGACCAGCTATGTTATATTTTCCAGCAAGAG
The DNA here is from genome assembly GCF_019703515.2 of Myxocyprinus asiaticus. Taxonomy (NCBI): domain Eukaryota; kingdom Metazoa; phylum Chordata; class Actinopteri; order Cypriniformes; family Catostomidae; genus Myxocyprinus; species Myxocyprinus asiaticus. The sequence goes on from NC_059384.1 coordinate 27,222,785, forward strand.
TGGTTCCTGTGTGCATAAATAAATAAAGCCTGATCGGCCTAGTGTAAATACACAGAGGAGGATGAAAGCAACTGATGAAACTTTCGCTGTGATCTTCTAGCTGGCTTGGTGACTACAAACCCTCAATGTCTCTCATGGTTACGATGCCCACACAGTCCTTCCTAGGCACATGTTTTAAATGGATGCCTGCCATGGTGGTCCGCTCAGTCAAGTTACAGTACATATGGCAGACAGGACTGCAACCAACCAGCAGGCATAAACAAGGCCCCATAATGGTCACTGTGTTACGGCAGAAATGCAGGTTTGGTTTGTGGAAAACTAACGAAGGTTGGGAGGTGTGTGTGTGTGTGTGTGTCATATTGGTTTGTAACAACATTACATTTTCCTCTATTCCTTTCCTATCACCATGCCCATTTGCCTCAAACCAACAATAGAAAAGGATACTGGGAGGCTTAAGTCATCCACATATATAGTACGCCAGCATATGTGCTCAAAAGAGCACTTTCAAATTGTAGATGAATTTCATAAACATCCTTGAGGGTCAGGTGTGCTAAAAGCAGGCTGTGCCCTCCCTTCCAGAAATAGATAGGCTAATGGTGGCGTGTTATGAAAATTAATCCAGCCAACCTTTGCGCTGGCTGCTTCTTCTGAATCACTAAAAGCCTCTGTCAAAACGTCAACTCGAATTAACGATCGGTTGTGTCAGAGGAGCATTGGGCTTGGCTGTGGTCCATCTCATGTCCTTTTCTTACCCTCCCTATTCCCAGAGCCCTGCGGCTTGTTTTAGCACTGCTGGCTACATCACCTCCAATAGCCATCAGCACCACCTATCACCTGATCCATAATTTCATAAGTGTGTAGAAATGGCCTTGTCCCAGTGTCTTGTACAATCAATCAAAGCCTAGGGAAGGGGATGGGCGATACAACTTATATTATTTTCGATCTGATACCAAGTAAGCTACTATCAAGGCCAATATCGCTTATATCAACACAATTATGATACCGCTATTAAATAGATTTTTTATATTTTATATATACTGTATATAAAGTACTGTATATACATATATTATACAATGCGTTATTATACACAATTAACATTAAATATACACAGTATATATATATATATATATATATATATATATATATATATATATATATACACTGTGTTGAGGAGGAGGGCGTGGCCAGGCCGTGGGGGTGCACGGCCGGCAACGAGTCACCTAATCAGTGGGACAGAGAGATAAAGGGGAGCCGGAGAAGCCAGTGAGAGAGAGAGAGAGAGAGACACGGAATTATGTCTGTGTGTGTCTTTTATGTTATGTTGAAGTTCATTTGTATCATTAAAACTTTATGTTGACTGCTCAGCCGGGTCCCAGATTCCTCCTTTCCTTACCGAACAGAGGTCTTTTACATACTCTACTGGTCAAAAGTTTTGAAACACTTACTCATTCTTTATTATATTTTTTTTTCTTCACATTTTAGAATAATAGTAAAGTCATCAAAACTATGGAATAACATAAATGGAACTATGGGAATTATGTTGTGACTAAAAATCAAAACTGTGTTATATTTTAGCATCTTCAAAGTAGTCACCCTTTGCCTAGATTTTGCAGACATGTACTCTTGACATTTTCTCAACCAACCTCTTGAGGTATCACCCTCTTTTTGATGCTTTTTAAACAGTATTGAAGGAGTTCCGATCTATGTTGGGCACTTATTGGCTGTTTTTCTTTATTATTTGGTCAAAGTCATCAATTTCAAAAACTTTTTTATTTATTTATTTTTATTATTTTTTTATTACATTTTAGTTTTATAATGAAATAAATTAATATGGTGGCACAATTATATTTTTGTCTACAAAACTAATTTCAAACATTTAAGCATACGCCTTCAGATCGAAAGATTTTTAAGATCATGAGAAACATTTCATAAGGGCAAGTATATTAAGGGCTTTAAAGTGAGTATCTCTAAGACTTTTGCTAAGGATTACTTAAATCATTAACTTCATGCAACCCCGCATACACATGTGTGGACGTTTTTTTGGCTTCACTATACGCAATGCATAATTTAATCAGGAGACTCTGTGCTGTCATTAACAGTTAAACTTTCGATGCATGGAGTCATGTGACAAAACAACATGGTGCCAACCACAGCAGAGTTTGTCTTTGTTTACATTGAAACCTGTTTGAGTCAAAAGACTGAGTCTCTAGTTTCACCCGATATGCCATTTGAAACATTTGATCGATTTATCACGAAACGCGACACTGTACTTCAGCACATTTTTTTTTTTTCTTTTTGAAAGGTTATTGTGACTTTGTACTTGTTTATGTTTGCATGTTAATTTATATGCATTTATAGCTTATATTAACAGAAATACATATTGGTGGATACACTTAGCACCTGATGTTTTAGCCTTAGCCTCTGATCTTTTCAAATCCTAGAGATGCTCATGTATTGATACTTCAAAATTGATTCACCCATCTCTAAAAAATCCCCTGCAAGCAATGATGTTACCACATATTTAGGATTGGGGGACCAAAAGTAATAATTTATAAGGGTTAGTTCACCTAAAAAAATAAAATAAATAAATAAGTAATAATTGGGGTGGACATGTTCCCCTCAATGTCTCTGGTGGTTACGGCCCTGCTTGCAAGTGCAAACAGTATGCACAAGTATGCACACATATGATTGTCTAACCTGTAGCGCTGTATAATAACACCCCTAAAAATAAGGCTGTAATTGATTTTCCTCAGTCTCCCTTGTGTGATTCTTTGAATATCACATCACCATGTGGCGGCTGGATAGATTATTATTATACCAGACCAATTTCCCTGAAGGATTCCCTGCTATCAACTCAAGGAAAATGGCAGAGGTGAGAAAAGGAAAAAAGAAAGAGAGATAAAACAGAGCTCAAATAAGAGAGCAGTGCATAGTAACTAAACAATTCCAAAAAGGACAACTAGGGAAATATGAAAACCTCACAAAAACAAATCCAGACAAATAGAAACAAGGGTTAGTGAATGCTGTGCAGCCAGCCAGCACTTATCTCTCGGCATCCCTGCTGGTTTTTCTGCCTCTAAGGGGCCCAGGTGGTAGACACACAAAAGCGGGGCCCCAGGAAAGCATGCTGTCTTTGGGCTGTGTTGGGCTGGCAGCCAAAGTCTGATTCCCAGTGCCCATAGTGGAGAGTGTCAGAGAAAAGACAAGTGCTTAGAAATGGGTTTCAGATGTTTCTTTGAGTGGACACAGGCTTATTGTCATCACAGGGTGTTTGCAGTGCATAAACTATAGACAGAAATATGCCTATTGTTGCATTTCAATTACATGGCATCGTCAACACAGGCTTGATAAAAAAGTTCATTTCTTTTTTTCACTGTATAATATGAAGGCAGGCCGAAATGCACATTTTAATTGTATTTATAGATAAATATATTTTTGGGGAGTGTGAAAAGCAGTTTTTTTTGTTAGAAATGGAGCAGCAAATGTAAATGTATGAATATCTGATTATATATTATGCATCTGCATGTGTTCACACAATATATATATATATATATTTGTTTTTCTGCTCTTTGTGGACTTAGATTCCTGAAGTATTACTGTTATATTGGTTAACATATTATTGTTGTTTTATAAGGCAGCTTATTATTGTGGGATTTAGTGGGATTAGTATGAGAATAAAAAGTAGGCCTACTGCTTAGCTTTTAATCTTCTTTGAGAGAGGGCAAACAACCTGGCAACAACATACCTAATTTCAGAAACTGAAATGACTGAAAATGTGTCTAATGCTGCAACAAAAAATAACAACATCTCTTTCATTCAACCTGCACTGTAAGGACCTCCATTTAGTCAGCACCCCAAAGAACCTCCATTATCAGGTCCGTTCCTTCCGTTCAGGAGTACAAAAGAAAAAAAAAATCCATACATTATCAATTTAATGCACTGTTATAAAAGCTCTTGACCATTTACAACAATGACATCTAAGAGCTTTCCCAGAACTTTTACCACGCTGGACCCCATTTACTTAATTAGACAGTTTGCTAATTTTGCAGGCAGCAGTGGTTAGGCTTAATTGAGAGGCTTTTTACGGGGATTGGGAACAGAACGCAACACTTACCTCTCCTGTTCCAGCTTCATTCTCTGTGTCTCCTCTTCTGTGGCCTGAGTGTCTTCCATCTTGTTCTTGCTAGAGCCCTTCCTCTCCATCTTGTCTCCTTCTTTGCGGTGTTTGCCAAACCTGTGTGGACAGAAACACTTTTCTTGCATATGGTATGCTTTGGTATCCCATTGCTAAAATGGCAAGCCTCTTATAAAAAAACCTGTAAATATATATATATATATATATATATATATATATATATATATATATATATATACACACATATATACATATTAGGGCTGTTGATTTAACGTGTTAATTCAGTGCGATTAATTATATAACAAATAACGCGTAAAAAGAATTAACGCAATTAAACATGCCCCCTGACATGTATGCCAACTACATAATAACAGTACAGATTTTCCTACCCTACGAACCGTAAGTGGTCAGTAAGACGGATGTAGAGGTGATGTCAGGAAGCAAATTACAGACTTTTTCAAGCTTGGAGTACATCTGTTTTCACGAGCCGCATGAATAGGTGGCAGTGCGCCTCAACAAACCTCACAAGTAGTGCAGCCACAGAATGAGAACCGCTCATGGTGGAAGCACAACAGGTGGGGGAAACACAACAAAATGATTTTCAAAGTTTCCACTACTTTTAACATGACACAGCATCCTAAAAATGTGCCGTTTATGATGCTGAATTCCAGTGAGATGCTCCAAATGGGTCCGTCTGAGGCATGCACATGTACATAGAGCGACAATTAGAAACAGCGCAGACGGAACGCAAAAACACGTACTGTGAGAACTAGACACATTGACAAACTCAATGCAAAACAGATTGCTGTCAACTGTAGGCTTGTCAAATTATATGAGAATAAAATGAACAATATATTCTTATGTAAAGTTCTTATGACACTTTTTATATTTTCTAATTAATGCTTTATTCATCTGCCACAATAATGCAATTTATTTTAAACTTTACTTAAATCCGTATTGTATATTTATTATAGGCCCTACATATTATATTTATAAATATTTGAATTATTATGTATTATTTATATGAATGATCTTTATTTGGGGGCCTTTCTCAGCAAATAATGATAGACAGATAGACAGACAGATAGATAGATAGATAGATAGATAGATAGATAGATAGATAGATAGATAGATAAGGTCAATAAACATGGATATTGAGCTACAGCATACAGCTGGGCAGAACCAATTTCAACTTCTTTCACAAGTGAACAGACAACTTCACATTGTAATTATGGTATGAATCATCAAACGTCATCTATAGGGAGACTAACAAAGTTAATTATTACCCTGACTGACAGTGACAAACTCCAAATCTTTGACATTTTATAGCGTTGTCCACATTCTGACCCCTTTGAACCCTTCCTTGGAGTTGCAGAACTCTCAGACCCATTAAGAACCATTTCCAAATGACCCACAAGGACAAAGAAGGATTCATTTCCCATATAGTTCATTCTTTTATACTCATAATGCACTTTGATGTACAGTGCACATATCTTGTGCACTTGCACCGCTATTTTGCCCATAACCCAACGCAGAACATTTTTTACATTTTTTTGCTGAAATAGTTTTGCATTCCCTTGCAATAGTTTTGCATGCACTCACAATTCATTTACAATGTTTTTACTACAGTAACCATATTTTAACCATGATCTTCGTAGTGAACTATAGTGATTGTACAGGAAAACTGTGTTTTTTTGTGGTTATTATGGTTTTACTACAGAAATACCATTGTTACTTTACTAAAGTAATATTGTTAAGTGTAGTAACCATAGTGTCTGGTGGAAATCATGGTTTTAATACAGTATACTGTATCCAAATAGTAACCATGGTTTTACTATAGATTAACCATGGTAATTCTTGTGGTTACTATGGTTTTACTACAAATATGTATTTGTAGTTAAACCATAATAACTACAAAATTATTATTTGCATTAAGATAGTTTTAATTTTCCTGTATTTTTATTATAGTTTTACTATGAATATCAAGGTTAAAATATGGTTACTATAGTAAAACCATGGTAAATTTATTGCGAGGGAACACATACTATTGCGAGGGAATGCAAAACCAGCCGCTTTTCTCAAAATTTAGAATGATAACAGCAATTATATAAGTACTAATCACAGAACTTAAGTAGCAGTAGTGGACAGTTGTAAACTCCAAAACTTTGAAATTTTGCAGTGTTATCACCTGAACAGTTTAACTCTTCACTGATGTTGTAGAACTTTCAAACCCATTTAGAACCATTTTAAAAATGAATAAAATGACCCACAAGACCAAAGTAGGTTTAACAGCCCATATGTACCCTGGTTGGCAGTGGCAACTCCAAAACACTGGTTTTGTTTTGAAATCAACAGGAAGTGAGTGGGTAACTCTTAGTTAGGGCTTGAAAAAATAAAGTGTTGCATGTTTTATCGGTCCCCAAAGACATCAACTGGACAACTTCCTCAACCATTGTCCCTTCCTGATTGAAATCTTAAATCATTACACTGACCAGCCTTTGGACAGGATGTGGTATAGACCAGGTTTTCAGTCAATGGAACAGTCCTCAATGTCGGTCTTAAGAGCTGTGTCATTATCAACAGTTCCCCTTAGGCTAGTAGCGGCTCCATGACTCGAAGACCACATCTTGAGATAGTATGGTTCTGAAAGTGTTCCTAGTGATGCAATTTCCTGCAGGCAGGGCCACACTGGTGGGAACGGTGGCTCGGGTAGTACGGATTGTGGTCTTCCAGTATACGTGTTAAAGCTTGTCCAGTATCACAACAGTAATCTGGAAGTTATAGTTTTGTGTGTGTGTGTGTTTTTCACAAATAAATAAATACTGGGGGCGATAATCAAATATGTGTACAGATAAAGCAATAACAAACAGTGTAAGAATCTGTGGGGCGACAATATGAATGAATGTCTTCAATACAAGTACACATTTCATTCAATAAAAGTAATCTTTTTAATTTACGAAGCTGCTTACTCGCGACGGCTCATTTCAAAAGTGCTCCAAATGCACATTGATTATGAAAATCTAATTCGATCACCCAACAAAAACCCAATCTAACAGTCAGAGACTGAAAGTGTGATGGTACATGCCCTTAACAAAAACTCTATTCAATATCTACAGCATCTTAACCACTACAACCCCATGTTTATTTTCTTAACTCTCTTGCCAAGGTTCACCATAGACCCCAAGAGCACAAACTTTCCTCCCAAACTCAATAGAATTACCTCAGACAGAGCTGATTTAGGGCCACTAGAATGAATATATTCATGAAATGGGAAACCCTTTTCCCCAAATAAGTTTATTGTTGTACTTTACAACACTGGCTGCTCCATTGCTATATTACTTCAGGATCCAACATGAGATTGTGGGGGAGATCCTCTCTGGTTACATAAGTGTTGAAAGACCAAACTTGCTACTTTTGTCCCTTGGATACTGTACATTTACTAAATAAATTAATCAACAAATGGCTCAGTTCTAGGCATAAAACTCTGCCACATGAATGCTAATAACAGCGGAGGCTCAATCTATCACAGCTGTTGCTGACAACTAACCGTACGTCTCAAGGACTTTTTCATTAACTCCTTAAATAATCCTCCTTTTCACCATCACTCTCTCTCTCTCTCTCTCTCTCTCTCTCTCTCTCTCTCTCTCCTCAGCTCATCCTTCTCTTAAAGTGACACATGAAGAGATATACTCTACCGAGAGGGAGGTGAGGATTTTGGAGGCTTGTGTAGAAATTAATCAATGAGACAATTTCAAACTTCTTGGCTCAAAAGCGCACAAACAAGTAAGGTCAATATAACTAATTTTTCTACAACAAAGCAATGTGGTTATCTTACAGACAAATATGAATTCTTCAACCCTTACAGTAAAACTCCTACAGGAGTCAACGCCAATTTGATGAAATGGACCAAGGCTGAATTGCTGAACTGTCCCTGGAGAGCTACTATGGTATTTTATTAATCTCTACAATGCCTGCGGCTTTAAGCAAAATTGTCATTAACAAATGGAGACTTGAAACTACAGAGAGTTTCTAATGAACAACTAGAGGGACGTTTATATGATGTGTTGACACTGTTCCCTTGACCTGTGGGAAGGGCAGAATCATTTGGTTTACTTTTCTAATCTCTATTAGATTTGATCGCGCTCGAGAAGAATGTAAATATAGTTGGTTATGAAATGCAAACATTAAAATGTATTGCCTTTAGTCATGCACAAGAGCAAAAGTGTATAGATGTCATAAGATAGCATTATGTGAGGAACGGGGGGAAAGTAAAGGCCACAATATACTTCATACGAAATTGAAGAACGAACGGGTGTGATGTCATTTAGAACTAAATCTGGCCAAAAAGAAGGTGTTTTTGAGTTTATTTCGGTGGTTCGTAACAGCTCGCCTGGGCAAACCTTTATGAAAATGTCTTATCGGCTGCTAAACACCTTACTGCCATTGGTCCACATCATCGGTAGGTGTGACCTGAAGCTCCACCTACCTTGAGGACAGCAGGTAATTCTGGTTATGTTGTTCAGTCAGTCAAGATCAGTCAACATGAACACACCAGTGAGCTGGTGCAAATTTACCTACACCTGTATGATAGTTCGCGTAGACATTTTCCAAGAACATGTTAAAGTATTATTAATCTACAAAAGGATTAAATCTACACTCTTTTATTTAATATGCTGCTTCACTCATGTGCCTTCTGCAGTGAAAGCCATTCACACATCTGCACATAGAAAGGTTTGCCTATCATCGTTCTTTTGTCTGTATCTTTCCCATCAACACTCTTTTATACACAAATCTTTGCAGTTGTATCAGTGTCATCATAAATTACAATAATAGAGTGTAATCGGTGCATATTATAGCCGCACATAGGGTGTTATCACATTAGCATCATGAATTCGGAATGTAAATAAGACAAATTGCACATTTTCTACTGCATATATATTACTTTCAATTATCATTGAGTGGTTAAAAGAGCTTCTTTTACTGATCTAGTATGAATTCTACTCATAAAATGAGCTATAAAGTCATTGATAACTCATTTTAATGTCACATTAATTAAGCTTTTACTGAGCATCCTCATATTTAAATGTACTTCTAAACACTACCAACAGCAGTGTGGCGGGTATCTGAATGTTCGCAAACAGTATACAGTTGCTCGACTGTTTCGAACTTCTTTTTACTCCTGAGCGAATAATGAAGAAGAACTTCTCCAGAAGTATATCAGGGCCTTAAGTGTTCCAAAACTGATAATGCCCTTTTAATCATGATTTGTGTGAAAGGGAATGAATGTCTTTGCTGTCGTAGCACCTCTAGTGCACATTTAGGAAACTGCCGTGATACGTACAATGAGCCACATGAAAATCAGTTGACAAAAAATGTAGGGAAACATTTTACACTATTCTAAGACCAGGTAGCAAAACACATATGGTGCATGTGATTGGTTAAGGCCTTTACACAAATCTTCTGGGATTGGTGCAGCCAAGTTGAATGATTTTAGCACTTCCTTACAGCTTTTAACAGTATTTTCTTGTCTGCAGTGCAAAGGAAAAGAACAAGCTGAATGACTCCAACATAATTAAGTGGTAAATGAATCAGAGACAGCACAATAGACAGCCATATACATAGAGACAATGTGCTTTGTCCTTTTGTTCTTCAGTTGAATGCACTTCAATCAGTGGTATTGGTTTTGGCTGGAGTTTGTGTTGGCTCAGTGGCTGGCAGAGCTCACAGTGAAACAGGACTTCAGCAGGTCAGACTGAATGTCACCAGTAAAAACAGAGACCTAATAAGGCTGAATTTGGACTCTGCAGTGAGTGAACAGTCTATTTGTCCAGAAGTTTCAAAGCTGTTTGCAAAGTACCTCGCGAGTCAGTTGTCAAACGTTTTCCAAAACTTGCTCGTCCACACTAAAGCGTTTGAAAATGCTTAAATCCCCTTACTGTGCATGCGAAAAACTTAAAAAAGCATGGCTCTGCGTCATTTCCATGTACGGTATGCGACACAATTGCTGCCGGACAGCAATTTCGAGTAAACTTCCCATCGCCTTTAAAGGAATGCAATGTGAAGGTTGTACAAAGTAACATTTATCTTTAGCAATGCTATCAACGTGGATAGCAGGCACAACAAAATCGCTACAACATGGGCTGCCATCTCGATTCTTTGCATTGAATTGATTTTCAAATGAAAACATTTTAGTTTTGGGCATGGCCTCACACCATCCCATATATTGCACCTGACTGTATACTAGTGCAAAATAAATGTATTTGTTTCAAAGATACATTGTCAATTGTAGCTAAGTTGACAAAATTACACTAATCAAATGCATCATCAATCAAACAAATCAATATTATTATTGCTCCTATTAAGAGTTAGGGATTTGAACAAACATGTTACCAGAAAATTAATGTAGCATTGTATTTTCCAGTAGGGATGGGCAGATCAATCCTGAAGTATCGATACTTCCGATACTGATGTTGTATCAAAAAGATCGATCCTCACACAAAAATACTGATACTAAATTTATATACACTACCGGTCAATAGTTTTGAAACACTTGACTGAAATGTTTTTCATGGTCTTAAAAATCTTTTGATCTGAAGGCGTTTGCTTAAATGTTTGAAATTAGTTTTGTAGACAAAAATATAATTGTGCCACCATATTAATTGATTTCATTACAAAACTACAATTTTATTTTTAAAAAAAAGTATGTTTTTGAAATTGATGACTTGGACCAAATAATAAAGAAAAGCAGCCAATAAGTGCCCAACATAGATGAGAACTCCTTCGATACTGTTTAAAAAGCATCCCAGGGTGATACCTCAAGAAGTTGGTTGAGAAAATGTCAAGAGTACATGTCTGCAAATTCTAGGCAAAGGGTGACTACTGTGAAGATGCTAAAATATAACACAGTTTTGATTTATTTTTAGTCACAACATAATTCCCATAGTTCCATTTATGTTATTCCATAGTTTTGATGACTTTACTATTATTCTAAAATGTGAAAAAAAAGAAGAAGAAAATGAGTAAGTGTTTCAAAACTTTTGACCGGTAGTGTATATAAAATATACAATATTTTATTTTACAGATATTCTCTCTAAATGTGCATGGAGCTGCGAGAGCACAACTGATGGCACTGGCAAGACGGACAGTCCGACTATGCTGATCCACCAATCAGAATGTTCATTTCAGACCTGATTGGATATTTGCTAATCAATCATATTTTCAGTAAGGGGCGGGACATTGCCAGCATCTGATGCACAAGCATCCCTGGAGTAACCATAATTTGCACTGTAAATGTATTTCCCTGCTAAACATATATATTTATACTGTTCAAAAGTTTAGGGTCACTTATTCTTTTTTTCTTTATTTTTTTTTCACATTCTAGAATAATAGTAAAGTCATCACAACTATGGAATAATATAAATGCAAATATGGGAATTATGTTGTGACTACACAAAATCCAAAATAAATCAAAACTGTGTTATATTTTAGCATCTTCAAAGTAGTTTCCCTTTGCCTAGAATTTGCAGACATGTACTCTTGACATTTACTCAAACAACTTCTTGAGGTATCACCCTGGGATGCTTTTTAAACAGTATTGAAGGAGTTCCCATCTATGTTGGGCACTTATTGGCTGCTTTTCTTTATTATTTGGTCCAAGTCATCAATTCCAAAAACTTTTTTTTATTTATTACATTTTAGTTTTATAATGAAATAAATTAATATGGTGGCACAATTATATTTTTGTCTACAAAACTAATTTCAAACATTTAAGCATACGCCTTCAGATCGAAAGATTTTTAAGATCATGAGAAACATTTCAGTCAAGTGACCCCAAACATTTGAACGGTAGTGTATATACATTTAAATTTAACTTGTGCAATTAAACTTTGTGAAAATACTGCATGTTCTTGCACCCCTGCTAGTTTTTGATGCTCTTCTTTCTGTTTGTTTATTTATTTATTTATTTATTTATTATTTTGCCTTTTACTGCTGTCGGTGGTGCCTTTTTCTCATGATATCAAATAATTTCAATTCATTTTTCTAAGTAGGAAAACAATTTCATTATACACAGAAAATCACATAATAGTACACAAATAAAACAAATAACCATAAATTTTTATGTAGGCTATATATGGTAATACAAGATTAGAAAATTACTACACTCATACTAGCTACAATGCTTAACAGTTTATTGCGTATTATGAATTATGAATTCATTTATTAGGTAGAGTAATAATAAAGTATTAACAATTTTCAAAGTAGCCTATTAAAAGGAACATTAATGACACCATATCAAGTTACCATACCATTGTTCTTAGCAGTGTACTGTACACCATGCCAGCAAGAAAGTTACCCTAATATACATTTTGTAAGTTTATGCGGGACTATAATTACAACAGTCAATCATAAATTCACAGTATGCCCACCTCTTCATGAATGAATGAACATTACATTTATATAGCACTTTTCTGATACTACACTCAAAGCGCTTCACATAGTGAACAGGGGACTCTCCTCAACCACCACCAGTGTGCAGCATACACCTGGATGATGCGACAGCAGCCATAGTGCACCAGTACGCTCACCACACACCAATTATTGGTGGAGAGTAGAGTTATAGAGCCAATTATTGGATGGGGATTATTAGGAGGCCATGATTGAGAAGGGCTAATGGAGAGAATTTAGCCAGGACACCAAGGTTACACCCCTACTCTTTACGAGAAGTGCTCTAGGATTTTTAATGACCACAGAGAGTCAGGACCTCAATTTAATGTCTCATGCGAAGGACAGTGCCTTTTTACAGTATAGTGTCCCCGTCACTATACTGGGGCATTAGGACCCACACAGAGCACAGGGTGAGCACCCCCTGCTGGCCTCCATAATACCTCTTCCAGCAACAATCTTAGTTTTCCCCAGGAGGTCTCCCATCCAGGTACTGAGCAGACTCAACGCTGCTTAGCTTCAGTGGGCATCCGGTCTTGAGCTACAAGGTGATATGGCTGCTGGCTTTTCAGACACTACTACACCACTGCTTCTGAGTAAATTCACGCTAAAATAACATATCTAAAGGTGACATTTCTTATTTCTTATAACTGTGTGTAATTGTTGTTAATAAGTAATAATAATAATAATAATAATAATAATAATAATAAATAGTTAGCCATGGATTTACTGAAGTAATTTTGTAGTAACAAAGTTTTTTTATTTATTTATTTATTTATTTTTATGGGGGGGGCTGAAACCATGGTTTTACTACAGTAATATTGTAGTAGTAACCATGGTTAATTGTGTGGTAACTATGGTTTAACTAAATCCCATGGTTAGACTATAGTTACTGTAGTGAAACCATGGTTTATTTTTGTAAGGGTAAACAAAACAGAAGTCAGAAGAATAATTTTCTGTTTAGGCTCACAAATGTAAAAAAAAAAAAAAAAGAAAAAGAAAAGAAAAAGGAAAAGACAAATTATGACAAAAAGTCATATTTTAAATTACCCATTTTGTCCCAAGAAATCACAAAAATATTCATTCAGTAGATGTATTGGTATTGGTATCGACAATATTGGATTTGAAATTATTGCTATCGGATCGAAAAGAAAATAAGTGGTATTGCCCATCCCTATTTTCTAGGTACTCAAGGGTGCCATTATATTACCACTGTACTTGCCAAAAAATGTTTTTGTTGTTGTTGGTGTTATAAAATATCAAAACAAACAGTCCTACTGTATATCCATTGTAACCTATTTGTTAAGTAACACAATAGTGTGTGTTTTGCTGTGAGGTGAGCATGTCTCCTTAGGTAGCCCTTTGTATGCCATTCACACAGACTTCCACTGACTTCATCATAAAGTGTGGTCTCCGGTTTCCAGAGCACAAAAGTACAGTTTAATGGGCCATCACTAAGCATCTCTCCCCTCTGCTTCTGTGACAGCCATGAGTAATGAGTACCTAAACACCTGCCGGCTTCAAAACACATGTGTGTGCATGAGAGAGAGAGAGAAGGGTGTACAGCTTCACTGCTTAAAGAGGCAGGGAAAACTCATTCACACAAACAACCATACACCAGCCAGCTATAAAAACATACGGCACTACACAGACTAACACACGTTTGTTTTTCTTATATTATGCAGGGGACCTCTCATAAACTTCTACTGTTGTAAAATTAAACAAATTATAATTACTGCCCTTGCCTGACAACTTTTTGGGATTTTTATGTGAAATAAGACATTTGCTATGTTCTGAATAGCATACTGCAATGCAAGGCCAAAACACAGTAACTACACATTTCATCAAAATTGAGTTGTGACCAAAATAGGGTCACTGACACCATCATCTGTCATATGTCAGACAGGTTTGGCTCAGGTATGATAGTATTCAGAGAAAACAGTTAGAATGTTTTCAAATCCACAGCAGGCTGGTCAAAAAAAAAAATAAATAAATAAAAAAACATAGTTTCAGCATTAGCATAGTTACTGTGTTTTGGCTTTATATAGCAACAATCGACTACTACTTGTACTACTTTTGCAGTATGCGGTACGTATATTATACTGAGCCCCTTCATGGTCATGGTGGTTATTTTATTTCTGAAACAGTTTTGTGTTGCCTCTGGATAGTTAAGTGTTCCCTCACATACAAATTTAACTACATTTTAACCATGATATTCCTAGTAAAACCTTAGTAATAACAGGAAAACCAAAACTATGGTAATACAAATCATAATAATTCTGCCAAAAAATAAATAAATAAATAAATAAATAAATAAATAAAAAAAAAAAAAGTGGTTTGCACATACCATAGTTACTACTGCAGTTTACATTTTTGGCATGTCTTTTTTTTTTTTTTTTTGTGGAAGTTGCAACACAAATTAACCATGGTATGTGTGTTTATGTATATATATATATATATATATATATATATATATATATATATATATATATATATATATACACACACACACACACTGTATATACTGTATATATGATTATGATTTTTATTACCATAGTTTTGGCTTTACTGCAAATATCAAAACTGTTATAAAACTAGTAAAACTGTTATTAATGTTATTGTTTTACTAGAAATGTCATGGTGTAACAAAAGTTACTGTAGTAAAACCATGGTAAATTTTCCTTCACATTTTTAAACAAAAAATGGATGAAAAGCTAATTAACCAGATTTATTCACAATATGAAAACTAGACACCCTTTAGCTTAATTAAAAACACATGGTAAACAGGTCATGTAACAACAATGTTGTATACTACAGTGAAAAAAACATTAGTTGAGCCCCCGTTAAGGTCATAACATTAAGCAAAAACCGATCACGCAGATTTTTGCCCATTACCCCGATTTCAAATTGTATGTAAACAAGTTTACCTGTGTTCTTACCAGCTTGTCCAATGTGTGCAAGAGCTGTGGAAGTGCTGTGCACATGACTGTTTACCTTTTGATGTCAAAAGCAGAGAATAAAGAGATGATTTCAAGTCTCATTGAAACACTGTTTTCTTACATTGTAATATTTAAAAAAAATTTATACACTAATTTTTTGTTTGGCCAAGTGTACACTACATGACTCCAGCTCGTCTCCTTTGATATTTTGAGTTGCTGATTGGTCTGCAATGAGAAGCCTCGAATCTCACGACGAATGGTCTTGTTGTGTGCGTACTCCTGCGACATGCAGAGACGAGTCCCAGACGCTACGACCAGGGCCATTTCTAGGCATAGGAGAACTAGGCAGTCACCTAGGGCAACATGTTTGTTTGTGGTGTCAACGTGTAAGCCGCCCTCCCCAGGACCGACGTGATCACCAGTGATGAGAGCACTCTTGTAGACGGGAGCGTCAATAAAGAATTTGCTGCGCAAGTAGGCAATACAGGAGAGCGCCACGCAAGTCACCAATCCTCCCCAATGAAACTTCATCCACATCTCCCTACCTGCTGTCTTTATTATTTTCAGCTGTTTGCCTTTATTTTCATCTGCAAATATGCACAAAAATGGGCGAGAACCATTCTTTCATGTTTGTTGACATGTTGTCAGTAATAAACTGCACGAGTTTGTGCATTTTGGGCGATCTGTTTGCACTTGCACTATATGAACACAGATATGGGCAGCATGGACATTAGAAGCTCAGTTTCAGGTACTGCACTAAATAACTCAGAATCCTGTTCTAAAAGCCATGTTTGCACTATAAATGCAAGTATAATTAAGAACAACTGTGCGCCCTTTTTTTTTTACTCTTCTTTTACTTTTTTTTCACTTTATTATCATTTTTTAAAACACAGACGTAACAACTGATGTATGTTGTCATGAAATCAGAGACTCTCCCCTCAAAATCTGAACACAAGTGGTAAAAAGAGATGACCAGGTGTAACAGTGATGCGTCTCGCTTGTACATTTGTGATCGGATCACCCAAAACGCATCTTAATACCAGTGTACACATGGACTCAGTCGGGGACGAATGGTTGTGTAGTTGATACACTACAATCCTGTAGTGTTCTCACCAGCATGATGGAAAACAAGACTGTGAGTTGCAGGGTGCCGACTGCAAGTCTTGTAGTGTACACTAGGCTTTAGTTATCAGCATATTGGTTTACTGTTTCATACACTAATTTTGTAGAAGAAAAAAATTAAATGTAGGTAATATGCAAATTTACCGCTAAGTATGCAGTAGCAGCATGTTAGAATTCCAATATGAGAAATCTGCCATTATTTAGTCACTTTATGAGACTTTATTTTCCTCATAGAGACCATAAGGTAGGTCCCCAAAAGGTTAGACAAATACATACACACATACACTCCAATTACACCTTCATGGCAGAATTACAGATTTTACTCAGTCAAAACATTGTACAGGAGTAACTGTGTCCATCGAGGTAGGAGGCAATTGAGCTTTAACGCTCAACAAAACATTAGCTTACCCGAAGGAGCATGATATTATACTCAACAGCCCACATCTATAGATGAATAATACCATCTCCTCAATCACCCTCTTCATCTCTGTCACCAGTGCTGTCAAAACTAACATTTCACCACACAAAGCAATGCATTTCAATGGCCTGTTTACACTATGGAGACGTGACATGGGACACTTGTGTCTGGAAGAATTGTGGCACAAAACGTTTTATGTATGGCATTCCCAACCGAACACGCCAATTCGATTAAATCACTTTTGTGATGTCTGTCTCAAAAGCTGAAAGTTTGTGACCTTACATCAGTAAATATGCATTACTCTTTTAGTTGTTCAAAGGACGTTATGGTGAGCAGTGTTTCACAGCCTTTTTTGTCTTTTGTACTTTCACAGCCCCAACAATAAGGCTTATATACCCCTTTATTGACAACAAACCAGATATGTGTTAATTTTAAGTTATATTACACTGCATATCATTCAGTATTATCATCTTAAGTTGTGTTTATGCAAAGAAAATAAAAAATAAATAAATCAGAACTGTTGGTGATAAACTGATAGTACCAAAATTATTGGAAACATTATTTAAACTAGCTTCACTGTTGACACAGACCATCATCGCCCATCTGTTCTCTGTGACAAGACTTATATTCTCCATTTCCATGTGTAATACCTGAGTTGTATTGATTTATAAAGCAGTAATGTACAACATGGCTCCGGGAGACAGACATTAGAGTAGTGTGTCTAACAGACAAGCAGTCTAAGTACCTCTTGATGCTACAGTTATAGACAGCCAGATAAACCCGGATGCTCTAAAGAACAGGATATTGGTCTGTTATCAGTGTTTAATCTCTTCACCAAAATTACTGACGTAAATGTTTGTTGATGAAGGTTTTTAATTTTTTATTTTGTCAGTGATAACGAAGATGAGACAAAACAGACATACTGTATGTTCCGGTTTCTCCCATTCACTTTAATTCAAGTGCTCTGTTTCAGGCTATATAGTCTCTGGTGGCGATTAAGAAAATTGTGTAGCATCGCTATCAATCTGTGTGAGGTTTCAAGGCTATCATTAGCACCAACTGCTCCTTCAACCTGAATGTTAACAGGTTCAGGCTATTCAGAATATTGAAATGCAAACAAACAATCAAGAACTGGTGGGGGGGGGGGGGGGGAGTTGGGGGTTGCTGGCTATGAAATATGATTAGGATATATTAAAGGCAAGTTTTGTGAGATTCCCTCAAATATATTAAAATGATATGCTTTCTTGTGGAAATGGCACAGAAATATGAACACTATGGAAGTTGAAACCTACCCTCACATCAACCTTCAGTTCTCTCAGCTTACATTTTCAATGGTTCTTTGCTGTATATGCCAGAACCGTACTGCTCCTAAGGCAAGGCCCCAGTCAGCCACATGTAACTTTAATATATTCTTGTTAGGGTAGGCAAGACGAGAAAGTTGGATCTATCCGTTCTCCCTGTTTTTCTCGTGTGCCAATGGTAAGTCAGTTTGTTCACTCAAGGGCAAGAGAGAGGCTGAAATCACAGCCAGCATTGAAAGATGCCTGCTAAAGTCTAATTAGAAAGCAAGAGACAAAGGGAACGAGAGAAAGTGCAGGAGTATCAAGTGCCTCTCCAAATTTTCCCAGCCTTTAGTTCTTAGCCCATGTTAATGGGGACATCGTTATTGTATGCCCGAGTCACAACACCATCGCCGTTGCCCTTCCGACAAGCTCTGTTGTTTATAGTGATATTATGTGCAAAAGCCCAGAGATTAAGCCCGTCCCCACGGACCTAATTATTCCTGACCTCTATCGCCGCACTGCTATTCAACTGTAAAACTCAGCTTTGGAAAAGGTGCAAAAGGACAGCACTGTGTTTTAAAGATAAAATTAAGATATGCCAGGCTTCAGGAATCTCAATGGCAGTCTTTAAACCAAGAGAGTCTTGATGGAGACTTGCATTGTTCCTTGTAAAAGATGTCAGCTGTGTCTCAAAGCAGCATAAAAGTAATCCATAAGACTCTAGTGGTTTAATTCATATCTTCTTATGTGATATGATAGGTGTGGGTGAGAAACAGATCAATATTTAAGTCCTTTTTTACTATAAATTCTCCTCCCTGTCCAGTAGGTGGCAATATGCACAAAGAATACGAATCACTGAAAAAAAAAAAAAAAAGAAGAAGAATGTGAAAGTGAAAGTAGAGATTTATAGTAAAAACATAAACAATGATCTGTTTCTCACCCACACCTATCATATCACTTCTGAAGATATGGATTTAACCACTGGATTTGTGTGGATTACTTTTATGCTGCTTTTTTGTGCTTTTTGGACCTTCAAAGTTCTAGCCATCATTCACTTGCATTGTATGGACCTACAGAGCTGAAATATTCTTCTAAAAAAAACTGTTTGTGTTCAGTAGAAAAAAGAAAGTCATTCACATCTGGGATGGCATGAGGGTGAGAAAATGATGAGAGAATTTTTTTTTTATTTTTGTGTGAACTATCCCTTTAAAGAAACTGGTTTCAGACAGGCTTCAAGATACCGTCACGTCTGACGATCAAGAAAAACTTCAAACGATCTTTAGACATAATAAAACAAATATTTTATTACTACATTACTTATTTATCGGTAGAAATTGAGTCATTAGCAATGGTCGACTGATATAGGTTTTTAATGGCTTGTGTCAATACCAATCTAGGGAGCAGGGTATCCAACACCTGATTTAATGCTAACATAAATAATACATTTTACTTACAGCAATAGAGGTGCACACAAATTAGCTGAATTTAAACCAACACTTGTTTTCAACAACATTTACTATTTACATATCAGTCAAGCATAGTTATCATTATTTATCTCAATATAGCCCAATATTAGACAATTATGAATTTATTTATTTATTTCAACCACTCTGTCAAACAGCATTTTTATTTTTCCACCATCGAACCACACACACAAGATTGTGGTGATATCATAGGCAGCGTAGATATTTTTGCTGCCTTCAAAAACCAACCAGATGAAGGCATCTTCAAAGACAAGATTCGAACATGCCTTGTTGCCTTCCTACCTGTATACTGCCTGTGAAGGGAGTATTTGTTTTAGTTTTCAGTTCTTCATTTACCAAAACTGTGTTGAATGAGAAAAATCAAAAAGCAAATGAAAATCTTGGAGCACAGAGCTATGGTACGAGTCCTCCTAGCTGTGAGTACATGTGATGATATGTTCATGGTATTACTGTAGAAATCCAGAGGGGGATCCATGAGCCTGAGATGGTTTGCTAGTCTTAGCTGGTCTCCTAGCCTGGGAGAATTGACAATATTAAACCTGTTAAGACCAACAAACCATCTAGACTGTTCTATTAAGCAGGGATTTACACAGAAAAAACTATAGTCGATAGTATAATAGTGATTCCTTGCACAGTTGCAGTCATTTCTCCTTCAAACAACCTTGTAAAAGCACTAACCCAACCACCACCCCCCCCCCACACACACACACACACACATTTCAGATATGTCCTTTCCAGCCCTTTCTATTCACTCTATCCCTTGTGCCAAATGAAAAATAAAAAAAAAGTCCAATTACAACCTCCTCAAGACAAATGAGTTGAACAACTACCACTTAAGACATCATCACCCAGGGAACAACAGAACAGAGGAGGAAAAAAAGAAAGTAATATTTCATCAAACACATAATCGAAAACATGTATTTGACAGGAAAGATTAAAAGGAGAATTTGAGCATAACTGCCATCCTTTGAAATAAGTGATACATGTAATTCCAATCTGACTGGTTTCAAGTCATCAATGTGAAAGCTATTTACATTCTTTATTCCTTTTTCATCACACAAGGCACTGGAATGATGGAAGAAAGAAAGACAGAAAGAGATGGACAATGAGATATAGCTAAACAAAAAGGTGAACAAAGAGCACCTTTTCATGCAAAGAAGTGAAGCCAAGATTGCATTAACCCAGAAGATCCAAGGTATCATTTGACCTCATGCATGTCACAAACTTCGAGTCCACAATAAGTAAATTCAACATCACTTACATCACCAAAAATAATTGCATAAGTAATAACTTTTTTCAATCTTGCGTCATTGGCTGAACCAATGTTGCCACGTCAATGTCCTCAGTTTCCTGCGCTTTGAAATATGTGGTTTAACTGTGAGCCTGCAGACTGGTGGTAAAGATTCCAAGAGTGCAGTCAGCAGTATTTGTTCCAAGCAGCATGGGATGTTGCCAGCTTGATCGCCAAGTTCTCAGCAGACATCCACCCTCTAACAGGTGGCAAACTTTGGTTATTATTGCAGACAACAGTACTTATGTCCAGGCAGTAAACTGTAGAAGCTCTACAGCTATTGTAGGGTTGTTTTGAATTTTTCATTATTTGGCCAGAGCCATTAAATCATACTGGGTCCAGATAAAAGCTAACAACTTTCCATGGTTACAACATTGATCTGTACAATGCTAATCCATCCAAGTGTTCCATTAAAAAACAAATAATGATCCAGTCAACTCATTGCAATTCATATTTTCCCCAAAGAAAGAGACACAGCACTATTTTAAATCTAGAATGTCTCTATAAGAGACAATCATTGTACTTAATTGCATTAATGACATTGTGTCAGCCAGGCATTGAACAATATTTTACAATCTGCGCAAAACACCGCAACAGGTCTCAAGTTTTTCAGTTGTGCTATTACTTTTCTGTGTCAGAATTACCCATTGACATTGACAAACTGTAGGGAAGGGATCTTACCCCAAACACATTCCTGCAACATCTTAAAATGTTCTGCACCAAAAATGCTCCAGAAGGCCTTCAGATGGAATTCAAATGGATGTCCTTCTATTCCTGAAGCTCAGCAGAAGCAGATATGCTGCACAGCTTCTGTCATGCTTTTAAGGGTTTGTTCAGTCTACAGAGGCTGTCAATGCACTTTGTTTAAGCATGTCTTGGGCTTTAACTTTGGGGTGAAGATCGTGTAACAATTCAGTTCTGCTCTGCAATATAAATTGGAGTAGATGTCCATGGCATATGCATATCTACTGGATTAGTTGTCTCAAGCCAATTATTATTAAGACCACACATTTACTTTTCACGGCCAGCCTTCATGTTATACACTGCTAAAAAAAAAAATAAATAAATAAAAAGATAAAAAAAAAGATGAATCTATTCAGGAAATAAACCATTTCCTTAGAAGAGTTCACCTTTTCTTCTCAAATATTTTCTATCAGCCCGTACCTCTTGCAGTCCCTCATTCAATCCACCTTTAAGCTGACTGCTTTAACTTCACTGTCAAACCTTAATTTTCACCTTGACAGTTTATAATCAGCCTAATAACTTTGTTGTATCCCAAGCCTAAAATGTCAAGGAGAAGGAAACAGGTGAGTAAAGACATGGTCACACATAACTTCGCACAGCAAAATTCCCTGGGCGAAATATAGTAATCTCAATGGGAATCTGCATGACCGTGAATTTTGCGCAAAGGACTTCTGGTGGCGAAGAATTTCCCCTTGCGGATTTCATGTGGCGTTCAAGTTTGGTGAACTTTGACAAGCAAATTCGCTGTGCTGAACAAGAGGAAGTTGCTTTGATTGGAAGTGACCTCTGTGTTGCCGGTTCCCCTTCTGTCACTCACTCGATGTTGTGTCGATGAAGTGACACTAGGGGTCACTCCTGGGAGCCCCAGACATGTCTGATCTTTGAGAAAAGGCCAATGAGAATTGGTGAGTGGAATTTGCATGCCACTCCCCCGGACATACGGGTATAAAAGGAA
Organism: Myxocyprinus asiaticus; assembly: GCF_019703515.2. NCBI lineage: Eukaryota > Metazoa > Chordata > Actinopteri > Cypriniformes > Catostomidae > Myxocyprinus > Myxocyprinus asiaticus. The sequence continues at coordinate 27,245,598 of NC_059384.1, forward strand.
CTGGATTCAGATTTCTTCTTCGGTGCCGAGTGGTTGTGTTCATTCAAGCTGAACTACTACTGGTCCATTCATCTCTCTTGCTCTCACGAGCTGTTGGTCATTACAGCGGTTCTCCCCCTCTTGCACCGGCATTGTGCAGAGTACATCCCCGGGCGCTTCAACAGCGAGAGAAAAAAAAAGAGTATATTTTCTCTCTAAAAGAGAATATTTCCAACTAAAAGAGTGTCACTCACGAAAGCATCTTTTTGAAGATGACTTTTCGTTTGTGTATCCTTCCTGGCTGCGGTCGCTATCTCTCCACTTCTGACAGCCACGATCACTGTATCTCGTGTTTGGGTGCATCCCACGCGGATACATCATTCATGGATGGTTCATGTCCTCATTGTGAGAACATGACCATGGCTACGTTGCAGTCGTGGCTTTAATTCATCAGAAAGAAAGCCAGCCAGCAGCTCCCTGTCTCGGTCCTTCTACCTACGGGTATGAGGCTGAGTCGGTTAGCACTGGGGGCGATTTGGGGACTTCAATGGGAGCTTCTCCGCCGGGTAAACCCCCATGGACCTCCCATTCCCCTGCACGCTCATATGCCCTGGCCGAGTTCTGGGATGAGACCGCGGGCCCGTCTCAGGGCGGGTTCTTGGCCTCGTTCGGAACTCGCGAAAAGGATGAGATATCCATTGCAGCATCGGAGAGTGGGCTACCCGTGTCTGACACGGAAGACTTGGCTGGACTCACACCCTTGGGTAAGGTGGTCCAGTCGCAGGCAGACGTGGAGCTGGCAGCCATGCTTGCCTGGGCAGCTGCAAGTGTCGGGCTGGAGTGGAACCCTCCGCTCCCCCCCGAAGCCACGCGGCATGACGATTGGTTCCTGGGGCCGGAGCACCACTCACAGCCACGCTCCACCCCCGTTCCTTTCTTCCCAGAAGTGCATGAGGAGCTTACGCTGTTGTGGAAGCACCTTTTACTGCCCACACCCAATTAGCAAACTCCTCCGATCTCACTACTCTTGACGGTGGGGTGGCGAGGGGGTAATCGGCAATTCCTCTGGTGGATCAGGCGGTCGCGGTGCACTTGTGCCCGCAGAGCGCCGCCACCTGGTGGAGTTGTCCGAGGCTCCCGTCCAGGGCCTGTAGGCTCACATCATCACTGATGGCTAAAGCCTACAGCGCTGCTGGACGTGCCGCCTCCGCCCTGCATGCCATGGCTCTCCTGCAGGTGCACCAAGCCAAGGCACTTAAAAAACTGCATGAGGGTAGTTCTGACCCGGGACGAAGGTCACGGCGCGGTCTCTCAGGCAGGCGATGTCCACCTTGGTGGTCCAGGAACGCCACCTATGGCTCAACCTGGTCGAGTCGAGAGAGGCTGACATGGTTCGATTCCTTGACGCCCCCATCTCCTAGGCTGGCCTATTTGGCGACGCCGTCGGAGACTTTTCCCGGCAGTTTTCGATGGTAAGGAAGCAGATGGAGACCATACAACATATCCTGCCCCAATGCGGCTTGAGGCCCCGCACCCCGTCTGCTTGTCGCCAAGGGAATCCCCCTGCGGAGGTAACACCGGCTCCGCCACAGCCCGCCACAGTGGGCCAGCCCCGGTGTGGAAACAGATGCCACCCGTCTCACGGCCGGCCACCAAGAACCCGAGGAAGACTTCGAAGCACCCCTGAGACGGGCAGCCCAGGAAGTCGGGAACTCACCCTTCAGGAGCTGGTAAATAGACCACTCCTTCTGGGCACACAGCTGGCCCCTGGTGCATTTCCCCCAGTGAGCCTACTTGCACAGAAGTTGTGCAAGGTCAGGGATGAAAAGTAGCAGGTCATCCTAGTGGCACCTTATTGGCCCAAACGGACTTGGTTCTCAGACCTCACGCTCCTTGCGACAGCCCCCCCCCGGCAAATTCCCCTGAGGAAGGACCTTATTTCTCAGGGACGGGGCACCATCTGGCACCTGCGACCAGACCTCTAGAATCTCCATGTCTGGCCCTTGGACGGGACGTGGAAGACTTAAGTGGCCTACCACCAGCAGTGGTAGACACGATCACTCAGGCCAGGTCTCCCTCGATGAGGCGCCTGTATGACCTGAAGTGGTGTCTGTTCGCTAAGTGGCGTTCTTCCCGACACGAAGACCCCCAGAGATGTGCAGTCAGATCAGTGCTTTCCTTTCTGCAGGAGAGGTTGGAGGGGTGGCTGTCCCTCTCCACCTTGAAGGTGTATGTAGCCGCTATATCGGCACATCACGATGCAGTTGACGGTAAGTATTTGGTGAAGCACGACTTGTTCCTGAGAGGCACGAGAAGGTTAAACCCCCCCAGACTGCACCTCGTTCCCTCGTGGGACCTCTCCGTGGTCCTTCAGGGTCTCCGGGAAGCTCCATTTGAGCCCCTTGAGTCAGTAGAGTTAAAGGCGCTCTCTTTGAAGACTGCCCTCCTGACAGCACTCACCTCCATCAAGAGGGCAGGGGACCTGCAGGCATTCTCTGTCAGCGAACTGTGCCTGGAGTTCGGCCCGGGTGACTCTCATGTGGTCCTGAGACCCCTACTGGGCTATGTTCCCAGGGTTCCCACGACCCCCTTCAGGGATCAGGTGGTGAACCTGCAAGCACTGCCCCTAGCCTTGGCGTTGCTGTGTCCGGTGCGTGCTTTGCGCATCTACTTGGATCGCATGCAGAGCTTTAGAAGCTCCGAGCAGCTCTTTGTCTGCTTTGGGGGACAGTGGAAAGGAAGTGCTGTCTCCAAGCAGAGGATCGCCCACTGGGTCATTGACACACAGCTATGGCATATTACGCCCAGGACGTCATGATGGAGGGAACAAAACATTGTGTCCCTCCTGGCACAACACCGAACTACCCGCTGAATGGGCCGGGACCTTGTCTCGGCTCCTCAGTGCAAAACCTGAATGAGTGGTTGCATTCCAGCTCCTTTTATACTCATATGTCCGGGGGAGTGGCATGCAAATTCCACTCGCCAATTCTCATTGGCCTTTTCTCAAAGATCAGAGATGTCTGGGGTTCCCAGGAGCGACCCCTAGTGTCACTTCATTGACACAACTTCTCGTTCCCTCCATCAGGGAATGGAGGTTACGACAGTAACCGAGATGTTTTTCGTTCACAGCTCCACTGAATATTCACAATAGACAAGGATATACTTTTAGCGGTGAGTATCTTTTTAACTTCGCTTTTAGAAAATGCAGCATTAAAAAGAGGCTGCTAAGCAGTTATATTATTGATTATTTCACACTTGCTCAACATCCGTCCATGCCTTCTTCGCCCAACAAATTTCGCTATGCCAAGGTCTGTGTGACCACGCTTTCAGAAACAATAATATAAATAGGTAGCGGAACCAAAGACTTGTTGATCATTTGTCTTTTAACCATCTTGAAGAGATCAGGCTAGTTTATGCTGTTTCTTTTTTCTTTTTCTGTCAGCAGAGTTGGCAGATGTTTTTATACAAAGTGACTTACTTTGTATAGTCATACATTTTATCAGCACGTGTGTTACCTAGGAATCAATCCCACATTGCCATCTTTGTTGCACCATGTTTCACTACACCAGCTGAAATACAAGAACTACAGGCATCCTCATCTGGGGTCTATCTGAGGTTATGTCATTCTCAATTTTTGATATGTTCTGCTGTCTTTTTTTTATTTTATTGCTTTGTGGTTGAGAATTTGAATTTTGCCATTTCCTACTTCACGTGGACAACATGACGTTGTGTATACGCTCTCCTAATAATTAACATGGAAAGATACAGCTAATGACCAGAATAATATACATGTGTCTTCTAAATAAACTGGCGTTTAAGTGCTGCACTTTTTCTAATGGGTTCTTTTTGATGGCACTTGTAAATACTCACAAAACATTATGCTATTTATTTCTAGTTGAGTGTACAATGACATCTTATTAGCACTTTCCAAGCTGTAACACAAGAAAAAAAAACATGCATTCTCTCTCAATTGTTATCCTCTTCTTTTCCATTCCTGTGAATGTATCTCATACTCAGTGGTCAATATAATTTTAACATTTGTTTAATGGGTTGCTTTATCAGACTTGTCATCAGACTTTGCAAGATGAACTGTAATACATTTCTCTCTCTCTCTCATTGTCTTACAGAGTCTGTGGATCTCTGGCTTAATTTGTCTGATAAAAGCGCACAATGCTCTTCACAAGATGTTTTTTGTTATCTCATTAAGATGATCATTTTCCCAAGGGACGCGAATCAAAAAAGTGAAAAGTTGCTGTGCTTTCTACACTGATCAAAACAATTTGCTTATTTAACAGGCTACAATGCAGATAAGAGTTTTGAGAAATGCAATAGTTAGCAGACAGGACTTAGTAAGTTCATTTCACACTTTAAAGAGCCCTTCAAAAAAAAATAATAAAAAAAAATAAAAAAAAAATCTGTCAAAATGAAACTTGTGATTTATATGTTGCTTGCAAAAAAATTTAATCTGTGGCTAAATATATGATATGAAATATATAATATATATAAAATATATGGCTACTTTTGAATGGTTATCAAACTAGTGTCGCTCCTATCAGCAGGGGCTAACTGGACCATGCTTACAGCCAAACCTTGAGATCTTGGCTGATCACAGGAATAATTGTGCTCTTTTTATAGGAGGAAGTAATTCTATATAGCATATGGACAAATATAGGACACTACACTTCTTTCGACAAAATAAGCAAGCGCGAAGTCCAACGCAATTATTGGTATATTCAATCTCACCTATTTGACAAAAGCATTTACAAATTTGGGCCCTGAGTCACTGCAAGAAACACGCTGGTATATCCGGTGTCAACTCTGCCCAAATTTTAAATTTGATTACCTCATGACCCCTTCTGGTACCCTGTGGGCCCAAAGGGGCTGAAAACCTGATGCAAGGATATAATAGCTCCAAATGCAATTATCCCTGGCCCTGGGATGGGCTGCCAGTGGTGTCCAATCACATATACTAGAGAGGAAATGTCTGGAAAGTCATCATGGAAAGCAGACCTTTCTAACAACCCAGAATAGGATGCTGATACCTTCCTGTGTAATCCGATCCCTCACCTACCGAACGGCGATGAGCAATCATACCATACGTGACATACATTCATGCTTAATAAAACCTTCTGAATTAAATTCCATTCATATTTAATGGGATCTCTGTTATATCAATTACTTTATTTATTTTATGGAGTCTCTGAGAGCTCATCTTCTCTAAAGGCAGCTATGGTTATACCCTTGTGCACCCTGCTGTGAGCCGAGGCTGTTTGATTGGCAGGTAGATAATTGAATGGTGCGATCGAGGTGAGAATATCTGGTTTTTACTCCCCTCAAGAGTTCCCTCCGTGACCCCTGAAGGAAGCTTGTCGATGAATCTGTTCAGACCACCTCGGCGAGGACTATTTTAAGAGAGATTATATTTACACAGCCCCATGTTAAGCCTACAGAGGGACAATCTCACTTCTTTTGTTTTAATTTCTTTTCATTTCAAGAGGTCATGACACAAACAATACCTCTGTCATAAAGAGGAGACAGATGGGCAAGGCCACCCAAGGTGCTGGAATTTTGACAAGCGATCGCTTTGCGATATCAAAAATCCTTTGTTTCACTTCCTGTTTACTGTCACTTCTTAAAGGTGAAGTACTTTTTGTACATAGTGAAATCATATGTAATCACTCTTATTTCAGTGTAATGTTAAGAGACAACTATAAAGCGCACTACCGCTGCTTTGTGTTCTTACTGTACTGACTAATCCCCAAGTTTGAGTTATTTAATGCGAGTTGTATTTAAAAAAATAAAAATTACAAAATATAAAAAAAGTCACCTTCCACTTTACAACAGACGCACTAGAGGACAGATTATATATGATCAAACATAAAATGTGATTTTAATACATTTAAAATTATTGATTAAGATGCGATTGCGAACATGTTGCAATGCTTGACAAACTAGTTTATACATTCTTCATTTGACACTAGATAATATTGATGCATCAAAGCAACCCGCTCAAACGGTAACGACTAAACTTTTTCCCAGTACTTTTTTGATTATTTGAATGTATGTAACATAAAAATAAAGATACTGTGAAGTTGAAAAGACAGTTTGAGCAGCTGTTTCATTTAGACAACCCTTGCAGTCATTCTCTCCTGGTCACACCGGTTTGATGGCACACCTTTGTGCCCAGCCAAGTGTAATCACACCGGTTTAATCATACTTACGAAGAGGTTAAGTAAGCCATTCATAAGGTTGTCTTGCCGAAGAGTGCAAAAACTGTGGGTCTGTGGCGCTTTTAACATTGCAATGTTTGTTTGAACGATCCAACATGTCAACTTCTGGCTCAACCAATGTCCTGAGTTTGGGTGGGACTACCTGATGATTGAACAATGGCTGACAATGTAGAAGGGGTGGTAGGAATGTTTTGGAAGCCTGTTGGGTCCTTATTTGCAATTCTGTTTTGGTCTGCTAGTGGCACAAAAATATTACATTACCTTTTAAAGCCACATGAAATCAATACTACAGGTTTAAGGCTTATATACTCCTCCAACGTTGACAAAATTCACTTTTAGCAGGTTTTAGTAGATCTGATGATTTCTCTTCTGGGAAAATGGACCAAAAATATTGATGACCCACACTGCACTACACAGATTTTTGTCCAATCAAATGCTCTCTCGTATTAGAATGTCCCCTCCCCCAACTAGCAAATCATGGTTTATGGCTATGATGTAATTAAAGCCTTCATAATGTCCCACCCTAACTTCATGTTTCAATAAAAACACATCAACACAGGACAGAAAACTGCACTCATCAAGCTTTTTCCTGAGGTCTTTACGTTCAGGATGTAAGAAATATCAATCCAACAATCTTAGTTTCTCAGTGTCAGTACTGATATTTATTCTTAAACTACTTAATGCCCATTCAATTTAGTACTGAAAATCCAAATAAACAACCACATCTATCAAGGCTTTTGTTATTAAATACTGCAGCTTCATTTATTTGAGACAAAGGCTGATTACACAGAATATGACTGGTGTGCGGATCTCAAGTGTGTCTGTAATTAATTCTTCTAGGTAAAGCACTTGTGTGTCTACGAAAAAATTAAGGGATCTTGCCACACAAATATAACAGAATACAAAGCATATATATTTTGCATTTGTAATAAGCCCCACATATGAGAGGTACCATTACTCACAATCCTCCCTAGCAACATGCTCACTCAGGGAGGAAAAATAACAAAGATGGTTGGGAGGAGAGGCATCTGTGGTCTTTCCCCTTCAGACCCCTTGAGGTCCCTAAAGGCTTCTGCTGTCACTCCAGGCTGGGGGGTTTTGCATCTAGGGTGGATGTGTTGGCTGTGCAGGATGGTGCTACATTGAGGTTTGAAGGTCAGTGGGGGGTAGGGAGTTTGGGGTTAGGTTCAATGTGGAGTAATTCAATGTGAGGGGGCAGCAAGATTACCAATTACATCCTATTAATAGTGTCCACTAATGCAAGGCATGTGTGCCCCTGAGCCGAAGTTGCCGTGACCAGCCGCGTTAAAACAGGAGTCGTTTTCTTTCTCCCTGGTGTTCCTCATCCTCCTCCCTGTGCCCCAGTTCACTCCGCTGCACTTATGTCTTTTACTTCCACTTCCACCCTCATTCTTCCACTCTTCTAGCAGACGTCACTCAGAATATTGACAGTATGCCGTACCCTCTCATACTATCCTGAGGCCCATGAACACAGCTGCACCCTACACATGTGTCTTGTTTTCAGACACACGGGAATCACATTTTTTTTTTGTAAGGTTTATGTTTAAAATAAGAAACTAATATTTTCCAATAGGGTAAGAACAATAAACTTGCTTTCCCTTTGAAATATATATATTTTCCCCCGCATAAGGTTTTTGTTTTGTTTGTTTTTTTTTTGTACTAATTATGTATTTATATAAATATTTATCTTATTATTTTATTTATATAAATATTTTTTCTTACTTAAATCATAAAACTCACTACATTTGGTTAGATTTATCTGAAAACAAGAGTTTCTTTTAGAGATATTTGAATATTCTTTAATGGAAAACAAGATTTTTTTCCAGTCCATACATGTATAGTGGGGTAAAAAAAAAAAGTCTAAGATCCCATTGAAAACATGGCTTTATTTTTTTATTTATTTTCTTTAATAAAGACAATTAAACAAGTTCAAGAATTTTGTTGAAAATATATAAAAAAAAAAAAAATAATGTTATGTTTTAATAAAATAAAGGGGAACTATTTTAGATTCTGGCCACTAAGGTTTCTATGTCACTAATCAAGGTTCTTACATTGACCATTTTAAATCCTTTGTACAAAAGGTCAGATTTTCTTTCTTCCATATAAGCACACAAGATTCTCATCAAATTTTGCTGGATAACATGTATCATCAGGTTTTGCACAAATCTGTTAAGTCCATGCCAGCTCGAGAGCATGCTGTCATTAAAGCAAAAGGGGACATACCAGATACTAAGACATTTGATTTATGTTCATTCATATTCATTTTGCAATTCAACTTTGCATTCAAACTGTAAGGCTGATAATTTAATTTGTTATGAAATATTGTGTATTAAATTAGAAAGATGCTAAATATTTTCACTCTAGTGGTCTATTGGACCCCCCTGTACATGCAATAAGCATGTAATTGGTGTGGAAAGTCAGTCATATAGATCATAATTACTACCTAATTGTCACTTTCTTTTCTAGTTTTATCTGTGCTGAGCTGCCTAACATTCTAACCAGGCCTGGGGTGAGGTATGGACATCTAAACAGACATTGTATGATGATTGCTTTGATTAAATAAACCAGGCCATATCAAAGAAAATGCCAGACACACTTAAACGGGTCATGGAATGGTGAATAGAATTGTCCTTGATTTTTAGACATATAAGAGGCACTATAAAAACATACTGTAAATTTCAGAACTCAAAACTTCCTCCCTAGTCTAAAAAGAGCATTTATAGTTGCCACCCTGCTGAAACATCTCGTTTTGAAATCTGTCTGTTCGTGACGTCACAAAACATTGCTCATTTGTATTTACACATCCCACAGCATGCATCATCACACCCTTGGCCCCACCCACTGGCCAAGAGACCAGGCCTTGTGTGGCTAACTATTCCTAACATAACACCAAAGGGGACCCATCTGGACTATTTTGAATTATTTTTGTATATAAACTGCAACTACACAGACTCTTTGATATAAAAGACGCAGTGTCAAGTTACAGCTCTGAAAGGGAGAAGCAATTCTCTTTCATTCAGCTGCTGTCTCTTCTTGTTTTAAGCATAAACGCATCATGGACACGTTCTTTCGCCCATCTGCGCTATTTTTAATTGTTGGTGTATGTAAACATAAATGGACATCTTTGACCGTTTCAATGTGTACTGGCGATGTGCACCTCAGTGCACCTACAGTATGTGTGTGCTTCATTTCACCAAGCTTTGGACTTTGTGTGTTCTTTTTTTTGGCTCATGTAAGCGTGGATTGTTTGTGAATAGTCATAATAAGGTTTAAGTTTTGCAAAGGAATTCTTATTGAAGGATGGGGCAATGTAAGTAAACTGTTTCATTCATGAATATTTCAAATGTCATGACTGTTTAATAGTTTATGGTGCTGAGTGATAACAGTTGTGCTTGAGATGAAGAGTTTAATATATTCAGATGCAATGTGTTGGATGTGCATTATGTGTAATCCCTGCAGTTTTGCTTTATAATGTTGAGGAGCTGGTTCATTCTCTTCTGATTGAGTTTGCTGAATTGAAGGGGCTGTATGATGTTAGCCGATCATAACAGTTGGCGTTTATGTTGAAGTTTTAAGGAAGCGCTTAAGCCAGAACTGAGTGTTTCAGACAGAAGGCCAAAAACAGGGTGGAACATTTTCATATATTAGTAAATTGTGACTGTTTTTGTGCAAAAAACCTTTTATAACATTATGATTGGACCTCAGGGAAGATAATATGACCCCTTTAAGCCCTAGGTATACTTCCATTTTGACACGAATGCTCAGCATCTGCGTACAGTCAAATACAAGCCTGTCAGAGTATAATGCATGTGCACTACGACTGCTATGAGACAACAGACTTTCTCTTCTGAAGTTTAGACCCAAAAATATGTCTTTATATTCCTTCAGACTCGAGTTATACAAATGCAGGTATCTCCAGACCTCCTCACACACGTGCTCTTGACTTAAACACATCCAGTGTTGTTGTTTTCACCTTCATCTGCTGATGTTTAGTGGCGATTACATCTTCTTCTAGAGCTTCTTCGTTACAGCAACGGCTCAAATGTGAGTGTTGTCACCTTGTGGAACCACTAATTAGGGCAAATAACTCCAGTTGCATGTGCATTCTGCGCATTCAAAGACACGAGGTTAGGAAAATCGGGCTGTGCACGATCAGTGCTCATGCACTCTGCTGATGACAAGACTTGCATCACGCATCCTGTACGTGGATGCTCAGTGTTCGACTCTGACCAATGTATACTTTGGGCTTTATGCATTCTATATAATGCATGTAGGAAAAGCAAAGACAGCGACGTCTATCCTCTTTTCAGGTCATTTTTTGAATGCTCGCATGCTACAGCTCTTTGGATGGAGATGACCTATTCATTAGATCAGCATGCAGTCAAGCATGACATTAACACCCTTTAGATGTACAGTCATCTCATCCACCATGCGGCTTGAGTGGAAGACTTATATCAATACACATCCCTGTAGCTCAACTGGTAGAGTCTGGCACTAGCAATGCCAAGGTCATGGGTTAAATTCCAAGGGAACGCAAGAAGTGCTAAAATATATATGTTGATTGCACTGTAACTCGCTTTGGATAAAAGTGTCAGGAAACTGCATTAAATGTAAATGAAAAGCAGTGTTGTTGCTCTACTCATTGTTACTTGTTATTACATATGACCATGCGCTTAAGTCCCGGTAAGCCTGTGATTTATAACGGCCCTGCTTCTGATTGACCACAACTGTTTACTGTTTCTCAACATTTTTCTCTCTTTCCTCTTTGTCTCCTCTCCTCTCTGTCTCTCTCTATGTCTTTCTGTTCTGATTTTAATGGTCTTCCAATCAGTGTGTCCATTAAGCACGGTGCTCATCAGTGCACGTTTACCTACGCATGCAGATGAGTTTAAATTGCAGTGTATTGCAAATGCCTCCCAGACCTCTTTGGGGGAGAGTGTGCATGTGTTTCTTAGTGAGATGGAAGAGATGAATAAGTGAAGGACAGCTACAGTTAAATGGGCCTTGAGAGACTAGATGAGTGTGTAATGCTGCAGGAGTGAATTGTATGTGTGTGAACAAAAAGACACAATGAGGGAGACAGCAATAAGTGGAGTTGAATGTCAGTAATCCATACTCTCCTGGCAAGGTGCGTGCATGTGTGTGTGTGTGTGTGTGTGATGGGAGTGGCGGATGACTCACAGAGGAGGGTTGGATGTGATGAGAGAGAGAGAGAGAGAGAGAGAGAGAGAGAGAGAGATCTATGCTGAGTGAGGGTCTCCACTGGGGGCCAGAACTGCATTTTAGTTCTTACTGAAAATTCAAAACCCATCCCACTCTCTCTATCACACATCAAATGCATATTCTATTTCACCTCTGACTCCTCTGCTATAGTCCTAATTTTCCCTTTTTCCATCTATAATTCTCTGTATCACTTGGTAATTCTTTTTTGTTTAGTTTTTCTGCTCCATCTCACTTTCTCCAGGCCTCAGCAATAAGGATTTGTCTGCTGGCCCAGTCGGGCTAGTAGTTAAGATTTTCACTTGCCTTGCCAGCATTTTTACTGGCCCCACTACATAAATTATATCTTATATATTAGTGACATATAAAGATACACGTTGCACATGCAAAATATAATAATGTTTTATAAAATGTTACCTTCCTTTACAAAACATTTATTTATTTTTTAATAAATAAATAAAATGCTTCTATTTTGGAATAATAGCTTGAAATTAAAAAATAATAAATGTGTAAACACACATCATCACTGAAAAACATTAGGCTAGAGATTTGTTGATTATTTTCAGCCCATTATAACTGATGCTTCCAAGACTGTTACAAATCATTCTTGCAATTTCAACAACACCTCATCTATGTTAGCTATTAAATCAGCAGATTCTGCAACAACAATGTTCAATAGGGTATTTAAAACCAAATGTTTAAGCTTGCCAGGCATGAAAACAAATGTGCATTATAGGACACGCCTCCCCTCAAATCATTGTCATCCTGGCCCCTCCTATCAAGTCCAAGCTTACAACAGGAAATGTAAGCGCAGCGTAGCTCTAGCGGGAAGACTAGCAGCTGTACATCATCGCACCATTAGCTAGGAAACTCCTAGCCAATCACATGTAAGCCACTGCTTTATAAATTTGCTCATAATCTATCACACTGCTGTTTCAGTGTGCTAATGCAGCAACCTCCACCACCCCACCACCACCAGTAGAGACCCGTCCTGCACGGGGGTAGGCTCCTTGCCCCTGCCTCCTATCGGAGTACAACTTCTTCGGACCGCCAGACAGGGCTTATGCCAAAGAGAGACGTTACGTTTCTGTTTTATATTCATCAAATAAATGTAATCTTAAATTTCACTCAAGTCTGCGAGTCTTCCTGATAGAACCCAATTCCTTTGCTCGACATGCAATGCTCTTAAGTGATCTGAGTTTGAACCCAGTCTCATGTCCTCTCTGCTCTCTTCTTAATAAAATGGGCAGAAGGCTGATAAATAAATAAAAGTACAAGGGACCAATCATGATCAAATCACATGGAAAAATGGGGCAAATGACCACAATTGTTAAATTTGAAAGAACAGAACCTGTGGACAGGGTTGGGAGGGTTACTTTTGAAATGTATTCCACTACAGATTACAGAATACATGTTGTAAAATGTAATTTGTAATGTATTCCATTAGATTACTCAAGGTCAGTAACGTATTCTAAATATTTTGGATTACTTCTTCAGCACTGGTAGATTTTTTTCACTTGTTTTGACAATAAAAACTCTGCCAGTACAGTAAGACAAAGTACACGTTAAAAATACATTCTCTGAAAAACCTAAATATCTTATGCAGTGTTGTTTCAAAAACAAGATAATTCAAACTGATCTTGTTTTAAGGATTTTTAGATATTTTTACAGGAAAACAATACAAAAATTATTATCAAGAATATGATATTTGCACTAATATCAAAGGTCTTACTAGAAAAAAGAAATTATGATCCAACGTGAATTTTCTTGATAAAAAAATATGATTGTGCCTGGTAATATGTGCATGTAAAATGGCTAGAAATAGCATTTTAGCTTAGCGTAAAGCTGACAATTTACACAAGGTTTATTTCTATTTCTTCTGCTCCAAACTTACTTCAAACTTACTTATCTGTCTGCTCATATGAATGTAACACATCATAAGAAAGTGTTTCACCGCTGTTCAAACGCTCTTTGGATCGCATCATTTATATGTATAAATGTTTTCCATCTGAAAGGACTAAATATTAAATGAAACAAATGACAATAAAATGCAAAGTAATCTCTTCAGTAATCAAAATACTTTTTGAATTTTTTGAAACTGTATTCTAATTACTAATTATTTAAATTGTAACTGTAGTGGAATACAGTTACTTATATTTTGTATTTTAAATCCGTAATCAAATACAAAGTGTTTTTTTCCAATGGTAGCACTTATTAGCAATATAAATTGATGCAGTTTGGCATGCATTCTCGAACTGTCCTGGTATCCATGTGTTCCAAGTTTTGAATTTTGGAATTTGTACTCAAAAGATACAGGCCAATTAGTCATTATGGGCCACACCTACAATAACAAATAAATATATATTGCATATATATATGCCTGTATCTTTTGAGTACAAATTCCAAAATTCAAAACTTGGAACACATGGATACCAGGACAGTTCGAGAATGCATGCCAAACTGCATCAATTTATATTGCTAATATATAACTAACTGTATCACTCCGCTTGTGTTCGTGCCATACTAAACTAAAGTGTAAGAGCAGTGCAGATGTGTTAAGAGCTACTGTTTGTCTTTTTTTTTTTTTTACATTTATATATGTTAGCCAGCAGGTGGTGGCAAAAGATCATTTTTATGTGTAATATGAGCCAGTTAGGTGACGTGAAGTGAATCCGTGTCAGCCAGTGTTTACAAACAACACTCCGTGATCGCTTGTATTACTTCAATACTAAAGCTAGGAAATAGCTTTAAATGGCTTTAAACGAACAACTTCAGCATTAAGGCTCATCACAGCTGAGAGACACAACAGACTGAATAATTACACAAACTGAAGGCACTTACCTCTTATCGGAGTTTCCACATTGGAGTGGACACACTGTTTAAAATGGCGGAGGACATTGCGGTTTCTATAGTGAAAGACACATGCGCACTGGCTACCGCAAATTAGGGAGAAATACCCCCGCTTGGAAGGCTACTTTTCCACTGAGAAAGCTGATCTTCATAAAGCTGACAACATCTCTGCTTAGGTGTGGCAACAGGTGATCACACACGCTCCGTCTCTCTCTCTCTCTCTCTCTCTCTCTCTCTCTCTCTCTCACACACACACACACACACACACACACACACACACACATCCATCCATTCATCCTTGTTTATCCAATAACTTGTTAGAAACAGCACAAGCTGTGATACTATTTCTGAAGAGACATTTTTGAATTACTAATGGAGGCTTAGACGCATTATTTGGTTTGAACCAGCAACGGCAGATTCTGATCCACAGCGTAATAAAGTAGTTCCATGCACAAATGTGTTTTTATGACCATACTCAGTTTTTGCTAATTTTTTTTTAATTTACTAGTTCATTGAACTGTTGTATATAAGCAATATCACACTCGCAATCGTGCTATATGGCCCTAAATCAGCACTGCTGTGATTACCTAGGGCACTCGGCCTGCAGCCGAATCACAGCAATGCTGATGTAGGGCCATATCGCACTCTTGCTCGTGTGATATTGCTTTATATATATATATATATGGGGCAAATCAAGGGGGCACTATAACTGACCCTTCACAGCTCCTGAAACATGACCTGGAAAGACTTGTGGTCTCTATTGTTCATTAAAGCACAGCATGCCACACACTACGCCATCTAATCTCATTACGCTAATCCGCTACAAAACAACTTATTGTGCAGCTAAGAGAGTGGATAATCTATGCAGGAATCAAATGAGCACCAAATCAGAATAATTAATGGAGGCCCCTGCTTAATTAGCCCGGCACTGGGAAATGCGCACACCAAATCTTCAAAAATGGATGCATGAACCACAATTTCAAACAGCCCAGAGGGGCAGGGAAACCAAGAAAGCAACTTTTCATGATAGGAGATCCCAAAAGTGTTTTATCTTTGTCTACCTTGTCCCTCTAGAGTAGCTTTGTGTGGCTGGTTTGTGTTGGGAAGGTGAGAAATTCGTAATCCTTCAAACTAAATATGAACCAATCCCTGTGAACATGTTTTGACCAGTTTCTAGGCAGTGAAACTTTGCAGATCCTTCACAATTGTGATGATATTCAACTAGGCAACAGAAATTATCGCTTTTAATGTCATATTGTTTATAGGAATATGTGTTTTTAATAAGTAAAATTATATGCTCCTACACTCTCAGAAAAAAGGTACAGTTAAAGGTACAAGGTCATCACTGGGGTGGTACACTCAAGGGGACCATTTTAGTACCTGTGTTAATTGTTAATTGTTGAATTCAACTGTTCACTCAAAGTGTTATGCTGATAATAAGAGTTTGTAATGGAAGGGGGGAAAAAAAATAAATTAAAAAATGCTAAATAAAAGCATTTTCGCAAGTGAACTATTGAACCCAACTTCACATGCCATCATTTGCAACTGAATTACACCCTCATATAAGCTGCTACATTATGTTTATGAAGTCTCTGCTTAACATTGCAGAGTTTGGGAGGGAAATCCATGCATTGATAAATAAAACATAATCCCTTATTAAAAATCTCCATAAAAACTGCCCTGGGCATCCATCAATGACAACCAAACTACAGGTAAAGGTGAGGTCACCTTATTAGTCCCAGAGAGTTTGTTTGCTCCCATATACCGGAGCTGTCATGTTGCACTAACACTAGCTAAATGAAGTGTTTTTTGTACTCAGGGCTGTTCATCCTACCTGAACATGTCACCCAGGCCCTTCAGCACGCCTTTCTTGGCTTTGCTCTTATCTTTCTTTTCCTTCCCACCCCTCTCCTTCTTCTTGTCATCTTTAGTATGTCCTCCATTCACTCGTTTTTCTGTGTTGGCCATTCTGCTGGGCGGGAGGGTAAGGTCAGTTGCCATGGAAATGGAGTCGCGGCCCGACCGTGAGCTCTCCTCGGTGTCCTCCTCCACTGAGATGTAAAAAATGAAGAAGAGAGAGAAAGACAGATAGATAAACAAAGGGATGTTGAGTCGGACTACCTTTAAGTACTGTAAGCTCTTGAGAATTTACAAAAACAAAGCAGTATGTATTCGCACCAGACTGGATTTGCAAAATATGTTTTCCCCCCAAAAGTGGACAATTTTAGAACTGTTTATATAGGTTTGCCACCAAAATACTTTGGCTTCTAAGGTCCAGCTCTAAGAATAATAATTAGTTAGGGGTACTTGTAGGTGAGAAAATTCTGACAGAATTGTAATTCTTGGGTAAACTATTCCTTTAAACATTGACTTAACCTCCTGAGACCTGGGTGTGACTGCTGTATGCATTTTCCATTTCCCTTTTCTGATTTGTAACTAGTAGTACCTAATAAACAAGCAAAAAAATAAAAAAATAAAAAATTAATTTAGAACAAATAGTTTTCCTAAAAATTGATGTCCACATATGTGGACAGCGGCACAAAGTTTTTTTTTTTGTTTTTTTTTATCAAATTGTTTATTATGTTTCCAGGAGTGTTGGTTATTCATGTTTTTGAGACGTTACAGATATTACTTTAGAAATTAGCATAATGAATTCTGATTCAAAGTAATGGCCTGCATCATCAATCACTGCCAACCATGTTAAAATAAAATTATACATTATAAATTCTGAATCTACGTACTGATTACAATTGTCCCATGTCTGCCAAACATGTTGAGTGGTCCAAATATTATCTGCAGCCTGAACTGAAGTATTGGTTGGATTTTAGGAGTAAATGCACTTAGCTGCATAGAGAGCTATAGGATGCTCCCTCCATATTCA
This sequence comes from Myxocyprinus asiaticus, assembly GCF_019703515.2. Taxonomy (NCBI): domain Eukaryota; kingdom Metazoa; phylum Chordata; class Actinopteri; order Cypriniformes; family Catostomidae; genus Myxocyprinus; species Myxocyprinus asiaticus. Next base: position 27,262,779 of record NC_059384.1, read on the forward strand.
GTGAATGACTTAACCTCTGTCTGTACTGGTCTCAGAACAGTTCGAAATGCACCTTATTTTCATCCTAACTCCATATAAAGCCTCTGAAAGCAAATTTTTCAGCATTTGGATAAACCCAATGATTCTCAATTTGAAAATGCACAGTAAATATAGGAATGCATTTACTAATGTTAATGAGTAGAACCGTATTTTACAGTGAAAACAAAATAAAATATAACAAAAGTTATATTAAAATTAAGTGAAATTACTCAGATGTTTTAATGTCAAAAGCTATTCAAAATAACTAACATGCTTTTTTTTTTGTTTTCTTTTTTTTTTTTTTACTTTTGAGGGAATGATGTCCCAAAATCCACGTATGTGGACATCATGTTTATCAGCACGCTGACACGTGCAAAAATGAACGAATTGTTTAAAACGGCATATCAAACTAAACTGGAGATGCTACTCTACACCCAAACAGGTTTAAATGAAAAACCTTTACGAGGTTTCTTTCCAGAGGCACGTTTTTGTCTCTGCACCCACAGAAGCAGTCCACTGAAATCAACATCATGTTGTTGTGTCACGTGACTTGGTGCGGCAGAAGTTTAACACTTAAATTACAGTCTAGAGTCTTGTGAACTGTATTCAGTCGGTTTAAATTAATTTAAATTATGTGTTGGGTATAGCAAAACCAAAAATCCATGCATGTGGATGCGGGGTCACACGAGGTTAAAGATACCTTGTCCTTATTTCCAATCATGTCTACAGAGGCTTGTGAGCTCCTCATTTTGCCTGAAAATTGTTTCCTTTTCTCTGAGTTTTACCTCAGAAATGACTCAAGTCTGAAGGAACCCCACTATCTTTTTGCTTCTAAAGGGTGGAATCCTCCCACTAAGGAATGGCTATCTTATCCAAATATGGTTAGCCAGCAGCACTGCAGGAAGCCTATTAAAGTTATTTCTCACTGACCCAATAAAAGTAGCAGAGAAAGTGAACTCAGAAGTTCAAAAGGCTTAGCTTCTGTCTATTAACCACCATGTTCTGAACGAGGTCTTTGCAGTGCCCTGTCTATAGTCTGAATCAAGGACTACATTAGTTTTTACCATACAGGTCTTTGACCCACCATTACTGTTTCCACTGTAGAAGCCAAGGTCTGGACGAAACACAGTCAGAATATAAGAAGTTATTACATCCTTTAATGAATGAGAGAGGTATTTTTTACAAGTAGGTATTTATACACAGGTACAGAGAGTTCTCTGTGAAAAGTTCCCTCTGTGAAGAGCCTTTCCAGAAAGTATTTCATTGTTGCACAAGAGACATTGAAGCTTCATTTAAAATCATTGGAGAAAAAGAATTGCTTGGTACAAAGAGTTGTTTTATCCCTTCATTGCAATGTTAGGGGCCATTCATGCCACATGCTTTTGCATCTGTTTGCACTGATCTTTAATTGTTTTTCAATGTAAACATGCTAGACGGACATTTTTGACCGGTGTGCTGCTTCTCACTGTTTTTACACCGCATGAGGGCCACATTTTGGAAAATATTATTTTCAAAGGACTCCTGCAGTAACTCTAATATGCCATATATTTTGTAAAATTAAGTGCAGATCAAATATCAGACCATGCTGAAAATCTGGGATGTTAATGTGGGAAAAAAAAGTTATAACTTAAAATAAAGAAGAAATATTTCATATTCTGCATTATTTCTAGGTCACGTAGCAAATGTAGCACTGTGACATTGACAAACTTGTGGAGTTCATACCGGCTCAAGTGCATGCTGTCATTAAAGCAAAAGGGGACATGCCAAACACTAAAAATTCTGAAATTCATGACTAATTTTTAGTTTGACAAAAAAATTTTAGGGTTACTTTTCACTCAAATTGTTGTAATGACACTTTAATTTGTATTTTTTTTTTTTTTTTTTTTCATTAAATTAGAAAAAATGCTAAACATGTCACTTGTGGTGTTAGAATTTTGGACCCCTCTGTATTTCATTAATGAAATATAAATGCCACGTGCTTGTCATCTTTTTAGAAAAGTGACCATCTCTATGTGAACATTTTATTTTGAAGTATCGTTTGGAATACTAATTCATTTCCTACCACCTATCTTTGGAATAATTTTCATATCAGTATAATTATAAGGGACTGCAGCTGGCTGATATTGCTCATTTCCATTTTAGCACCCGTCTGATTACAGATACCGTCTCCATTGCTGATGGCCTGGACGTAATTAATTTGTCACTAATTGTGAGTTTAAAATGTTCGGAAAAAAAGGAAAAAATGAGAGGCAACTAAAAGCAAAGTGCTTTTGAATAGAGCGCGGAAACAGGGGAGATGTGACACTGAAGACAGATGCCTGTGTGATTAGAGCTTATTAATACCCAACAAATCTCTGAGGCAAGTGAGAACTTTGATGGCTGGAAGAAAAGCCCTTCTCAAACTGAGGCCATCGTGGATTTTTTTGCATGCTTAGATGAGCAGTTCAATGGCAGTGAGGGGCGTTCAATTCTGAGCTGACACATTTGTTATATTCATTTTTGCAAGTAGTTATCAAAAAATATTCTGTTCTGCGGCCATCTGAGGATATTACTGCAATGAAATCTCAGTGGAACAGTACAACACGAGAATGGCAAAAGTATCAGCAGATTTAACAATTATACTATTCTTTTCTTCACCCCTTTGTCTTCGTTTTTATCCATCCAAACCCTTTTCAAGTTCAGGAGATGATAACGCTAACAAGGATTGGTTGGATATCATTACATGTCATCACTTTTTATTCTCGCCAAATGCTTATCGGATGGCTAAGAGCAAAGGCACATCTCCACAGCTGAGCTGCATCTGGCAATTAAAACAAGGCTTTAGAATTAGACGACTGTGCTGATTTCTACAGCTAATAATACCATCTCGGCGAGTGCGGGTTTGATGAAAATCAGTCTACCTAATGGGAGGGCCAGATGCTCTTTATTCCATGTGTAGACAAAATATTCTCAGTTTGTCATTATTATACACACGGCAAATTCCAATCTGGTCTTCAGAAAATTGGAATTTAAAAGAGATAATTAGGAAAATAATTTCCTGAAGTTTAACTGGTAAAGCATTGATGTTAGCAACACCAAGGCCATGGGATTGATTCCAAGAGAAAATAAATACAGATAAAATGTTTACCTTGAATGCACTGTGAGCTGCTTTGGATAAAAGAGTCCGCCAAATGAAGAAATGAAAAAAAAAAAACAAAAAAAAAAAAAACAACAGTGAGAGGTATAAATTGGACTCCTAACTCTTTATTCATAAACATCCCTCATTAACTTGATAAAGAAAAATCATGCCTGTAAACTTGAAGTTAATACAGCAGCAACTTCACAGATCAATATTGTTTTCATCAAAGTGGTTATCACAGTAAGTTATGGTTTGGCTAATTGTTGACTGAAATGTAAAAAGAAATGAATTAGTGAAATGAACGCAAAATTTCAGCTACTCAGGGGTGAGTAGTAAATGTTTTGACACCGCAATCAAAAGGCGTTATTAGTCGTCTCCTTTTGACGTGCAACGGTATTCATTTCTCCTTTAGAAAGCTGATCACTTCTAATGGAGTCTTTAAATTGCCACTCTGGCTCAAAACCCAGTGGGAACAAAGAGCTGAGCACATTTAAGGCTGATATTTAAGAAACATAAAACAGAGGGAAACACAGACTAACTCATTTTCTCGGCTGGATATCTCTTAGTGACACATTTTACCTCGGGTGATGCCAAATTCACATTTTATGTAAATAAAAGCGTTGACGCTGAAAGAAAATCCAAATTGAAAAACAGAGTTATTTGAATATCGGAATGAGGGAAATGCAAAATGCTTCTACCGTGGAATCTCACGCATTTGCCCTCTATTCCTTTCTGAAGGAGATAAGACAGTATTTAGCGCTATGTGGACACAGCTTACGAGAACAAAGTGATGACAAATAATTTGAATCTTTTTAGAATTTATACTCGCTTTTTAATGGAATTCTTTCATGGAGAACAAAGGGATGGCATGATTTTCCCTTCTGGCATGTGTTATTGCCAAGACAGGCCTGTCGGACAGCCTTCATAAACTCATCCACACACGGTTCGGAGTAATAAATAAATAAATAAATAAATAAATAAATAAATAACAACAGGCTTTGATGGTACTATTTAGGGGTGTGCAGCGGAGCCATTATCTGTATTTGTATCTGTATCTGTTCATATGACAAAATGATCTGTATCTGTCTCTGAATTCGGATGGAAACGGGTGTGGGCGGGGCTTAAACCGGATTAATAAAATTATGCCTTGTATATGACTTTTCATAATAATAGCCTAATAATAATAATAATAATAATAATAATAATATACAATTATTATTTTAAAAAATATTATTTTATTCTTTTTTATTTTTTCTTACCAGATGAAGCTGAATTTGTAGGCGGCATTAACTGTGCAATATGTTGTTAACGGTGGTTTCTCCTGGTATTTCAGATATTAATATCTGCATGGTTTGCCTGTGCATGTATTACAACACTATTCTGGAGGCAAGAGGTGTCGAGCAAAATGTGAAATGTCAAGCACATATATTTGCTGTGAAAAATAAATACAAGTCATTAAAACTTTAAATATTAAACATTAAAATAAATTAAAATAAAATCAATATAGCCTACAAACAAGTGAAAGTCCCATAAATCTATCAGGATTGCTTTTTACGATAGGACACCACTATGTAGTTAAACAATAATAATAATAATAATAATAATAATAATAATATAATAATAATAATAATAATAATAATGTTACATTTATATATTGCCTTACCAGAGTTCAAGAACTCTTAACATTCTCACATTTAGCACAGTTTAAAGAAGAAGAAGAAGAAGAAGAAGAAGAAAAACATGCTTCAGTTCCTTCATTTTACATAAGGAGGAATATTCCGAATAGATGAATACTCTATGGAGCATTTAAACCTTTATGGAGTATTTGAACTTTTTTTCTGTATAAAGTCATAACCAGTTAATAACCTTAATCGCTGATGTGAATATAAATGTGGTTAACTTTAAGAGACGGCTAGAGGAGCTCCAATGTTAAATCATCACAGGAATTTAACATCGTGCTCAGGTTTAGGCTATAAATAAATACATGAGTATCACATGTGAATTGTGTAGTACATTAACATAGACAATTCAAGAAGTGGAAAGTGTATATGATGTCGTATCTTAGTTAATTTTACACTTGATAAGCTCCAGACGTGCACAATTAACAGAGACCGCAAACAGAGTCGAGACCACACCCATCCGATCTGAAATCACACCATGCACATTCATTCATAAGGTTTACACTTTAGAAACATTGGCTGCACATATTCATAAATTCATTGTAATTTTGGATATGCTTATTTAAAATGTCGCTTTATCCTTGTGCTTTTTGGATAATCAGTCAAAATTATATTTTTTATATTATTCGGTATTCATTTTGAAGTCATTATCCGTGTCTTTCCGAATAAGGTATTCAGCTTCTGGCACATCCCTAGTACAAGGGAATAACACTCAATATTATTTAATATATGTAATATGTCTGTTTTATGACTTAAATCGATGGTTCTTAGCTGCTGGGTTGCGATGCAAAAATGGGTACAACTAGCAGAACTATGTTAAATGCAAATAATAAAATGCAATAAACCATCTAAAAGTGCATAGGATAGAAAAATAAATAGGCTTATCAGCATTTAAAATGGAAGAGAAAACACTTTCACTTTCTTTTGTTGTCGTTGTCAAAGCCAGTGTCACCAATCAAACTAGTATTTTGGTGCAAATAGATCTGTCACTTGGTAGAAGCTAGCCATCTTAAGCAGATGGCAATATGGACAGATTGAGTGACCTCATTTTCAAAACCCTTGAAAGTGAAGATAAATAAACAAGAAGGTTGAAGACAAATTTGACAATATTAATTACGGGTTGACCTGCAGCGAGAATAAACATGGTTTGTGCTGACCACAGTGTTTTTTGTGCAGTGAATTATCAGCCAAGAGCAAGAAACAATTGGAATTTAAGAGACAAATGTCATATTAATAATTTTGTATATTGTTGATTCAACTTTTGATTGTAAGAACATTTTGGTTTACTTTTGAGCAATACACAGTTGGGTTGCTACTTAATATCCAATATAACATGTAGATCCTGAAGCAAAACCAGTTAAGATCACCAACTTTAATTATTTTTGCTGAAATACTGGGTGTCACAGGTCAACATTTAATTTGGAATTTGATTCCATGCTTAATACGCCAAAGAAAAAAAAACTATTTCAGAGCAGAAAATTGAAGCATGAAAATATTTAAAGGAGGCTTAAAGAAAATTAACAATAATCTAAAATATGAAAAGAAAATAAATCCCTGCCACGAGCAATCAATGAACCGTATAAATGAACCCACACACATTAAGTGTTGTGGGGAAAGATGAAATAAACTGTTTCTAAATGGTTTCAAGTCTGCGAGCAACAAAATCTCTTTAAAATCGAGGTCCCATTAGAGAAAAATGGCCAGCATGGATGTCTGGAAATTCATTTGGTCATGGGCTAAATGAAACCTGAAATTCATCCACATGGTTATTGGCTGTTTATTTCCTTTTGAGTCTTGGAGGGAAGGCCTGACCTACTTATGGTGGGGAGGGATCTTTTCTGCTATTCTAATCTTCAGATCCCCACAGGACCTGCTGCCTTGTTTTCCCACTGAGTACCAACTCTGAACTGAACCTAAATTGGTGGGTGATTTGTAATATTTTGGGCCAGACATTGTCTGAGACAACTGATGAAATTGTCATTGATATTGTGTCAGATCATCTTTATAGAGCTAGTGCAATTATGGTAATAGCAGTGATTACATGAGCTGCTATTTTCAATATAAAGAGAAAACAGGACGTTTAGAAAATAGCAGAAAATGCACTGTTTGGACCAAGTAATGGCAAAGATCAAACTAGATTTTTACTTTTAGATACACATGAGTGGCGTTCGCCTGTTGTGGGTCTTTGTCAGGGCATTGCTAGGTTGTTGATAAGGTGTTCTGAGTTGTTTTAGTGGGTTGCTAAGTAATGGTTACTAGGGCATTACTGGGTGGTTGCTAGGGTCTTTGGGGTGGGTCCAAGTCACCCAAAAGACTCTATGATTTTTGGTCCTAGATATGGCTCTGGTCTCTCCTTCAATGTAAGTCGAAGATAAAGTTTTATCACCCACCATTTGTCAGCAATTTGTCTCACTTTTTCACATCCCATTCAATGTGGAAGTGCTTTTGGAATGAATAAGATGGCATGCTTGATAATGGCTTGCAGCCATACTTACATGTCTCCATGCCTTCGTCATCCTCTTCAGGGTTGACTATGATCACTCCTGGCTTGTCGTATGATTTATCGATGGCTGCCCGGAAGCTCTCGTTGCAGCCCCTCCCTCTGATTATTCTGGGGCGGGGCCTGTGGAAAGGGACGTCCCCATTTAGCGTCACCTCGGCAACAGCTGTCTGGAGGCTCTCCAAGGAACTCGACTTCTTCAGACCCAACGATTGCCCCACATCTTGTGTGTAGTTACCTTAGGGAGGAGAGAGAGGAAAAACATGAAAGAACAAGAAGAAAGAACTTGTTTGTTCTATTCCAAAACCTAGAGAACTGCCTACAGTACATATGCGACATTTTAAAGCATCAGGCACACTCCTAGCGGAAGGCTGTTTAAAAAGGTAGGTAGCAAAGTTTATTTTCCACAGAGAAGGCAATCCAAGAATGCACTGAAATATACTTTGTGGAAATTAATAAATACATCTAAGATGGTAGGCAAGGTGACATAATGTCAATTATATATAAACTTAGCATATATTTCATTCAATACTGAAAATTATTGATAATAATAGCACAGTATGATTAAAAAAAATGACTACTGTGGGGCCTGGGTTGCTCAGAGAGTAAATATGCTGACTACCACCCCTGGAGTCGCGAGTTCGAATCCAGGGCATGCTGAATGACTCCAGCCAGGTCTCCTAAGAAACCAAATTGGACCGGTTGCTAGGGAGGGTAGAGTCACATGGGGTAACCTCGTCATGATCGCTATAATGTGGTTCGCTCTCAGTGGGGTGTGTGGTGAGTTGTGCGTTGATGTCGCGGAGAATAGCGTGAAGCCTCCACAAGCGCTATGTCTCCGCGGTAACGCACTCAACAAGCCACGTGATAAGATGCACGGGTTGACGATTTCAGACGTGGAGGCAACTGAGATTCGTCCTCCGCCACCCCGATTAAGGCGAGTCACTACATCACCATGAGGACTAAGAGTACATTGGGAATTGGGCATTCCAAAATGGGGAGAAAAAGGGTAGAAAATAATTTTTACTATTTTACCCAATATTTGTTTCCTCTATGTATTCTTATGCTTGTAACAATATCAGACTGTTACCTTAGCGACATGCTAATTTCAAACTGTTGAAATCAATTGAATCAAGTAATCTGTGTGGAGTGATATATTTTACCCAGTATTTACAGGTGCATCTCAATAAATTAGAATGTCGTGGAAAAGTTCATTTATTTCAGTAATTCAACTCAAATTGTGAAACTTGTGTATTAAATAAATTCAATGCACACAGACTGAAGTAGTTTAAGTCTTTGGTTCTTTTAATTGTGATGATTTTGGCTCACATTTAACAAAAACCCACCAATTCACTATCTCAAAAAATTAGAATATGGTGACATGCCAATCAGCTAATCAACTCAAAACACCTGCAAAGGTTTCCTGAGCCTTCAAAATGGTCTCTCAGTTTGGTTCACTAGGCTACACAATCATGGGGAAGACTGCTGATCTGACAGTTGTCCAGAAGACAATCACTGACACCCTTCACAAGGAGGGTAAGCCACAAACATTAATTGCCAAAGAAGCTGGCTGTTCACAGAGTGCTGTATCCAAGCATGTTAACAGAAAGTTGAATGGAAGGAAAAAGTGTGGAAGAAAAAGATGCACAACCAACCGAGAGAACCGCAGCCTTATGATTGTCAAGCAAAATCGATTCAAGAATTTGGGTGAACTTCACAAGGAATGGACTGAGGCTGGGGTCAAGGCATCAAGAGCCACCACACACAGACGTGTCAAGGAATTTGGCTACAGTTGTCGTATTCCTCTTGTTAAGCCACTCCTGAACCACAGACAACGTCAGAGGCGTCTTACCTGGGCTAAGGAGAAGAAGAACTGGACTGTTGCCCAGTGTTCCAAAGTCCTCTTTTCAGATGAGAGCAAGTTTTGTATTTCATTTGGAAACCAAGGTCCTAGAGTCTGGAGGAAGGGTGGAGAAGCTCATAGCCCAAGTTGCTTGAAGTCCAGTGTTAAGTTTCCACAGTCTGTGATGATCTGGGGTGCAATGTCATCTGCTGGTGTTGGTCCATTGTGTTTTTTGAAAATCAAAGTCACTGCACCTGTTTACCAAGAAATTTTGGAGCACTTCATGCTTCCTTCTGCTGACCAGCTTTTTAAAGATGCTGATTTCATTTTCCAGCAGGATTTGGCACCTGCCCACACTGCCAAAAGCACCAAAAGTTGGTTAAATGACCATGGTGTTGGTGTGCTTGACTGGCCAGCAAACTCACCAGACCTGAACCCCATAGAGAATCTATGGAGTATTGTCAAGAGGAAAATGAGAAACAAGAGACCAAAAAATGCAGATGAGCTGAAGGCCACTGTCAAAGAAACCTGGGCTTCCATACCACCTCAACAGCGCCACAAACTGATCACCTCCATGCCACGCCGAATTGAGGCAGTAATTAAAGCAAAAGGAGCCCCTACCAAGTATTGAGTACATATACAGTAAATGAACATACTTTCCAGAAGGCCAACAATTCACTAAAAATGTTTTTTTTTTATTGGTCTTATGATGTATTCTAATTTTTTGAGATTAATGTGAGCCAAGAGGGTTGAGGGTTTTTGTTAAATGTGAGCCAAAATCATCACAATTAAAAGAACCAAAGACTTAAACTACTTCAGTCTGTGTGCACTGAATTTATTTAATACACGAGTTTCACAATTTGAGTTGAATTACTGAAATAAATGAACTTTTCCATGACATTCTAATTTATTGAGATGCACCTGTATGTATGCTATGTATTTTTATGCTTATTAGAATATAATACTGTTAGCTTAGCAACATGCTAATTTCAAACTCTGTTGAAATCAATTGCTAGTCCAGTCCCCTGTGCAGAGTTCCACTATTTCTATCAAAACTGAATAATATTGATAAAAATTGTTCAGTATGATTAAAAATGAACTAATTTACACAGAATTTGTGTACTCTATTTATTTTTATGCTTGTTAGAATATCACACTGTTAGCTTACCAACATGCTAACTTCAAAAACTTCAATTGAATCAAGTCACCTGTGCAGAGTGATATTTCACGATTTGCTCCTTTTGCACAGCATTCCAAATCAGTCACTTATGTGGTTCCATGATGATTAGGATGCTGTTGTAGGCAATAGGCAGCTAGGCTGCCCACTAACTGCTCACTAGCTTTTGGAACAGAGCTGTTGTCTACTTTATTATTATTATTATTTTTATTTTTTTCAATAAATCTCTCCTTCCTAATTCATTTTTATAATTTACATCCCCTGCTGAAGACAAATGTGCACATTGAGGTTGCGTTTATCTGCAGATGGAGGGTGGAAAAGCATGCTAAAATAATATAGAATATAAATGGCTCCACTGGATGCAAAGTGAGGTGTCAGGCACATTATCTGTCTTGTGAGGCAGGGAAAAAATAAAAATAAAAACATTATATTTTTAACTCTTGATGTCATTTTGAGTCTTTTTGCTAATATGTATGTGCTCTAAAGGGTTTTACCTTTACAGGCTGAGCACGCGAGAGAGAGAGAGAGAGAGAGAGAGAGAGAGAGAGCATAACTACTCTCTGTAGTTTAAGGCACTGATGGATGGCCTAAATATGAGGCCCATTATCTTCACCGTGTGGTTGTGGGAGGAGATGGAGGATATGGAGTGCAAGAGAGGGGAAGAGCAAAAGCGTGTAGGCTAAACACGCAAGACTCTGCCCATTCAGATCCAACAGTTAGTCCTGCCCGATACTCTCTGAACTTGTGTGCTTAATGACCTTTTCATGCCTCTAATCCACTCGTTCCTCGTTAAGGGTTTCTCACAAAGAAACAGTAGGCCCACACTTCAAATAACTGCCAGCACGGAAGCAACATTAATCCTGTTATAAAATCCTGTGGAGGAAGAATTCTGGAAAACACTGCATTGAGAGAAAATGGGTGCTTGTCTGGTTGGCTCTGTGCACAGTAATAATACATTTCTTAATCAATGTTTTGTTATTCTCCATTAAAAATAACTGAATACCACTAAAACAAGGTAAATTTATGTGAGAAGCAGACTGAATTAAGTTTATTTTTAATTTAAGTATTTAAAATCTATCATTTAGTATTTTAACAAATTTAACTATTTGCCAATGAGGTAAGAAAAATAAACTGAATAATAGATACTGTATCTCCTCTGAAAATAAGTATTATTATACTCTGAAAACAAGTATTATTAATATATTATTATGAGTACATTTATCTTGTTTTATAGATATTTTCACTAGAAAACAAGACAAAAATACTGATTAAGGTTTTGCTGTGTGTATGTGTACTATATTCGTGTGTGTCTTGCGTGGTGTGTTTGTGTGTGTAATCATGCAAACCCATATGCAACAGACTCTGGAACATTTGCCAAGCAATAAAAATTATCTACTCCACCTGCATGATTGGGATAAAATAGTCTAACACCTTAAACAATAAATCTTGATCTATGACAATATGCACGACTGCTTCTTCTACAAACACACATGCTCACACAATAGGTTTACTGATGTATGATAACACTGTGTAGAATATAAAACATCTAGGACAATGCATTAATGTGGGTCCAGCTGTGTGCATCTCATTGAAATGTATGGGGCAATGGGTTGGCATGTGCACATTCTAACACAATTAGCATGCAAATGATATATAAACAAACACTAACTGACAGCAACGCTGCTGTTCTCAGGAGCGTAGCCGAGACTGCCATTTCCGTTTGTTGGCATTAGCGTAAACTAGGGGTGTAACGGTATGGCATTTTCATGGTATGATAACCGTCACAAAAAATACCACGTATTAAGGTATCACGGTATTGAGGTGTATTGGTAATATTATTAACAGTTTAATATTTGTTTATGAAATATGTCTGATAAACACATATTTCAGTTATATCCAATTCTTTAACTTAACTAACTATTTTAGATGTCTTCAACTTTAATCCTTTATCTTTTGATCTTGAACATCAGGAAACTCTAAATGGTAAAATAAATAAAATAAAAAAAAAACATAAAAAATGTTGAAGCATGTACAGTAGTCAGATGATGATAACTAAAAACATATTTTGTTATTGTTATTTTATGATTTATGAAATTTAATTTTAATAATTGTAATGATTATTGTCCAGGTTAACACTTCAGATATGCATTTGTATGCATTCATTTGTGATTTAGTTTAATTCTAAACAATACCTACTGAAAATATATTATTAATTTGCAGTTTTGTTATTGGTATTTTTATCCAATACTGTCTATTTTCTGCCACAGTTTCACTGTAAATTTCCTGCATGCATATTGTCACTGTCAATTTCCTGCACACCAAAAGCCATGCACTTTGTAAACCCTATTTAGTACTACGTATGTTTTACAAATAAAGCATATTATTAGTAGTATCAAACACATTGTTGGCGTACTGTTGCGCTGCACTTAGGCAAATTAACAAACAGTTGGCACGTCGTAATGTTGAACGGGTGCGTAAATCCGTTTGCTACATTTGTGAATGTGACAGAAAGCATAAAATTAACTTTAGCCTACCTAGCCATTACAAATCATGTAAAACTACATTGAATCTGGTGTTTTTATGAAACAGGGACTATCATTTATTATCCTGTATACTGTATTTCCACTTACATTCATCTACTCAAATTCCGTGGGATTGGTCTCACGGAGATGTTGCAAGTGTTTCCCGCTTGAGCCGATACTTTTTTGCCACAAACTTTACAGACTGGGTAACCATCAACATTGATGGTGCCTTGTGGGTCTTTAGTGTACCCAAAGTAATCCCAGACAGTGGACTTCAACCGCTTTGGCGACAGAAATAAAGGTTCAGGCTCCGACATGTCTGTATGATGCACTCGTGCTGCACTTCTGATGTGCTCATGATGTGCTGTGCTCGCGACACCTGCATGCCACCTTTAAAATTGAGTGACAGTCGAATGTAACATGAGGAAGGCACAATTTAAAGATTTATTTTATCTCACCAAGTTTATATGATGCTGTGTAAATGTCTTAATTAAACTGATTTGGATTTTAGAAAAGTACTGAAAAAATCTTTATATTCAGATATATATTCAATCTCTAGTCTTTATATTCGTGCAATACCATCAATGAGAAGATTTTAATGGTATGATAACTGTCTGTTTTAAAACCGACGTATATTGTGAAACCTTGAAACCATTACATCCCTAGTGTAAACACACCGTTTCTCATCTGAAGTATGTTAAAGACCTGCAAAACATATATTGATGGAAAATGTCTTTGCAACGAAGCTAAAAACACAGTCCTCACAACCTGTGTTTGCATTTAAAGTAGCTCCCATTTGGACAGCTATAATAATTTTTCCAATGACTGCTGTTCTTTGTTTAGATATGGCTAGTGAGGCGAGACTTGGGCATTGGCAGGTCATTTTGTCAGGGAATGCCTGCATAAGGGTTTCTAGAACAGTAGTGCGGAACATAACCTGCTAAAAAACATCTCAAAGAAGCATAAAATTATTTGCTGGTCTTAGCTGGTTTAAGCTGGTCTAGTTTATCTCCTGGCCTGGCCAAGCTGGTCTTCATTGGGTCTAGCTCAACCCTCAGCCTGACCAGCTAAAAAATGTCCAAAACTCCACTAAAATCAGCCAACAGACCAGCTTAAACCAGCTAATTTGCTGGTCTTTGTTGGTCAGACAGTCAGGCCAAGATGGTCTACATTGGGTCTAGCTGGTGTCCCAGACTGGCCAGCTAAAAAGGGCCAAAAACAACTTTAAAACTACCCAGAAGACCAGCATGACCAGGCTGGGAGTCCAACCAAGGCCAACAAACCAGCCTAGGCTATTTTAAGCATTTTTTCCCCCCAGCAGGGTAAGACAATGTAGTTTGGCGACTATTCTGTTTTTACATCAAATTAGTTTGAAAATACAGAGATTAAGACACTAACGGAACTTGCACGCATCTTCCATTGAGCTATTAGATCTTTGACAGCGTGTATATTTAAGTTCTCAAACGGTTCTTGGAATTCAGGCTTGCTGCCTCAGTAGACCTTAACAACTGGGATTCTATATACGTAAACTGCACCGTTAAGCATATGGTGGCATTCTGTGTAAACATAGCTGTCTTTCAAACTCTCTCTTTCTCGTTCTTCCTTTCAGATGATGCATTAAGGTGGACTCGATAGTTTGGTCCATTTCCCGAAAACATCTTTCACCCATCTACGCTAAGATTGTTGAGTTGCTTTCAGAGCACTAAATGGAGCGTGCTCAGAGGCCACAGAGCTCACAGCCGAATCTTGGGAGGAAAGACATGAAGCAAAGCAAAGATTAGCTAAGCAAAATAAACCCCCTACACTTTGAGAAAACAATTAGAAATCCATTACCTCCTCTTGAAAGACAGCAATTTTGAGTAACGTCAGTAAGTACAAGAAACCAAGGAGAACAAGGGTTTGGAAATTATTACAGGTGATTTGAGATGTAGGTATCGTGGTTGGAAGTGTAAGCAAGTGGGGTGGCAGAGTGCCAGGCCTATGGCATAATCCAAACTAGAGCTGCCACTGTTATCATTCTTCACAACTGGTAGCAGCTACTGAGGCCACAGTCCTATTAAAGCTCTCTTGATCCTTTAACTAAGCAAACCTGCACTGTGGAGGATATAGAATAGCCTAGCCAGTATCAAAGCTGTTTCCCACCAGTCAGCTCTCTCCGAGGACAAATGACTCCATTACACAGAGCTGGCGACTGGCTTTCTTGTTGTCCAAAGAACCTTCTATTTACAGGAAAATTAAGCTACTGCAAACAGATGGTTTGCTAGGCATGAAGATGGCTCATGATCTTGACCTTGGGTTGAATGTATTCCAGGCCTTTCAGGCCTGTTGCAGGGTGATGTCTAGATGGTAACCCTCCTAATGTGAAAGTCTCGTGAGAGTTGTTTTTGCTGCTACTAAGGTTAGGGTTAGGTTTGAGGTAGGGTTAAGGTTGGGTATAGAGACAGGCATTTGTGTATTGTTTCTGTGTGACTCCAAATATACAACTGACACAGTGTATCGATGTCTCATGCGACTCTCTGAAGATTTTATTTATTTATTTATTTATTATTATTAATAATAATAAACTTGTAATCAGGTGAAAGTAAAAGCCTAACCCTAACCCTAAATATAAATACCACACACTTGTACTGGGGACCTAACCGAATTATAAGAATGACCCAACTTCTGCATTTTCTAGGAGGGAATGCCTGAGTTGAAATTCCTCACTTCCGACCTCAAAGTGTTCCAGTCAATCAAACACTATGCTCGAATGCAAATAAAACAAGTTAGAGCTATGGCTCATTTTCTTATTCCAATTATGGCACAAACATAAAAACTGCAAACACATGCAACAATGTTTGCATTTGCTGTAGAAACAGCTGACAAAAAGTGGAAAATAAGCTAAAATTATTATAATTATATTAAACTTAATGCTGTACTTCCCTCAGAAATACACAACTCACTGCCTTGTAAACGAATGTAAAATAACACTTCAAAATACACTTATTTCCATCTTGGAAATGATGTCAAATGACACTTCTTAATGAAGTCGGGGTAGATCAGAAGTGGTTGTTTTCAAGTAGGAGGTGTGAGAATCCTGAGTTCTGAATTGCCTGGAACACAACCTAAATTACCAAATGGAACACAAGACAGAAAGATCCATTTCTGGCTTCATTATTGTTAATAATGAACTTGTGCCTCTGAGTCTGCTCGTATCCAAGGAGGTACAAGCAGAGACCATCTATTTCCACTTCACTTGAAGCATCTCTATTCTTTTATCAAGCACATTGTATCTGTGGACATGGATGGGGGTCTTCGCCTCTGTTTATTATTAATAGAAATTGAAGAAGAAATAATCCAGTAAGCCTGCCATGCTTATGACATGATATTGTTCCCCATATGTTAGAAAAGCCTTTTTAATCAACATGCTCTGAATGACATGCGAACATGCAGCTTTCATAGCTTACAGACAAATCTGCTACACTGAAATGGAGGTGCTCAGAGCATACCAAACAGAAAGGGATTGAGCCGATAAAGCCCAGGCAGACAGCACAATTCAAGGAAACACAAATGACATCTGCATTGCTCTGAATCTTGAAATAATCATACCGCCAGAGCCTGTTCAGTATTCAGCATCATAACATTGTATCTCCTCAGCACAAAAAAAAAAAAAAAAAACGTCAAGGGATGAAACGCTCATAATTGTGCTTTTGCTGTTTTGTTTTTTTCAGGCAGGATTTTGACATGCAACTCTCAATGGATCAGACCTCTCTATGATTCTTATCACATACAAGATCATTATTGTCATTCTTTCACTCAGCTTTTTTTCTCATTTATGTGTGAAGAGGGAAATCAAAGAAAGAAAGAGAGACACAAAAATGTACTGTGGTGGTAGCATGGTACAGTAATGTATCAGGTGATTGTACCATAGTATTTCCTATTATTGTATCATGATATTTACCATAATACTGAATGATTACATGTTTCCTTTGGTAATTTGAGAGAAATAGATATGAAAGGGAAAGTGAGAAAAAAAGGAGAGACAGAGACAACACCAATGAAGACATATCTGTATAGAAATATTACATACAATGCCTGCATCTCTTTAATTAGCGAGCCCACAAAGGCACCTTGTGCACTTCAGTGGTATAGAGTGATTACCATTAAATGCTACAAGAACGCATCATTTAAGTTATGAATAACCTGCAGAGGTTAATTCAGGTTCTGTGGCCACAGTATTGTTAAGAAAGCCAAGCATTATTCCTGTGACTGATACTCAAGGTAACACGGGCCATCATTTGCGTATAAAAGCACAATACATTGTGTATAATTTATTCAGCTATCTGCAATATTATGCATCAAGTTAAAAGGGTGATTAGGCTTAAAATAGCTCCTCCGCGGCCAAGGAGGTTTCGTCCTGGTATGTCCACAAAGATTGAAGGAGTTTTAGGGTTACCAACCTCCATTCCTGCCTGTCTTGGATCATTAGTCGACCAAACAATGTCCAGGTTGTGTCTTGCTTCTTTACATCTGCCATAATTAACTTCTAATACTGCAAGCCAATCAGTCATGGCAGTTTCATCTGTCCCATTGGCGTAATGATATCAGCAATGCTCAAAATCTGTTGAGTCATCATCCACATTTCTGCTTAGTCATGAAACTATCAGGCTGTAATCATTCACCATCCCTTACAGAGATGGAACCTAATAAGTTGTAGAGCAATGATCTCTCACGTTGGCTTGCTTTGGGACTCCTTATGTTAAATGCTGTCAACCGCAAGGGTATTCAAGTTTATTAGGCTGTAAGAACATGGGGCATGGTGGATTTTACATACCTGAGGTTATGGCTCTGGTAAATGAACAAAAACTAAGCACTCTGGCAGTAGTCAAAAGAGTTTCAGGTGTAAAGTACCTTCGGTTCAACCACAGGAGGGAAAAGTTGGGGGTTCTTTGGTCTCAGACTAACCGTTCACACTCTGTTGACTTGAAAATGCATTGGTTGAAAATTCTAGTTCAAACTGAATTGGCTGTCATAACGCAACTTCTAGGAATCAGTATGCACACATTTTTTTTTTATAAGTACGCCGGACATAAATGCCTGTTTATAAGGTACTGAACTTATACAGTGAGTGCCTCTCAATAGATTTTCCAAAGTTTTCAAGGTAAATGGCATTGCATTGAGTTTTGTTTGAGACACTTAGCAGCAAGTTAACTAGATATCCAATGGGCGATCCTTTGCCAGAATAAGTTGTAAAGTGAAACAGACTTTATGTCAATAGTAAAAAGTCAGGCTATGCGAGACTGTGTTGCTTATTCCCTGTCTGGTCTACAATGCTTTAGGGGACTGGTTTCTCTATTTATGTTCAGAACTATATACTCAGACATGGCTTTTCTTTCTGCTGTCTAGTGCATTCCTGTTTTATTATTATGTCTTCTCACGTGTCTTCCTCTAATTTCATATGAGGAGAGCCTTTTGTTCAATAAAGTTTTTTTGGATGTCCCTGATGTTCTAAAATGTCCTAAATGCTCCCAGAAAATGAATGATGAGAGGTTCCAGTCATCTTGAATTTTGTACTGTTCTAATTTCACCTCTAAACCACCTCATTTCAAAATATCTTCATCTAAAGGCCCTTTTACAAGAATGAGGACTTTAATGTACCATCACATGCATAAAAATTGTCCTTCTAATCTTTTATCAAAATTTGCTCTGTCTCTAAAATTACTTCCCTTTTCAACTGACGTTATGAATCCCTCTTGTTTCTTAACCCCTCCCCTCTAACCACCTGGTATGTAATGCTCATTTTTCACAATCCAATCAATTCCTGATAAAATCAAGTCCCACCCCACATTTTTTTCTTGTTGAGTACCTATGATTTCAAAATGGGTTGTGAACAGCTATGACTTTAACAAAGAAAAGTTTTGACTATTGGACTGTTCTCCATAACATAATTCTAAAAACATAACCCATCATCTCCACACCCCTCTAGTTCCACACACTGCATGAATATGCGCTCCCCTGTGCTGTAACTAGAAGTCTCAGCTCCCGACGTTTGACATTGATGGATTAATTGCAGTAAGCCAAACAGGCCTGCCTGACTTTGAGGGTCTGTATTTCAAATGGAATTTCAGCAATCTCTCCACACACACATGCAAATGTACACACACCTCCCACTTCTTGTCCCATTCCAGCAACCCTCGACATAATTAATGTTTTCTTCCATCATATTCCCTCAAGAACAGGCTGTATGCTTTGCTTTCCAAAAGAATTTTTTGCCAAAATGTCAATTTAACACCATGTCACTTCATTTCAATGAAAAAAAGAAAGAAAAACCCTCTTTGATTTTATGGCAATTGCTTCAAATGACTTCCATAATGAGCACAGCACACATAGCAGTTTAGTTAGATTTATTACAAACAGTTAACACCGGCTAGGAGAGAACTGTCAAGTCAAAAGGGGGCATTTTTGGGGGATTTTCCAAAAAGAAATGATGCTTGTTGCTGGATTAATTTCCACCATCATTGGTGGTCTTGCACTGGTGATGATACTTTCGAAAATAAGGTTACTATTGTTATGTTCGAAAACCTAGTGAGCTGCTTTGCTATATGCTGCAAATGTAGGCAGCTACATTCTAAGTGAGCATCCTAATTGTAATGGAATCTAAATAGTAAATTATTTGGAATGGTCCATATAGGCAACAAATCTACACACCAAAAAAAAATAAATAAATAAATAAAAAACCTACAAGCAAATGCTGCACAGGGAATGCAACTAACAATTGGTTTTAATGTACCTAACTAATTTAATGTAAAGTTGAAGTCAGAACTTTACATACACTTAGGTTGAAGTCATTAAAACTCATTTTTTAACCACTCCAAATATTTCATATTAGCAAGCTATAGTTTTGGCAAGTGGTTTAGGGCATCTACTTTGTGCATGACATGAGTAATTTTTCCAACAATTGTTTACAGACAGATTGTTTCACATTTAATTGACTATATCACAATTCCAGTGGGTCAGAAGTTTGCATACACTAAGTTAACTGTGCCTTTAAGCAGCTTGGAAAATTCCAGAAAATGTCTCTAAATCAAAATGATGTAAAGCCTTTAGACATTTAGCCAGTTAGCTTCTGATAGGAGGTGCACTGAATTGGAGGTGTACCTGTGGATGTATTTTAAGGCCTACCTTTAAACTCAGTGCCTCATTGCTTGACTTCATGGGAAAAGAATCAAAAGAAATCAGCCAAGACCTCAGAAAAAAAAAAAAAAATTGTGGACCTCCACAAGTCTGGTTCATCCTTGGGAGCAATTTCCAAACACCTGAAGGTACCACGTTCATCTGTACAAACAATAGTATGCAAGTATAAACACCATGGGACCATGTAGCCATCATACTGCTCAGGAAGGTGACAAATTCTGTCTCCTAGAGATGAATGTAGTTTGGTACGGAAAGTGCAAATCAATCCCAGAACAACAGCAAAGGACTTTGTGAAGATGCTGGAGGAGACAGGTAGACAAGCATCTATATCCACAGTAAGATATGTCCTATATTGACATAACCTGAAAGGTTGCTCAGCATGGAAGAAGCCATTGCTCCAAAATGGCCATAAAAAAAGCCAGACTACAAAAATGGAACTGTTTAGTCATAATAACCATCGTTATGTTTGGAGGAAAAAGGGTGAGGCTTGCAAGCCGAAGAACACCATCCCAACCGTGAAGCATAGGGGTGGCAGCATCATGTTGTGGGGGTGCTTTGCTGCAGGAGGGACTGGTGCACTTCACAAAATAGATGGCATCATGAGGAAGGAAATTTATGTGGATATATTGAAGCAAAATCTCAAGACATCAGCCAGGAAGTTAAAGCTCGGTCGCAAATGGGTCTTCCAAATGGACAATGACCCCAAGCATACCTCCAAAGTTGAGGCAAAATGGCTTAAGGACAACAAAGTCAAGGTATTGGAGTGGCCATCACAAAGCCCTGACCTCAAACCAGTAGAAAATTTGTGGGCAGAACTGAAAAAGCATGTGCGAGCAAGGAGGCCTACAAACCTGACTCAGTTACAGCAGTTCTGTCTGGAGGAATGGGACAAAATTCCAGCAAAATCCCTACCAAATAATAACAAAATGTATGTAAACTTATGACCCACTGGGAATGTGATGAAAGAAATAAAAGCTGAAATAAATAATTCTCTCTACTATTATTCTGACATGTCACATTCTTAAAATAAAGTAGCTATCCTAACTGACCTAAGACAGGGAATGTTTTCTACCATTAAATGTCAGGAATTGTGAAAAACTGATTTTAAATGTATTTGGCAAAGGTGTATATAAACTTCTGACTTCAACTGTATCTAACCAAATGACACTAAAAATGCTTTCCCTTACAAAAATCAGGAGCTCATGGCAAATTTGCCACAAACTTTCCACAAATTCGCCACTGATGATTTTCACATGCAAATGAGCTTTGCGGCAAACTTGCAGCAAATTGTCCATTGTTGCCAAAGGTTTGCCGGAGGTTCCCCACTACCGGTGAAGAGCTGCAAACTTCTGGCAAACATTTGCGGTGAATCAAAAGCTAATTTGCATGTGAAAATAACGAGCTGCAAACTTCTAGCAAATTTGTGGCAAGTTTAGCACACACAAATATTGGGTAAAATTGTACATTTGTAATTAGAATGAACTATTTTTGTCAATAGTTCATCAATACTAATGAATGCAACATATATTTTAGTAATTTCTCTCAACTTTGTCCGCTATCTTGGAGGATTTTGTATAACTAGCTTGTCCTAATGCATTAAAGTACTGCCTTATCTGTGAAGGATTTGGTCAACAATTATCTTAAAAGGCAGCATAAAGTTTTCTTTTTGCAACACCCATTGAGTCCCTTCAAAAGCGTTCCCATGATGCCTTAAAATTTGGTGTAGGTGGGCAGCTCACTAGGTTTTGGTACAAAGCTTTTATGTCTGTAGAGGACAAATTTCACCATTGGAAATCCACCAAAACATTTGAAAACGGGCATGCCCAAACACACACAGAGATTCAGTCCATTTGTGAGGTTAGTGTGAATGGTGTCCCTGATTTGGTTGCCTTACCTTCCGTCCTCTCTTTGCGGGGAGTGAAGTTAAACTCGTCGGCTACTGTTAAGGAGGCATAAACAATTGTGATTGGTTAATGTAAGACATTCCACCATTCCCAGACTCATGCAGCAGCTCATTGTATTACTGATGTTATTTGACATTTCCAAAGGCCAAACCAAGAGGCATGCAAATCACTGTGTGAAAGTGAGACAAGGAGTGAAACAAATAGAGACAGTCAAAATAGCCCATGAGGTGGTGAGACAGAACAACAGAGAGAGAGAGAGAGAGATGAATTGTCATGTGTCTCTCTCCAACATTCAAAGTATTGGGCAGGTTATACTGTGTTAGGCGATTGCTTTGAGCTCCATGCACGAATGTGCAACCAATTCCTTTATGCCCCTCTTCGTCTTATCACACATTGGGGAGCAATCAAACCGTAAAGTCTGACTTTTATGCATAATTTTCTATTGTTGGCTCTCAAATCTGTCTTTAAACTGTTACTGATCGGATTCTTCTACTAAATGCCTGAGAGTGGCAACAATATATACTCGACCTTGAAGTTAAAATGCCATTTCAAGAAAACTGCTCATAGGTATAATGCGCAAGAGATTTGGTGGAATTGAAAAGTAATTCTAGTAGAGAGGAGGTGAAATGGTGCTCATTCTAAATGGGCAGTAATATACATACAATCATGTTCTAAATGGGTTCAAAAGAAATAAAGAAATAAATACATGGTCTTCATTCTTTATAATTAGCAAATAAATAAACTAATCTTTCAGATTATTGTCTTAGTTACATTTTTGTAAGCCAGACACCTTTCTATGTTTTTAAAATGTTCATTTTTATCCTTAATACAGAAAATTGTGACATAAATGTTACTCAAGTTTTTTTTTTTTTTTTTGCTTAAAATATAATTTGAACAGATCCCTGTTTATATATATATATATATATATATATATATATATATATATATATATATATATATATATATAAACATATATTGCATTTATAATTAAATGCATTTATAATTAAATGCAATATACAGTAGCCCCAAAAAGTATTTGGACATTTCAGACACAATTAAAAATGTATGGATGTGATTGCATTGATATCAACATATCACACCAAGTGGCATTTATTTTAAAAACGATAGCAAAAGCACATTAAGCAAAACATGTCACAAAAAGCAGTTCTTAAATTAAAACATGTTATATAAATTAAAAACAAAATTAAAACAGGTGGACACTATGTTTACTCTGCACTCCATGGTTACTCTGCTAAGACATCTGTGTGAAGTTGAGAGGAACTGACAACATTCATCCACTAAAAATCACCTTGACACCAGTTAATTAATAGTAGGGATAGGGATGAACCTGTATGGCATTTCTGAGTCGATACTGATAACCTATAATTTACAGCTCATTGTGTCCAATACAGATAACCAATCATTTAACTTTTTTACCTTTTAACCCTTTAAACTGGAGCTTCTGTCTTATTAATTAAAACTATTAACTTGAAACAAATGTGTTATTTAAAAGTTTGGAATCTGGGATTTACAATCTGACTAACTATTAACTGTTGTTTTGTTTAATGAAGTAATCAGCAAAAAAGAGGCAATGATTGCCCCTAAGTAGCAGACATATGTTTTTTTGTTTTGTTTTGTTTTTTGTGCGTTTTCGCATATTACTTCATGAAACATAAATAAAAATCAGTGGAGTTCAGTGCATAAACCAGGTACACCTTCAAAATCTCCTGTGAACGAGGGATGCAGTAACGTAGAGGTACAGTGCGATAATGAGTCGTGTTGATTGGCTGCCACGGACCACTTACACTCTGTCAAACAGGATAAACGTTGCTAACAAATTTGAGGTAGCCTACAGTAATTTCAGGTTGTACATTACTGTATTTTTATAGATTTATTTTCTTAAAGGTGCTATATGTAATATTTGTAATGTACTAAATCATAAAATGACCATAATATGTCATTAGAGAATTAGGAAACATGCTAAGTTGAAATACTGGCTTCTCCGATAACAATGCTACAGCCAGTATATTCTACTTTGAAGTTCCCATTCCGGGACGGAATTTCTGTTTCTGTTTTGGCCTGTGTGATCCCGCCCACTGCCCACTCACCAATAGTATTTCAACACCGCCGGGTTGCCAGATTTCAACAAGTTTGCAGGCAAACAACACTGCATGCTGCAGCCATGGAAGCCAGCAAACGAACTGGATCAGAGATAACAGATTCCACCCGACCTAAAAAGCCTCGCCATCCATCTAAAAACCACCATGACCAGAGGTGTAGTAAAACAAGGATAAATATTGGAGATGCCTTTGGAAGATGGAGACAGCTTAAAGCACAGAAATCCTTTAAAACGGATGCTGAGTTGGCTAATTTGATTGTGTCAACATTCTGGCAACCCGCATGAACTTCGAGTCTGAGGTGGGGCAGACAACTCTCCAATATTTTGAATTTGGACTGCAGTACCCATTTCAAACACTTGTTGTCAATCTTACATATAGCACCTTTAAAGAATACATGTTTAAAAAAAAAAAAAAAAAAAACAGGGAGAAGAGTGTGTCATAATTTAAATAATATTTCCATTTATGTCACCCCTTCTCTCATGGGTTTGAAGGTGCTGACGGCACGCCACTGCAGAAAATGGGAAATGGTATTTCACTACTTACAGCAGATGATCTCGATTAAAATACGCCGATAAACAACATAAGATAGTGCATAAATGTTGAAATGACCCAAGCAAATAAACCGCCACAAATGGTCAGCAAAATTATTGCCATGATAATAATATTTACATTTTACAAGTTATCGGCTGCTGATATAATGTGCATGCCTAAGTAAAAGTAACTGAAAAATATGGCTCAAAAATGGGGGTGGCACGGTGGCTCAGTGGGTACCACTGTCGCCTCACAGCAAGAAGGTCCCCTTTCGAGTTCCGGCTCACCCAGGGCCTTTCTGTGTGTAGTTTGCATGTTCCTACCATGTTTTCGTGGGTTTCCTCCAGGTGCTCTGGTTTCCCCCACAGTCCAAAAACATGCAGGTTCAGTGAATTGGAAATTCTAAATTGCCCATAGGTGTGAATGAGAGTGTGAATGTGTATGTCTGTGTGTGTTTGCCCTGGGATGGACTGGCCACCTATCCAGGGTGTTTCCCTGCCTTCAGCCCGAGATAGCTGGGATAGGCTCCAGCACTGCCTGTGACCCTACATAGGAAAAGCGGCTTTAGAAGATGGCTCAGAAATGTGAAGTTAGTTCTGAGAAAAGGTCTAGCATAATTTATGTGCGAATGCAACTTGGTTTGATATTTTGTGCCTAATATAATGCATTTTTGCCTGAAGTGTCCAAATAATTTTTTGGGTGGATTTGAGTGTTGTGTGGCACCTCCTAAAAGCCTTTAAAACTATGCTTCATTGATTAGGACAGGCAACATGTTTCATCATGTGACATCTCCCATCATATTATTATTATTAATAATAAGTAGAGCCAACATCATTCTGATAAAGTGTAAAGAGACCCTGAGGCAACAGAACAGGGCTCCTTATGCTTCCAAACACCAAAACTGATGTCTTTAATACACCACAGCTCGCATCATTCACTTCTGATTGAAATTCTAGCCTAATGCTGTTAAACCTTGATGAGGCCATAAAATGGATCTTATCTCCTGCCAAAAGCCTTCTTTTGTTTATTTTGCTATTTCTTACTCTTTTTCTTTTTCTATATCTAGACCAAGTTCAGTATTATCTTTAAACCATTTTATTTTGGCTAATGAAGTGTAAAGAGAAAGTTTTCTGAACGAGCCATGTCTCAAGTGTCTCATCTTTTTTGGACTGCACAGGGCATTGATCCAGTCTCTCGAGGCCCTGGGGCCGGATTCACGAAAATGTAAGAAAAAACGTAAGAAAGTTCTTAGGATAAATTATAAGAAGTTCTTAAGAACATTCCTAAGTGCAATTCTTGAAAGATTCTTAAGAAGTTCTCAAATATTGTCTGATCAGCCTGCTCATGGGATGGCCTTGTCTAATAGCCTACGCTACAACAAATTCAATACTTCAACACTGGTAAATTGTAACGATAAATTTATCTATTAACCTTTTTTTTTTTTTTTTTTTTTTTTTTTTTTTAAGTAGCAAGCACCTCGCGATAATTTTTATTTTTTATGAAAAGTGCGTGAGATGTGTTAGTTTAACGACATTAACCGTCAAAGGAAAATGTACTTGTTGCTAACCATTTGATAACTTTTAATTTGACAAGGAAGAAAAGAAGAAAAGAAGCAAAAACTTTAGTAGACAAGAGGTTCTTGTTGAGGAAATTACTGCAAGGAAAAAGTTCTCCTTGGAAAGATTTATAATAATATCACGTCGGAAAGTACAAGGCAGGTAAATGGGAAAGGGTGGTGGAGGCTGTCTCCGCTGTGCTCAACTCCAATGGGGATGTGGATGGGGAGTGAAAAAGAAGTCTCAGCTTTCTAATGTTATAATTATGTTTCTATGAACTCTAAAGATCGCGGAGAGAGCGCTATATGCAGCGCATCTGATAGAATAAGCATGATCGGTCACCACATTAAGAAGCTTCAAAACAACAATTATTTTTGGAATTTGGTGATACAATTAACATGGTTTACAAGCTGAAAATAAAAATATCATTAAACACAAAACAGTCAAAAACGTGTTTTGGTCTAAAATCACATTTCTATGTAAACAGCCCACTGCGACTTCAGACTACACATGAAAAACCCGATAAATTCATTAAACATTTGACCTTTTAGGATTTAAGACAACTGTGAGGTTATCCTAACTTTAAGATGTTATTTATGATGATTTTTTTGAGAATTTGAATGCTGCTTAAGTTTGTTCTTAAGAACAATCTTAAGAAAATAGATAAGAACTTTCTTAAGAAGTTTTTTCGGGAATACAAAATATTCGTAACTTTTTTCTTAAGTGAGAAATTAAGAACAAAATGGTAGTTAAGAAGAAATTTCTTCTTAAGGATGTTTTGTGAATCCGGCCCCTGGTCTTAATGCTGACTGAGGATAAAAAATAAGACGAGGATGAAAGAGATGTTTTATCTCCTCCGATTAGCCGCTCGGCCATGCGGCAGAGACTGTGGGGTCTCCTGAGAGGGGCCACCGGAGTGCTGCTCCATGCTTTGTACAACCCTGACCTGTCCTTGGGCCCCCATCAAACCCACTGGAGACCAAAGAGGTGAGTTATCAGGTCTTTGAGAAATCTGCGATAAATATATTCGTCAGGAGAGCTATGAAAGTAAATAAAGGTAAATTCTGCTAAAGAGCCCTCAAAAGCCAATTCTATGCATATTAATATTTAACAAATCTCTCACTTTCTATACTCTTTTAAATTTGATGTACCTGTTATTCTGCCTAATCCTACAGTATTAACTTTAACATCAAGAGCTGTGCTGGCATACAAACCTTAGATCAGTGTTTCTCAATCCTATCCTGGAGTACCACTAAGAATACACATTTTAATGTCTCCTTTATCTAACACACCTGATTCTACTATTTAGCTAATTAGTAAAGTGCTTCATGATCTCCATGAGTGTCAAAAAGGTGTAATGTTAGTGGTACTCCAAAAAAAAGATTGAGAAACACTGATGATATACTGCACTGCTTGACTGGACAGGAGGAGGGAGAAGCAAAGCAGGGACAGGAAGTGGTCTGGGGAGTTACCGTTTAAAATTTGAATAGTTACCTAAGTCCATACTCTTTGACTTGCGACTCTTAATAATCTCTAGCTGTGCAGGATCGCCGTACTGTTTGGTCCGCTTTTCAGACATGCTCTGCCTTCCAAAGCCTTCTCTCTGAAACACGGCATCCATATCTGCATCTGGACTGAGGGAACTGAAAGAGAGAGAGAAAGAGTGTGAGAGAGAGTATTTAGAAAATAAGAATAAGAAAACATTAGCTCTATTTTTATTATTTAATAAAATATTTTATCAAAAAATATAATATAATATAGTAATGTAATGTAATAGAATTATCAGCATGTTAACTAATAAATACTACTACCATTACTACTACTACTTTTTAAAAATGTATAACAAAAATACAAATATACATGTATCATATACAGTACGTATACAAATTTACATAAAATAATATATTATATAATGTTATTTATTAAAAATATTTAATATATTATAGAAGTATACTGTTTATATTATAAGAAATATAATAATTTAAAGATGAAATATGTCAAAATACTTTCTTCTATCACAGAAGAATATAATATACAGAGACAACTATAAGTAAGCCATTCATAAAAACTTTAAACACTGTGCCTCTGTGGCGCTAAGAAAATTCCTGTGTTTGTTTTGAGCGACCCACATAGTCCTGCCCCAACAACGTTAATAAACCAATGTTGTGAGTTGGGGGCTCACACCCCTCATCTGCTATTTGTTTGATCAATGGCAGATGAGGGGCATATTCAGAAAGCTTTTATTGAAAACTGTTTATTTGTGCAATTCCATTCGGTGGCGCTAGTGTCACAGAAATTACATACTTCAGCTTTAAATAATACTTATTTAAATATTTATTATAATAATTACATTACTACTATTATTATTATTATTATTATTCAGATTTATTGAGCAATGTTGGAGGCAACTTACTAAGGCAAAAATACTAATACACTGTACTTTAGTAATAATTTAGTCTCATTTATTCAACAGATATAATAGAGAGCATCAGAGAGAGGTAGCTGAATGGGATCGGGACATGTTGCAAGCCTCGAACCTGCATAACTCACATCAAAACCACAGCTCAACATTTTAGCTACATGTGTGTCATGCCTCCAATAAAAGGGTTAGTAGATCTTGTTTTAAAAATTAGATTAATCTATAGTGTCAGACTACTCTGATAAAGCTGATTGAAAATAAGCACAAAAAGTCATTGTGAGAAAAAAAAGAGAGAGAGAAGAAGAAGAAGAAGAAGAAGAAGGGGAGAGAAAGAGAGAGAGAGAGAGAGAGAGAGAGAGAGAGAGAGAGAGATGGTAGCATTCTAGCAGACAGTCTCCTTCAACAGGGGTCCACTTCAGACCCACCTCTCCTCCACACAACTCTGTTCAGCTGCCCACTTTAAAGCGCACTTATCCTCAAGCCCTGTGGCAGCAGCATGTTTGAGTCTAAACAATAAACAAGCGCCTGGATAACACCTCCATCAGTAACATGCACAGTAAACACCCAAATCTACTGCTGGACATGTCCCCTCAGTGCAACAGGTCAATGACAAACAAATGAATGATCATTATTCATTCTTCCTTTATTTCTCCATAACACACACACGTGCACACGCACACACGCACACACACGCACACGCACACACATGCACACACGCACACACACTTGTGAAACTGAACATTATTATTAACCCTCTGTTATTGTTTGGGTCATTTTTGACCCATTTGACTTTTCTTTTTAAAATAAAATTGGGTTCCTATATAGGAGCAGTACAAGCCTTGCTTACTTTTCCTCCACTTGCCATCTGAAATAAAAAAAAAAAATGGACGTGAAAAAGTGTGACACTCTTACTGCTGTGGGAAATTTGACCCACCATAGAAAATGATTGGGTGAGACTAACCCACGGTGCATTTTTAAAAACATTTTTTATTTATTTTTTATTTATTAAAATAAAATAAATATATCAGCCACAATCAGCCGATCATCAGCTTTGGTTGAAAGAATATTCTTTGTAAAGCTTCTTTGGAGAGAGAAAAAAAAAAAAAATCTATTGGAATTTGAATATAAACATAAATTAACATACTTCTGCTGTATTCAAAAAGTTATACCAATAAAACAGCCTACAGATGTCGGAGAGGACCAATCAACATTTGCATACAGTGTGCAATGAGAGTTAAACTTCTGCATGCAAAATGTAGACAGAAACATACACAAAGCAACTTACAGAGGGAGATGATAAAATGGAGGCAAATTAAAGTGACACAGAAACTTTTTATGTGTGCAAGTATGTGTATGTGTGGAGAAAGACAGAGAGACAGAGAGAGTTCTCACGCTAATGACCAGTGTGAATAAACCGCAACTTAACCAAGCACCTAAAGACTCCTAAAAGTTGTATGTGTGTGTGTGTGGTAGTGAGTTGGCAGAGCAGGTGGCCAAGGGCAAAACTGAGTCAGTTCGTTATTCAGAACATCAGTGACACACACACACACACACACACACACACACACACACACACACGCACACGCACGCACTCAAACACACTAACTAGCACATACTGTAGTAAGTTGTAGTTGTACAAATTTTCATGCTAATAGTAACTGAACAAACAAACCATGTACTTACACAACCTCGCAAACAACAAAAACACATACGCTCATATAAATGAGCAACATGATGTTGTGACGGTGGATTATATTTGTATTGTTTGTGCCTATATTTCTCCTGAATTTGAATGAATGAATGTGTCAGATTAACACTCAAAAGCCCTTCACACATGAATTATTACATCAACACTGCTGATTGGCGAGCATCTGAATTTGATATTATTAGCTCTTTCCATTAAGATCCTTGTTAAATCAGCATCAGAGCCACAGGAAGTGAAAAGAAAGTCAAGTCAAGTCAAGATTTATTTCTAGAGCACATTTAAAAACAGAGTTGCACCAAAGTGCTGTACAGTAAAATATAAAACATATCAAGAAAAAAAAAATCCAGGAGCAAAAACGCAAACGCAAGTGACAACATTAATAAACAACATGCGGCAAACAAAATATACAGCACAATAAACAGAATACAGTCTGTATAATTAAAACATAAAACACTTAAGCTAAGAATTATCAAGAGATAGAGAATACAGATAAGATTTAAGAACAGATTTAAAACTAGCTAGTGAAGGAGCAGACCTCACGTGAAAGGGCAGGCTGTTCCAAAGTTTGGGAGCTGCAGCGGAGAAGGCCCGACCACCCTTAGTTTTGCAGCGACAACGAGGGACAGATTAAAGAAGTTGATTACACAATCAAAGTGCTCTTTGGGGAGAGTAAGGAATCAAAAGGTCACTGATGTACTTCGTTGCGACACCAGTTAAAGCCTTGTACACATAGACATCAATTTTAAAATCAATTCTATAATTGACGGGAAGCCAATATAAAGTTGCTGAAATGGGAGAAATATGATCCCTCTTTTTGTACCGATGTACAACACATATACTGGATTTATATATTTTATTTCTTAAATAAGGGACTAGATGCTCTACTTATTGTCAAATAATTTATACTGCATACTAAGAACGATCATATCTCTCAAAGACTCCAGAATGTATATGAGAAAATCTTTCATTTTGTTTGCTTTCTGAGTGAAATAACCACACCTTTGTACCAGCTTAAGGTGGCCACACTGGTTTTTGGAATACAGAAGCTGACTTGTTGCTAGTCCAAGGTGATTTATTGGCTTTATCTAGCTTTACAAAGATGGTTAACAAGGTTGAAATTAAGCCTAGCATGTGGTAGCTTAGCGGATCAACTATACAAATCAAGACTGGACAAGCTTATGAACACAAAGGACAATCTTGGACCAGCTAAAACCATGTAGAACCACTTACCATCAGGAGTTTCCTGCAGGGCAGACAAGAAATTTGTTTCTCATGGGTGTATGAATAAATTCCTCTATGAATGTGGAAAAAAAAAAAAAAAAAAAAGAAATTGTTCTGTCACATTTTACTCTTAATTGTTACATGTTTACATTTAACTGGCTTACTATTGAAACTTGGTATTGTGGTGTTGCTTATATTGTTGGCTCCTTTTAATATTTTAATATTATTTTTTCCCCAGCCTGATCTCATGAAAATTATGTGACTGTGGCGACATTTTTGCAAAATGATATTATGTGGTTTCTTACACGTATCGCAGCAGTTATGATGTAAGTTAGTTAGTTAGTTAGTTAGTTAGTTTGCTTTTATTGTCCCCCTTAGGGGAAACTATTTTTGCTGCAAGGTGCCAAAACAGACTCGCATTCTAATCACAATAAATCACTATTCCCATAAACAACACAATTACAAATACAACAGCAGTACAAAATACATAATACACAATACAAATACAAATACAAATTGCACAAAATTGCAACATATGGTCAGGTTATTTAAATCTGACCATGAAGAGTTCAGTAACCCAATGGACACAAAGGAGGCCTTAATTTGATTTGTTCTACCTCCTGGCACTCTAAAACGACGACCAGACGGCATCATCTCGAATTCTTTCTGTAATGGATGATCAGGAATATTGAGAATCAAGTATGCCTTACTTTTTTTTTATTATTATTTATTTATTTTTTAATTTTTTTTATCCCCTTTTCTCCCAATTTGGAATGCCCAATTCCCACTACTTGGTAGCTCCTCACGGTGGCACCTCAATCCGGGTGGTGGAGGACAAGTCTCAGTTGCCTCTGCTTCTGAGACAGTCAATCCACGCTTCTTATAATGTGGATCGTTGTGCATGACACCATGGAGACTCTGCATGTGGAGCCTCATGCTACTCTCCGCGATCCACGCACAACTTACAACTTACCCGTTGAGAGCGAGAACCACTAATCGCGACCACGAGGAGGTTATCCCATGTGACTCTACCCTCCCTAGCAACTGGGCCAATTTGGTTGCTTAGCAGACTGGGCTGGAGTCACTCAGCACACCCTGGATTCGAACTTGAGACTCCAGGGGTGGTAGTCAGCATCAATACTCACTGAGCTACCCAGGACCCGAGTATGCCTTACTTAAAACCTGTCTATAAAAGATATCAATGGGCTGGGCTTGATTTACCCCAATGAATTTTCCTGCCACCTTTACAAGGATAGTTAATCTATTTCTATTTGACAAATTAAGAGTGCCAAACCATGCCAAAATACAAAAGGAAAACACTGATTCAATAAAACTCTTATAAAATAGGGTTATCATTGTAGAACATACATTAAATATTTTAACTTCTTTAAAAAGAACAGTCTTTGTTGAAATTTATTACAGACAGCAGAGACATTTGATTCAAATCTTAGTTTGTTGTCAATCACCGTTCCTAAATATTTGTTTCCCAATCTGTCACTCACTCGACGTTGTGTCGATGTAGTGACACTAGGGGTCACTCTTGGGAGCCCGAGACACCTCTGGTCTTTGATAAAAGGCCAATGAAAATTGGCGAGTGGTATTTGCATGCCACTCCCCTGGACATACGGGTATAATTATAATTATAATTATAATTATAATTATAAAAGGAGCTGGAATGCAACCACTCATTCAGATTTTCTTTTCGGAGCCGAACGGTCATGCTCACTGAGCTGAATTCCCACGACTGTTCATTCACCTCTGCTGGATCTGACGGCGCATTTCAGCGGCTTCTCCCCCCTCTGCACTGGTGCAATGCAGAGAATGCCCCTGGGCGCTTCGGCAGAAATAAGAGTATATTCTGTAAAAGAGTATATTTCTCTAATAGAGCGGCACACACGGAACGTCTTTTTAAAGACGCGTCTTTTTAAAGATGCCTTTCTGATTGTGTGTTATTCCTGGTTGCGCTCGTTATCTCTCGCCTTCTGACAGTCACGATCACTGTCTTTCGTGTCTGGGCACTGCTCACGCGGAGACGTCATGGTCATGTTCTCATTGCGAGGACATGTCCATGGCAACGATGCGGTTGCGGCTCGCCTTCATAAGAAAGCAAGCCACCCCAGAGGCTCCCCGCCTCGGTCCTTTTACCCATGGGTATGAGGCCAGCGCGGCTAGCACTGGGGGTGATTTGGGGACCCCAATGGGACCGCCTCCGCCGGGTATCCCCCCGCAGACCTTCCATTCCCCAGCACGCTCGTCTGCCCCATTAGGGCTTCTGGATGAGTCCACCGGCTCGTCTCATGGCGAGTTCGACCTCTTATTCGGAGCCTGTGAAAGTGATGAGCTCTCGAGTGCAGCATCGGAGAGCGGGCTCGTCCAGTCAGACGCGGAAGTCTCAGCTGGGCTCCTCCCTTCGGGGAAGATTGCCCAGTCACAGGCTGATGCGGAGAAGACGACATGCTTTCCCGGGCAGCTGCGAGCGTCAGCTAAAGTGGAACCCTCTGCTCTTCCCTGAACCCTTACGGCTCGATGATTGGTTCCTGGGCTTGCGGCGCCGCTCACAGCCATTACCCGCCCCCGTTCCTTTCTTCCCGGAAGTGCATGAAGAGTTAACAAGGTCATGGGAGGCACTTTTTACTGCCCGGTCCCGATCTTTTCAGCTTCCCCGCCCGCCCTCACTACCCTTGATGGTGGGGCGGCCAAGTGGTATTCGGCAATCCCCCGGTAGATAAAGGTGCTCGCGGTGCACCTATGCCCGCAGAGCGCCGCCACCTGGCGCGGGTGCCCAAAGCCCCCGTCCAAGGCCTGTAGGTTTTCGTCGTCTCTGACGGCCAAGGCCTACGGTGCCGCTGGACAGGTCGCCTCTGCCCTGCACACCATGGCTCTCCTGCAAGTCCACCAAGGCACTAAAGGAACTGCAAGAGGGTAGTTCCACCCCGGGATTGATGCAGGAACTGCGCTCGGCGACCGACCTCGCTCTCCGAGCGATGGAGGTCACGGTGCGGTCTCTCGGGCGGACGGTGTCCACATTAATGGTACCACAGCGCCACCTTTGGCTCATCCTGGTCGAGATGGGTGAGGCCGACAGGACACGATTCCTTGCTGCCCCCATCTCCCAGGCTGGCCTATTCGGCGACACCGTCAAGGACTTTGCCCAGCAGTTCTCGACGGTGGAGCAGTAGACGTAGGCTATCCAGCATATCCTGCCCCGGCGCGGCTCAAGATCCCGCACCCCATCTACTTGTCACCAAGGGCATCCCCCTGCAGTGACTGCACCAGCTCCACTGCAGGAAGCAGATGCCACCCATCTCGCGGCCGCCCAGAACCCGTGAAAAGCTTCAAAGCGCCCTTGAG
Source organism: Myxocyprinus asiaticus (assembly GCF_019703515.2). Lineage (NCBI taxonomy): Eukaryota > Metazoa > Chordata > Actinopteri > Cypriniformes > Catostomidae > Myxocyprinus > Myxocyprinus asiaticus. The sequence goes on from NC_059384.1 coordinate 27,297,616, forward strand.
ACGGGCGACCCAGGGACGACGAAACCCGCTGCTCTGGAGCTAGTAAGCAGACCTCTCCATCTTTTTGTTACCTTTTGCATTTAATTGCCCTGCATGACCAAGTGGCTGAAGTACTCAAGAGTTCAGCAAGAGTGGTTTCCTTGTTCCTTGGGTCACGTATCCGTTGTGCACGGCCGTCATCATGACCACCGTCCACCACTCTATTTGGCATGTTTGGCGCTCCAGTGGCAGTCTCACGCCCCTGAGCACCCAGCTGTGACAGTCTCCACAGGTCAGGAGGACAGGCCTCTTCCTCCCCCATCCAAGGCTGTTCCGGGGGTGGTCACAAGAAGCCAGGTAAGTGCTTCGATGTTCTTAGACTCAGCACGGCCACGACATGGTGTGGCACCTCAAGCTCCGCCCCGCCACAAGGCCCCACCTGCCGGTACGTCCGACGACGTTGTCCCTTTGGTCCCCCTTGTGCGGAACTTGGACGCGTGGCTTGCGCTTTCCAATCCGTCGAGTTTTTGGAGAGACTCGCTGCCGGCCCAGTACATGTGCTAACTAAGAGTCCTGTTCTGGGGTAGGTGCTCCGCATGTGGCGGTTCCCTGTAAGGCTAACCCCATGCGATATATATCTTCCGCTAGTTCGTTTCCCTTTTGGCAAACTGCGTCTTCCTTGGGCAAAGCCCCTCTGCCCCAGTCTCCATGTTTGTAGTAACTCCTCCCCCGTTGGGTAGGATCTACCTTGAAGACTTTCCGATTAAAAATCCCCCCCTCTCTTTGGGCGAGGTGTGGTCTCCGCGGTGTCTTCCCCTTCGGAGGGACACCCCCCGACTAGACCTGGTGGCCCAGTCATATATTCCCCCTTCTTTTTTAGGGAGTGGAAAAAAAGAAGGGGAAAAGAGCCATGACTGGGTTAGCCTGTCTCTATCTTTTGGGTAGTCGACTTGTCCCCAAAGGGCCGTTCGACACTCACAACTATGTTGGGGGAGGTTACGTGTCGACCTGGTGTGCTGCCTATGAGGCACACAGTAGTCTGCCCACCACACACCAGTTCACATAACACAGTTCAGCCAATTGTGGCGTTTCATATAGGGACCCCTAGTGTCACTACATCGACACAACGTCGAGTGAGTGACAGATAGGGAACGTCATGTTTACTTGTGTAACCTCCGTTCCCTGATGGAGGGAACGAGACTTTGTGTCCCTGCTGCCACAGCGCTGAACTACCCGCTGAAATGGCCGGACCTTATATCGGCTTCTCAGCATAAAACCTGAATGAGTGGTTGCATACCAGCTCCTTTTATACCCGTATGTCCAGGGGAGTGACATGCAAATACCACTCGCCAATTTTCATTGGCCTTTTATCAAAGACCAGAGGTGTCTTGGACTCCCAAGAGTGACCCCTAGTGTCACTACATCAACACAACGTCTCGTTCCATCCATCAGGGAATGGAGGTTACACAAGTAACCATGATGATTTGTCAATCAGTGTAATATCTGATCCTTTTATATTTGTCAACAGTGGACTTGGTATTGACCTCCTAAGGTCAATTAACATATCCTTTGTTCGTTTTTTTTTCACATTTATCTGAAGATAGAATTTACTACTACACATCACAAAATCGTCCACCACTGTGCCTGAAGAAGATTCACTATCACAGAGTCATCAGTGTATTTGATAATGTGTCCATCCTCATACGAACTATGACAGTCATTAGTGTACATATTAAGAGGTGATAAGCAACATCCTTGAGGTGAACCAGCAGAACAAGTTAACTGTTTAGAATATGCATCATTGAATCACTGTGATCTTTCAGTTAAAAAAATCCAAAATCCATCCAGCAACATTCAAATCAAGATTAAAAAGGGAAATAAGTTTCTCTATTAACAAATGAGGCTGAATGGTGTTAAAAGCTCAGGAAAAGTCGATAAATAGAAGTCTTGCATGTGCTTTAGATTTTTTAAGATGTTTAAAAACAAGATTTAAAAGATAAAGTATGGCATCCTCAACACCACTTCCCTCTCTATAGGCAAACTGCAGTGGATCAAGGCAAGCCCCAGTCTCCCGTAAAATCACTTACCTACTTAATTTTTCAAAACAATTCATAATTAACGATGTTAAGGCGACTGGTCTGAAATCATTTAATTCGCTTGGAGCGCTATTTTTTGCCACAAGGAATATAGTAGATTGCTTCCATATTCTAGGCACCCTTTGTTCTCTAAGAGACTGTGAAAAAATAAGCAGAAAAATTCCACATAACTGTTCTGCACAAATCTTTAGCACCCTGCCTCTGATATTATCAGGACCTGGGTTTTTCTTAACATCTGTATGTTGAAAAAAAAAACTTTTAACCCTATGAACTTCAATATTTGCAAATTTGCTCGATCTTGTCCTCTGTTTTAAAACAGTAATTTATGTATTAAAATCATCAAACTGTAAATAAAACTCATTTATCAGCAAGATACTTATCTGAATTAAAACCATTTAATTTAATCTCCTTAGTATTGTTATCCTTACATCCCGCCATACTTTTCATTCCCTGCCATGCTAATCTTAGATTGTTACCACCCAACTGATCTTCAGTCTTGTCTTTATATTTTAACCTATCTTTATTCATTTCTGCACTCACAACCTTACTGATTTATCTCACTTAAATTTTCCCAGCTGAAAATCTATTTTCTTTTTGTCCAAAAGATCTTTTGTGCTTTTTGAGATCCAAGGCTTATTGTTTGGAAATACTTTAACCACCTTAGAAAGAACAACACATTCAGTACAAAAGGAAACATATCCACACACAACCTCAGTGAGTTCATCAATATTGTCCGTAGCAGCTTGAAAGACAGTCAGATCGGTACAGTCAAAACAACCCTGTAGGGTCAAGGAACTGTCCTCGGTCCAAACTTGAACCCTCTTTTTCTTCACCTTCTCCCTATGTAACACCGATTTATAAACAGGGAGAAGATGAACTATGTTATGATCAGAAAAACCAAGAGGAGGACTGGCAACAGATCTCATGCCCCCTTAATAGAGCCAAAATAGAGATCTAGTGTATTATTGCACCTAGTGTGACAGGTGACATACTGATAGAAAGTGCTCAGTGACTTCTTTAAATTACAGTTATTAAAATTTCCAAAAATACAATGTGGCGCATCTGGCGAAATTGAATGCAGTTTATAAATTATGTTTCTAACAGTTTTCGCTGCAAAATGATTGTTTGCTCTCGGATGAATGTACACCACTGTGATAAATATCTGTGGGAATTCACGCGGTAGATAGAATGATATTTTGAACCAATTGATTTGATATCAGGTTAACACAGTCTTTCTCTCACTGTCAGACAGACTGACACTGTCAAAGAAACTCTCCCACCTTGGTTCTTCCCCGTTACCTCTCTATCTCTGTCCAGACGAAGCAGAACACCAAATCCACCAATCTCCAGAGAAGAATCGAGGTCCTGGGAAGTGAGCCAAATATCCGTACGTGCGATTACCCCTGCGTTCTTGTAACCTCGGAGATGGTTAACGTTTGCCTGCAGTTCGTCAACTTTATTTCTCAAAGATTGCGCGTTTGCTAGGATTATTGTTGGTAGCGGTACGCGGTTTATCCGCTGTAGCCCTTTCACACGCTCCCGCACACCTCCATTTCTTGCCATGCTTCCTCCTACTCGACTCGTATCAAGAAGGCCTTTCTCCTGGTTTAGTAATGTCTTTGTGACGAGTCTGTATGTCAGTTTTGGGCCAAAACAACCGACAATCCAGGGATTCATCCATTGGAATATCAAAATCCCGTTTACTCCATTTAAGTCCCAGTAAAAACTCCCTAGAGTACCGGAGTCTGTTTGTTTGCTCATAGTATGGATGGCAGATAACTCCACTAGTAAAAATTGCCAAAATAATCAAATAAAATAGCTCCATTATATCCGATCTTGTGCAATAACATTTAACATACACTTGCTGCAACACAAATAAAAATGATAAAATATATTTAAAAGAAACACAATAGCATGAAACACCACGAGCACGAGGACGAACACCTGATGCCGGTCGCCACTAGAGCAGCACCCCCCATGTACTAGCAAAATGTACACTGTGTTGTTAAAACAGATTAGGTTTTTTAAGGTTGATGCTCTTTCCAGTTTAAAATTACTGTACCTCCCTACCCTAAACCTTAAAACAAACATAACCAATAGTGTCATAAAAAGCAAATATGTGATTAAAAAAAAAAAAAAAAACACTAACAAAATATCATAACCCTTAATTGAATTATGGAAAGTGTTTACACGAAATGTAATGTATTTAATTCAGATTAAATCAGTTTCATTGAGCCAACATAATTTAGTTGGATTAGGTCAAATGAATGTACTATAGTAGTTGTAACTCAAATTAATTAGGTTTATTTAATAAATTTTCTTGTGATGGTCCAACTTAATTTATTTTATTAATCATTAGTATATTCCAGGTGAACAAGTGTAAGGAGAGTGTAACTGTAGCTGGGTTTTCATCTAAATATTTAGCATTTTTTAAGTGCATTTCTAAAAATTTGACTAAAGAAAATATGAATCGTGGCACGTTTCCATCTACTATGTCAAGCGCATTATCTTGAGGAAACCTGCCTTATCATGATGGAGCAGCTGAATGACGTTTTGCAATAAACTGTTTCCATCACCTTAATGCACATTTTAAATAATGCGAAACACTAGAACATTCCATTTAAAGCGAATTATGAGAGTTTATTCGCATATCAAGCATCTCCATTCAGGATTTCAATTGCAAAATTTTTAAATGCACATAAAAATAGTTGGATGGAAACCCAGCTAATTGCAATGTCAATTTAAAGCTGAAGTACTGTATGAAACTTTTTCAGCATTCTTGCTTCTATCCCAGCAGAGACAACTATAAGTAAGCCATTCATAGGTAAATTTTCTCAAAAACTGTAAACACTGAGAATCTATGGTGCTTTTTGTTTTGAGCGACCTGTCTCAAGATAGACAGTAACATTGACTAGACCAATGGCGTGAGTTGGGAGTGGGAATATCTGACTGATTGAACAACTGTAGGCGAGGGGCGTATTTAGAAAGCTGTTTTGAAAACGTTTATTTTTGCAATTCCGTTTGCTGGCGCATGTGGCACCTAAATTACATACTTTAATAGCATACAGCATACAGCTTTAATAGCAACTATTAAATTAGAGCTAAGCAGCACTAACAGTTTTTTTTTTTTTTTTTAGGATTGTTTCCACACTAAAATTAAAAATAACACACAGTTAGTGAAACCTGACACTCAAGGAGCAGAACCTCAGCCCAGATATGCACAACTCTAAGCACATTCTCAGCATCACACTTTTTTTGCAAAACACCACACATTGTTTTGCAAAACACTAAACACACTTCTCTACATTAGAATAGAAATATAACATGATGTCACTTCTTTGCTATTTCAAGGCACTGCCTTTCAAAATACCACACCTATGAACCAATTGATCAAACACGGCCGTCAGTTGTACAGACACTTAAGTGCTTAATTGTAAACTCACCAATCAGGCGTAAGCACTATAACATATCAACAGGTGAGTTTACCTGTCTTCAACCACAATGGAAAGCAACGTTGCAGTAAGAAAAAGAGGGTGAGTGAGGATGAGAGGGGGAGCCCATGAAGGAGGAGGGATAGGGAGAGGAAGAGGTAGACCTGGAGGAGGACGTGGACAAAGAAGACGAGGACCATATTTATCAGATGAGATTCAAGCAAGATTGGTTGACCATGTTGTAAACCATGGGTTGACATTGAGAGAGGCTGGACAGAGAGTTCAGCCCAACCTCAGCAGAAATACTGTTGCGACAGTAATTCAGACATTTCGACAAGAGCACAGGTAAAAAAAAAAACAAAAAAAACTTTTGTACAGTGTAAGATTATCCATGAACGAAGCCATCAAATGAACGTGTAATGTATTATCCATGTTGTAAAACCAGTGAATTAACCAGTATCATTGGTAATCAGGGATTTTCATGTTTTGTTACTTAAACGTGTAATATTTATGAAAGTATGTCACATTTAGTATGTAAATGCTTGATGGTTTACGTAGAGAATGTTGATGACAACGAATGTCATGTCTCTTGCAACGCTTTCAAGATATAAAAGTTCATGATTAAACATTCACTATTTTTGAGCGGGAATTTTGCACACAAAGGATCATAAATCAACTCTGAAAAGGACAGACCAGTCGACCATGTGACTCTGAAAAGTCACTTCTGATTGGCTCAGGACACCTTTGGGGGGTGTGGCCAATGTCAGTTCAAAACTTTCCTTCCAAGAAAAAACTCTTGCTGCTTTTCTCTGGCTTCTGCTCTCTTGGAATCCTCTCTTGGAACCGTTACTTGGTCTCCTCTCTTCAGCTCTCTTGCTTCTTCCTAATCCTCCGTGCCATGTAGAGTCCAAGGAAAACTCGGGACACAAAAGTCCCGAGGAAGCCTCTCAATCTCTTCTCTATGGTTCAGAAATCCAACGGGAGTCACGAATCCTTCTTGCAGAAGGCCTCGCTTCATTCAGACAATAACTATTTGATCATAACAGAAGTCCAAAACATTGACAGAACGAACTTTCTACAAAGAGCCAAAGAACCAAGCAACACAAAGAACGCAAGGAAACGCAACGACACGCAAGTACATCTCCAGACTTTTGCTCAAAGTGCTGGTGTATTAGTTAAATACTTTGGGTAATCTGATTGCAAATCGATGTAGACTCGAAGGATAAATGGTTCTTAAGGCATGGTCACCATACTCCATAAAGTTCATTTTCTCTGTACTGATCATTTATTTAACATTCTGTCACTACTCACCAACCTGTTTCATGTTTTATGTGTTAGATTAGTTTATGTTTAGAATAGCAATAAAGTTTGTCTGTATTCAAAGATGATTTGACTGTGGTATATTTTGATAAATAATCTCATCCCTGTTTTTAAAAGATTTCGCTTCAAAGCTATACCTAAATATGTGTAATATTATTTTCAGTTAGCCATGAGAATAATATTACTCCAATAAGTGAATTAATCATAATTCCCTTATTAAAGCTAATTCCTTACAATAGAAATTGTGAGTGGATACAACGAGATGTTGTATTACGATTTTAATGATGGAGAATTTTATTCAGACAAATAATCTAGTTATTTGTCATTTATCTAATTTATAATGGTTGTCGAACGTGACTAATTCCATTATAAATTTCCTTACATAATAATGTAGAATAAGAACAGTTCAATTCCTAGCTCACACATACTGTACTGTTTTCTTTACATATAATGCTGGAGGTACGCGGGCACTTTAAATCATCCCGTGTACATTTATACTACCAAATTTCCTACATACAGGTGCATCTCAATAAATTAGAATGTCATGGAAAAGTTCATTTATTTCAGTAATTCAACTCAAATTGTGAAACTCGTGTATTAAATAAATTCAGTGCACACAGACTGAAGTAGTTTAAGTCTTTGGTTCTTTTAATTGTGATGATTTTGGCTCACATTTAACAAAAACCCACCAATTCACTATCTCAAAAAATTAGAATATGGTGACATGCCAATCAGCTAATCAACTCAAAACACCTGCAAAGGTTTCCTGAGCCTTCAAAATGGTCTCTCAGTTTGGTTCACTAGGCTACACAATCATGGGGAAGACTGCTGATCTGACAGTTGTCCAGAAGACAATCATTGACACCCTTCACAAGGAGGGTAAGCCACAAACATTCATTGCCAAAGAAGCTGGCTGTTCACAGAGTGCTGTATCCAAGCATGTTAACAGAAAGTTGAGTGGAAGGAAAAAGTGTGGAAGAAAAAGATGCACAACCAACCGAGAGAACCGCAGCGTTATGAGGATTGTCCAGCAAAATCGATTCAAGAATTTGGGTGAACTTCACAAGGAATGGACTGAGGCTGGGGTCAAGGCATCAAGAGCCACCACACACAGACGTGTCAAGGAATTTGGCTACAGTTGTCGTATTCCTCTTGTTAAGCCACTCCTGAACCACAGACAACGTCAGAGGCGTCTTACCTGGGCTAAGGAGAAGAAGAACTGGACTGTTACCCAGTAGTCCAAAGTCCTCTTTTCAGATGAGAGCAAGTTTTGTATTTCATTTGGAAACCAAGGTCCTAGAGTCTGGAGGAAGGGTGGAGAAGCTCATAGCCCAAGTTGCTTGAAGTCCAGTGTTAAGTTTCCACAGTCTGTGATGATTTGGGGTGCAATGTCATCTGCTGGTGTTGGTCCATTGTGTTTTTTGAAAACCAAAATCACTGCACCCGTTTACCAAGAAACTTTGGAGCACTTCATGCTTCCTTCTGCTGACCAGCTTTTTGAAGATGCTGATTTCATTTTCCAGCAGGATTTGGCACCTGCCCACACTGCCAAAAGCACCAAAAGTTGGTTAAATGACCATGGTGTTGGTGTGCTTGACTGGCCAGCAAACTCACCAGACCTGAACCCCATAAGGAATCTATGGGGTATTGTCAAGAGGAAAATGAGAAACAAGAGACCAAAAAATGCAGATGAGCTGAAGGCCACTGTCAAAGAAACCTGGGCTTCCATACCACCTCAGCAGTGCCACAAACTGATCACCTCCATGCCACGCAGAATTGAGGCAGTAATTAAAGCAAAAGGAGCCCCTACCAAGAATTGAGTACATATACAGTAAATGAACATACTTTCCAGAAGGCCAACAATTCACTAAAAATGTTTTTTTTTTTTTATTGGTCTTATGATGTATTCTAATTTTTTGAGATAGTGAATTGGTGGGTTTTTGTTAAATGTGAGCCAAAATCATCACAATTAAAAGAATCAAAGACTTAAACTACTTCAGTCTGTGTGCACTGAATTTATTTAATACACGAGTTTCACAATCTGAGTTGAATTACTGAAATAAATGAACTTTTCCATGACATTCTAATTTATTGAAATGCACCTGTATATTAGTGGTCGAATGCGGCAAAGATTCATAAACAAATTAATTATTTTCATATAAATTCGCTACAACAGTAAAATCAGTACAATGTAGCCTACTATATGCACTACATCAGTACTTTTTGGTACCCATTCACTGCATTCCATGTTTGAAACAATGCCTTGTACACTGTTCTGTGACATTTTACATGTATTTTGATTGGTCTACATAGGATTGAGGGTCGAGAACTTCGAGGAAGGGGCCCCATATTCACAAGGAACAAGAGAGAGCTATTGTAAACATGGTTTTGGACAAAAATGCGATATGCCACGGAGAATTTCAAACAAACACAGTTTTCAATGTCTATCAGGTCTCTATCAACATCTATCAAATACAGATGAAACAGCTCTACCGAGTGCCATTTGAAATAAATTCTGAGAGAGTAAAAGACCTGCGGCATGAATATGTGGAGGTAAGTAATACATTTCAGTACTGTTCATTGCACACAAACTTTTTACACGTAAATTTATAGTAGGCCTATATTGAACTACACAATGTTGTCTTTCAGAGTTTTGGTAATGGATGCTGATGCAATCCTGCATTAATTTAGCTTCATAGATGAGGCTGGGTTTCTTCTGACAAAAGTAAGAAGAGGGAGAAACATCATTGGCCACAGAGCTATTTTGAATGTCCCGGGCCAATGTGGTGGTAACATCAATGTGCACTGCAATCACGCAGAATGGGGTCCTCCACCAACATGCCAACTTAGGTCCTTACAGCACGGCCCACATACTCACATTTTTCGACAGACTACACAACATCGTCACAGCAGAAGACCAAATGGATGCAGAGCAGATGAGATACATTGTCATCTGTGACAATTATCTTTCCACCGATCTGCTTTGGTCCAAAACTGGTTTCATCAGCATCCACAATTTTCACTCCAATACCTCCCACAATACTCTCCCTTCCTTAACCCCATTGAGGAGTTTTTTCGGCATGGCAGTGGAAGGTTTACAGTCTCCAGCCCTACGTCGGGATACCCCTCATTCAAGCCATGGAGGTGGCCTGCGACCTAACTGATGCAGGATCTGTGCAAGGATGGATTCACCATTCAAGAAGATTCTTCCCCCTCTATCTTGCGAGAGAGGACATAGCCTGTGATGTGGATGAAGTGCTATGGCCAGATCCAGCTAGGTAAAGAGATGATGCTTAGGGTGTTTTTTTTTTGGGGGGGGGGGGGGTTTACGCTTTTGTCTCCACGAATGTTTTTGCTGTGTTTATGTACTATATTCTATTTAGAATATGTTCTGTTCTGATTTTCAGTGCAAAATGCAACCTTTGGAAATGCATGGATGTATTGACTGATTCTACAATGTGGAGAGAAATATTTTCATCAGTGTGCAGTACTGGCCTTGGGTGTTGTGTTTGGTCAATATATTAATGTACTTTAACAATATCTCTGTAAAAATCAAACCAAGTTTAGTTTAATTAGGTAACTTGAACAATCAGCAAAAATCTTCTTCTTTTTTTTTTTAGTAATGGCGAGTTTTTGACGGTTAATGCTCTATTGAGTTTTAAATCAGGAAAGCCGATCTCCCTACCCTACACCTGAAACCTAAACTACAGTGTCATAAACGCAAAAATTTGATAAAAACGCAATTGCTGAAGCAACCACATCATTTTGTGGTGCTTCTAAGACTTCGGCTCATTTTGCAATGTTGACCAACTAGACTTATTTGGTTTACTACTGAAATTTAGTATTGTGGCATTGCAAATATTGTCTCTTGAACAACTGCCTGTGTTTTTCCTTATTTTGGAGACTCTTTTGATAAACATTCCTGCTAAATAAATATGAATGCAAATTTAATCCTACAAGTCAACAATAATATGAAGAAAATTGAATCCTTATGACCTTAAAGCCAGGATATTCTAGCAAAACTAAGATATTAAAGCAAATGTTCTCACAACTCTGTTTTGGAAGTTGTATTGCATCCAATGTTCGTGTAACTTTACAGTGTATAAAGCATAAGTTTAAAAGGCATCAGGGACAGTTCTCTCAGCACATATTCCTTAATCCTAAACAAACAGAAGAGGAGGCAGACGTTCAAACCGCATCTCATCGTCCTTTCCCAGGGATTTAAACGTCAAAATGCAGTCGCTACCTCGTTCCTGTGAGCCTCCCTCTTAAAATCTCACATTATTTTTGTTCAAAAAACTCTTCTTTTGTCCCTCTTTCCTTTTCCTCCAACTCACCAAACATTTTCAGTGTTTTAAGTCCCGAATCATTTTTCTTGAAATCTGTTTCTTGCTGTTTGTAATTCTCTGCAACCCGATAGGAGCTCCTGATGTACAGTAAATCGTAAAAACATGTCTGAACTTTGAAAACAGCATAGGATCAAAACAAGGTTTAAAAGAGCCAAACAACTTAATGCAAGCTGCACTAAAGAGAATTTCACAGTATCGGGACTGCAAAATAATTCCACTACAAAATGAAAGAGACTGCAATAATAACGTGGCTTGCATGAGTTGTACACGTTCGATACTGATCTGGTCTCGGCTCGGTTAGTCTACTGAAGTGCTGCTGTGATCTGAAGTGTTGGGCCGACAAAGTGCTTGTTGTGTGTGTGACATGTAGACGTGTTGGATGTGTTTTATTAGAGGGGGTAGACTTGTGTGTTCTTGGTATCGATCTCAATGTTATGATGCTTGATTGAATGTGTGCTGCCTAGCAGATATCGACTGAATGAATGTAGGCAAATAGAAGGAGAGAGAGAGCTACTATATATTGTAGATAAGGTCAAAGTATTCTTTTTAGACTTACTCACTTTTAAACCCTGCTGCAATTATAATATTGTATTTATTTATTTTCCTCTCCTAGTATATTAAAGACTATAACTCACTGGCTCACATTCACAACGTAAACACACATTGTCTCTGCTGATCTGCAATTATCTGAAACCATAATAAAGACAAACACATGCACAACTATTGAGTATTTGTCTTATCTTTTTTGTTGTCTTTTTGTTGGTGTGTTTTCATCTTGGGGGAAAAAAGTAGATGAAGTTCAGTAGTTGCATACTGTATGTGTGTGTATGGTGAGGAGAGATGTTGCAAGTGTAAATCCTGCTGAGACGAATTTAAACCCCAGTATGATGAAAACTCTAGAGGGTCGAATGTGAAAAACATCAGTGAGGTGTATAAACACACACACAATAAGATCAGGAAGTTGCAATATGTTGAACATATTGGAACAACAGAACACCACTGTGCAATCTTAATATTCATATACAACAGGGATCCATTAGCATTTGGGGAGAGGAGAAATTGTAATTAAAACAGTCAAGCACACAGCAACATACCAACACAATATAACTCAAATAAGAATTATGAATTTCATTTACTTCCAAGAGGTACTGTGTTAACAAAGTATAATAAAAAAATAAATAAATAAATAAAAATTGAGCATGTGCATTACTCCTACAAAAGTAATATTTTGAAAATCAGCTATTGAAAAAAAAAAAAAACACACACATTGTTCGCCACTAATCAAAATATTGGACTTTGTCAGTTTGAACCAGTCTGGCCATTCTCTGTTGACCTCTCTCATCAACAAGGCATTTCCGTCCGCAGAATTGCCGCACACTAGATGTTTTTTTGTTTTGTTTTTGGCACCATTCGGAGTAAATTCTAGAGACTGTTGTGTGTGAAAATCCCAGGAGATCAGCAGTTACAGAAATACTCAAACCAGCCCATCTGGCACCAACAATCATCCATGTGATTATCTAATCAGCCAATCGTGTGCCAGCAGTGCAGTGCAAAAAAACACGCAGATATGGGTCAGGAGCTTCAGTTAATGTTCACATCAACCATCAGAATGGGGAAAAAATGTGATCTCAGTGGTTTGTGATTTGGACCGTGGCATGATTGTGCAATGGACCCATCTCAAGAGAGACAATAACATTGACTCGACCAATGGCGTGAGTTGGGGGTGGGACTATCTGCTTGTTCGATCAATGGCAGAAGGGGGGCATATTCAGAAAGCTGTTTTGAAAACCATGTTTATTTTTGCAATTCTGTTTGGTGTTGCTAGTGGTGCAGAAATTACATACTTCAGCTTTAACTAATGTTAACAAATGGAACCTTATTGTAAAGTGTTACCAATATTTTATTTTGTGAGAAGAAACCGCAAAGGAAATCGGTTCCTGGGACAATTGTCAATTGTCAACAAACTGACCAGTCCACACACCGTACACAGAGCACTAGCACTCCACTTCACTCTATCAAAATTAAGTCATTAGAGGATCTCCAATTAACTCTACTAGCAGACAGACAGGATGCTCGGCTAATAACAACATTCAACTGCCTTTAGACAGACTGCTGGAGTCAAAGATGACTGAAAGCACTCTAGCAACAAGATTTGCCATCTGATTTGATGCAAGAGAAGATTGTCAAGTAGACAGTGAGTATGGGGTCAGAGTCAAGCAGAGAGTGTCAGGATCAGGTCAACTGTTGAGTTACACATTAGATTTCTGAAATGATAGAGGATGATTACGTTGCAAATATTATTAAATCTGTGTAAGTGAAAGCATGTCTGGCTATAAGTTTTAATTATTTGCAAGACTTTTGACTCTAAATTCTAATTTGATGAGCTGCATATAAAGGTGTTGTAAAATAGCCAATATATGCGCATCTGTAATAATATAATGCATAATTTAATTTTATATTATTGCGGCAAGTTACTATATTTACTTTAAACAGCTTACAGTTAGATTTATTAAACAGAATATTTTATCATATTGCTGTTGTTTGTGGTCCTAAGAATAGTTTTAACTCTTTTTCAGATACAAATATACATTTTAATTATAATTTTTTTTAATGTTGAGGTCAAATATGATATGTTTTCTCGATATTTTTGATAGGATTCCCCCAACATTTAATTGCAGCAAAATTACTGTAATGGATGGTCTCTCATTGCTTATTGCTTTAATACAACAGCACACATAATACTTTATTTAATGGTCATTATTACACTTAGGTGCCACATACACACTCGCACACACACCTAAAAATTATTGCAGCTGTAAACTAGGTCACTTTATTAATGAGTCTTGTGCAGATTGTGGTTTGGTTCTGCTAAAGAACCATTGGTCTTGTGTGTAGCCCTACAAATATGTTAATGTGAGATACGCTCCTGTGTGTGCACCCACAAAACTGATGAAAGAGGCCATCCTTCATGAAAGAAAGAAAGAAAGAACAAAAAAAAAGAAAGAAAGATTGACCGAAAGAAATAAAAAAGAATGAATGAACAAAAAGAAAGAATAAAGGAATAACAAATTAACTAACGAATGGACACAAGTAAAAAAAAAATAAACAAAACAAATGGAACAGACGGACAAACAAAAGAAACAACAAATGAAAGAACAAATGAAAGAACTACAAGAAAAACAAACAGACAAAAAAAGAACAAACAAAAATAAAGAACCAGCGAACAAAGGAACAAAATATATAAAAAATGAATAAACAAAGAATGAACGAAATAACAAAAGAAAGAACTAAAAGAAAAACAAATAAACAAAAGGATGAACAAACAAAAGAACTATTGGAAAAACAAACAAAAGAATGAACAAATTAATGAAAAAAAGGACAACAGAGCGAATGAAAGAATAAATGAAGGAACATACGAAATAACTAAAAGAAAAAACATACAAACAAAAGAACAAAGATGAACAAATGAACAAACAAATTTATAAATTAACAAACAAACAAACAAACAAATGAAACAATGAAAGGAGCAAACAAAAAACTAAAGAACAAACGAATGAACAAACAAGTGAAATAACGAAAGAAATACAAAAATAAATGAACGATAGAAAGAAACGTGTGATTGTGTGCTGCTATTGGAAAAATATAAAGCCATAGGCTACTTCTGTATTATTGCTAATTGCGGTGTACAGTATGTACTGCATACTGTACACATGATGCAACATTTCTGTAAGCTTTAAACAAACATTTAATATCAACCTGATATTTTACCCAAAATTGAATTAAAAATACAAAACAACCATTTTTATTTCCTAGATGACATCTGGATACCACACTCATCAAACTAGACATGCAATTTAATTAGGTCAAGTGACAAAAAAATGTAGCATAGTAGTGTTTAAAATGCTTATCTGTTGCACTAAGTGTTCTATTTCACATACTATTAAAACAATAGTAGGCAGTATCCAGTGTATACTTCATAAGTAGATCACCAGACAGATAGTTTTAAGAGGTTGGAAGTCGGCTGGAGCGCCCCCATTTCAAATATCTGGCTTTTTTGGAGGGCTCTCGAGGAGGGACAGTGGAGAGAGAGGTTTAGTGGATATATTGTGTGTGATAGTTATATATATATTTTTTTGTTTGTTTTTTTGATTATATTGTCTGTAATCATGTGACCATTGGGGTGTTGTTGGGGATTGGAAGAAAGAAGAAAGTAAAAGAAGAAAAAAAGAAAAAGAAAAAAAAAGATAGTTTTCCATTCCAAAAATAGCCTGTGTGTGTGGTCTTTTTCTAAACATGGTTTTTTTCTAGTAGTGCCCTCTTGTGGGTGTGTAAGTGCTACAGCAAACAGATGCACATATGTGTTTAAATATACAGGCACCGATTAATCAGCAAGATATGCGTGTGTGTCTTCTGCTAAATTCATTTAGCCATGAATCTGCGTGAGAGTGTATAAAAAAAAGAGAGAGGCATTGGAAGAGAGTAGTGTGCTTATAAGGCCTCTTAAACATGAATAATTTAGACAAGCCTGAGGCGCTGCTACACTGCACACTTCTGCCAAGAGTTTGTGTGTCTTTGTGTGTTTGAATATATGTGTGTGTTGTTTGTGAATGACAACATTGCCATGACCTTAATCCATTATGACAAACATATGACATCACATGAACAAAAGACACGCAACATAGCAACATAAGTAAACTGATTCATTAGGAAAGAGAAAGAGGGAGGGAGAAAGAGAGAGAGAGAGAGAGAGAGAGAGAGAGAGAGAGAGAGAGAGAGAGAGAAAGAAAGAAAGAAAGAGTTTGTTGGAAAATGTGCAGAGAGAAAGTTTTCTCGTGGGACTGAGAGGGAGAGATTGAAAGTGGACAGAAATGAATTACTCAAGTCACTTGCTTTAGGAGCCTCTTTTAGCCTAACGCTAACACGCTAACACACACACACACACACACACACGTTTCAAACAGCAAAGGGATTCCCACAGTGGCCAACAGGTAAAGTGTGTGCTGTCTGTACAGATGATACATAAAGCGACTAAGGCTATGTTCAGACTTCAGGCAAATCTGATTTTTTATCAAATCAGATCTTTTCAAGCAGAATGTCCGCACTATTAATTGCAAGTGATCAAATCAGATTTGTGCGTTCAGACATAACCAACCTATCTGCATGGGTTGCTTTGGTAATGACGTAGCTATAATCACGTGACGATGCTTTCAAAACAGATGCACGAAAAATGGAGGTGCATCATCTCGCTCTCCATATAAGCATCCTGTCCAGTCGCAGTGCAGAAATATTGTGATGTTCCGTGCTGCAGTCACCGATTTTTGACGTCATCGTTGTGTGTGTTGCGTTAAGAGTGACGCAAAAGACCATTTGAAATCCGATTTGAGCAGCCAGAACGTCCGGACTGAGACGCATCTGAAAAAATCATTTGCATTTGAAACCACCTCCCGATGTGGTTTGAATCAGATTCGGAAAAATCTGATTTCATGTGGTTTTTTGCTGTCCAGACTATCAAAACTCATCTGGATACAATCTGGATATGCAAAAAATTGGATTTTTAGTGGCAGTCTGAACATAGCCTAAGTGGAGAAAAGCCAAATATTTAGTAACCTTTACTTCTGAAAAACAGACATCAACTCCTTACAACTATATTCCATGGTATCCTACAATACCATAATTACTACAGTTATTATCTTTTTTACAATAAAACTGTGGTAACTTGGTAATAGCTGTTGTCATCAAAATAAATACATGAATAACTAAATAATAAGAATAAAATAAAAAAGATTTCAAATGCTTACACTGTATTACACATATTACTTCAATATGGGTTCACAATAACTAGCAACGATTCTTTTGGTGGAAACTGTTTTTAACATGGTAAGCTTTTGTAAGGGAAATAATGAAGTTGCCATATATTTTAATAATTATGAATAAATTGCAAAATTTGTAACAAATGTAAACAAAGAGAAGTGGATATTAGATGCTTCCTGCTAGCAAAGCTAGCATGGACTGCAGTACATCATGCATTCTCTTCAGTCAAGAGAGTCACACTCAGTAACACTTTACTTCTGAAACCAATTTATCAATTTTGTATTAAAAGGCCTTCAGCACACTTCATAACATTACTTAAATTCTGTTAGACAGTTAAAAAAAGCTACAATAGCTGACTAGATCTTACATGCTAATATAGCTTATGATATCTATGTAGCAAAATATCATACTGATTACTGATAAACCTGGGTCTATGGTGAAATAAGGGTCGGCACTAAAAGAAGGGGGATCATTTGTGACTAGCTGTCAGGTAACAAGTCATAAAAGTGTGTGTGGGGGGGAGGGGGGTGAACAAAAAAAAGAACAAAGGAATGACAAATGAAGTTGATAGTGGCACACACACACACACACACACACACACGAACACACTAGAAAGGAACAGCTCCACGCCACTTTTAGGCCCCAAACATTCAACTTGAATCAAAACATGGAACCTGGAGAGCGCGGCTTGTTCTCCCCACAGCTGTCATCATCGCAGTGGGACGTTACGGAAAACACCATTACAACCCTGATTTATTTATCAGCTCTAAAATTTCACCGCTGTGTGCAAACATAATGGGCTGCGATTTGGGCTTTATGACAGAATAGATATCACAAAACATTAGTCTGGCTCAATCAATGCACTCCATGAATCATTAAATGGTGAATACTACAACATTTTAATAATGCATACAAATATGACTCAGCACTTGCTATGTGAGTTTGAAGGATTCACAATTATTAAAACACTTGGTTTTGCTTTTGATTTTTTACAGTTTCACTGAGTTGATGTATTGGGTGCGGTTACACAGGAGCCATTTAAACCCGGGTCTATGGTGAAATAAGGGTCGGCACTAAAAGAAGGGGGATCATTTGTGACTACCTGTCATGTAACAAGTCATAAATGTCAATGTAAAAAGTTTGTAGTGATGTGGTTTCTCTGGCTGTCCAAATGCAGTTTAAATTTGTGTAAGTGATATACTGTAGGTGGACATACATAATACACCCCTCATATAGTCTAAATAAATATTTTGGCATACAGTGGGCATCGGTGGGAGTGTTTGCGCTATCTGTAGGTGTATGCGCACAAACTGTGGGTGTACTCGATGTTAATGAAGTGGCACAAGCAGTATTTTAATATTATTATGTTCATATTTACAATTGTATTTATGATCTAATTTGTATTAATATTTTTCCAATCTTTTTTAAGTCACTGCAAAAGAGCCCCGTGGGTGAAGTTTTTTTTTTTTTTTATAATACGGGAGGTGGTTATATAGGATTTTTTGACCACTTCGTTATTTTTTTTATAATATTTTAGTTTCCTTTTAGGTATAATTTATATATATATATATATATATATATATATATATATATATATATATATATATATATATATATATTATTTATTTATTTATTTTTTTATTTTTTTTTTTTAATAAATGATTTTAATTTTTAAAGCAAAATCAACCAGCATAATCCACAGCCTAACCTGGAAGGCCAATACAACCACTGTTAATACTAGCCAGGATTTGTGTGTCACTTGATTCAATATGATTAATAATACTTACATTCTATATAATTGAGATTAATTGATTGATCGATTAATCCATTTGGACAAGGATTAAACAAATCTTTAGCTACAAGAATTAGTTACCCCTTATTTCAGTTGCAAAATCTACCCAAAGGCCTTGTCAATGGTCAATTAATATTAAATATTTTAAATATTAACATATATAAAATATGTAAGGTATAATGTATAGTCAGCAAGTCATTATTGCCAAATAAACCCCCACAGGGTGATCATGTCTTGAAGGTAATTACTCATGTGGGGTTTATTTTGCGATTAAGACTGACTGACAGTACATTGTCCCGCTTATTACACGGCTAGGCTACCTACCAAATAAATAAATAAATGGACATGAAATGTTAATTTGCACTAAAATAATGTTATTAGATGAGAAGAAAGAGACTGCAGAGTCTCAAGAAATTGCTGAATTCCACCTCCGGTTTGCTTTCTGTTGGTGTGTAAATATTAAAAATGACCATCTGACTGCTCATTATCCAGCTTATTACAAAACTGCTTACAAATTAAATAAATAAATGGCTTTGAATTTAAATTGTTTTATTGTCTTGCACAGATTGCAGAGTAATATGAGAAGTATGAAAGATGACTCACAATACCCGGATGACCGGTCTGATACCAATTTATCCCCGGTCGTGTGGTTGTTATATGGAAACATCAGACCACTGGTTGGCACGATTGACCAATCAGAATTGAGTATTCCAGAAAGCCATGTAATACATTTTTTTAATTCACATTTGAACAATTTGTGTTATGTTTGCTGTCGTTAAATTGCATTTATATTCTCAAATATATATTGCATTGACCATTGGTCAACCTTCTTTTTTAGATATTAGCACCAGCCTTTAAACAAAAAAAAACAAAACAAAAAATATATCGGTTGACCACTAGTGTCAGAATGTCTGATTTTAGATCAATGCTATACAGTACATGTCTTCATAGGGAAATTATTCTGTAATCATTATGACCAATCCTGTCCAGATCTGAGAATACTTTATGTAAGAAAATGCACTTAAATATATCAAATAAATGCTGTGTATTCCATAAAAAAAGCCTTTATTTTCACGATAATTCAGATGTCGGTGACACAATCTCACCTTTCGTCCGGTATCTGGACATCTTTGGGCCAGGATTCTGGCATTTCTGTCACAAATCCCATGTCATCATGAGAGCTAGATGATGATTGGTCAGACAAGCGGGCAGGGAGAACAGGTGGCCTATCATCTTCAATGATGACGGTGTCATCCTGGGGCATGTTCACAGTGGGGGACAGCTGGTAGTTACCTGAGAGAGAGAGAGAGAGAGAGAGAGAGAGAGAGGGAGGGAGAGAGAAAGAGAGATGAAAGAAAGAGTATGTCAAGGCTTTGCATGAAAAAGCCAAATCACAACTGTGTTATTGTTTGTTTTTGAGTTGTGCCTCACTAATCTGTAAGACAAACTGGCACTGATAAAACTGTGGTTTCTATGTAATCAGTGACTGACATTTTGAAACACATTTAGTAAACAAAACATCACCAACTCCATAATGAGTGTGTATTCAGTGCTGCTTCATTTCGGCTCCATGACAGCAGAGTAGCAGTCAGTTGCAGAGCCAGTCATAAAGATAGCATTCCTGTCAGTGCAATTGCAATGATAGAGGAAGTCTGATCTGTATTCTACCCAACACAACCAATCAGCAGACAGGTGCAGATACTCATCTCTTTGAAGCAAGGGTCAAGAATGGATATGGAATCAAAAAATGCTTAAAGGAATAGAACATTTAGTGGTCAGACTTTATATTAGGTGGTCTTAACTACTATGTACTAACATTAAATACATAAAAGACTATGTATTCACTGTGTTAACTACATGTTGTTCTGCAAAATTCCCAGATTTGCTGCTACTGAGTTTGAGGTACGGGTAAGTTTAGGAGTGAGGGTAGGGTTAGGGTTAGGATAAGGGGTTAGAGTTAAGTTTTGGGGTAAGGGTTGGGTTAGGGGTAAAGTTAACAGTGTAACTAAAATTTTAATTAAATGCAAGTACTTTAAATGTAATTGCAATGCAACAACATCTATGTGCATAAAAAGTACAGTTGGAGTCAAAGTTTACATACACCTTAGCCAAATACATTTAAACTCAGTTTTTTTCACAATTCCTGATATTTAATTGTAGAAAACATTCCCTGTCTTAGGTCAGTTAGGATCACTACTTTATTTTAAGAATGTGAAATGTCTGAGATAATTATTTATTTCAGCTTTTATTTCTTTCATCACATTCCCAGTGGGTCAGAAGTTTACATACACTTTGTTAGTATTTGGTAGCATTGCCTTTGAATTGTTTAACTTGGGTCAAATATTTTGAGTAGCCTTCCACAAGCTTCTCACAATAAGTTGCTGGAATTTTGTCCCATTCCTCCAGACAGAACTGGTGTAACTGAGTCAGGTTTGTAGGCCTCCTTGCACGCACATGCATTTTCAGTTCTGTCCACAAATTTTCTGTCAGATTGAGGTCAGGGCTTTGTGATGGACACTCCAATACCTTGACTTTGTTATCCTTAAGCTATTTTGACACAACTTTGGAGGTATGCATTGTCCATTTGGAAGACCCATTTGTGACCGAGCTTTAACTTCCTGGCTGATGTCTTGAGATGTTGCTTCAATATATCCACATACTTTTTCGTACTCATTATGCCATCTATTTTGTGAAATGCACCTCCTGCACCCCCACAACATGATGCTGTCACCCCTTTGCTTCACGGTTGGGATGGTGCTCTTCGGCTTGCAAGCCTCACCCTTTTTCCTCCAAACATAACGATGGTGATTATGGCCAAACAGTTCAATTTTTGTTTCATTAGAACAGAGGACATTTCTCCAAAATGTCCCCATGTGCACTTGCAAACTGTAGTCTGGCTTTTTTATGGTGGTTTTGGAGCAGTGGCTTCTTCCTTGCTGAGCAGCCTTTCAGGTTATGTTGATATACAACTTGTTTTACTGTGGATATAGGTACTTGTCTACTTGTTTCCTCCAGCATATTCACAAGGTCCTTTGCTGTTGTTCTGGGATTGATTGCACTTTTCGCATCAAATTACGTTCATCTGTAGGAGACAGAATGTGTCTCCTTCCAGAGTGGTATGATGGCTGTGTGGTCCCATGGTGTTTATACCTGTGTACTATTGTTTGTACAGATGCACGTGGTACATTAAGGCATTTGGAAATTGCTCCCAAGGATGAACCAGACTTGTGGAGGTCCACAATTTCTTGGCTTATTTCTTTTGATTTTCCCCATGATGTCAAGAAAAGAGGCACTGAGTTTGAAGGTAGGCCTTAAAATACATTCACAGGTACATCTCCAATTCAGTACACCTCCTAGCAGAAGCTAATTGGCTAATTGCCTAAAGGCTTGACATCATTTCCTGGAATTTTCCAAGCTGCTTAAAGGTACAGTTTACATAGTGTATGTAAACTTCTGACACACTGGAATTGTGGTATAGTCAATTAAAAGTGAAAAATCTATCTGTAAGCAATTGTTAGAAAAATTACTTGTCATTTACAAAGTAGATGTCCTAAACGACTTGCCAAAACTATAGTTTGCTAATATTAAATCAGTGGAGTGGTTTAAAATGAGTGTTACTGCCTTAAACCTAAGTGGATGTAGACATCTGACTTCAATTGTACATTGTATCAAATGGTTAAATACATAGTAGTTAAAGACGCCTAATATAAAGTGGGTCCCATTTAGTCATCAATTACACATCCCCATGATGTTCCAACCCTGCATTTCTTTCTTCTGACAAACACAAAACAAGATATTAAATGATGGCAAACTTCAGAAAGGACACAGAAGCATTATAAGAGCTGCATAATTTAGCTTAACGCATGCAATTAAAGTTTAACAAGTTAAGTCTTAATCGCGATTAACACATTTACAGTTAATACAGAATAAACCAGCATAAACACTGATTGAAAGCATTGAACCTTTGCAATGTGCCCACCCCAAATCATTACAGTGAAGCACACACCACAAAACACACACAGCAGTGATTCAGTGTCAATGATAAAATGATGGGGAAAGGAGCTCTTAACACTATTTGATTTACAAAACAAGCCAAGATAGAACTTGTGACAGAAATCAAGTATTTTTCAGCCTAAGGTGCATTTTAATTACCATAGAAGCACTTCTAGTCTTAACTATCACCAAAACAGACGTTTTTGTCTCCAGGCGTTTTTCACGTGGAGTTCAAAGCGCCACTTGACGCTGGCATTGTACAATTGCTGTAACAAAGTAGAGACTCCACAGTCTGCATGGAGGATGAGAATTTAAGAGATTTGTAATGAATCAGACTGAGAGGCAGATGTAGGATCCATATGCAGGTTTAATAGAGAGTGATCAAACAGGCAAAAAAGGTCAAAAACCAGAAAGCAGTCCAGTGAGGCAGGCAAATCCAAAAGGAGAAACTCTGAGGCAAAATCCACAATAAACAGGCACAGATCAAAAATCCAAACCAGGGATAACCGGTTAGAATTGCCAACCGAGAAAGAACTGGCAAGACTTCACACAGAATGATAGAAATCCAGGGCTTAAATACACAGATAATGAGTAATAATGAACAGGTGTGAGAGATAATGGCAGGAGGCAATGCATGATGGGGGTTGTAGTCCAGTGAGAGGTTAGTATTCAGGGGATGAGGATTGTGTGAACTGGCTAGAAGAAGAGACAACAGATGAAACAGATTTAATGCCCATTGCAATGAATATGCAACCTATGTGGGGACTAGTTCTTTCAATTAGTCCCACTTAGACTTAGTGAAACATTTAATGATACTTGCTTTTGTGCTATTTTACTGCATTTCCATCTTTATAATGTGGAAGGCTTTGTTTAGAAAGTGTAAATAAAGCATTATATTGCTACAAATTGTTTTGATTGATTTCCTAAGAAGGAAGCAATTGCAGATTTTGACAGAAAAAAATAAAAAATACAGTATTTAGAGTAAAATTTCAGCACTTTCAAAATCTGCGATTAATCGCAATTACCTACGAAAATTTTTGTGATTAATCACAATTTAAAAATAATAATCGACTGACAGCACTCATTACAATAGTATCAATATGTTCATATGACTTATTCCAAGTCTTCTGATGCCATCAGATAGATTTGTGTGAGGAACAGACCAAAATGTAAGTAATTTACTGATATTTAGTGTTTTTTATATGGATTAATATGCTGTATAGGCTACAAAAACAGTGCATTGACAACACTGATGCTAAACATCATTGGTTCTTCAAACCATATTTGATTTCAGAGCTGCTCTCGTGCCGCAGTGAAGGGTAAGATTCACAATGAATAATGACTTAAATGTTGCTATGTTCCTCATAAATATCTTATACGGCTTCAGAGGACTTGGAATATAAAGCATGAGTTTAAAATAATTCTTGTTGGAACAACATGAGGGTGAGTAAATGATGACAAAATATCTATTTTAAGGTGAACTATTATTTTAATTGTTATAGGCCATACATGTGACACTCCAGTCAGAGCATTAATCAGTCCTGCACACGTATTTAGATGTGCCCACAGTCTACAACATAACCATTAATGCACTGTGCAACAACAGCCCCATTTCTTTAGATGCAAATGCAAAAATAAGCCTACATTTTTGTTTGAATAAATGTTTTTTACTAACTGTAGGCATTATATGTGGAAACACAGGTACAGAAAAGGCACTTGTCAAGCAAAATCATTTTGCAACTTTAGCAGCTTAAGAACAATCAAACATAATTGCTGCTAGATGAAAAACAAATAACATTGGCCTCCTTCCAGCAAAAATAAAACTCAAAATGTAGTTTCAGTATGACCCAGACAACAAATTTGCTTTAATATAAATAAATTAGGGTTTAATGTTTTGCATTGTTGGGTCAGGAGTACAGTGTTTGAAATCTTGTGATAACAATTAATAAACACTTCAACACAGGTAATGTGTTAAAGATAGACTATATGTCTGGAGTTTAACTTGAAAAATGGAACAACAAAAATGGGAAAGAAGCAATAGATTAAGCAGAGTAGTCAGGCTTACAATACAGCACATGAATTTCACAGATTCTGAGGCTGTTTATTCCAATGACCAATACAGATAGCTGGGCTTATTAAAAACCAATGAGAGCAATATAGGCTGAAAAGAAATCAACACCCCCAACAACAACAACACTGAATCACTGTCAAGGCAAACTTTAGAAAGGTATCAAATTTTATAATGGCAGTTAATTTAGGTGTGTTAATTTCTTTGAAACTCAAGTTTCACTACGAAAATCATTAGCTGCTTAAGTAATAGTCACAAACACAATTTGTTCAAGATGACAAGAATAGAAATGTAAATACACAGTAGATAAAACTGCTTATAAAAACCAAGCAAATAGAACATTATAATTGAAGTGTAACTTAATTTCTTTCTTTACCATCACATGCATTTTGTTTGAAATGCATGTTGCATGTGTTGGATTTTTATTTATTTATTTTAGGTAATAATTTCATGACAAATCAACTTTGACGACAAAGTTCATGTTCCTTGATGGAACTCAAAAGAAGATCAGTCACCATTCACTTCCATTGGATCTTTTTTGTTTTCATTAATTGAAAGTGAATGGTGACTGAGGCTAACATTCTGCCTAAAATCTCTGTTTGTGTTCCATGGAAGAAACAAAGTCATATGGGTTTGTAACACTATAAGGGTAGGTAAATAATCACAGAATGATCATTTTTCGGTGAACTATCCCTTTAAAGACCTGGGCTGGTAACTGAAAGTTTGTTGGTTCAAACTCTGCAATGGTCGATTTAAGAAACATAATTTTTTTCAACATCCCCAACATTGTGTTACTCCAAGAAAATAGTAAATGTAATAAGTGTAAGTTATTTTGGATAAAAGTGTAAACAAAATGTCAGTGTAGTTATTAGCAAAGTACTTTAGTGAAGATTTGTCAGAAGCTTTGTAGAGAAACTACAAACTTGTCATTAGGCCACTTAACCTGTACTGTGAATGCACAAACACAGGGCCGAACAGTTACTAAACAGAATGAATTTTCAGGCAGAGCCTAAACTCTGACTAATCTGTCCAGCAGATATATTAACAGTTCTGTGATTAACACTCTGCTGTGCTAAACTTTCATTGTTAAATCATTAAACAAGCACACTAGACAACCGAGACAAAACATTTGGTTGATTTAGGGCTGAGAGTCCAATATTTACACATCTCTGCTTACAAAACTTGAGGAAGAGCAGCGTTCTCAGTTGAGATTAGATATTTGAAGCACATTTACAGCTTTGAATGGGTTAGAAACAAAACATAAGATAGAAAACTAGTGTGAACATTGGCTACAAATGCCAGTGAAAGCCTCATAAAAAAACATGAGAAGTTTCATTTGATTTCATCAATACGTTAGAAGAAACAGCACGAAAATGCATACCAACATTGGCTCTGGCATTCTCAAGGTTACCCTGCAAGAAGTCTTGATGCTACAAGAAGTCTGTCCCTGTAGAGGTTCCAGACCCCAGAGCTTCGATCTCAGAGCAACCGCCAACTTGACAAATGGAAGAGTTACCAAGCAGTTGCATCAGCTTATCAAAGACACACTTTTCCTCTGCTATAAGACCATTTTGCAGAGAAATTAAAGAAATACAAGATCTGTCCTTGGCAAAACTTTTGTCATTGGCATTCACAACAGTGTGAAAATGGATTTCAAAGTAGCGGAGGCGAGAAGACATATATACATGAGTGTGCACCAAAACACAGTCATAGAAACATGCACAGTCACGGTCAACAGAAACCGCATGATGCTGCCAAAGGCAAACACATCACTGCTGAAATAAACCCATTAATCTGAAAAGAAAAACATTAGAATAATAGTACTGAAGAAGACATTTCAACTTAGTCAAGTAATGGCCATAATTAAACCCAAACAAAAAGAAAAATAAAGAATACACAGATTTAAAAGTAGTAGTAGGTCTAAGTTAGGTCACTTTAGCTCATACAGAACATGGTTAAATTGGCTTTGTTGCTGAATACAGTCATGTTCTCGTATTAAAACCAGTCCATTCCTTGTGACCTTTTGACACAAGTGCTGAGCTCACCACAAAATGAGAATTCCATGGCATTCCACTTGGCTATGCTTAAAGGTGTAAAGGACAACTATAGAAGAAGCTGCCGTGCCACTATTAACAATTCTGCTGTGATTGTGAGATTATATCCCCTGTCCGCCCACTGAAGCTTGTGATTTCACTTGAGTAGAATATGTTTTGTATTCACACTTATATCTGCTATAGCGGCCCAAAATGTTGAGAATGTGTAACAATGCACAAAATCAAGTTTATGTAGCTAGAAGTGCGTTCACCTACTTACGTTAAGTATGTTTAGGATTTAATTGTCTTCTTGAAAGTATTTATGTGGCCCCAAAAATATTGCCCACTGAAACAACAGCAACAACAACAAGAAACACTTGCAAACCTATTGTTTCTCTGTGATTCTATTTTCTTTTCAAGTTTCACCCATTTATGACAATATTCGTCCAATAATAAATGTCATAACACAAGCTAAACAGACCATGGTTTGACTTTAAACTTCTTTGTTAAAGCAAAAACAAAGGTTCTCTTGCTTTGCCCGTAACAGCTCATCAAAAAAGCTCTTCTAACCAAACACATCATGCTTTTGTTTAATTGTTGAAGATTTCCAAACCTCAACATCATGCTTACAACCCGAGGACATTTGATTCAGGTCATTTGGGGATAAACATCAAGGCTATCATGCACAATCTTTCCCAGACTCTTGGGTCTCATAAAGGAGCTGTTTGTGTTCGTAAATGCTTCTTCTGTTTAATCTGCACTACGAAACAGAAACTGTCCTTGCAGGGTGCTGATGGCACAGTGGTGGACTACTGTTGTTTGCTGTCATGCTGCGATCAAAACAACCTCTTGTAGGGTCTCCCCTGCTTTAACAAATAGACCCCTCATGTCTGTTTGCTGGGCCCAGAATCAAGGCATTGTGGGACTGGACTGATTGGCACAGACAGCAGCTTTGGTCCCTTAGACAGGGGCTCAAACAAATAAACTTGAACAAAAAGGCTCCTCAATGTTCCATCCAGAATCACAGAGGGCAATAGTTTTTCAGGATGCTCAAAGAAGTGGAGCTGACTTTGAAGTGTCACTCATCAGAGAAAGATCATGTATGTAGGCTTCATCGCCCCTGCTTTTCTTCTTTCCTCTCTATATGTGTGTTCGCACACAGTGGTGCATATAAACTTGGTAAAAAAATAATGAAATTGAAATGCATTTAAATAAATGTCATTCATTTTGAACAGCAGCCCTGCCAATAAGAGCATTTGATCAGGTGCAAAGTACTGCATTGAGTTGAGTGTTGGAAACTCAAATGGGGCCAAAATAAAGGGTCAAAAGTCAAAACCACCCTTAACCACAAAGTAGTGTAAGATATTCGAAGCAAAATGCAGTTGGTGTAGCTGGTTGACATGCACAGTCTTTCTGGTGAAGTTTACTGGCCAGAATAGCCTTCCTGGCTGAGCTAGTTGGAGACCAACCAGCTCATCAGCATCTCCTGCTGGGAACCTGCATCCAAAATACAACACACACTGGTAACCAGTTGTGATGGTCTTATCAGGATGGTAGAAAAAGATCCAACATGGCAAAAATGCCACTTAAATCCCAAATCATTGAGCACTAGGTGAAAGGTCATATCATTTGAATCCTATTTTTCCAGGTCTTCAAGGAGATTCCAGTTCAGAGATCATTAGCAAAGCCATACAGGCCAAGATATCAGTCTCACTGACTAAGCTGTTAATCATAGTGAACAAAAGACTTTTGAGGAGGGCTGGTGCATTGACTTTGTGTATGTAAAGATCATCTAAACAAGGTAATTTGAAATCTGGGCTTCACCAAGCAAGCTTGTGGCAACATGCAGGTTTAGAGTATCCTCGGTCATTGAAAAAGTATAATTCAACTTTCTGTAATTTGGTAATCCAGAAAAAGACAGTTTAAATAAAATACAGTAAATAGACCAGCATGTGGTATTAATCACAACCTCCCATGCATTTAGTAACACAGGCGTCAACAATCAGTTCAACTTTTCCCAGAAATGAAGGAGTTCTTTGCAAGCCAAGGGCTTGTCATGAATACCCACGGACTTACTGTTAAGGGAAATCAAAAGGGTCACTATTATGATGGGGCTCTTTGAAGCCATGAACTCACCACCATGTTTTTCTGAATATATCCTCCAAAGTAGAGTGATATTTTTACATCATATTGTGGCTGGCCGGCTGTGTTGGCAACACTAATGCAGTCACATTTGACCCGAGCTAAATGAAAATGGTCTTCCAATATAAACACAGAAAATCATGAAGAAAAATAGCCTCAGTCATTAAAACAACAAAAATACAAAAAGTGGAAAATCTTAATCTTGTATTTGGTCAAAATGTCTTTGGATTCTCAACAACAATGAATAAATAAAAAAAAGTAAAAAAAATAAAAAAATACATTTGAATGATATTTGTTTATATTTCTGTAATGCCAAGGTGTTTTGGGTGGCTACTGGGTTGGGTAATTTACTTAAAAATAGTAATCCACTACAAATTACTTATTATTTATCTAACATTTTAATCAGATTACTTTACTAATTACTTCTTTGAAAAAAGTAATCACATTACTAATTACTTCACTTTTAAGTTACTTTCTAAAACACATTTTCGCTCAACAAATTCAAAATAATGTCTCTTTTTCTTTCTTCTTCATTGTTACACACAAGTCATACACTCAGCACCTCACATTTCTCATTCACAATGACTCGTTTCGGGGCCATAATTCATGTATTTCACATAAATAATATATTAGAAATAGGTATAACCCTGTAATGTACTTAAAATTAATTAAATTAATTGAAAGTTAGTACCTGTAATATGATTACAAGAATTTAAAAGGTTATGCATTACACTACTTTTTTTTTTACTAAAATGTAATTAATTACTGAAACTAATTAATTTGTAATTGGATTACACCCAACACTGTTACTAGGGCATTGCTAAATAGTTGCTAGATGGTTGCTTACTGGCACAAGTCAAAAGAGACCAATTCCAAGTCATGACATCCTGATCCCTAGATATGTGTGGGGACTTTTACAATGGAAGTCTAAGGGATTTTTGCTCACGTTTTCGTCTGTTTTTATTCTGACAAATATTCTAGACAAAACAGATCACAAGTAGTGAAAATTAATAACAAGTTCTCGAGTTCAGTGTCTATAAGTATGGGTGCTCCCCAAGTCCTGTCACGTTTACTATATTCTATGTACACTAATGACTGTATCTCACACTGTGATTCTGTTAAAATTTTCAAGTTTTTAGATGACACAACATAGATCGGCCTTATAACAGATAATAATGAATCAGACTACAGGAGGGAGCTGTCTACACTGATTGAATGGTGTTATACCCATAATCTCAAGCTGAATGCCTTAAAACAATGGAAATGGTATTTGATTTCCAGACAAATTGTTGTTCTGCCATTAACCATCAATGGCCAGGATATTGAAAATATACAAAGCTTCAAGTTCCTGGGAATTACTATCTCTGCATCTCTGAAATGGGATGATAACCTAATAGACATTATAAAAAAAGTCCATCAAAGACTTTTCTTTTTAAGACAGCTAAAAAAGTTTGGTGTATCAAAAGATGATATGTCCAATTTTTATAGAGCAGTGATACAAAGTGTATTAACTTTATCACAGTGTGGTTTGGCAACTCCACAGCTCAGCAGAGAAGGCAGATCAGTGGCATAGTATGATCTGCCTCAAAAATTATTGGTCATGATCTTCCTGCCATTTCTGATATTTATGTCACATATGCAAATAAAGGAATGAAAATCTTGAAAGATCCCACATATCCTGCTAAGTGCCTGTTAACTCTTCTACCTTCAGGTAGATGCCTCAGGGCAATTAAAGCTAAGTCTACACGCTTCCTAAATAGTACTTACTGTAGGATTGTTCATGTTCTTAATTCTTCCAGGACTCACACATCTGTACCTTATACCATACAATGATGGGCTGTTTTCTTATGTTGTACCCAGTGGTGCGTGATGTTGATTTGCTATTGCACTTATGATGATATGTGATCTGTTTTTTTATTTTTTTTATTGTATGTTATTATTGTTGTGAGCTCACTGGGAAAAATCCCAGACAACTATGTTGTTTGGCAATAAAGTACTGATTGATTGATTGATTGATTGATTGATACTCCAAATAGGCAAAACTCTTTTGAGTACTGTCCAATGTAGATAGGCCGAATGAAAGTGAATGGTGACTGAGGCTAACACTCTGCCTAGAGAAACGGAAAAAAAATAAATACAATGTTTGTGTGTGTACTACACTAGAGGTTGAGTCCCTGAGACGTGTATGGCACATTGATATCATGGAGGACCAGAGGTGGGTAGTAACGTGCTATATTTACTTGAGTATCTTTTTGGAAAAAAATTACTTTTATGAGTATGTTTTATTGTGGGTACTTTTTAGTCTTACTAAAAAAATGTACTTTTAATTCGTTACAATGGTGACGTTCCTGTCATTACATTACTGGTTTTAATTCAGTGAGTGGTATTAAATGCGCAGTTTATTGAGAGTTTTTGAATGGGACTTTTACGACAGCGGAACTTACAGCGATGCTCTGTCACTCGAGTTGAGCTCATCACTCCTACAGCAAGTGCTCAAAACAAACATTGTCTTTCACCACGCAATGCCTACATTTTACACAAAGTGGATATTTCAAGATTAAAATTATAGCTCCAACTTAAGAAAGCATGTTGCGGTAAGTTCTGACGATTTTGTGATAACGTGAGCTTGTCTGTATCATGGTGATGGTCATTTTCAGGGTGATTCTGTATTTACGGGCTCTTAGGACCTCAGTTTATAATTATACATTTTTATATCAGTGCTGCAATACATCTGTGTCTGTATCCATGACATGTAAATAAGTAAATGCATTAAGTCTAAATGCCTTTTGCTCTGCCCATCATGTGCAGACAGCATTTCTGCACGTGCACAGCATTTCTTTGTTTGACAGATGTGACAGATTTTTCTAATGGACAACAGAGAACAAGCTTTGAACTTAAATAAGCCTAACATGCTTCCAAACACAAAAGATAAAGTGCAGTTTACCCTTAGTGTATAGAACTAATGATCTAAATTATTTCGACAAAATACTGTAACTACCCTGAACTAAGAATCCATGCAGGACATTAAAAAGCTGAGAAGTAGTAACAGTATGCATTAATAAAGCATGATCTTGCTTCTTTTTATTCAGCATTATATATAATTGGGCCTGTGGAATATTGTTCATGTTTTTTTCACCATAATAATTAATAGAATGTTTTCCAAACTTTACTTCTAATTGACAGATTCATCTAAATCTGAAAAGTGTCCTTGGCTTAAAGTGATAGTTTAGCAATAAAGCAATACTGTCATAATTTTCCCACCTTCATGTTGTTCCAAACCCGTGTGACTTTCTGTATTTTGTGGAACCCGAAAGATGTTAGACAGAATGTTAGAGACTGACATTCTCAGTCACCATTCCCTTTTAAAATATGGAGGAAAAAAAAAACACCCACACACACTGAAAGTAAATGGGGACTAAGGCTGACATTCTGTCTAACATCTCCTTGATATTGGTGCCTGGAAGAAAGTCATATGGTTTGGAACAACATGATGGTGAATGATGACATAATTTCCAATATAATAATAATAATAATTATTATTATTATTATTATTATTATTATTATTATTACTATTATTACTATTATGTAATGCATGTTAAATGTGTATTATGCAGTGGAATATTGGGGAGTAAACATCTATTATGTTATATTTGGGAGTAACTAGTTACTCGCTACTTGAGTATTCTTTCAATTGGATCTTTTTCTTACTCTTACTCGAGTAATTATTAACATGAGTACTTTTACTTCTACCTGAGTATTTTTTATTTTTTTAAGTAATTGTACTTGAGTAATGTTTTTGGCTACTCTACCCACCTCTGCGGAGGACAGTCACAGGTGGCCACAGCTGTCAGAGCAGGTTTTCTCCTCTCGCTTTGAGTCATTTAGACTCTCTGTGGTCACTGTATAAATCAGTTATCTCCTATCAACTCTCCACCTGTTAGCGTAACAGCTCTCATTATACTGAAGTGTTCATCAGCAGATTAAAACTGTGCTAATGTGACGGGCACAGAAAAAGCCACTTGAGGGAAGCCTTGGCGTGATGCAATTCCCTGCCTACCTCTGTCATTCTTGTTCTGGTACAGTACCATTCACAAGAGAGCACATTTGTGTAGAAAAACGTACCTTAAGGAAAAGATGGTCACAGCTTCGGGATTCATGTAGAGAAGTGATGAAAGAGTGAGATATTAAATGAATTTCTATGGTATATGATCTCTCTCTCTCTCTCTCTCTCTCTCTCTCTCTCTCTCTCTCTCTCTCTCTCTCTCTCTTCCTATATATTGAGCTACAGTACTAGCAGGGTATTCTTTTTTTTATTTTTTATTTTTTTATAAATGTATTATATGATAGGAATTAATTAATTAATAACACTGAAATTGCAACATGATGCATGTTTAAATGTGACACAATAAATAATAATCAAAATATTTTTTTTTTTTTCATTCTTATGAGGCAAGTGACATATATGAACCAAATAAAAGCCAAAAAAATAACTGCAGATGGTTAAGATGGCTTCAGATGGATGCCTTAATGGTATCAAGCCAACGTTCTGATAACTGATAAATGGGCTAATGATGCCAGCACAACTGATCAGTTAAAAGATTTCAATAATTTGTGTGTCAATATTAGACTCGCATGCCCCTGTCAAAACAAGAACTAGGTCAGAAGTAAATAAATCCCCTTGGATTAATGAAGATATTCACATTAATAGGAGAAAATTTCAGAAGGCAGAACATGGCTGAAAATCAACTAAACTTCATGTTCACTTTGAGGACATGAAGGATCT
The DNA here is from genome assembly GCF_019703515.2 of Myxocyprinus asiaticus. Taxonomy (NCBI): domain Eukaryota; kingdom Metazoa; phylum Chordata; class Actinopteri; order Cypriniformes; family Catostomidae; genus Myxocyprinus; species Myxocyprinus asiaticus. Next base: position 27,331,413 of record NC_059384.1, read on the forward strand.
CTTGGTGCTGTACAATAAGATATCTACTAACTGCCATAACACTAGGTTTTCTATTTAATATAATTAATAATTTAATCAACCCTGTGTCTAATGCTGCTTGTTGTCCAATAGATTGTAACAACTTTTTATCTTTTTTTGTTAATAAGGTCACTAACATCAGGGCATCAGTTATTCCTCCATTACCATGCGTGGGAAAACTCGAGTTGTAGGGAGAGTTTGTTGGATTCCTTTTCTCCTATATAGCAGGATCTTTATAAAATTGTACATCAGTTGAAACCATCAAATTGCCATACAGATGTTGTTCCTTTAAGACTTTTCAAGGAAATGATTGGGACTTTAGGCCCTTCTTTGTTGTCTATAGTAAATAGCTTGCTTGTGTAAGGATGTGTTCCAGAGGAGTTAAAGACTGCGATTGTTCAACCGCTTCTGAAGAAGCCTTCATAAGACCTTTCGGTTACAAGTAAATATAGACCAATATAAAATAAATAAATAAATAAATAAATAAAAAAACATTCATCAACTGTTGGAGGTAGTGAAGGATAACAATATTTTTAAAAATATTTCAGTGAAAATCACATTACAGAAACTGACCTTCGTAGGGTGAAAATTGACTTATTGTTGGCAGACGATGCTGGAGAATGCTCCATGTTAGTGTTCCTTGATTTAACTGCAGCATTTGATACAGCTGATCATTCAGTTTAAATTGATAAATTGATAAATTGATAAATTAAAGAGGTGGGTGGGAATATCTGGGGTGGCTTTAGACTGGTTTGTGTACTACTTGATGAATAGGAAATTTGTAGTGTCTGTTTGAGGTGAGATGTCCTCCTCTTCAAAAATGAATTTAGGTGTTCTGCAAGGATCCCTGTTAGGGCCAATTTTGTTTTCACTATAGTATGTTACATCTTGGTTCTGTGAATCGAAAATACAACATTCATTTTCATTGCTATGCAAATGACCTGCAATTGTATTTGTCACTGAATCCCAATTATCTTTCTAATTTAAATGTTCTACAAGCATGTATAGCAGATATAAAAAATTGGATGGCATGTAATTTCCTTCAGTTAAATACTAATAAAACAGAGGTTGTTATAATCGGCCATGATTCTAAAAAAAAGTCAGACTGAGTCAGCACTTAATCAGGTGGTCCCAAATATTCAGCAGGTGGTGAGACATTTTGGAGTCTATTTTAATACTAATTAAAATTTTCAATACCATGTCAGGAAGTTAGTTCAACCTTGTATCAGTTAAGGAACATTTCCAAGGTGAAAAATGTCTTGAGTTTCAAGGATACAGAAAAGCTTATTCATGCCTTAATTTAATCTCACCTTGATTATTGTAATGCCCTGTTTTCAACTTTAAATCAACACACTTTAGCACGGCTACAATCAGTGCAAAATGCTGCAGCTAAACTTTTAACACAAACTAGGTCTTTTAATCATATTACTTCAGTTTTAGCTTCTTTGCATTGGTTACCAATTCATTTTAGGGTTAATTTTAAGATTTTATTAATAACATATAAGGCATTACATGGGTTGGTGCCTGAATATTTAGCAGAACTTTTAAGACCTTATGAAACAGTGACCTCTTAGATCTTCTTGTCGTGAACTGTTGGCTGTTCCAAGATCCAAATACAGAATAAAAGGTGATAGAGAGATTGTAGTGAAGGCACCACAATTATGGAACAGCATGCCTGGGAATTATAGATCTGCTGAATCTGTGACTGTTTTTATGTCTTGTTTAAAAACTTTTTTATAGACTTGCTTTTATTAATATGTGAATGTGTTGTGTTTTACTGCGTGTGTTGCTTTTATAACCATGTGAAGCACCTTGTGCTTAATGGTGCTATATAAATAAAATTATTATTATTATTATTATTATTATTATTACAAATATATCAGGAACAAAATCATAATGTGTCTTTTTGTGACAGATGAAATTTCACCAAGAGCCTGACTTTAATATTTTATGTTGCGAGTGACAAAGTCGCCTGTGCTTTTAGCCAAAAATATGTAATCCACACTTCATATAAAAAAAATAAATAAAAAAAAAAAAAAAAAAAATATATATATATATATATATATATATATATATATATATGTTCTTTTCAAAACAGTATACCCGTAAGAGTTTAACGGCGTCCTCAATTTGTGTCACAGTGTGATGTTCAGCTCCTAGCTGAATGCTTCAATTAGGCAAAAGTTCTGCTCAAAGCGAGCAGTCAATGCACTCCACATCAAACAAGACCTTAATTACTGTCAAGAATGTTACAATATTTATTTTCCCAATTTCTTATTTTTTAATGCTTTTCCTTTAAACAACCTACCCCTCTGAGTCCAGGCCAGTAGAATGGATAGAAAAAGAGAAATTGCAAAATAAGAAACATCTAATTCGATTCTGCTTTATACTTTGTACTTTATACTAAGTCACCTATATAACTGAGTTGAGAGGGTGGACTCACTGTGTCAGTTAGACAGATGTAAGGCTGAGTGTGTATATGCTACATCTTCAAACACTTTCATAAGCAACAGTCCATCCCACTGACAGCCAACGGACAGAACCGCCATTCAATCTGACTGACAGGAAATGTGGCCAATCAATGTGATGGCACTCTACTGTCAGATTAATGACCCCACCCCTCCATCACCCTTAAAAGCTTTCACACTCTCACTCGATATCTTATTTTACACATTTTAGTTTCATGCTCTTTTATGTTTTAAATACCGAATACAGCCTATATTACAAGATCATTTAAAATGTATTCTCAATAGTAAATTCTCACTCATTTTCAAAAATTTTGTTCATAATCTACTTGATGAAATACATGTCAATGTTTTCAAATAAATTGTCAAATTACAAGCAGAACTGATAGTAGCCTTGATAACACAAAAGTAATCCCTGGTAATACAATCTCGAAACAAAACGAAATTCTATTTTGAGGTCTCAATGCTATTTTGTCCAACCTCTGCAGGCATTACATTGAATATACAAGAAACTGTAGTGTAGTGTAAAGCATACAATTTATTCAGTAATGTCTAGACAGTAATTATATTTATTATCATATATGCCAATCTACCATGACTTAACACTATTACACATGAACTTTAATAAACCTTAAATATAATTTGAAATATTACTTATTTCTCTTATTTTACCCTCTTTTTCTACCTGCTTTGGTGCAAATGCATTAGAAATGATTTCCGGTACTCTGTCTAAATGACTACATACAAAAATGTACTTCCACTATGATTAACTCAAGTGCACAAAGCATTCACAACTAACTTAATAATAACAGTCATTCAGAGGCAGTTTTATTCAGAATATTTCTAAATATGTCTCTCTATAGGGCAGAATATGGTTAGTGAGAGCTTCTTAGAAGTACCAGTCACAGAAACTGCGTTTTGCCCAAAGGATTATTAATGTACCCATATATCCCTATTTTTTTTTTTTTTTTTTTTTTTTTGCCAACAGTGGCCATTTCCACTGTTTAATGGGGCTAACCTTTTCTGTCACACACTTAGAGGCACTTCTCTCTCTAAATCAACAGTTGTGAAGGGCAAATTCAAAATAGTACTGCACATCCTCTTAAATGAAAAAAGAAAAAAATACATCCTTCAGTGTGTCACTTTAACTGTTTAAAATGTGTTAAAGTAATGCTAGGAGCAACTTTAACATATATGACTAAAGTCAGTGAAAATCTACAGCACGGTTGTGTAATTTCCATACCATGCAGAGTGAACACTAAGATCAAGCAGGAATATGTGACCAAGAAAGAAAGAAAGAAAGAAAGAAAGAAAGAAAGACAGTCACTTCAGAGACCATTAAAGAGTATGTCTTGAATGAAATGAACAAAGCCACATCATTCAGTGTATTGTCCTCTCTTTTCACAATAATAACAGGTTATTATTACAATATACAGTACTGTGCAAATGTTTTAGGCACATAAGGTGTTTCACAAAAGCATTTGTCTTAAGATGGTTATTTATATCTTCAGCTTTAGTGTGTCAATAGGAAATATAAATGTTAGACTCCCAAACATTACTTTTGCAAATAGAAAAGATTAGAATAGAAGAACAGAGAGCCCTGCAACAGATGGCATGGCCCCCACAAAGCACCCCCCCCCCCCCCACTGAACATCAAGTCAGTATGGAATTACATAAAGAGACAGAAGCAATTGAGACAGCCTAAATAGAGAGAAGAACTGTAGCGAATTCTCCAAGAAGCTTGAAACATCCTGTCTGCCAACAACCAAGAAAAACTGTGTCCAGGTGTACCTAGGAGAATTGGTGCTGTTTTAAAGGCAAAGGTGGTCACACCAAATGTTGATTTAGCTTTTTTTTATGTTTACTGGACTTAGTATGACATTAAGTGTTAAATGAAAACTATTTATGTCATTATTTTTGATGACATCCTCATTATGCAACATTTTTCACAAGTGCCTAAAACTTTTGCACAGTACTGTACATAAATATTGCAAACATCTGTGTATACACTGTTTCCATCCCAGTTGTTCAACGGAATACAATAGTCACTTTCAGGCAAATTGTGGCAAAATAGAAATAGAAATGAAAGTTTAAGCCACTGGGAAAGCCACTGTGGCTCTTTTATTAAATTACTTCTATTACTTTTTATTTACTTTTTAATTACATTGATCTTTTATTACATTTGGTATTACAATCTGAAAATACATTGTGTAGGCTCTATGAAAGATACATGTTCACAATAGATCATCCAGTGATGGCTAGAGTAAATAATCTTTGTCCTTTGATAATGATTTGGGTCGAATTTAACGGAAAACTATGCGAGCTGTGCTCCGTGACGCTGCAGAATGTTGATGCTGAGCGTTGGTGGTGTGTGCGTACATTTTGTTGAAAATATTTATATATTTTTCTTCTTCTTTTATTCAGTCGCCAGATGCGACTGGTGTGCGACCCCCTTTAATTTACCCTGCCTCTCAGACTTTATTAAAGTTGTGTTGAGAAATATGTCTGAAGAGACAAAGACTATTGTGCAACGAGCAGCCCTATTTATATCCGAAATAAATCCTGATATATATCAATAATCATAAAGAAAATTTTCAGATTATTGATGCGTGAAAAAGGAATCAATCCCAACCCTAATATATATATATATATACAGTGCATCCGTGAAGTATTCACAGCGCTTCACTTTTTCCACATTTTGTTATGTTACAGCCTTATTCCAAAATGGATTATATTCATTATTTTCCTCAGAATTCTACAAACAATACCCCATAATGACAGCATGAAAAAAGTTTGTTTGAAATCTTTGCAAATTTATTAAAAATAAAAAACGAAAAAAAAAAAAAAAAATCACATGTACATAAGTATTCACAGCCTTTGCTCAATATTTTGTTGAAGCACCTTTGGCACCAATTACAGCCTCAAGTCTTTTTGAATATGATGCTACAAGCTTGACACACCTATTTTTGGGCAGTTTCTCCCATTCTTCTTTGCAGGACCTCTCAAGCTCCATCAGGTTGGATGGGGAGCGTCGGTGCACAGCCATTTTCAGATCTCTCCAGAGATGTTCAATCGGGTTCAAGTCTGGGCTCTGGCTGGGCCACTCAAGGACATTCACAGAGTTGTCCCATAGCCACTCCTTTGTTATCTTGGCTGTGTGCTTAGGGTCGTTGTCCTGTTGGAAGATGAACCGTCGCCCCAGTCTGAGGTCCAGAGCGCTCTGGAGCAGGTTTTCATCAAGGATGTCTCTGTACATTGCTGCATTCATCTTTCCCTCGATCCGGACTAGTCTCCCAATTCCTGCCGCTGAAAAACATCCCCACAGCATGATGCTGCCACCACCATGCTTCACTGTAGGGATGGTATTGGCCAGGTGATGAGCGGTGCCTGGTTTCCTCCAGACATGACGCTTGCCATTCAGGCCAAAGAGTTCAATCTTTGTTTCATCAGACCAGAGAATTTTGTTTCTCATGGTCGGAGAGTCCTTCAAGTGCCTTTTGGCAAACTCCAGGTGGGCTGTCATGTGCCTTTTACTGAGGAGTGGCTTCTGTCTGGCCACTCTACCATACAGGCCTGATTGGTGGAGTGCTGCAGTGATGGTTGTTCTTCTGGAAAGTTCTCCTCTCTCCACAAAGAAACGCTGGAGCTCTGTCAGAGTGACCATCGGGTTCTTGTTCACCTCCCTGACTAAGGCCCTTCTCCCCCGATCGCTCAGTTTGGCCGGTGGCCAGCTCTAAGAAGAGTCCTGGTGGTTCCAAACTTCTTCCATTTACGGATGATGGAGGCCACTGTGCTCATTGGGACCTTCAATGCTGCAGAAATTTTTCTGTACCCTTCCCCAGATCTGTGCCTCGATACAATCCTGTCTCGGAAGTCTAAAAACAATTTCTTGGACTTCATGGCTTGGTTTGTGCTCTGACATGCACTGTTAACTGTGGGACCTTATATAGACAGGTGTGTGCCTTTCCAAATCATGTCCAATCAACTGAAATTACCACAGGTGGACTCCAATTAAGTTGTAGAAACATCTCAAGGATGATCAGTGGAAACAGGATGCACCTGAGCTCAATTTTGAGTGTCATGGCAAAGGCTGTGAATACTTATGTACATGTGATTTTTTCGTTTTTAATTTTGTATAAATTTGCAAAGATTTCAAACAAACTTCTTTCACGTTGTCATTATGGGGTATTGTTTGTAGAATTTTGAGGAAAATAATGAATTTAATCCATTTTGGAATAAGGCTGTAACATAACAAAATGTGGAAAAAGTGAAGCGCTGTGAATACTTTCCGGATGCACTGTATATATATATATATACTGGTGGCTAAACGTTTGGAATAATGTACAGATTTTGCTGTTTAGGTTAGGAAATTGGTACTTTAATTCACCAAAGTGGCATTCAACTGATCACAAAGTATAGTCAAGACATTACTGATGTAAAAAACAGCACCATCACGATTTGAAAAAAAGTTATTTTTGATAAAATCTAGCCTGGCCTCATTTCCAGCAGCCATCACTCCAACACCTTATCCTTGAGTAACTGTGCTAAATTGTTAATTTGGTACTAGAAAATCACTTGCCATTATATCAAACACAGTTGATAAGCTATTTGGTTTGTTAAATGAAGCTTAACATTGTCTTTGTGTTTGTTTTTGAGTTGCCACAGTATGCAATAGACTGGCATGTCTTAAGGTCAATATTAGGTCAAAAATGACAAAAGAAACAGATTTCTCTAGAAACTCGTCAGTCAATCATTGTTTTGAGAAATGAAGGCTATACAATGCTTGAAATTGCCAAAAAAATTTCATACAAAGGTGAACACTACAGTCTTCAAAGACAAAGGACAACTGGCTCTAACAAGGACAGAAAGAGATGTGGAAGGCCAGATGTACAACTAAACAAGAGGATAAGTACATCAGAGTCTAGAAATAGACGCCTCACATGTCCTCAGCTTATAGCTTCATTGAATTCTACCTGCTCAACACCAGTTTCATGTACAACAGTAAAGAGAAGACTCAGGGGTGCAGGCCTTATGGAAAGAATTGCAAAGAAAAAAACACTTTTAAAACAGAAATATATATATATATATTTCATGTTTGCCCCATGTTATTTTCTAATTAATTTTATGCAGAAGACCTGATTTCATACTACAAAGTTGTATATAACAATGTGTGTGTTTTATTTTATTGTTCCTAAAGACAGTTTCCTATTCTGATTGAATGCTTGAGCAATACTGTTTGGAAAATTGAAATGAAAGTGAATGTTTTGAGTTGATTTAAATGTTATATATTTTAGAGCCATAGCTTAGCGGAATAATTCTGAGATGTTGAGCTATAATACTCAAGCAGGGGGAATGCAAATTCAAATCCAACTTAACTAGTGTCAATTGTTTCAATCTCCTCATCATTTCATGCTCTCTCTACATACTGTCTATGGAAATGGCAAACATGCTAAAAACAAGAATATAATTAAACTGAACTGAACTGAATTGAAAAGAGAGAGAAAGAAACATTATATAAATAGAAATATAAAGAGCTTAGGGATGCACAAGATATTGATCTGCAACCATAACTATCCATCAGGCCTTTGACACTGTTACTCTAATGTGGAATATGGGACGTCATCGACTGACTCATCGTCACACAGCAATGAGAGCACAGGAATGAGAGACAAGGTCAGAACAAGAGGATGAATAAGAAAAACAGAGAAGGAAGACAAGGGTTTGCTTCAGCTACTAAAGAGCTCATTGTTCAAGAGTAAGTCGGGCAGGGCGGTCGATTCAGAAATGACAAGCATGACGATGAAAAGATTGGCCTGCCGATTCCAATTGTGGGGCAGGATGAGAACAGCTGAGTTTGAGCAGAATCACGAGTGACTTGAAAGAGTCATGCTGGATGAGACAGAGGGTCTTGAAAATGCCATTAATACCCATTTAGAAAACCACAGGAGCATGCTGGGACTGGTTGGGCTCAGTCTGTTTGTCTCCAGGTGCTCATGTATTTGTGTATTTAAACCATCCGAGGTATGAAAACAGGTGCAAGAGAAGCATACCAGTAAATATACTGATGGTGTGTGTGCGTGCTCTCTCGCTTAGCAAACCAGAATAGGCTGGTTTAAACCTTTTTTTTTTGGTGTGTGTGTGTGTGTGTGTGTGGGGGGGGGTACATTGGAGCTTATTCTGTCCATGAACCACCCACTTAGATAGGAAGAGACTGTCTGATTAACATGCAAAAACCACCAACAACATTTCACTTTTTTTACATGGTGTATAAAGGCAGATAAATGTAAAATCTAGACAAAACTCTTGAATATCTTTCAAAGATTTAATGCTATTGAAGTGCACCTTGCAAACATCACCCAATCTAGCAACTAGCTTTTTTCTTTGAGCAGTCAGGGAACTTGTTAACTTGTAAACACAAATATAGCCAATTTTCCACCAGGGCGCCAAACAGTTCTCATTGCAGAACCGTGCTGCTCCGTACTCATCAGGGGTCGTTGGCACTGTTACGGTTCATTTTTCCATCGTTTTGCTGTAAAATCAGGTTTAGAACAGATTGACTGAGCAAGTGACTCGTTCTCTGCCCTGAGCACGGTTCCAGGCCGGGAAAGGTTTGTAATTGTACCGTACATTCTGTGATCAAAAGGAAATTATACTGTAATCATTTACTCACCGTGCTCAGAACTGTTTGGCCCGGTGATGAAAAAAAGTGCTTTTTATTTCCTGGAGGTCTGATAGAAACTTGAGCACCTTGACATTTTGAGAAAGCTCTTGCCATTTTGTGGGTGCAATTTGTATCAGATGCTCCATGGGCGAGACAAACTTCTTTGTGTATGTGTGTTCATTTGTATGAGCTCACCCATTATTCTACCCATCATTGTAGGCCGTGAGCTGTGGTTGTCATCCAGGTTTTCTCCGGGAAAGAGAGACTGAGAGATCCGGCGCTCGTGTTCCTCTTGTGAAGAGTTCAGAGAGTTCAGATCTGGCACAGGTGGGCTACCTGGAGACTCCTAAAGAGAGAAAACACACAGTGAGCAATGAACACTTTAGACATGGCACGCAACTACAGATCATTTTGTTACACACAACTTAATCACAAGTCAAACTTGGAGTCATGTTTACTTCAATCAACTCAAATTCTAAGTTTTATATATTTGTGACAATAGGCCCTATCCCACTGGCAGTACTAAAGCCTGTTTTAGGTACTTTCCCCCGGGACTAGTACTTTTCGTTGCTTTTGCACCTAAGGAACTATAGTTCTATCAGGAAGACTCGCAGACTTGAGTGAAATTTAAGATGACATTTATTTGATGAATATAAAACAGAAATGTAATGTATCTCTTTGGAGTAAGCCCCATCTGGTGGTCCGAAGAAGTTGTACTCGGAACTGTCATATCCTGCTGGAGATAGGAGGCAGGGGCGAGGAGCCTACCCCCAAGCAGGACGGGACTCAACTGGTGGTGGTGGGGTGGTGGAGGTTGCTGTGTTAGCACACTGAAAAAGCAATGTGATAGATTGTGAGCAGACTTATAAAACATGTGATTGGCTAGGAGTTACCTAACTAATGGTGCAATGATGTACAGCTGCTAGTCTTCCCACTAGAACTACGCTGCACTTACATTTCCTCTGAGCCATTTTGGGGGGATTTTTAGCTCCTACTCTGGAGTAAGTACTTTGGGGGCATATAGGGACTGTGTGAGACTTTGGGAGGTGCTGCAGCCTGTGACTGGTCAAAAACATATGATGCACAAAGCATTGAGAAAGGAGAGTCCACAGCAGACATTGTAAACAACTAGCTTCTAGTTTGCTAGATTGCACTAATTATACAATTCCCTTAACAGACATAAAATAAAACCAAAAAGTATACAAAAAGGATCACCCATTTCACATGTGTGTGTGAAAATAAAGTGATTTCTGGATTACTACATCAAATTTTCCTGGGATGACAGATAATCAGATGTTTATCAAGAGTGGGTAACTGAACTCTATTATACACTAAACCATCATGAAATCTAGTTTACATGCGGGTAGTATTGCGTGCCTGTTACTGTTAATTGCATCAGGACATATTTTTTAAGTCAATGAGTGAGTATTTCAGTTCAGTGATTTATGTTGTGTCATAAAAGCCTTTATTGTATAAGATTGTGTTGATACATAGGTTTATAGTGCTTTCAACATGTTGTCCACTAAATTCAGCACGTGTTGACTTTAAGGTTTAGGCACTTGAGGAAATAGAGGTGTTACTGTTCTCTCTGATCAAGTTGTTGGTGTCTGTGGTATATCGCAGGTCCTCTGTAAGCTCTCATGTACTTAACATTGTAAACTTCACCTATGGGGGCCCCATTGATCGTGAGGAAGCTGTAGTTCCTCCCAAAGGAACTCCTCTTGAAGGTCCTGTGTTGACAATGGGGGCTACAATGTTTGCTTGCCATCTTCACTACCTGAGGTCTACCTACCAGGATGTCCAAGATCTACAGACAGAGGGAGGTGTCTACAACCAGGTTCTTGAGGCAAGCGACAAGTCTCAGGGGAACTATGGTGTTGAAGGCTGTTTGTGAATGCATCATAGCCTTCCAAACAAAATGTATTCCTACTTCTCTGCTTAAAAAAAGAAATCTTACACCAGCCTAAGATGGTTTCCAGGTCTTGGCTTGTTTTAGATGGTCTTTCTAGCCTGGTCAAGCTGGAGTTCAGTTGGTTTAGCTTGGGGACCAATCTGGCCAGGCTGGGAGACCAGCAAAGACCACAAAACCATTTTAGGTTCATTTAAGAAGACTTTTCCAGCAGAGTTTGTGGATATTCACACTGAACATATTTTTAAATTTTGCAATTGTTTTTATATGTTAACATGCGCTAGATGAACGTCTTTGATTGATGCGCCAAATCACATTGTTTTTTTCAGCGTCTCATGCAGGAGAGCCATGTTTTGTAGACTCTACGTCAAGTTAAACAGACCAACAACTGTTAAAAATGCATCTCGAGACATCTGTGTTCTGTTCTATTCATTGCGCTGCATCTTGGTATGGTTATATGTTTATATGTTGGTATGATGGTGACAACAGTTGCAGTATTCAAGAGGAGAGCTACTAGACTGTCTAATATGTAGAGAAGTTTAATGAAGTCTGGAGGTGCTGATTTATCTCACTGTTTCTGGTAAGACAGCATGGGTAGACATCTGTGTTCTGTTCTATACATTGTGCTGCATCTTGGTATGTTTAGCACAAGAACATGTTCAGTCTGAATGGTCCCTTGATGTTTTTTTTTTTTGTTTTTTTTTTTTCTGATGCAGCAGTATGACAGACCTATCTACTTTTTTATCCACATAGGATCAGACAGGTGCTAGCACTATGCTAATATCACAGTCACACCATCAGATAGCATGGTAAGGAACAGTTATGGATTCCAATAACATTTGACAATCTACTAGGTTAAATTGGGTGGTGACATTTGCTTGAGGGTCAATGTATTGGGTTGCTGATCCATAAACAAACTCTACATTTTCTAGAACCATTACTCTCAAGCAAAACACAGTTATGATTGACTATGACGGGCCCTGATCACCTTCGGCTAATGGGAACAGTGAGTGACCTTTAGAATGGTTACTTTTAACAGTTAAACAGAAAAGTGCTAAATGGTGCATCCTAAACGAGCCTTTTGTCTTATCTGTCCTTTTGTCTGAGTTAACTATGTGGTTGCTAAGGTGTTCTAAGTGGTTTTTAGTGTGTTGCTCTGGTCCCTCCTTCAACATACACCGATCAGCCACAACATTAAAACCACCTGCCTAATTTTGTGTAGGTCCCCCTCGTGCCGCCAAAACAGCGCCAACCCGCATCTCAAAATAGCACTATGAGATGATATTCTTCTCACCACAATTGTACAGAGCAGTTATCTGAATTACCGTAGACTTTGTCAATTCGAACCAGTCTGGCCGTTCTCTGTTGACCTCTCTCATCAACAAGGCATTTCCATCCACAGAACTGCCGCTCACTGAATTTTTGTTTTGTTTTTGTTTTTGGCACCATTCTGCAGGTTGGCGCTGTTTTGGCAGTACGAGGGGGACCTACACAATATTAGGCAGGTGGTTTTAATGTTGTGGCTGATCGGTGAAAGTCTATGTCACTGTTTCTTACTGGTTTTATAGTTTAATAAATCTGACTGCTTAAAAAAGGGGGTGACATAAAAAAGTTGTAGAATCATAGCAGAGAAACTATAGAGACAGAACTGCATGATGCCCATCATGCAAGAGATATTTGACTCAGACTGCTCAGGACGTCTATAGTGCTATGATGGTGACAACAGTTGCAGTATTCAAGAGGAGAGCTACTAGACTGTTTAATATGTAGAGAAGTTTAATGAAGTCTGGAGGTGCTGATTTATCTCACTGTTTCTGATAAGACACCATGGGTAGAGCCCCATGGAAGGGGTCAACACAATTACAACTGTATCCAAAAGTGCCAGACAATAAACTGCCCAGCCTGGCTCTACTCAATATTATTTTAAAATTTAAAAATCAGGATTTGTTTTACGATTAGTTTTTTTTTTTTTTTTTTTTTTTTTTTTGTGAAGTTTGATTGTCGTGACAGAATGAAACAAAGGTTAAAAAAGGAATGGGTTTATAAAGGAATGTGTTTTGTAATGAAAACAGAGGGTGACAGTGGTTGGTTGAACCAATTTTCATATGCAAGACATAGATCTTTAACGGCAAGGTGCTAGGGAGAGAATGGAAGTGAAAAGATTTATTACAAGCCCATTTGTTTTGCCCACTCCAATCTTAATCTCCCTTAATCTAGTGCTTTCTCAAACAGGATTAGCCATGTGGATTAAAACACTGCCTACAAGTCTGTCTTTTTGTGAGGTTATCATCTTTGCTAGTCTGCATGGCACTTTAAATGCAAGGGCCTTTTGCAAGAGGAGGGTAAAAACCTTGTTGGATTAAGTAAAATTAGATACATGGTATGTCTCTATTTAAAGAAAGTTTTTGTTCTGGTACGTATGAAAAATCAGTCAGTCAATCAATCTATCTATCTATCTATCTATCTACACTAGCAGAGGTTTTGTATGTTGTATGTTGGTTTCAAACACCTAATTCAAAACATGAATTCCACCCTTTAAAATACATTTTCAATATAAACATATTTTTGTTATAGCTCATGGGTAAACAAGCAAACATAATTACCACGCTGGCATACATAAAAGCAAGGCAAACTATTTATCAAGTCAGATTTTTACCAAAAGGTTTAAATATGTTCTTAGGACAAAAATATATTTTTTTTATGACCTTGAATGGCAGAATAAGGTTCCCTGCATCATACACTAAATCTAATTAATTTCCAAACACACATACACACATAAACAATAAGCTCCACACACACAAATACACACTTTGACCACATACATTTCCAGACAATGGCCTCCTGATGCTGTTTATGAGGTCTTAATCAAGCAGCCCCTCTCCTCCTCTCAGGTTGTAATTACAGGTCTTAAGCTGTCACATGCAGTCTCTGCTGTGTCCAGCTTTCTCTGGAGGTCTGGACAACCTCATTAGCTCACTCTATCGCATCTCTCCATTCCCATTCTCTTTCTCCCTCAACATTCACTTGCTCAGCTGTAGGGAGATGAGATGAGCCCCTCTCTCCCTCCCACTCTGTGGTAGATCTGTTGTCGCCCTTGCACATATTTTCTGTCTCTTATTTAAGTGGATTAGGAGACAGCTATGCTTGCCCGAGGCTGTGCAGCTGTGGGTCAAACTGTTCAGATTTGCTGCTTGCATACGGTGCTTTAGAGCTGGTGACAGTTTATTATGTGTCTCCATAATGGTGAATTAATTAATTTACTCACCGGTGAGAGTAAGGACATTGCATGGGTACAAGGAATGTAGTTAAAGGACCCATATTCTATGCATTTATAGTCCACTTATGATTCGAAGTTCAGTCATGAAACTTCATGACATAAAATGATGGGTCCCTTGATATGTAATCTGTTAGCCAGTCAACTTGCGTGCTCTCTCTTTGTCTAACATTTAATTTGCCTCAGATTTTGACAGGCAAGCCAGTTTCACTGCAGTGCAGTTTTCTCTTTGAAACCCTCCTCCCCAGTATCACATGTCAAGAACTTCTTTACTGGGAATGCCTGTATGTCTGATTGTTCAGCAGCAATATGTCTTACATGCTCAACACAGCATGTTTTAGCAGTAGCAAGTCTTCGTATTTGTTCTGCAGCAGCAGCATAAGCAGATCCGCCAAGACCAAACCTACCAACATCATATCCATTACAACACCTTAAAGGGATAGTTCACCAAAAAATGTAAATGTTTACATAATTTACTCACCTTCATGCCATCACAGATGTGTATGACTTTCTTTCTTCAGCAGAACACAAATGAAGAGTTTAGAAGAATATTTCAGCTCTGTAGGTCCATACAATGTAAGTGAATAGTGATCAGACCTTTGCAGCTCCAAAAATCACATAAAGGAAATATAAAAGTAATCCGTATGACTCCAGTGGTTAAATACATATCTTTAGATAGGTTTGGGTGAGAAACAGATCAACATTTAAGTCCTTTTTTTACTCTATATCTCCACATTCACTTTCACTTTTACATCTGAAAGCAACATCTGATGCCTGTTTAATTTAACTTTCACATCTGAAAGTGAAAGTGAAAGTGGAGATTTAGCATACAAAAAGTGCTTACATTTTGATCTGTTTCTCACCCACACCTATCATATCACTTCTGAAGATATAGACGTAACCACTGGAGTCACATGGATTACTTTTATGTTTCCTTTATGTGAGTTTTGGAGCTACAAAGGTCTGATCACCATTCACTTGCATTGTATGGAACCACAGAGCTGATATATTCTTCTAAAAATCTTTGTTTCTGTTCTGCAGAAGAAAGTCATACACATCTGGGATGGCATGAGGGTGAGTAAATGATGAGAGCATTTTCATTTTGGGGTTAACTGTCCCTTTAAATTTAATCAGAGAGTTGTCATGAAATAATGTCTAGTCCGTCAAGACCAAACCTACCAATCCATTAAAACACCATATATTTAATCAAAGAGTTGTCATGAAATAATGTAAGTTGTGATTTAGATTTTCATGACCAATGTCCATCCTAGCTTTAAAAAGAATATCTGTAAATTACTGTACCTCTGCTGGGATTGGCTAATCACCATGTACCAGTGTAGTTGTGTAGTTCACAATGTCAAGTTGTTCAATACTGAATTGGCATTGATATGTTCATGTTAGCAACCATTTGTTAATAAGCTCATGGTCACAATGTCAATACCATGGCAATTTTGGAAACATGCCATTTTTGGAGCTTAGTTTCCATAAATGTGGACTGGGGAGGGATTTGTGAATGTTAGAGTAGGCCTGTTGCATCTTCTTGGGAAGTTCCTACTTACAAGTGTGCAAGTCGTAATTAAGATGTGATGTGGGCAGTGGTAGCTCACCGGTTAAAGCTCTGGGTTACTGATCAGAAGGTCAGGGGTTCAAGCACCACCAAGATGCCACTGTTGGGCCCTTGAGCAAGGCCCTTGACCCTATCTGCTCCAGGGGGGCCGTATCATGGCTGACCCTGCACTCTGACCCCAGCCTAGCTGGGATATGTAAAAAAAGAAGAATTTCACTGTATATGTGCAAATGTATAATGTGATAAATAAAGAAAATTATTATTAGTAATTAATAATTTGTCTTCAAATCTGATCATTTTCGTGCTGCCACAGAGAATGATAGATAATGTCGCTTTGTCATGCAAAAACTTTTGCCTCATAATCTAGCTAAAGGATGGGGTTTACTATGACTCCATTTCCACCTGGCATTAAGATGCGGGTAATCCGATCACATGTGAAAAATGGGTGGAAACGGGGTGACTGATTTGTAAGACTCATTTAGTACGTTTAACGACAGGCACATGTGCAGACGATTCACAAAATCTAAGCTGCATGTGGACAGTACGTGCATACTGTGGTGATGACAATATTTATGTCACACCCACTCTTCGAGACATAGTGGCACGAGTAGCACTGAGTAGCATTTTCTGGCAAATTTTATTGCTATTCTTTATCAGCAATAAACACAAAGTGTAAAAAAAAAAAAGTGACCAACCATTGGGTTTTGGGTTGTGTTAGGGTCAATTTTTCAAGTATAACTTCTGGTTCAGTTCAGGATTTTAATGAATAAAAATAAAAAATAGGACACGTAAATTGTTTTGCACACACAATCTCACTCACAGACAAGCACTGAACGTGTTCTTGTGTGCGTCTGCGCTGTTTTTCAATGTTTTTTTTTTTTCTATGTAAACACATGCTGGATTGACATCTTTGACATTTGCTGTACGTCTTGCTGTTTTTTTTTCAGCATCTCACCCAGGACCGCTGGATTTTTTTTATACACCGTGTCAAGTTAAAAATAACATTTAGAACAATTTTTCGAAATGCATCTCAAAACACCTGTGTTCTGTTTCATTCTTTACGCTGAGTCTAGCTTTTTTTAGCGCAGGTGTCACAAAGACTTGA
The DNA here is from genome assembly GCF_019703515.2 of Myxocyprinus asiaticus. Classification (NCBI taxonomy): domain Eukaryota; kingdom Metazoa; phylum Chordata; class Actinopteri; order Cypriniformes; family Catostomidae; genus Myxocyprinus; species Myxocyprinus asiaticus. Next base: position 27,348,412 of record NC_059384.1, read on the forward strand.
CGTTCTGAAGTTCAGGTTGCAAAGAGGACTTCATGTGACTATTATACTTTTACACATGATTCCAGATTATTCTGCACCCAGCAAAGTTTCAGCGCTTGATTCTGCTCTGGTGAGCTGAGGGGCCATTGTGCCTTGTTAAAACTATGTATGTTTACTGTTACAATAATTACGAGTACTTACAATGCTTACATAAAATACAGCCTATTGCACAAATTTACCTGCTTGGATAATAAATTATTTAAAAAAATGAGCGTTTTTTGGGTTTCGGGCTTAAAATATGACGATACCGGCCAGGTCGGGTCACATGGTCTCTGGTACGGGCATGGTTTGGGCTTCATTGCCCAAGTATGCTAATTTTGTAAAAAATAAAAAAAATAAAAATAATCATAAATTCAAGGCAGAATATGTCTGTTTTTTATTTTATTTAAAAAGAGCATAGAATACCACGTTTTCGATGCTATGTCCCCTTTAATACATGTTTAAACAAAAAATGTGTATATGTATTGATACTCTTAATAATAAAGACAAACAAAAAAGTTACCCAGGTGATTTCGTCTGTAGACTACTGTCTCTGTTTAGAGGCTACCGTGACACCCAATCTGCAGAATGCCTCTGTGGCTTAGTTCTGTGCCCTTTGATTCAATCAATTACTCTCTCAGATTCACCAATTGAGTTTCCCTACTGAGCTGTAAGTGGATTAAAGAGAGAGTGTCTCCACTCCAAGCTGGACTTCTGCTCTCTGTATGCCTCAAGTCACACTGATGCAGTCCACAATGTACACATACTCACTCTTTCCCATTCAAATTTTCTTAGTGGTAAAAAAAAACAACAAAAAAAAAAAAACAGTAAATCAATCAGTAAGGCCACATTACTTTCAACTTGGAAAGTCTGAATTTTGAACTACCTACTTGGAAAAGTAAATGTCACTTGTGCTGGTGTACGATATACTGTAAAAACGTTTTGTTTTCCTTTATGTGGTAACATCTAAATGAACTGCTTTATTGAATTCGAATATATTATTTAACATGACTGAATCAGCTTGAATGCATTAGGTTACACCAACACAATTGGGCCACAAAAAGTATTTGGACACATTTATGGTCAGGTGTCAGAGATACTTTGAATTGAAACACAATATAAGTTATCATCATGCGCTCATGTAAAAAGGGTCCAACGGAGAGTAAATATACTGGTAAAGTACAGATCCCAAAGTCCTTCTATTATTGCTTTGCGTATTTGGATGGGTCCCATCATGCCCCTCTTCAGCCTGTGGAGCATCAGTCTGCCTCAACACTAATAAAACCATAATTTACCAGTCACGTTGATTGATAGCTCTCTCAAGACACAATCGATCAGACCTCAGTTCAGCAGGATAGTTTTCTGTAGCCAGCGCTGCCACTTCCTTCCTGATGTCTGCTTTCATAAACTTCATGCAGACACAGACCACATGGGTTGTTTGTGTGCAGAGGATGCACTCTAATAATATAAATAAGGGATGTACTTTGAATTCTGGACTGATGGTAGAGAGGTTAATTAGGGCACCTACACACTAGAGTTTATGTTAGTGAACACTGCAAATCCAGTGAATTCAATGAGGATGGTGTGTGCTGCGAGGGGCGTAGAGAGAAAAAAATGCAAGAGTTTGCGAAAGTGACACTACTTCACTAAGACCAAAAACTGAGAAAATTTTAACTTTTGGATTTTCTGCCAAAGCAATGGATTCTGACGTAGGCATTTACTGACCAATGTAGAATTTTAGAGATGCTGGTCCAGTTGTGCTTGTGTTGAAAATCTAATTAGCTGTATTTTTGCTTGATTTCAAAATGATTCGCCTCTTTTCACACTAAAAATGGAACGTACGAATTCCTATCTGTCAAACGTTCCGTCAAAGCTTTCTCTAGTGTGTAGTTGCCAATAGACTCTGTGCTATATTGTGTAGCTTATTTGCCTGGCCATTAGAGTAGACTGCATAAACGTCTGTCATTGTGCAAATCAGCTGAGACAAAAATTCAAAGCTCAAATAAATCTGCACCAGCTTAACTCCACTGAAAGGAGACAAGAAACATTTCCATTTATATATATATATATATATATATATTTTTTTTTTTTTTTTTTTTTTTTTAAATAGTGCTCTAGTAAAACTTTGAACTTGTCTTGAAGCAAATTCCATATTTTAAAAAAATTCCAGCTCAAAAGTGTGCATCTATTACTTGGTTCCCACAGGGATTCCCGGCACACCACTGAGCCATGCAGAATAACACTGAAGATGTTTTTTGTTTCAAGAAATCAAACCTTTAAATGAAAAGTGGACCAGAGGGTCTCATGCAGTTCTGCAGCCAAACCTCATGAATATTAATGATGATGGGTGTGTTTTATTTAAATTCAAACTTAAGGTTTTAAATCAGTACCCTTGGCAGTTTGGATGCAAAACATACAATTTATGTTTTACAAAACTTTTAGTGATTAAAAATAACAAACAATTAGGAAACCATTAGTGTTTCCTTGATTTACTATTAATTAAATGAACCCTTTAAGCTCTGAAGGTGTTTTTAATGATTTCATGTTTCAGTGACATACCCAAAATTAAAGGCTTATAACATGGTATCATTGTAAAGAAAACTTAAAAAATAATAATAATAATAATAATAATAATAATACTAATAATATATATTATATATCTCTGGGTGTAAATGTGGTGGCTCAGAAAAACTACATTTATTTTGTTTACTGAGAAAAATGTTGTGTTGATAATGCAAAGCAATCAAAAGTTATAGCATTACAAAAATAATTCATCATAGTGTCCAAAAATGTCTCCATGTGTCCAAAAGTCTCTCCAAACATAATAATTGTTCATAAAAACGAATTACAAATGCAAACACAACAGTGACTAAAGGTATGTATAGCATGCAGACATGATTTTAGTATCGACTGTAGTAATTTTACAGAATGAGTGCCTTTTGACTCGATGTGTCTGCATCGAGTTTGTGTTACAGTATTTCCTTGGCGCCATCTCCTGGTGGCCATATGTAACATTGTGCTTCATGTGGATTATCTAATGATCTATGCATCTTGTGTGTGGGCTCGTTTAAAAGATAATCACCTCCTGTAAGTAATGGTATGTGATATTTTATGTTATGTTTATTTTTCGTGAAGTTATAAGTGAAAATGTGGCATATAAGCAACACCAACATAATTGTCAAAGATATACACTTAGCTATAATTCGCTATATTTTGTCAGTGAGTAAAACAAATAGACTGAATGTATTCTACTTTTTGAGAGCTTTCCAACAATAAATGACACATGGCTATTTGATGAGTTTGATGTTTTTACTGATTGCAATAATATGTACAGTGCATTTTTTTTAATTATTTATTTGTTTTATAAATTATCAAAACGAACACTTCTGATTTGTCTGCCAATTTAAAAGCACTTGTTCAGTTTTGGTCATAATGCCTGCATGCACTGGAAAGTGGAGATTCTAGTCTTTCAAACGATACCTATTTTGTGTTCGTCGACGCAGTAGTTATTAATATTTTGACAATTTCTTTTTTTTCTCGCCAGAGGGCCCAACCAAGCTTAAAGGGTTAAAAATAAAGACATACAGTATGAGCTCCAAGGTTGTTAAATGATGGTATACTGTATGCTTCTGTTGAAGCCATCATTCCACACTATTTCAATTTAATAAAAAACAACAAAAATCCAACATCGCAACAAAAGAGCCGTGCAGCAACCGCCCACATCCACGATGCACTGTGAATGATGCAATCAAATCTGTCTCCATACATTCTCAAACTACTTATTTATTTGTATTTATCTGTATATTTTGCAATAAACATATTAATAAAATATATTGTTTCTTTATTTATAAACAACTTTATATCGATAGTTTTATATTTTTCCAATGTTTTTAATTCAATTATATAATTTGCTATGCTTAATGGTATTGTAGTCAAAATCCCTCATCCCTCATGAACAATGCTAAGTACACAGTCTTGTACCTTTGTCTTTTTGTCAGATTTTCAAATACTTTTTTGCTTCAAATTAAAGTTTGTAATGTTGTGATTTGCCTCAGAGCAGGTTGGTTTGGTTCATGGCTTAGAAGTCTTTTATGAAGTTCTTTCTGAAATCCCTAAGGGAAAAATAAATGGGGAAAACAGCTTGGAACCAAGACGGCTGAAAAAGTGGGCAGGTATTGTTGTGCACTACACTGAGAAAAAAACAAATAAAATGTGTTGTTAAGTAAATATAGCAGAAAAGATAAAATACGTTCTATATTGAATAAGTTAGTTTAAGTGTGAACTTGAAAATATTAAGTAAATTCTACATTTGTACTTAAATTATCTAGCTTATAAGATAATAATATATCATGTTTGTTTATTATCTTTACAATGTGTCATCATGTATCGATCCTAAAGTTAAAAAAAACTTGTCATATTTATTCACTCATTTGAGTACATTTCAAAGGTAAATAAAATAAGTAAATTTTACTTAACTTTTCAAAGCTTGTGTTCCCAGCATGCACCGGACTTAAATAATAAATATGCTTGCATGGTTTCACTGTTTGCAAGTTTATTTAAACCATTTTTATTGTTGATTTTGCTGTTATATTTGGTAACTTCTTGTTTTGTAAAGTCTTAAGTTTGTTTACTACTCAAAATTACCTGTTCATGATCAAAAGAAATTACCTTTTGATTGTTACCATTATCGTGTTTTGCACACCAAGTGTGGAGGTCTGCAAGCGCAGCCCTGTATCTTGTTCAATAGCCTGTAATGCAAGGTGATGTTGTCTAGTAGCTTCCCTGTGAAGGGCTTTCGTATATCATGTGGTACATGATTAAACATGTGTTTGTAAGGAAAGTTCAAAATGTGAAATGTTCCAATAAAATGTTCAATAAAATTTTACTTAAAGTACACCAGATTTGTAAGTGAAAGTTACTGTAAATGATTAAGATAAAATTACTCACTTGAATGTCATGAAGTAGATTTTACTTAATTTTATATCATTAAAATGTACTTATAAAAACTGTGTGTAAAAATTGTGAAATGAAAATTAAGTAAATATTACTAGTCATTTATTTTCAGTGTATATAAGCCAGTTTACATGTCTCTATTCACCACCATTAAAAAATAAAAGAATTGCTTTTATTGACATTTAAATACCATGTTTTCACAGTATATGCAGTCTTGTTCATTCTTTAATATGAATTGTGTCTTTGTCCCTGCTTTATCTGTTCAACCCTGTTATGCTAAAATAATTTTAAAATGTCTCTGACATTATATGTGAGGTGAGTCTTATCGACCTTATCTTTTGACGGTTCAAACAGCAGTACATATCTATTACATATACACTCACTGAGCACTTTATTAGGAACATTATGGTCTTAATAACGTGCCCGACGTGGTCTTCTGCTGTTGTAGCCCATCCACCACAAGGTTCAACGTGTTGTATGTTCCGAGAAGATATTCTTCTCACCACAATTGTACAGAGTGGTTATCCGAGTTACTGTAGCCTTTCTTTCAGCTTGAACCAGTTTGGCCATCTCTGTTGAACTCTCTCATCAACAAGGTGTTTCTGTCCACAGAACTGTTGCTCATTGGATGTTTTATGTTTTTGGTATCATTCGGAGTAAACTCTAGAGACTGTTGTGCGTGAAAATCCCAGGAGATCAGCAGTTACAGAAATACTCAAACCAGCCCATCTGGCACCAACAATCATGCCACGGTCCAAATCACTGAGATTTTTTTCCCCTAATCTGATGGTTGATGTAAACATTAACTGAAGCTCCTGACCTGTATCCGTATGATTTTATGCACTGCACTGCTGCTACACGATAATCACATGAATAAGTCGGTGTACAGGTCTTCCTAATATAGTGCTTGGTGAGTGTCTTTATCTGTACTTTATTCATATCAGTGGTTACACTTAAACTAGCCTCGTTAGGCTCAATATTTCAACTCAGTTATGGAAAACAAAAATCCCCATACTTAATTTCCTCTCATGTCATAAACACTTCTTGACTCAAACGTAATGACACCACTATGTCACAGAGCAACACAACACAGTTAAACAGCACACAAGACACGTGGCAAACTAATTGGACACACTCGGTGCAGGGAATTGTAGTAATTTCTCATTTCGATAAAACAATGCTGACAGGCTCAGATGCCAACATTTTGAGGAGCGTATTCTACAACATACGCTTCCAATTATGTACAATTTTCAGAGGCTGTCTTTGAACACTCTGTTGAACTTTGATAACTTCACACCGAAACATACATTAATAACTTCGTAATGAAACGCATTAAACTGAACTAAAACAATTAAGTAAAATAAAAATCAAAAACTCCATATTTTTGTCCTTTACTTGAACTACTGTAAGGCTAATAGTGGGTTTTCTGCATAGTTTTACTACAGCGACAAGTAAAGGGGAAGTTTAACTTCAAGAAACATAATGACGGGTAAGTTTGAAAAAAATATGTTAAGAAATTAATTCAACAAAACTAGAATTTTAATTGCCTGAGAACATATGACCTTATATTAACAGAAACAGAAAGCCATCGATTGGAATCGCTACTTCTCTGAAGCTCTGCTTCAATTATTGAACTGAAGAAGAAAACGCAATGACCAATCACACATTACATCATTATCTGGGTCAAGACGATCCCTTCTGAAGTACAGCACTGCTTCAATTTCAAAAGGCTGCCCGAGAGAATGAGAGATATTAAAGATTTTTCAGTGAAAGTCTTTTAAAAAGTCAGTGGCTGATTATTAAAACCCTTAATTTACTGTTCGAGCCTCTGAATCTACTGTAATTCTGACAAAATCAGGTCACTCTCTTCATGTCAAGTCTTGCTAAGTTCTGTCCACAAGCCAAAAGAGCAACTGTCTTCAATTAGAAAGTTAAATCAAAAAGTACAACTTTTAATCTTAAGAGTTTAGGATAAAAAAAGAATGAATAGGGTAGTATAAACTAGTTTAAAGCTTATTATAATTATACAGACTAATTCTAACCCAAACCCTTAACTTGTTAGATTTTTTTATGCATTTAAAATAAATAAATAAATCATATTTGAGAATGTCCCCAAATGTCTCCAAAGGGAGGTTATGTCATATTAGACTAACATCTGTGGACAAATTTGTCTCCAAATACTAGCTAAGTACACCCACCCACACAAAGTGTGAAGCCAGGCCAGTGGACAGTGATGGATCTTATTCATTTTAATGCCGGCTTCTGTGCTCCTGCATTTGCTATTTGACAACATCCAACTACCACCCATCAGTGAGAGCATGGCTGCCATCCCGCTACAGAAAATACCTGATTCTCGCCACTGCCCCCACAGTTTCTCCCTACCTATCATTCTCCTCTTCTTTCTCTCTCTTTCCTTATTTCAGCCTTGTACTGGACATTCTCTCTGTCTCTCTCGCTCTCTCTGAATGCTGCATCAAAGGATAGTTTGCCGTTCCTAGGGTCAGAAATTATTCTGAGCAAAGAAAGTGGCAAAAATGCCCTAGATATTTAAAATTTGGGGGCCCAAAATGTCCATGGAGTGAATTTATGTTTAAATCTTTTGTCTTACATTTAATAAATATTTCACAATATTCTGTTCTATGTCTATCTTTTTTAAATGTTTAGCATGGCTTTGTCCGTCTGCAGACACTGTAGTGACCTGTAGCTGTGGTAGATGGGGTAGATGGATGTTCTGGAGTGTGGTTGAAAACTTTGATTATTTTTGCAGTTTCATTTAGTGGTGCTAGAAATAACACACTTCAACTTAAAAATTAGTAGCCACAAATTTTGAAATTGAGAATTTATTTCAATTGACTGATGGAATTTATGCATTTCACATAAATTAACAACACACTGTGTACACACTATAGTGCTTTTTTGCTGTCTTTTGTTTCCATAACAGAAAGATGCAGTGTTTTGTCTGGTAGGTGAGGCGCCTGCATCTAACTGGAAACTTTTCCACAGTGGAAAAGATACTTTCGTACATTGGGATCACTCAGGCCAAGTCCACACCAATACATTTTTGTTTGAAAACACATCTTTTTCTCCATGCTTTGGCCTTCCGTCCACACTGAGATGCTGTTTTTGACAGCAAAAACTGAGCTTTTCGAAAACACTCTCCCAAGAGGATACATTTGAAAACGCCATCTTCGCGTTGTAGTGTGGACGGGGAAGTATTTGTTGTCATGTGACGCAGTCATGTGATCCATTCAACCCAAAACAATAGAGATGGTGGCCCACACTGTAGCTACATTATTGTGCCTGTTATGCAAATTAATATGCAAGGACTTCAGTTTCATTTCAACACCATCATCCCAGCTCTCCTATGGAATAAATCAATCCAGCTCTCTGGTCCCACGTCTATCTGTCAGTGGATCACCAGCTTTCTGATGGACAGGCAGCAGCTATTGAGACTGGGAAAATACACCTCCAGCACATGTACGATCAGCACAGTGGAGATGATAGTGGACTTTAGGAGGAACACCCCAACATTGACCCTGCTTACCATTCTAAACAGCACTGTGGCAGCAGTGGAGTCATTCAGGTTCCTGGGCACTACCATCTCACAGGATCTGAAGTAGGAGATCCACACTGACTGATTGTGAAAAAGGCCCAGCAAAGGTTGTACTTCCTTCGCCAGTTGAGGAAGTTCAACCTGCCACAGGCGCTGCTAATCCAGTTCTACTCAGCAGTCATTGAGTCTGTCCTCTGCACTTCAATAACTGTCTGGGGTCTGGGTAGCTCAGCAAGTAAAGACACTGACTGCCACACCTGGAGTTGCAAGTTCAAATCCAGGGCATGCTGAGTGACTCCAGTCAGGCTTCCTAAGCAACCAATTGGCCCGGTTGCTAGGGTGGGTAGAGTCATGTTAAGTTAACCTCCTCGTGGTCACTATAATGTGGTTCTTGCTCTCAGTGGGGTACATGGTGTGTTGTGTGTGGATGCCGCGGAGAATAGCGTGAGCCTCCACATGCGCTAGGTCTCCGTGGAAGCACGCTCAACAAGCCACGTGATAAGATGCGCAGATTGACTGTCCCAGATACGGAGGCAACTGAGATTTGTCCTCCGCCACCCGGAGTCACTATGCCATGACGAGGACCTAGAGCGCATTGGGAACTGGGCATTTCAAATTGGGGAGAAAAAGGGGAGAAAAAATAAATCAATATATAATAATAATAAATAAATAAATAAATAAATAACTGTCTGGTTTGGTTCAGCTATGAAATCGGACATCAGAAGACTACAAAGGACAGTTCGGACTGCTGAGCGGATTATTGGTTGCCCCCTGCCCTCCCTTCAAGAACTGTACACTCCTAGAGTGAGGAAAAGGGCTGGTAAAATCACTCTTGACCCCACTCACCCAGCCCACTACCTTTTTGAACTGTTGCCTTCTGGCCGGCACTACAGAGCACTGAGCACCAGAACCGTCAGGCACAAGAACAGTTTTTTTTTTCCCTCAGGCTATCCATCTCATGAACAGTTAACACTATACTATAATTACGTGCAATACACTGCCCAGTCAATCATATTATTTAACATATCCTACCTCTTCTGCATTACATTCCCTTGCACTGTATTTAACAGATTTGTATTTGTACATCCAATATGTATATTTTTGTCTTATTGTGCATTTCTATATATACTCATATTTCTATTCGCTCTTTATTTTTATTCTATTTTTTTATTATTATCTCTGTCTTGTTGTTGTATTGTTTGGGCACTGGAAGCTTCTGTCACCAAGAAATATTCCTTGTATTTGGAAGCATACAGGCAATAAAGTCTCTATTCTGATTCTGATTCTGAAATAGCCGACGAAAGCTTTGCGGGTTCCGCACATAAATGCGTGGGAACTTCTGCGTCTGTGGTTGCACAATGTTGACTATGTGAGTGGCCAGAACACATTCACACAACAGATCGACAGATGCACACGGGAATCCACAGGCAACAGATCCACATGGGATCAATTTACAAATCCATGCACCAGAAGATCACAAATATATGTTTTTTTTTGCTCAGAATACTATCCACAAGTACATAAGTGTATGTGTAATTGAATGCACAAATTAATGCTGAGCCATTTGTACTGATATTCTTCTTCGAAAATGTCTGTTCTGCAGTCTTGACACACACGCACGCAATGCTGGGGGCGTGGTTTAGTGTGGCTGATAGCAAATGCCGAGTATTTAAAATGAAGGGAAATATCCAGTAGATTTGGCTATTATTATTTTTATTTTTTATTTTTTATTTTTTTAACAAAAAGAAAAAAAGAAAAAAATGTCTTTAAAATGTTCAGTTTCGACCAATAATTTTAATTTTTCAAGTGTAATGTGGTTATAGATTACAGAGATATAATCTCTATGATCAGAAAACAGACCCATTTTCAACTGCCATTACTTAAGTCTACTAAGAAAATAATGTGTCACATAATCCTTAAGAAATCATGTCGTTAGCATTCATGGTACTAAAATAACATTTCTTTTTGTTAAAATGGTTCAAATGGCTCATTTTTATTTAGTTACTTTTCAGTAAAATTACTTTACACTTGCACGTCAAATTTCTGTTTTAAAAATAACCAAAAAGAAACATATTTCTCCTCAAATTCATCTAATGTTCTTTTGAGAGATGAAGGCTTTTCATTCACTTTTGTGACTCCTCACAGGTCCAGGCTTTAATTAACAGTATATGCCAAACAGTTGCATTGCTGCAAGTAGAGGATTCTTGGATGAACAGAAAGTTTGAAGAATACATAATTTATTTAAAAAGAAATAGCCAATTGTTACATTATAAATGACGGCCATTTCCACCACTGCTTGTACATGGAACACTGATTTTTTGCATGCACAATAAGGAGATTTATGCATTTTAGTACATTTTAGTGTGGATGAGCAACTTGTGGAAAGTGCTTGATAACGGAAGTGTGGACGGAGAGAGTTTCGAAAACGAAAACACCATTTTCATATGTATCTGGATTAATGTGCACGTAGCCTCAGAATTTGTTCTTTGATCTTTGCTTTTTGTGTGTGTGTGTGTGTGTGTGTGTGTGTGTTCTGTATTGTGTGTGTTATTGTCTCACCACCTCATTTCTGAGAGTGTGCTTTTAGCATTGTGGCTGATTTATTGGTTTTATTTGACAAAAATAAAATATTTGACAAAACGTGTGTGTGTGTGTGTGTGTGTGTGTGTGCGCGTGCATGCTTGTGTGTGTTTTGCACTCTGGATGTTTTATAGCCTCACCCTTTAATTTCTAGGTGTGTTTTTTCTACATTGTGGCTGATTTATTGATTATATTTGACAGATAAACAAATATACACTACCATTCAAAAGTTTGGGGTCACTTGCCTAAAAAGTTTCTCATGATCTTAAAAATCTTTTGATCTGAAGGTGTATGCTTAAATGTTTGAAATTAGTTTTGTAGACAAAAATATAATTGTGCCACCATATTAATTTATTTCATTACAAAACTAAAATTTAATTTATTTTTCTGTTTTTTTAGTGGATGACTTGGACCAAATAATTAAGAAAAGCAGCCAATAAGTGCCCAACATAGATGGGAACTCCTTCAATACTGTTTAAAAAGCCCAGGGTGATACCTCAAGAAGTTGGTTGAGAAAATGTCAAGAGTACATGTCTGTAAATTCTAGGCAAAGGGTGACTACTTTGAAGATGCTAAAATATAACACAATTTTGATTTATTTTGGATTTTTTTTTAGTAACAACATAATTCCCTTATTTCCATTTCTATTACCCCATAGTTGTGATGACTTTACTATTATTCTAAAATGTGAAAAAAATTAAAAATAAAATAAAGAATGAGTAAGTGACCCTAAACTTTTTAACAGTAGTGTAAATATGGTCTTTCGCATTAATTTTCGGTCAATTTTGACCACAAAGACAAAAGGTATCGTTTCTTTTACTTTTCTTTTTTTTTTTTACGACCACTTAGACTTATCAAATCATGCCCAAACATTTTTTGTATGTTCAGATGGTAAGTGGAGGAAGTGTCACCAATCTGTGTACCCCTCAGATAATTTTTCTTTTTTTTTTCTTTTTTTTTTTAACAGCAAAAGTGTTTCCGGTCAAAAATGATCGAAGAATAAATAAATGTAATGTCTAAGACTAGTTGGTACACAGCAGTGATCCAGCATCAGTTTAAAGTTTGATGAAGGGAACATAACCAACTATCCTCATGCTTATTGGACAGACAGATAAGAGCGACCTTCAGTTTGGGCGATCCTGAAGGTGACGGGTGACCTTGATTGGGAAGAGTGAGAGAGGATGATTGTTATGTGTGTGAAGGGACAGGAGCTCAGCGTGAGGTCTGTGATTGTGAAAGCACTAGAAGCAAGATGCACAAATCAACTCCACACAAATGCTAATAAGTCCTGATTTGAACTCAGCAGTGTGTTGTGGTGTGTGTATGTGAGTGTGGTTATCACTTTGTGTTTCATACTCATCACTGTTTCCTATGCCACTATCTAAAGCGGCACAGCAAAAGAAATTATATTTTACCCTAGCTGTGAGTTTGTAGTCTGAATTGAATGTGATAAGAGAGAAAGACTGGGCCTGCAAAACAACATAAAGACAATATGTAGACAACACATCTTTCTATTGTGTTGTATTCACTGACTGCATGCAAAAACAAATGTATGATTCATAAACAAATGACTCTTATGAGCTGGTACTTTTAATGAATTGGTTAAAACGGCTCACAAATGCAAAAGTTATCGGTTTAAATAATTCTAACGAATTACTCACTGAATCCATCAGAGTAGCTACTGATTTAACATCTGACTCACTGAATAAATGTTTAATATGACAACATGTAGGTAAAGATATACAGCATATTCACAAAAGAGTTTTGTCATTTAAGAAATAAATAACACATAAATAAAAACTTTCATTTTTATATTAAACATTTTTATTTGAAATTATATTCACCCTTTGCTATATTGAAAGCACAACAACTACACATTATATGATGTTTTTCCTTTTGAATTCCATTGTTTTGTTTTTTTGTAAATGTACAGTAATTTAAAATCAGATGATTGAAACACACTCCAAAAAAGTTAAGACAGGGGCAATTTAAGACTAATAACAATTTGACGAGTTGAAATAACAAGGTTATGTGAAACAGGAGATGTTAAACAGGTGAGGCAAAACAGCCTAGTCCTTCAAGAGCAAGGATCATTCAAGACTTATCAATTTGCCAACAGATGCTTCAGAAAATAATCCAGCACTTTGAGAACAATGTTCCCCAAAGAAAAATGGAAGGATTTTGGGCAATACAGTGCACAATATAGTTAAAAAATTCAAGGAACCTGGTCAAATCTCGGTGCATAAAGGGCAAGACAAAAACCACTTCTGAATGTGTGTGATCTCTGATCCCTCAGACGTCATTGTCTTAAAGAATGGCATTCATCTGTAATGGATATCATGAACATGGGTTTGGGATTACTTTAGTAAGCCTTTGTTAGTCAACACCATTCGCCGCTGCATCCACAGATGCAAGTTAAGACTTTACTATTCAAAGCAGAGGCCCTACATCAACACTGTCCAGAAGCGCTGCTGACTTCTCTGGGCTCTGTCTCATCTTAGATGGAAAGTAGAACAGTGGAACCGTGTTTCTTGGTCCAACGAGTCCACATTTCAAATAGTTTTTGAAAAACACAGCTGTCGTGTTCTCCAGGCCAAAGAGGAAAAGGGCCATCCAAGCTGTTATTAGCGTCAGGTCCAAAAGCCAGTGTCTGTATGGGCCAGAGGTGTGTCAGTGCCCATGGCATGGGTAACTCACACATCTGTGAAGGCACCATTAATTCAGACAGATATGTAAAAATTATATTGCCATCCAGTATGTCTTTTCCAGGGACATCCCAGTATTTTCCAGCAGGACAACACCAAACCACATACTGCCTGGATAACAAGTGCATGGCTGTGTAAGCAGAGAATGTGGGTGCTAGATTGGCCTGCCTGCAGTCCTGACCTGTCTCCAATTGAGAATGTGTGGTGCATTATGAAGCACACCATATGGCAATGAAGACCCCATACAATTGTGCAGCTAAAGACCTACATGATGGATGATTGGGGGAAAATTCCACTTTCTAAATGTAACAAAATTGCGTCTTCAGTGCCTAAATGCTTAATAAGTGTTATTAGAAGAAATGATGTTTCACAGTGGTAAACACTTGACTGTCCCAACTTTTTTGGAGCGTGTTGCAATCATCTGATTTGCAATTACTGTACATTAAAAAACAAAAAAAAATTCACAAGGTAAAACATCATATAATGTGTAGTTGTAGTGCTTTCAATATAGCAAAGGGTGAATATTATTTACAAATTACTAATTTTTGTTTTTATTGACATTTTTTATACTGTCCCAACTTTTTCAGAATTGGGGTTGTAAAAGTCAGAGATTTTAACATTAACTCAAACATTTCTCATCAAATTCTTCCAAGACGACATTACCTGAGTTATACTATCCACATTGTATAGCTCTATACTTTTACTGTACGTCAACAATTGTCTCATTGTATCTACTTTTCTTTCTCCTAAGACATTTTAGAAGAAAAATCTGCGACAAAGTACCTTAAAGAAACATAACCGAGAACTGCATCAAGTCTCCTGAGCTTTGATTGAGCAAACTCTGAGCAATAACATTTTCCTCCGGGAAACACACACAAATCCAATCCACTTTAAACGTGAGAGTGTGCGGTCACAGACTGCCATCAGCTCATTTCCATAAGCAGTCATCATTCCCCATTTCATCTCATCTTCCTAACGCAGCGGCTTCAAAGCGCCTGCCATATATTCTTTAGAAAGATAAGTGTTAGATTACACTTTCAGATGTTATGACTCACCGAGGACAAAAAAAAAGAAAAAAGAAAAAGAAAAAAAGAAACATAAACAGACATCCAAACGATTGCGTTCGGGGAAAGAGATGGGGACGGAAGAGATGCCATTTGAAACTGATATTTTATGTTTCATAGAGCCATCTCTTATCAGTATAAATCAGCATGAGCATTTCAGCAGTCAAATTGCTTTCGATCGTAATCCGCCCATCACACCCCTCATGTCACTCACTCGCTCTTTCTCTCTCTTCGTCTCCTGTGGCTGTCTGATAAGAACTACTCACTTTAATTCACTTTTCTGCAGTCAAACTTCCCTGTCTCAGCACAGTACTGAATTCTGTCTGTCAGTCACACACACTGGGGCTCTTTTCATCTTTATGCAGGGAGAAAAACTGAATTCGGAGCTCTGTACCATATAATGTAAGAAAGACAGGGAGCAAAACCAAACTGCAGCACTTTTTTTGGCGTTTTCACACTATAGTAGCTTTTGGTGCAGACCCAAGTCCATCTGACATTTTGATACAACTTTCATAATAATTTTAAATCCTTTTTTAAGTTTAAACTGAGTCAAAATCAACTGTCATTAGCTGCTTTTCCACTATCGGGCCAGTGATAGCCAGGGATATCAACTGGTCAGCCGGGGATTATGTCATCATACTCAAGCTGAGGTATCAGACTTTGCAGACTAGCTAGCCCTTGAAATGAACACAGTTTGTACTGTGCCAGCACCAGCTAAGGAGTTTCAAATTAATAGTAAAATAATGTTTCAAATGGACCATTCAATAAATTAAAAATATGTAAATTGGAGGGAGTTGGTTATATGATTAATCTGAAGGATTCATGAGACTCGGCCTAACCCTTTAGAGCTCTTATATATCATCAAAACAAGAAACGCACAGTTTTAATACAATCAGTTTTATTTTCAAAAAGATAAGAATAACAGACCCACATTATATTGGGTGGCCTTAACTACTATGTACTTAACCATTTGACACAATGTACTTATTATGTACATACATGTTGTTGCATTGTAATTACATTTAAAGTACTTGCATTTAATAACATTTTGCTAACTTTACCCCTAACCCTAACCCAACCCTTACCCCTAATCCTAACCCTAACCCTACCCTTACTCCTAAACCTACCCATACCTCAACCTCAGTAGCAGCAAATGTGGGCATTTTGCAGAACAACATGTAGTTAAACAGTAAATACATAGTCTTGTATGTATTTAATGTTAGTGCATAGTAGTTAAGGCCACCTTATATAAAGTGTGACCAGAATAACTAACAAAACTACAAAATGGTACTAATCTGCTAAAATAATAATATAAATGAATAGGTAAATAAAAGTGCATAGGATGGAAAGATGCAAGTGGTTGAACTGGATGTAGCAATGGCAAAGTATGACTATTATTTTATGGAAAAAGATAAATTGTCATTTCTCTGTTAATTAATAAGGTGAAAACCTTATTTCTATATAAACAAGTAACAAAAAAATTATTTGCAAGACATCTGATACACAGGTTATGCAATTTAAAGAACATTAGAAAATCATTAATGGATAGTATACACTAATGCCAAGGTCTCTGGAAAGAGGTTTAGTAATGATATTTATGTTTTCCTTGGTCGACTGATGAGTTCAGTGATAGCAACTTCCACTGAGACTCAGGGCCACGTTACAGTGGGGAAGGAGCTGGATTCCGTTTTAACAGCCTTGGACATGAAGAAACTGAGGAATGCTGATCTCCTGGAAGCATTGAGAGGGTTCTTGCAATCTGGAACATGCAGATATACAGCCCTTATGTCGGTACAAGATTCATCATCTGGAACACGCAGATGCACAAAACTTGAAGAGAGGTCAGAGCTAAACCTTGTCGCTGTAGTTATCTCCATGGTATAGGCAATTGCAATAATCTCTTGTAGTGAGACTTGGTACTTGGTCGATCTTCTTCTGTCTCTCGGATGGACACTAAGAGTTTTGGATGATCTGTTATCCTCTCTCTCTCATGGACTTAGCATGTTGTATGGTTTGCATTCTGTCACATCTCCTACCACTCAGGCCAGAGATTCAGAATTTTCATTATTATTCTGTTATTGACCCTCTCTCGTAGATTGAGACCAGAACAAAAGTGTGGCTATTGTAAGGATGCTTTATACCTTCCTTATGAGGAGGAGATTTCAGTTTGGCACTTCTTGTTTCAGGGTTATGATTGGCTGCTGATATTGGAGGGGGCCCACACAGTGTGGCTCACCCTCCCTTCGCTGTGTGGAACATTTGCATATTTTAAAGTACATAGTTAGAACAATGTCTTTAAAGTCTCATCTATTCATTGTTCCTTTTTCAAACCGCTTCAAAAAACCTCTTGGCATTTTTCTGAAGATATAGTGACCAAACATGATATTGAAAGATTAAATATTATGCATGCATTCATATATACCTTAATAGTTCAGATCGTGTGAACTATTGTGTTAATCAAACAACCTCAATTTACATAAACAGTTCAGTGAACAAACATGGAGTAGATGTTTTGCAGTTGAAGTCCATTTTAGGAGTAAAGTTTGTGTGTAAAGATTTGTTTTTGCGGCTTCTTTGTTTAAGCCTTTTCTACCACATGGGACGTAAACACTGCCTCTGGAATTTTTATGACTATCTTAGCTAGGATGGATATTTCAGATTTTGGTGCTGGAATATCAGTCATGAACCAATAAGAATTCTCATTTCATGTGTAGGTTGTTACTTCCTTGTGAGGGGTGTCTGGTAGTTGTCTGAGCAGCTTATCTGATGACTGTGCTTGACATTTGTTTGTGTTGGTCCTGCCATGATCCAATCAAAACTGAGCCACTCTTCTTTGCCTTGAAAGTTAGGCCACACTCTGCCAACTGGCTCCTAGAATGTCATCTGGTCCAGTTGTCCACCACAATCCCCAGTTGGCCTTCTTTGGCCCAAGGGTTTTTAGTGGGTCAATGCGCTTGGCGGTTGGCCCAGAGAAAGCCCAGAGGAGGCAGAATAAAGCCCCGGAAGAGACAGTGGGAGCACAACTGGCCCTGGCACGCACTAGCTAATTTTGCCCGATAGTGGAAACGCAACTAATGTATTAAAAAGATGGACAAGGATAGTCATTAAAACATCTAATTTTGTGACCCTACATAAAGTACTAAAAAAAAAAAAAAAAAAATTAATTTTAGATTATCAATTCCGTTAAGTTATAGAAGTAAAACGAGAGGGGCAAAAACATGAGTATAAAAGTGAAGCAAACAACGGTTTCCATGTTTGGTCATTATAAAGCTACAGTGATGCAACTACTCACAGTGGCTCTCATGTTAATAACTTAAAACATACAGTGGTTTAAGGCCAGATAATACAATGTATAAAAGAGACATGTGGGGGTGGAATCAAACTCAGGTTTGAACTAACTAATCACAGCAAGGGTAAAAACTGCGTTGTATGTGTGCTTTTGAAACTTTTATGTAGTTTTAACCCACAAAAGGATGCTTAAAAAGAAAAGAAACCACTCTTTCATAAAGTATAATTTAGGCAGTATTTAGATGTTCTGCCTTTATGCTACTTTTCTTAGTTTTTCTTTCTTTGGCACAGTATAACATTTGTACTACTGTTTTATCAGAAGGAATAGAAGTGTTACATGCTATGGATGTTAGACAACTAACCTCTCCCCTCCCTGGGACCCGCCGAGCCACGATGAGCTGGATCATGCCTCTCTTGTTGCCCTCTATGGACATGGACTTGCGAAGAGTCTCCATTGCTTCCTGGTTTGTCTTTTCCAGTAAAGATTCCCCATTTACTGCTATCAGCTTGTCATTTACCCTCAACCGCCCATCCTGTGATCACATATACATAGACCATGAGTATATTTGAGTTACAAAAACCATCTTGGATCTGAATATGAAAAAATGTGTTAGTGATGGGTCTTGTAGCCAATCAGATGGCAGCTGGTTACCTTGCAAGCAGCTCCTCCAGTGATTATAGACTTGACGAAAATACCCAAGTCAGCATGGCTCTCTTTAGATCTGTTGCCCTTGACGCTGACCCCTAACCCTGCTGAGCCTGAGTCATTGAGAGGAATTTCAAAGGTCAAAAACTCTCGTGTTCCATCCGGGGTCAAAATTAGTTCATCTTGTTCTGCTTTCTACAGAAACAAAAGAGGAACACCAAGACAGTATTGAAAAGTTAAGATACAACAAAGTACATAAAGGTATTAAAAGGTATCAAATATATGATGGAGTGGTTAAAAAATAATGTACAATAGCTGGTAAATTAATGTAGAATTGCTGGATGACCTGGTTTCTACCTGTAGACCAGGGGTGTCAAACTCGGTTCCTGGAGGGCCACAGTCCAGCAGAATTTAGCTCCAACCCTAATTAAACACACCTGAAGTAGCTAATCAAGGTCTTCAGAAGTGCTTGAAGATTACAAGGAGGCATTTTGGAGCAGGGCTGGAACTAAACTCTGCAGGGCTGCGGCCCTCCAGGAACTGAGTTTGACACCCCTGCTGTAGACCATCTTTGTTAGAGTTGGTAGATCACCTGGGACCACCTCGGCAGTCATAAGCTAATATATATATATATATATATATATATATATATATATATATATATATATATATATATATATATATATTTTTTTTTTTTTTTTTTTCAGCTGGGAAGTGATTAAATGGACAATCCATTGGGGGAAAACTATTTTGTATATCACTTCCAAGCATTATATATAAAATTAATGTTTTGTAAGAATGGCACTCACGCACACACACACACACACACACACACACACACACAGTGGCTAAATAATGCCAAGTGATTGGCTTCAGCCCAGGTGCAGAGAGCAAGGAGGCAGGAGACGTGTTATAGAGATTCAGCCAAGCGTTCAGGTGAGGCCCCTATCTTCCATTCCTTTCATATTACACCTCACACACACCATCATCCCATGCCAGAGCAGTTGCCATGGCAACTCAGGTGGCTCTCAGCAGACAATAGCAGCTCTCGGGTTAAGAATCAACAACCAGGTGAAGACGCTGGAAAGAACACATGCAATGCTTTCAAAGATGGCCACTAACACACTATTGCCCTGATTTACTAAATAACTGGTGCTAGTTTGCTTGTGAAATCTATGAAATTGTGTGTGCACATCGTGGGCATTTTGCGGGTGATTTACTAAGAAAAATCACGCAAATAACTACACATGCAAATATGTTGGACACACCCTCTAAAAGAAGGCTTTTGCATGTGGTACTTGCACCAAATGCAATTACAGTACAGCTCTCACTAAATACTATTTTATTTCTATTCAATATGGCATTTATATGTTTATTTATAGGATTGTATGATATCATCCTAAAATCCCTGCTATTTAACAAGTGTAAGATTAGTTGATGAGAATAACATTCTTCACTTGAAATGTTCATAATTGACATGAAAAAACAACATTATGTACACGTTAAGCCATCGTTCCACTGATGTATACTTAAATGAAATCTGAATTTCAAACCGCTATTATCTTGACCATGGCAAAGTTAGCTGCACACCAGAGAGACAAGGAAAGCTGCGCGGTACAGAACTTGCACTCCCCGTTCGTTTCACGGGATCAAGACAAAACCTGTTTGTCATACAGATGCATATCGGACTGCCTACTGGAAAGAACCACCACTTAAAATATTTAGCAATAATTTGGAAGTTCAAAACAATGTTAAAAACATTAAATAATGATGTAATTTGGGCATAAATTGTTAGTAAGCTTATGCTGTTATCAGTTATGATATTGAGTTTTAAAATAATATATAATGAGTATTCATTTAATTTCACATTAATGTGTGTCAATAAAGGGTGTTCTATATATTATCTGTTCTCAAAGTCTCCTTTTTTTCAAAATGACAGCATGATGCACAGTGCAAATAAATGTAATACCTGCCTTTCATTCGTATTAATCTGCTCTCATAGTTTACGATTCTGAAATTACCTTCAGGTTTAATAAATCACTTTGTGGGTGAAATTTGATTCATTTGCATCTAGACCGCCCTGTATTATGCGCATTTGGAGGCATGCCTCTAAAATACACATTCATGTCTGAGAAACACACAAAAATTGCCAAGACGTACTATTTTGGACATCTGAAAGACGCAATCTTTAAAAGACTACGTTAGTAGATCAGCTTGGACCTTTTTTTTAGCGTGCTATCAAGTTTGCATATGTTTTTATACATGCAAACCTTTAGTAAATCAGGGCCTATGTGATGCTCAACTGGCCATTTACTTCCTGTCACACCGACAACAAGTGCACAAAAACAACAACATCCTTTTTTAGACTGACACCATGAAGTGGCTCTCATTCGCTCGCTCTCTTACGGCCAGAGAGGGTCGAGAGCTGGCAATGATATCCATTATGAATACAAACATGGATGTTTTTGAATGAAGAGCATCTTTGCGATTTTTAGCAGAGCTCCCGGGTTTGACAGATGTGCAGTTTTTTTTTTTCCAGCAGCTCCATGGCAACCGAGAAATATGAGTTCCCAAATATTTCTAGCATTTGGAGAAGTTTCCAGAGAATTTGCTAAAGAAACTGACCCTCATTAATAACACGCATATTTTTATTTATTTGTAGGGCTTTACTGGTTGTTTAGATCAGTGTTACTATCAGAAATAATTAATATTTATTTATTTAGTTATTAATTAATATGTAAATTAATTAATTGAATCTAACTCATTAAAACCTCATATGGGGCTCCAGTAAATGTAGTGCGCTACGTTTTAGGAGCGGGTTTGGTTATTAGCAATAATTAAGAATTATCAAAGATAATTATTAATTATTAAAATCAACAGAACATTGATGAGAATCAAGAAAGAGAGAATTAAGTGACGGCCCCAAAGCCGATTTCGCGATCGTGGGAGAGAAAGCAGCTGTTAGTTTATCACTCAGAAACGCGGTGGACGGCTCGTAAACCGTCCTGCGGTCTTTGATTCTTTAATGGATAAACTCAGTTTGCCGGTCTCACCCGTGATGCGGAAATACACAACAGCCCAATGTGGTTGGACTACAATACAGCAAATCAAATTCGTGATAATTAATACCCTGAGTATTAATAATGAGAGGACATGGCGGTCTGTAAACTGTACAAGCAATAACCTTGAAACACAAGAGTAACACACTATAATATTCTATCTCTGCTCAGACGTAAACCTCTTACTTGAATCGCATGAGGATGCAGAATGTGTCTTTAACTCAGACTCGGTTCCTCAAGGCTTGGGTGATGACGGGAGGCCGTCACTCTGTCGGCGGTCAGTTTGGCTACTGATTCTCGGCGGGCTGGTGGAGAAATCAGCGATGTTGACTTGACTGAAGAGGGAAGAGAAATCTTTTCTCTTCACTTCTGCAGGCAAACGGATGAAGATGTGGATTGCACGGCGGTCTCCTTCGGATCCGTTAGAGTGTCCGGTGGAATACAGAGTAATCTCAACTCATCCAGTGAGATGGAGATTGTATGGCCACAGTTTCAAGTCGGACATTACTTCCTTGTGCCACAAGGCTGCACCTGAGAGCAGCGATGAGCTGCGTCTACACACGGCGAGCAAAGTTGCTGGAAGCAAATCCCGGAAGCATTTCAGAGGTATTTCTACTCCTGATGATGTCATGGTTGAGGGACGTTCTGTTGTGTGCCTCATCCAATAGGAGTTGAGAGTTCGATCCTTTAGTGAGTAAGGCTTCATGGGATTTGTAGTCTGTCTGGGACTCACTATGTTTGATTTTGGCGCGGTTTTTATCAGTAAGATTTATGACTTATGTGGGGGCCTGAGTTAGGTTTTACGACTGCGTTAGAATATAGAATGTATCACTTTATTGATTGTGTCAATCAATCAATCAATCAAATAATCAGACATACAGCGAATTTTCATAGATGTGGCTTGGGTCCTTCTATAATGTAAGTCTATGTGATATTTTCTGCTTGTTTCTCACAAGGTGAAAATCATACATCTGACTGCAAAGAAACCACTCTTGAACTCATTTTGAAAGAGAAAACATGTAAGCAAGTATTACAGGTGGCCAGTGACTGGTGATACAGGTGGCCAACAACTGATTCCTTCAGCTAAGTGGGGTCTTAATCCCAGCACACTCAAGATATGCATCTGACACTACCATCTGAGTAATCTTACCTCTCTCAAGAATCTTGCCCTGAAACACTGCAAAGCCAATGTAACAGTTTATTTGAAGGTCTGAAATTGTGTAATGAACAGCTGGTTCATTTTCAAAAGCATTTACAACACTGTAAATTTCATTCACACACTGTCAGATGAAAGTGCCTCACTTTATTAAACGGCATCCAGCTCAACCCTTTCCATTGTGATCACAAGTAATTGAACACAGTATACAGAGGGAGAAGAGCAGACAGGCCAAATGCCACATGGCAGGACATAAAGGAAGGAAGGAAGGGCAGGGCAGGGCAGGACATAAAGGAAGGAATGAAGGAAGGAAGGACAGGGCAGGACATAAAGGAAGGAAGGAAGGACAGAAAGGAAGGAAGGAAGAATAGATGGAGGAAATAAGGAAGGAAGGATGCCGGGAAGAAATAAAGAATTAAAGGCTGATCTGAAAATTGCAACGCTGGCTTTAAACCACTGCAAAGGCTTGAAACAATTAGCATTGTTGAAACTTTCTCACACAAATGGGGCAACGAACAAAGCTTGACTTGCCCCATTCATTGCCCGAATGGGGCAACTAATAAAGCTTGACTTGACTTGACATAAAGGTAATTGGAAATGAATTTAAGAAGCTAAAAGAAATCATTCAAGGATGTAATTGCAAAGAACCCCTGTGCATGAAAAGTATTGTAACACAAATTTCTTTGCCCGCCACCTTCTCATAAAGACTGCATATTAAACACCTCTAACTAAGGCACATTCCAGCCTTTCAGGTACAATTAGACCTGAAGGGCTGAGGAAAAGAGAGAGAGAAAGAGAGATTAGATGAGACACTTAAAGCTTAAAGGGGAAGTGATGTGAGAGAGAAATATCACAGCTCAGCACCTAAAGCAGAGGTGACACGCATAGTTTGAAAAGTCAAGTCAAACACCTCATTTCTACACATTTCTACAAGTAAACAAAAAAAATAAAAAAATAAAAATAAATAAATAAATACAAAGTCAAAAGAAGAAACTGACTTCTGACTTCATGAGTGCATATACGATCTTAAAGCTGATCGGCACACCTACATTTTTGCCGTTACCCCCATTTCACTCTGCATGTATACAGATTGTCAGCTTATTCAATGTGCACATCTATGTTTACACTTTGAAGACCACTTATATAAAAGTGGTTTTCTTGTTTTGTTAGTTTTTAATAACAAGCTGATTTTAACAGTTATCAGCATTTTGTTGTGCATGTAAATGCACAATCACCAAGTGCAATGCAAAGCGTCGGATGCAGTGGTGTAAAGCACGCCGCCACTGGACTCTAGAGCAGTGGAGACGCGTTCTCTGGAGTGACGAATCACGCTTCTCCATCTGGCAATCTGATGGATGAGTCTGGGTTTGGCGGTTGCCAGGAGAACGGTACTTGTCTGACTGCATTGTGCCAACTGTGAAGTTTGGTGGAGGGGGGATTATGGTGTGGGGTTGTTTTTCAGGAGCTGAGCTTGGCCCCTTAGTTCCAGTGAAAGGAACTCTGAATGCTTCAGCATACCAAGAGATTTTGGACAATTCCATGCTCCCAACTTTGTGGGAACAGTTTGGGGATGGCCCCTTCCTGTTCCAACATGACTGCGCACCAGTGCACAAAGCAAGGTCCATAAAGACATGGATGAGCGAGTTTGGTGTGGAAGAACTTGACTGGCCTGCACAGAGTCCTGACCTCAACCCGATAGAGCACCTTTGAGATGAATTAGAGCAAAGACTGCGAGCCAGGCCTTCTCGTCCAACATCAGTGTATGATCTCACAAATGCGCTTCTGGAAGAATGGTCAAAAATTCCCATAAACACATTCCTAAACCTTGTGGAAAGCCTTCCCAGAAGAGTTGAAGCTGTTATAGCTGCAAAGGGTGGGCCGACGTCATATTAAACCCTATGGATTAAGAATGGGATGTCACTTAAGTTCATATGCGTCTAAAGGCAGATGAGCGAATACTTTTGGCAATATAGTGTATGTTAAAAGGACAGCATTGTAGTTCAGACCTAACTGTGCTTGACTACGCCACATGCTCTTAGGAAGCCTTGCTTGTCCAAAAAGTGCTCTAAACTAGCTTGTTTAGAAGTGATGTACAGCAGTACATCACAGCTGAGAAAAAAAGTACTAAACAAAAACAGGTGGCAGCTCTAAACTGCTTCGTGAACAGCAAACAAAAAAGGCTAACAGAACGCTATTGTCTTCCACCGCACTTTGCTACATTAGGTTTAATTATGGCAGTGCTTGGCTCTTCCAATTTGGAGCATGGCACTGTGTGAAAACTGGCACATTTCGAATGCAGCCCATAAAAATGCTCGAGAAGAGTATGACTGCTCATCTACAAACAGTGAAGGAAATGGGGGAAATGTGGAGTAGGAGAGAGTTATTAAAGGGTAAAAGAAACAACCAAAATGGGACAATTTAAGGGGAGTAAAAAGGGTTTGAGCAAGCTATTGAACTTAAGCATGCCAGTCTGGCTAATGGAGAAGAGTTGAGGTAATTTTCACAGCGGGGATGCCAAGCTTAGTGCTTTAAATGACAGAGTGAATCACTTGATGCTTGAGTATCCTAAAAAAATATGGGCACTAGATGATAAAGAGCCTGGGATGAGTGGTTGATGGATGTCACATTTGCAGTTTCGGAGTTTTTTGACCAGCTGTGTCAAGCACAGTGTTTATGCGTACACCTCGAGATATATGAATCAGCTCTGAATCTATTTTCAGACTTCATTTACAATTGCATTTAAAGAGATAGTTCTCCCAAAATTGGGAATTTTGTCATCATATACTCTAACTCATTTTGTTCCAAAACCATAACACTTTCTTTCTTCCGTGGAACACAAAAGAAGGTGTTAGCCTCAGTCACCATTCACTTTCATTGTATGAAAAAAATTATAAAATAAAAAATAGAGCAATGAAAGTAAATAGTGACCTATGTAAACAAAAGTAATACAGGTTTGGGTGAATGGGCGGGTGACTGATTTATCAGAATTGAAATGTTTGGGTTAATTATCCCCTTAATAATCAATGTTGGGGAAAGTTACTTTTAAAAGTAACATTTACATTATTATTTTACTCCTAAAATGTAACTAAATGCAGTGCATTGTCAGGTTTTATGGAAAGTAATACATTAGTTACTTTTCCGTTACTTTTTCTCACCAGTAACTGACTCTTTCTGATAACGTTAGCACTTCGATAACGTTGCCAATGCCATTTTCTACTAGTTGAGCTATGAGAACTACAATTTAACTACTGTAACACCTGTTAATAAGTTCAGACACTATATAGACCCAGTTCTGAACTTTCAAAGACTTCAATAGTAGTTCTCATTGAATAAGAAAAGACATTGAATTAGGAGCTTACAGTGCCACATTTTCCAGGCAACTGAGACAGAGCCAAGGTCCCATTGAACGTGATAATTCATTGGCTGTAAAAAAAAAAAAAAAAAAAAAGCAAGACTGCAAATTTACAAATAGATCCTGATAGCTATCTTGGCTCTGAAACGACTCCGTTCCCATGGTGCAGAGCCCATTTTACTGTCACGACATCTCAAATGAAACACTCTGCATAACAGCTGCCAGAAAGGACAATGACAGCACTGCAGGTCTCGTTTTTACACCTTGTAAGCAGAAGTTGCGGCGTAGTGCGTCATTGTGACTGTAAGTGGAAGGCTTGAAGGTATTAGTCTAACAGACAGATAATTACAGTACATTAGAGCCAGTATTAGATACAGAACACTCTGCCCTGAATAAGAGGATGTTTGTCATGGATGTAGCCATCAGACATTGACTTAATTGTTGAAAGTTTGGTCTAAAAGGTTTGGTTGGGGAAGGTTGAGTATGGACGGGTTGCGGTCAAAGTTATGACAGATGAGACAAACAGGCTATAATTTGGGACAAAACCACATTAAATAAGAAAGGGGCTAATTATATTAATCAACTGGGATACACTCTTGCCTAAACTCTCTCCCTCCACTGGCCATTGCTATGGAAACAGTTAAATGGGTTGCTACACAACAGATGTTGACATCATATGGCATGCATACTGTAGGCATGCAAAGCTTAGAACATTTTTCGACAAAACCCATAATGTATGCTTCTAGGGTCAACTCATCAGTAATCAGAACAGGAAGACAGCTGTCTGCAATCAACATATCCTTCTACAAAGAAGACTAATAGATCTACATCAAAAGAACTGAAGGTGTAGATATGACACAAGCTGTAAAAACCTTGATCAAGGTTTATGAAGCTTCCTGGTTTGATATAGCAGAACTAAAAATAGCAAATTGACAGTTAACACTGTTGATTTGTATCAACAATTGGGCTATGTTCAGAAAATAATACTAATTTAATGTATCCTGAGCAATAGTGTCTACTGCATACAAAATTGTGCACTGTATGTGTGAATGCTTTGTCTAAAAAGTGTGCCTTATGTAGTAACATTTAAATTAACTGGTTTTATTCAATTAAAATGTTGTTTATTTTGAATAAATGTGCTTGATAAATTAGTTTAAAGAAACAAAAGTCATTTTTTACAAGTTAGATCAAGTAAAAATATATTATTGACTTAAAGGTTACCAATGTTTTTACAAACATTTAAAACAGTAGAATGCTACATTGTTGTCACATGAACTCATTACATTGCATGTACATTGCAATATCTTTACCCTTGTCTTTCTAAGAAAATAGGTCTCAAAGAAGATGCCAAAAACTTAATTGTGAAATATAAAATTTTGTTGTGGGATCCAGTATTCCATGCAGTTGCTCTGGTCACATATTATAGATTTTCGCAAATGCAGTAGGTCATTGTTAATCCAATTTGTGTAAAAATATATACATTTTGACAGTCCAAATAAATAAATGAATACATATAAAAAATAAACATAAATAAATAGAAAACCAAATAAATAAATAGATTTTTTTTTTTTTTTTTTCTAAAATAAAAAGTATTTAATTTTTGGTGTTCTAATCAATTAAAAATTCAAAAAGCACATGCTACAAATTATGGCTTATATCACTTCAGGTTCATCCATCACGCTGGAAATGGGGAAATGGAAGCTGAACACAGAATGCTGAATGTAATACATCATCCAGATGTTCCATTCATACTGATTATTTGCATTTTGTGCACATTATACATAATGCATTACACTTCTTTTTGGAAAACAGTATGCCATTCCAAAAACACCTGTTCTGTCTATGTTTAAAAGGAATATTTCAGGTTCAATACAAGTTAAGCTCGATCGACAGCATATTTGTGGCATAATGCTGATTATAAAAAAATACATTAAAATTGACTTGTCCCTACTTTTCTATAAAAAATGAAAAAAATAGAGGTTACATTGAGCACTTACAATGGAAGTGAATGGGGCCAATTTTCGGCGGGTATAAAGGCAGAAATGTGAAGCTTATAATTTTCAAAAAGCACTTAGGGTTTTAGGGTTTGTTGACATTATATCATCATGGCAACAAAGTTGTAAAATTGGCTATAACTTTACACAGAAAAGGTTAGTGGGTGATTTAATCAGACTAAAATCATGTTAACATGCATATTGTTTATGTCTTGTGGCTATACTTTTGAATAAAATTTTATTTTAACATTTACGGATTGGCCCCATTCACTTCCATTGTAAGTGCCTCACTGTAACCCAGATTTTTTTTTTTTTAAAGAAAAGGAGGGACAAGTAAAAAATAAAATAAAAAAAAATAATAATAAAAAAAAAATTTATATATACAGTATATACAGTATATATATATATATATATATATATATATATATATATATATATATATACACATATATACAGTATATATTTTTATTTATTTTTTTGGTTTTTTTATGGTGGTAATTAACATTATGCCACAAATGCTGTCATTTGAGCTAAACTTCTGTTGATCGTGGAATATTCCTTTAAGGCTGTCTGTGTATGATTGCCATACAGCTCTTGGGCAATCAAAGGCACTTCTTGAGCAGGACAAAAAACTACTTCCTACTTGACCGTGCTAACAAAAGTCCTCCCTCAACAAATCTTATCAAAGCTTCCAGCAATCTCCAAGTTAACAACTAACCTCCGGTGTTCAGGTACTACGCTGATTTGATTTCTCCCCCTTTGAGTTCAACTTATGTTTCTCACAAGTTAACAGATTCAAAACAAATATGGATGCCTGGGCCAATAAATGTAGAGATCTGACCTTTCTGTTGGCAATGGAAAAGACAAGTGTATGTGCAAGTGTAAGGTAAATGCACCATGAACAAAGTGATTCTGAGAAACTATAGATAATATCTCCTGTGAAAAATTGTAAAAGATTTGGAAAAGCCTGGACTTTAAAAGGTCCAAAGCAATGGCATGGAAAATAAAAAGTTTGATTGTTTCCCTCGGTTCCTACAATTTAACATTCACAAAATCATTCCAAGCCATCTGAGCTTTAAAAATAGACACAAGAAATGTAAACACTAACAGGAAATGAGCAATAATAAGTGTAGCATTTTTCAGAAACAAGTACGAAATAGCCCAACAGATTTTGAGATGACTGGAGAAATGGGCGTCATTTTGCAGAACATCAAGCCAACTCATCAGCGGTTATTAACATAGAATCTGTCACACATTTGTCTGGATCTGGCCTCAATAGACACTATAGATCCAACTGTCAGAAGACATCAGCGTTAAAATTAATTGTGCAATTAAGATTCTCTTAGCTTGGCAGATTCAGCCTCTAATGGATCAGTGAAAAGTCTGAACTGGTCATGAAGAGGAATTTAATGTAGTGTTTAATTACTGTTCTGAGCTGAGCTGAAATGACATTCCTATACACCCTGTCATCTAGTTGGTACTAGATTTTGGACTGAATCACTGAAATGCCAAAAGCTTTGATGAGTTCAGTTATTGTACAGTATGTCTGAACAAGGTAATAGTTCAACTCCAACTTGGCGTGAGCTGCAATTGAATACAGATGGGCATATTATTGGAACATGAATACAAAAAGATCATTGTCATTCATAGGGCTATTTTCTGTGAACCCAAGTCAGAACATTAAAGATATGAAATAGTTTCAAGAGATCAAAAAAAGCTTGAGATTGAGTTTTCCAAACAACTGAACTCAAATAAGATGTGACTGCTCAGAATGCTCTCAATTACCACATACTTTGGAAAACAATGACATTAGAAAACTTAAAACTGAGGAGGGGAATTCACTAAGAATGAATTGTGCTCATTAAAAACACCTGTTATTTGAACGTGGTGTCTGCGCTGGTTTGGTGCCAGATTTACTAAAGGAACTATTCAGATCAGGCAACAGTGCAAATGCACTCTGCCAAGACTGTAGAGCAGTACCCCACTACTGTTATTCAGGAACCTGAATCATCTCTTTGACATGCCGAAAGCTGGAGTACACCGCGCATCTGGATATATGCCAGATTATAATGCTTTTCTCCATTATTTGATCATGTTTTGATAAATTACAGCTGATAATTTTGATACAAAATGTACACAAATATCTTTTTTAAATCAAATTAATTTTACTGCCTACTTTCATATTTTTTTGTGAATGAAGCACAATCTATAGTGAGCCTAATTTACATAGAAAGTTGGCGTGTTTGTGCAGAAAGAAATTACAGTTCTATCAGAAATATTGGAGATTATTGGTATTATAACAAAAGGAAAGATACTTATTTCATTTGGCGTAAGCCCCGTCCTACGGTTCAGTGCTCAGATGCTGCTTGAATTGTCAGATTTTGCCGGAGGCGATGACTTCAGTGGAGCAGAGCATACCCCTGCCCAGGACAGGACCTTAACTGGTGGAGATGGGTTGGGATAAGAGACAGCTGGCAGGCTTTTTAAAGCAGAGGCTGTATTGTGATTGGATGAGATGCCTGATAGATGAATCCCGAGATCTTCCTGCTAGAACTACGCTTACGCTTACATTGACTTAATTTAAGTACTCAAGACACAGAGATATTTCAGTGCTTATTGGACCTACTTAAACTATATTACAGGTGGTTAGTGAATACGAAGCGGGTTTTTGCACTGAAATACCATGCACAAAAGTGGCACAATTGTTTAGTGAATTCCCCCCCGAGTTCTCAAACGAAAACAGATTAGTGTGGATGTGCCATTATCTTTAAAAACTCATTGATTTCAATATGTTTACACCTCTTGTCCACACTGCAAAGGTGTTTTCCACCACCAAAAATGGAACATTCCATCACTAAATTCATTAGAAAACAATGAGGTTAGGAAACTGAAAAGGAGTTTTCAAATAAAATCAGATAAGTGTGAACGTAGCAATCCATTTATTTATTTATTTTAAATGCATTGATTTTGCTACATTTACACCTCTCATCCACACTGAAAACAGGGCGTTTCGAAAACGCTCTCCATTACCGTATACTCTGGAAAACGATGACATTATGAAACTGAAATAAGAGTTTTCAAATGAAAACGGGTCACGGTAACACTTTACAATAAGGTTGAATTAGTTAACAATAATTCACATGAACTAACAATAAACAATACTTTTACAGTATTTATGCGTATACTGCAGTCTCGTCACATTTTAGCTATTTGTTTAGCCTCCCATTCAGCTCATAAAAACACGCTGCATGATCATGAGGAGGGATTACATCAAGATGTAGATTGGAATGCAGATGTGGAATTTATATAAATAAAATACTCCCCCCTCTCGCCGTTGCTGGCGTGCCAGTGATTACCCCTCCGCATGCCAATGCTGGCAAGCGTGCCATAGGTTGCCGACCCCTGTTGTAAAGTGTTCCCAGTTCCACTCCATCTAGCTCTTTTACATAAAGAATATGTCCTGTGTGAATGCCCCCTAATCCTCTCCAAACCGAGTGTTGAGGGCTGCTCACATTGACAAAAATGCCATTGCTGACAATTATTGTGTTTTCAAGACCACTTTCAAGTTTTTTAGTTCTCTTGTTCATCCCTGTTGATGTGCATGCCCCCCCCCCCCGAACTGATGTCACTTTGCTTAAATTAGTTCACATTTACTATATAGTCTATTCAAAAAAAGGTTAATAATGTTGACAAACTATACAGATTTTTTTACAGATTTGTCAACATTATGAACAATTTTGAAAAGCAGACTATATAGTAAATGTGAACTCATTTAAGCAAAGTCAAACCCATGGGTGGGGTCAATGAGCATCAACACCTTGTTCTCTGACTCAACAGGTTAAAAAAATTGAAAGTTGCCAATGACATCAAGCCAGTTTCGTCTTCAGGCAAAGCTTTGGAGGTACTTCCCATTTATTTTTGTTTCTTTCTGTCTGCTGTGGCTCATTAAGACTTTACAATGAGTTATTTATTTTCCAGGGGAAAAGGAGGTGATATACAATCTCTGCTTGTCACTATGGTTTAGCAGCGGTCGCAAACGTGCACGTTGGGAGATCAAAAGCACCGATAAATTACGGCCAGTGCTGGTCAGACAGCTGGCAGCAGTGAGCAGCGTGCTTTTTGTTTACAAATTGTAATTGTCTTTGTGTTGTGTTGTTTTAATTCTCTCACGCCACCTCTGGCCATATTAGTGTGTCGGATAATTGCATTTTCTGACATTAATAATTCAGCAGCAGAGTGTTTGTCAGGCCTTGGAGTGTATGCATGTTGATTCACGTATGTGTGTCTCGCCGAAATGGCAAGGTAAGATTTTATCAAGAGCAGGATGTCTGTCAAAACACGTTTGCTCCCTTGCGGCTGTTTTCAGTTCTTTTCTCTACTCTTTTCTCAACAGTGGCTTATCAGCCAAGTTTTTGATGGCTCCCTGAGATGCCTATCATATCTCTCATTCGTTCCCCCTCTCTCTCCATCTTCTGCTCCATCTATCTCCTGCTGAGTCCCGCTCCCTCCCGCTTTACCCAGTTCCTCCCACTTTTATCATTTCTCTCATTCTTCGCCCCGTTTGCTCCTCCGTATCTACTGCCTTGACTATTCATCTATGCTCTTCTGACATTGTTCTTTCACCATCATTTCATCTCTCATATCTGTTCTTTCTCCCAGAAAACAGATGACTGGTTTGCATTTAGGAAAACTATTTGAGATGCAAGTGTCAAGCTGGAAAGGTGTTGGTCACGGAGTGCCAACAGACCCGTCACTAACAATTTGTTACATTTTGCACACAAAAATGGAGCTTTCGCAAGCTTCAATCTGTTTGGCTAGCTTCACGCAATTTCAAGGAGTCAGTGTGCAAAGGTTTTTATCAGTCCGCAGGAAACTCATGTTTACAATTTCCCAGTTTGCTTCTAAAGAAGAATTTCTTGTTGGATTTGCAAAGATCATGGTATTGAATCTTTTAAAGATATTTTAAGAAGGTTTTTTTTTTTTTTTTTTTTTTTTTGAGACTCTAATAGCAAGTAAACCAAATATCCTCCATATTCCACTTTGCTCTCAGGGCTATATTAGTTTCCACATCTAACACCTCAAAATGTAAAAAGCAAACAAAAAGTGAACTGTGGTTGGTCACTTCTCCTGTTGGTGAGATGGCCTCTTCCTGTCCATATGGGTGGTTCTTGATCAGAGTAAGCAACTGTGGTAGCTTAGTAATGTGGACTAGGCTTTGTGTTGGAAAGTCTCATTATGGAAGACTAGAGGGGTGTTCAAACTGACAGCGATTTGCAGTGACCAAGAGAAGTTAAGTCTTTAATTTTCTATAAGCTAGCGAATTTATAGCTACCGGTGGCAATGCGACAAAGTTGAACAAAGCACAACTTCATGCAAATGAGCAGAAACATGATGTATAGACTACCAGTGGGAGTGCAGAAAGTGATTTACCTCCTGATATAAGCTGCTTTTCTAACATTGGGCTGTAAGGACCTTGTTGTGAAACATTGCCATTCCGTACAAATCCGGGCTCATTGACATGGTTAATTTTCTGGATTTAAATGGATTGATTGAGCAAGTGACCAGTCGTGAGTCATCACATCACTGAAGGTGTTCCACCAACAGGGTCCCCTGTCTTAACAGAGTTAGCTAAACATGTTGAAAAATTCGGGCTGGAAACATCATACCATACCAAATCATGCTAAAGTGGAAATGCTAATTGAAGCGTTCCTCACAGCATTCAGAAAAATGCGGCCCAATGGAGGAAAAGTGCTTCTAGTTGAATACAGCAGTAAAGTAAGAACCAACAGATTTGGCAACTTTAAGCAATTTAGGGTGCTTTCACACTGGTAATTTAGTTCGAAACAGAGCACGGTTCACATGTAAAAATTGGTAATGTGAAAGCTGTCATGCAGACCGGGGAGCGCACTGCGGTACCGAACCCGAGACTACCTGTAGGAGGTGGTCTGAGTTCGGTTGCAATGGAACTGTAGCGCGATTCGCGTGAATGCAACTCGGACTCAGGTGTGCACTCCTTCAGGAAGTAAAGTAACCTGCGCATGCATTTTTCATTCCTGAAAGTCCCAAAAAAGTAATGACACCACAATGACATACAAGTACAATCAACACTATAAATACTATCTATCTATCTATCTATTCAATACTATATATAAATACTATTATAGGTTATAAATATAGGGTATAATAGGAGATGACAGTGGCAATAACTTCACCTTGGACACGAGCATGAGTAAGCGTGCAGTGTAAACAAAGATGCAAATTAATTCCTTGCAATCAGCTGTCTCCTCAAAAAACGCAGTTTGCGAGCAGCAGCAAGCTGCCTTCCCCTGGACATCTGATGAGTTACGCCATGAAGCACACATATATGCAGTTGTCGTTCAGTCTGCTGTGCATAATGGCACCAAAATAACAAAAAAACTAAAAGTATGATGAGACATGTTTGGTTCTCCATGCGTGTTTGTGATGACGTAAGATGAACGCAAATGGACCAGGGTTCGATAGAATCAATTGAGTGTGAAACCAGACCAACGCTGGCACCGGGAACAATCGCACTCGGAATCGGCTTGTCGAAGGCTTGTCCATAGTATAAATAGCACATGTGGGTTTCACAATCACTTCATTTGGTCACATCTTCTTTACTTAGGTGTGATCAAGCTTTACACACATAATTTACCAATTAGTTCTTTAGTGATACACCAAGCTAAGTTCACTGACCAGAAAGGGTCCAATGTTTGACATAAAAGTCGGTGATCCACCTGTCAGAACAGTAGCAAGCAATAATAATTGTTTAAAGATCAACTCAGGACTGAGCAATCTCATGAGTACATGAAACGGACTATCCCACATGACCTATAATTGCACTAAACTAACAGCAGCACCTCAGCCACACTCCAGAACACTCCAAGGACAGCACTTCATTGATTCGGCCACAACAGCTCCTTTAGAGTACACTGAATTTTCCTATGGTGCTGCCTCCTCATCGCGCTCCTCATTCTCTTTTTCTCTAAAGGGCAAGGGCTGACCGGGGGAATCAAAGCTAATTTTTCTGCAGTTCCCTCAGGACTGGACATCAGCTGTGAGCAAAGGTTAAAGCTGACACACCTATCAATATGTCACGGCATTGGCCAGTTCACGATTGACGCTCATATTTTCAGAAAATATCTGCGATTCCCTTGACACCTGGAAGGCTAATCGTATGCATACATATAAATGAAAATAAACAAATAAGACTATCCTTAGCACATTAGCTGTCAGCATCACTCGTTATTTTCAGAGTGAGATGTGGACTTGTCCTGGAAACCTGTTCTGAGGGTATTCAAAGAAAACGTCCTGGTTTTATTTAACCCCAAATCAAAAAAAAAAAAAAAAAAAAGAGTGCATTTATTTTATTATTTTATTTTCTGAATACCAATACATTTTTTTTTTTTTAATGCTGTTGTACATATTCTTATTATTAAACTCAGCAAAACTGAAAGGCCGTACCAACAGAGTATACAACTTATAATTTTGTATGTTTCTTTTAATTTTGGAGTAAAATAGGACATTGACATTATCTTTCGTGTTTCGTGAGAATCACCCTATGCTGCAAAACACTTGTTCACCAAGCTACTGTGCATATTAACCATAGTTTACCTGTCAGGGACTATATTTTCTAGTGAAAGAATGAAACCAGTTAGCTTAATAAAATGTGTGTTCTTAAGGTTGTATAGCTAAAGTGTGTCATTTCGGGTACTACTGGCATCATCAGGCGTAATTGCAATATAATAATAGTTTTCAAACAAGTTTCCCTAACACTCCCCTCGTTTGTCGATGGTCAAACACACACACACACACACACACAAACACACACACACACACACACACACACGTTGGTGCAGCTATCATTATGAGGACTCTCCATAGACATAATGATTTTTATACTGTACAAACTATAGATTCTATCCCCTAACCCTAACCCTACCCCTAAACCTAACCCTCACAAAAAACTTTCTGTATTTTTACATTTTCAATAAAACATTGTTTAGTATGTTTTTTAAATGATTTGAATTATGGGGACACTAGAAATGTCCTCATAAACCACATTTATAGCATAATACCCTTGTAATTACCAGTTTTTAACCTAAAAAAAGTCTTCGTAAACCACTTAAACCTGCCCACACACACACACACACACACACAAAAACCAATAGCCTCATCCCATAACTCACATCACGCTGCAAATGGCTTGCTTATAGCTGTCTTTGAATATTAAGCCAGGGTAGGAAATATTTTAACATAGAACAAATTACACACTTAATATTTAATAGCTTTATTACATAGTAATAACCACTTTATTAAAGCAATTAGGCCTTAACGGCCATGCTACACAGCAAATATTGCCTTGACTACCTTACTATTAAAAAGCCATCATCAAGCAGTTTGTCTGGCTGGGCTCATTGAAGAGCTTGTAAAAGAACATTCTCTCTCATGCAGTCATAAACTGTAATAACTCGATGTTAACTGTGTCCTGTTATTAAACATCATAAAGCTTAAGTCGGGTTCGCTATAATTGGCCGTGTTGCTTTACTGTACTGTAACCTGTCACTGAGGCACAACTTCAACGGCTCTCGGTCATCAGTATTTTGATTTAGAACTTAACATATGATGTGTTAATGGTCCACTGCCGTGATTGGCTCACAAGACAACCTTACCATAACATCACCATCATCTCACCATATTGAACTGCCAAATTCTCTCTCTCTCTCGAACCCACAAAACTGCAACAATAACCCGCCTCTCTCCTCTCTCTCTCAACTTTATTTGCAATAAGTGTCAGCGGTGCAGCAATGCTTTTGTAATCTGATTTTTATGAACATACTTGTATGGATTATTGAGATCCTTTAATGCCTGAATGGTGTGAAAAGCTGAATCCTCCTGAATGTTAATGTGACAATAAGATTAATGAAGCATCCAACACTTTATCTCTTATCTCTCTTTTCCCACCCCTATCATTCCAAATTTTAGATAGGGAGTCAATGGCTAGTCACACAGTCAGTGTTTGGGACCTGAAAACGTATTTATTAACAGGTAAGAGGAGATGTGAGGGGCCATTCAGACGGAACACATTTTTGTGTTGAAAAAGCTAGATGCAGCACAATAAATGGAAGAGATTGCAAAGTCTCGAGACACATTTTACAAAGTTATTTTAACTTGACATGGCTTCTTAAAAACATGGTTCTCATTTGCGAGATTATGAAAAAAGTGAGATACTGAGCAACGGTCTAAGGCATCTGAAAGGTGCATGTTTACATAAAGTAGAAAAACAATAAAAATACAGCGCAGGTCGATGTAAATACACATTTGGTGTGACCGGCTCCTTAGACGTCTCATTTTCGTTGCATCTTTTTTTTTTTTTAAGAAAATGTGGCTTTCTTTCTACCTAACATCTATTCTTGTGTTCCAAGGAAGAAAGAAAGTCATATGGTTTGGGAACAACAGAAGTTTCAATTTTTCTGTACTGTGGTTATAGAACCTGATTGTGACTCAAATGGTAACAAACTGTGTTTGAACAGAACCATATTTAGCACTTCAAACAGGACTGAAAACCATATTCTGTTGCTGTGTGAGCATAGCTGATGAGAAACAAAGTGAAGAGGGAGATTGAGAATTTGCGAAAATGTGTCTTCATGATGGGGTCTTTAATCAAATCTTGCCTGAGCTGGAGCAGGGAAGCCAAACTTCATCTCCACCCACTCTTGTGGGACAGCGCAGTCTCTCTCCTTCAATCACCCCAAAATTAAACAGAAATCAATAAGACTGTGTTTGAACTCTCTTCCAGTAACATGTTTTCCAGGCATCTATAAGGATGCATGGATCACTGCATGGAAGGGTCCAAAATTAACATATGCCAAGAACCAAATGCGAATTAGATTTAGAAATTTAGCTTTAGCAAGTCTGCCAGTAACTTTAAGAGGAATAACAGCGTAATCCAATGTTTATATCAAAATGTGACATAAAAAATTGGATCCTCGCTGTTGCAAGTGACATGTGCAATTCAAATACATTTAAAACATACACTAATAAGCCAAAACTTTATGACCACACACAGGTGAAGCAAATAATGTTAATCATCTCCTAACATGGCCACATGTCAAGGTCTGGGTAGTTTGATGGTAAGCGAACAATCAGTTCTCGTAGTCAACATGTTGAATGCAGGAGAAATGGGCAGGAGTAAAAACCTGAGGGACTTTGACAAGGGCCAAATTTTTATGGCGAGATGACTGGGTCAGAGCATCTCTGAAATGGCAAGGCTTTTGGGGTGCTCCCTGTCAGCAGTGGTGAGTACCTACCGACAATGGTCCGAGGAGGGAAAAACCACAAACCGGCGACAGGGTGTTGGGTGCCCAAGGCTCAACGATGCATGTGGGCAATGAAAGCTACCTCATCTGGTCCGAACTTACAGAAGGTCTAATGTGGCACAAGTCACAGAAAATTGTAATGATGGTTACGGGAGCAATGTGTCACAACATATAGTGCATGGCACCCTTCTGCGTATGTAGCTGCGTAGCCAAAGATCAGTCAGAGTGACCCTGTCCACAGTCGTAAGCGCCTACAATGGGCACGCGAGCGTCGGAACTGTACCTTGGAGCAGTGGAAGAAGTTTGCCTGGTCTGATAAGTCATGTTTTCATTTACATCACGTGGACAACAGTGTACGTGCATGCCGTTTACCTGGGGAAGTGATGGCACCAGGATACACTGTGGGAAGATGATAAGCCAGTGGAAGGAGTGTGATGCTCTGGGCAATGTTCTGCCGGGATACCCTGGGTCCGGCCATTCATGTGGACGTCAATTTGATAGGTGCCTCCTACCTAAACATCGTTGCAGACCAGGTACAACCCTTCATGGCAATGGAATTCCCTGATGGCAGTGGCCTCTTTCAGCAGGATAATGCTCCCTTCCACATTGCACACACTGTTCACAAATGGCTTGAGGAACATGATGAAGAGTACAAGGTACAAGCTCTGGCCTCCAAATTCCCCAAATCTCAATCAGATTGAGCATCTGTGGGATGTGCTGGACCAACAAGTCCGATCCACGGTGGCTCCACCTCGCAACTAACAGGACTTGACAGGATCTGCTGCTAATGTATTGGTGCCAGATACCACAGGTCACCTTCAGGGGTCTTGTAGAGTCCATGCCTCGGCTTGTCGGCACTGTTTTGGTGGCATACGGAGGACCAACAGCATATTAGGCAGGTAGTCATAATGTTTTGGCTCATCGGTGTATGTCATGACTCATGCGTTCTGTATGTATGATCCACTGGGAGGCATATTAAGCCAGAACATACTCTATGAAAGTACGCAAATGTGAATGCTTGGCCAACACATTGCAACTGTCCTGCTGTACATACCTAATATAAGTTCTTTCTGTACTGTGGTGGTAACACACTTTCAAAATGGCGCTAATAGTTCCCTTAAAATGTTTGTGCTATTAAACTGGATGTGTTATTATTCAAGTACTGTAGCTAGATATTAACGTTGACAGTTTAAGTAACTTTAACTTGCTCAGCAAGATTCTCTTCAAACTTGTTCTGCTAGGACAGTAGTTGACTTGAAAGAGAAAACTTAACAAAGAAGAAGAGAGTTTACAGTAATGCCTGCTATAGTGCCCCTTGTGGCAACACTGATAATGCATCCGTTACTTATGTTGTGTAATGAATTGCGTTCTGACACATTTGGGAAAGCAACGATGTGTGAAATTGAGCATTTGTAGCTAGAAGTGTTCAAGTACTTGCATAGTGCATGATTAGGGTCTTATTCTTCAAATAAACCTGCCAGTCATCAATGCTGCTAAGTGTAAAGTCAGACAGCCAGTGGGAACTTTTGGCATTTACTGAATTAAGGAGTATCTTTATGGAACGTTAACCTAGAGATAGATTTTCATACAACTGCAAAGGCAGCCTGATTTTTTTTACTCCGAAATGATCTAATATGAAAACAAAATTACTCCAAAATAAGTTAAGGCGGGTGACAGCTGCCTCTGTAGTGCATGTGACCTAAATACTGTAGGCCCGCGGCAGGAAGGAGTTGAAGAGGCCATTTCATGGTGCAATATGAAATCTGTGTCATATCAAGGAACAGTTTAACAGTGGCCAGTGTTAGGCCATTTTAAAATGGGAGGTGTAAGGTTGCACTTTTAGAGCTGTATGTGCATACGAGAGAGATAGTGAGAGACTCACCACTTCGCGTGGCAGGAAAGAGTCTTCTTGTCTGACGATGAGTAGACCTACAGTGCCTCCCATGGGAGTGGAGCGCAACAGTGCCACAACCTCCTCCTGAGTCTTTCCATTCAGATCCACTCCATTCACCTGCACACACACACACATACACATACAATATAAAATAATAGTAAAATAATAAAAATAAGTAAAAATATTGTTGTCATCACATACAGTATTTATCAACTACACTTTGCAAACTGCATGTACAGTATTTAATCAAACCCAACAGCTTTGAACTCCACATGAAAAAGTGTGGCTGATAGCAGCACAAAAGGCAGATTTTACTTTTTGCATTTTTTTCTTATTTCTTGTGTCCAATGCACCTGCTTGAAATCATTCCGGTGTGTGAGGGGTGTTCATTTATTGTACTACTTATTTATTTGCATAGAATATCAAATGTCTTTATTAACATGATGATTATTTTCATCCATGTCATGCCTTTGACGTTGTGTCAACTAGACATGTCTAGATACACAATGTTTCTCTTACATCATGTTTTGATTTTTCCACAGACATTGTTCACATAATGATACTCTGGTAATCATTAGGCGCACTTCAAAAGGTAATTTGCAAACGATGTCAAAGTTTAAACTGTTTGAACTAAGCATTGTGGTGCAACTTTCATACAATGCAACATTGTGAGCAATGTTGTAGCTTGACACTTCGCTCTATAACGTTGCATTGGGGAACATTGATGTGAGTCATGTGAAAGGGTGTTGAATGAAGCAAAAATTGTATATTATTACATTTTGAAAATTTTATTTTGCATAATCACATCCAATCATACATTACTACTTGTTACGGCAGCATTATTTTGACCATGACCAGACAAACGGTCATGTTTTGTGCAGGGTACAGATCAGTTTTTCAAGTCAAAAGTGAGTTAAGGGCTGTTCAAATGTGTGTGTTTTGTTTTTTGTGTGTGTTTGTGCATCTGTGCTGGTTTTCGAAAAATGCTGGGTAGACGTCTTTGACTGTTGTGCAGCAACTCCCTGTTTCTTTTTTTCAGCGTCTCGTGCAGGATCGGCACATTTTTAGTCACAGTGTCAAGTTAAAACAAACTTCAACTTTTTTAAACGTATCTCGAGACACCTGTTCTGTTTCATTCAATGCGCTGCGTCTAGATTTTTTAGCGCTGCACTTTTTATTCGATATTCTGAAAAATTTCAGGTTGCATTGAGGACATCATGTGACTGTTACACATGATTCCAGATTGTTTTTCACTCTGCAAATTTTCAGCGCTTGATAAACGGTAAGACTGTGTTTTTTTCTCTTTTGTTTTGGTGTGCTTACTTATGTGCAATCATTCCATAAGTTCAATGCTGAACCATTTAAAAAACAAAGCATGCTGAAGAGGCTAATAAATCGCAGCAGTGTAACTCCACGCACATGACAATACTAGCATTCGCTGCCTCATGGAAATGTGAACTTCGCCAGGAAGATCACATATCAGGTTTGGCACTAAAAATATCATAATGAATATTATGTTTTAGTCAGTGACAGTTTGATTATTGTATATTATATGTACAGTATATGTACTGTGCTATTTAGACTCATGGCTCACTGTGCACTTCAGTCCCTGCTATTTTGAGTAGTGTTTGACACATATCCATTGTAATAAACATTATTTATTCCTGAGACCCGACTTCAGATGAATAACCAAATAACCGTTTGTGAACCCTCGCAATTGTCCGAGTATTACAAACGGTTACCGTGCACATCCCTACCTGATATTTCTATGGCAACAAGCCACAGGGTGAACCGACAGCACTCTGAAAGGCCTTGACTCCATTAAAGCGATGAAACACGGTTTGTTAAGCCAAATGGAAGACATTCTGGCTCTACGATAGCACCTGGCATGATAGCCTGTAAGTGTCCTACACCATTTCAAAATGAAATGGACATTGTTGATTGGCTGTCACTGTAAATCAGCCATCAGCTATACAGTGGTTCTTTATTATTTTCATCTATTCTCATCTATTATGTAATCTTTTTATTTTTTTTATTTACTTTCAGAAACTAAAAAGGCAAGTGCTTCTCACAAGGGAGAGGGGCAAACAATGGGCGTCTTGCCTCCAATAGACCAAACAGAATAGACTAAGGGCGGACATCCTCCAGGCTGCTGTATGACACAGGGAAATCAAGATGTTTGTAGCTGTTTTTTTATAACACAAAAATGGGAAAATCATGAGAAAAGCTCTATTTGATGCTGAAAGGTCTGTACAGGAAGTTCCATTGTTAAAGGAAGCTGTGAAAAGGAAGAGGAAGTTAGGGGCATGTGATGTCATCTGTTGCTCTCAATATCTTCCACTTTTTCTCACCTCGAGCAGCCGGTCTCCAGCTTTCAGACGGCCATCCTGGATGGCGGCTCCACGGGGGAGAATATTCTTCACATATATGGGGGCGAAACTTCCAATGGGAACGTCTCTGGAGGTGATGCTAAAACCCAACCCCTCCGGACCTACAGAGGAAAAATAACAAACAATACATCAGTAAATGGACTGAAGAGTCTGTCTATAGACCAAACAGGCTGTTACAATGACGCCAGTCAGCAACAGGCCCGGCTCCTCAGGGGGCCCTGGCCCACCCAATCATGAGCTCAGCCCTCCCTGGCAACCACCACCCTCTCTTACAAGGGATACAATACTGGGGTGGTGCTATGGTACAGTGGTTAATAACACGGTATTTAATATGTACCATGCTAATGATTGATTCAGGTACCATGGTATTTCAATAAACCTTTTTTTTTTTTTTTTTTTTTTTTTTGTTAACTGTCCGGTTCACTCTGAGAGACCTACTGTATAGCCCACCTCACATTTTAAAGCTGGCACAGGGTCTGGTCAAGGAGCAACTGACTAAGAATGAATTGTGTCTGCTGATAGTGTCGTGTCTTTACACATGCTGTCTGCATTGTTTTGACACCGGAGACATTATGCAGACAAGGTAACATCGCAAATGAGTAAACAAAATTTGTGCTGAACGCATTTTGCATGGTGCAGTTCCCAATCTCGGTTGAGATTACTAGGTTGTGAAGGATGCAGATTATTACGATGTGGCATAATACACTGCCACTGTACAGCATCGCTCCACTATTACAATCCAGGCACCTTAATCATCTCTTTAAACACAAAAAATACGCTCAACTATATTGCACATTTGGATATACAGTTGTGGCC
This sequence comes from Myxocyprinus asiaticus, assembly GCF_019703515.2. Classification (NCBI taxonomy): domain Eukaryota; kingdom Metazoa; phylum Chordata; class Actinopteri; order Cypriniformes; family Catostomidae; genus Myxocyprinus; species Myxocyprinus asiaticus. The sequence continues at coordinate 27,392,217 of NC_059384.1, forward strand.
AAAAATATTGGCACCCTTGGTAAACATGAGCAAAGAAGGCTTTGAAAAATATGTCTTTGTTTATCCTTTTAATATTTCATTCAAAACATTAACACAAATATATCCTCTAATGCAGTGGTTCCCAACCCTGTTCCTGGAGGCCCCCCAACACTGCACATTTTGTATATCTCCCTTTTCTGACACACCCAATTCAGGTCTTGCAGTCTCCACTAACAAGCTGACGAGTTGAATCAGATGTGCTTGATTAGGAAGATATCCAAAATGTGTAGTGTTGGGGGGCCTCCAGGAACAGGGTTGGGAACCACTGCTCTAATGGATATCAAACAATTGCAAACAAAACACAAGTTTTATCAAAAAACTATATTTTTGTCAAATATATGTGTGGCACAACTATTGGCACCCTTTTACTCAATACTTTGTGCAACCTCCCTTTGCCAAGATAACAGCTTTGAGTCTTCTCCTATAATGCCTAATGAGGTTGGAAAACACATGGCAAGTGATCTAAGACCATTCCTCCATATATAATCTAACCAGATCCCTCAAATTCAGAGGTCCACACTGGTGGACTCGCCTCTATTTCACCCCACATGTTTTCTATGGGGTTCAGGTCAGGGGACTGGGATGGCCATGGCAGAACGTTGATTTTGTGGACAGTGAACCATTTTTGTGTTGATTTTGATGTGTGTTTTGAATCATTGTCTAACCAGGGCCCATTTTAAGCTTTCTGACAGAGGCAGTCAGGTTTTGATTTTTTTATTTGTTGGTATTTTATAGAGTCCATGATGCCATGTATCCAAACAAGATGTTCAGGACCTCCGGCATAAAAACATCCCACAACGTTAAAAATCCATCACCATATTTAACTGTAGGCATGAGGTACTTTTCCATATGGCTACCTCTCTGTGTGTGCCAAACCCATCTCTGGTGTTTGCTGCCAAAAAGCTCTATTTTTGTTTTATCTGCCCATAGAACCTGGTCCCATATGAAGTTCCAGTAGTGTCTGGTAAACTGAAGACGCTTGAGTTTGTTGTAGGAAGAGCAGAGGCTTTTTTCTTGAAACCCCCCTAAACAACTTGTGGTGATGTAGGTGACGTTTGATTGTAATTTTGGAGACATTCTGACCCCAAGACTAATTTCTGCAATTCTCCAGCTGTGATCATTTGAGAATTTTTGGCCACTCGAACAATCCTCCTCACCGTGCGTGGAGACAGTATAAACAATTCTTCTTCCAGACCGATTCTTAACATCTACAGTTGATTGGAACTTCTTAATTATTGCCCTTAATTAAACAGGAAGTCATGGCTAAACAATTTCATGTTCCTAGTTACCCAGGTGTACTAAAAAATTTAAAATATAAATAGGAATATACTTCAGATATATTTTACTCATAACAATTTCTAGAGGTGCCAATAATTGTGGCAAACGTGTTTTGGAGAAGAGTATTTATTTAATTAGGAGATTTTTGCCCCCTTTCAATTAGTTTACTTCAAATAAAGGTTATATTTTTGTGAGTATTTTAAATGAAAGATCAAAAGGATAACCAAAAAAAAAACATATTTTTCACAGCCTTCTCTGCTCATTTTTACCAAGGGTGCCAATATTATTGGCCACAACTCTATGCCCAATTATCATCATCTGATGAATTAGTATGATCACTAGAAGATCTACACAAACATAAAACTTTGATAAAACTTCATATACTGCCTGCGTTCTATGTGTACTAATAGCACAAGGCTGATTTAGAAGGTAAGTTAAGGTTTTTTACCTTAAAACCATGACACAAAGGGAGATATTAGCCAGAATGGTAGGGAATGACAACCTGAGACATGCTTCACTTTCATTTTATAGAAAGAAAAAAAAAAATGCAATGAAAGTAAATGGACACCGAGACTAACAATTTGTGTTCTACGGAAAAAAGATAGTGATAATGGATGACAGGTATTTAATGAATATGATGCAGGTTTTTGCACTGAAATATCACACGCAAAATTGGCTTAACTGTTTAGTGAATTTGTCTCTCTATATTTGACACTGTCACATGGATCACATATCGGCCGCAATAAAATTACAGTCCTGCATAAGCCTACTGTACCTAATAACTAATCTGAACCCATCAAATGGGATATTTTTACTTCTTAACAGCATAGAGGGACGACAGAGTGCTCCCAGACCGCCCGTACACTTAAATATAAAGTACACAGGCAAAACCCAAACATGTGGCAACACAAGCAACCCTAATTAAACGTTTGAGACCCATCTGGGTGCATGCCGTAACCGCTATGTGATGTCAAATTTAGACCCCTCCATTTCAACAGCACACGCTTAACAAATGTAGATGGGTAGCGACATTATTTGCTCGGGTCGTGATGCCAGGTTATCCAGACTGCACGCTGAACATATTTGCCTCGCCATACTGACAGAAAGGCCAGACTCAGGCTTTGAAGGGCCTTGATGTGCACATGCATCAGGCAAATTGAGCTTTACAGCTTGCCACAGACGCTACTAAATCCTGGAAAATGTAGTTAGGGGCTGAGAAGCAGGGTACGCAGAGCAATTTGCTCCCTGTCCACAAAATGACCTTTTTGGGAGTGGAAAATGAATACGAACAGGCAGACGTAGGAAAACCGGAAAGGAAAGAGTAATAGCCAGGACACAGTGGGATCAGGCATGTTGACCTTATCGTACAACCAGGGCTGTTATGGTACAAAAAAAGAGAATGGGTAAGATAAAGAGACGGATTGGAGGTGGGTGGAGCAGATTTTTATTTGGATATGTTTTTGTAGCCATCATGACTGTCTCACTCACTGCTCTAACCTATCAGAATGTCTTACAATCATTTTAATAAAATTCACCCCACTAAAATTTAAAATGCAAAGTTAATTGCAGCCTTAAAGGAGACATGACATTTTTATTTATTTTTTTGGTCTTTTGACATTTAAGAGGTCATTGTACTATAAAAAACATACTGTAAGTTTCAGAACTCAAAACTTCCTCCTCTTTGCACCATGACATCTGCCAAAACATCTTGTTCTCTACTTCCTCTACATCAGTAGTCCTGTTCAATTTATAAACAACTGTGACAGCAGATCAAGTGAATTCTATAGTATATTAATGCACAAATCTATGTATGGATAGTTGACATTATATACTTTTGGGAAGCTGATATGTCCTGCAGTCTGACAAGCTTTACTCCACCTAAAACCATTTTAAATAGCATTTGTATTATTATTAGTTATAATGCATGAAGTTTTTGTGACCTCTTGAGAGATTCTGCTGAATATTTTAAAATATCTTAAATTTAAAAAAAAAAAAAAAAACAAAATCACACTGCAGGACCATTTGAAACTAAGATGACAGTGTGAAACTTAAAAAAATGGTGACCAGTCATGGCATCTTAAATATATAATTTCTGTTATATAGTCTACATTTCAACCAAAAAATCGTATATCTTATTTACGGTAGATTTACATGTAAATGAACAAATGGACATGTAATGTGTCAACAATCCATCATTTTACTTTACTTAGTAAAGTACTTTACAAAATAATTGTTTAATGTGATTACTACTATTAATAAATGTATTTATTCAGTGTTCGAATTGTGTCAGAGCTCTTGGGGGGCTAAGTTTTCCCAAAACTCCTTACAGTACAGTAGCAAAAATGCACAAAATAATTTGATATATTGATTAAAATGTATTATTTTGATATTGATTCATTTTGATATTGATTAGACAGAAAAAAAAAAAAAACTTCTGAAAACTGAAGAAAAAAAAGAAGTTTTATTTTTCTAGTATTCTAGTTTCGACGAAACACCAGGGACCCCCCAAGTTCAACTTTTTTTAAGCAAGCCCCCCTCAATCCGAACACTGTAATTTTGAACATTGTTTTTTTTTTTATTTTATTTTTTATCATATTACTGTTGTCAACCATTTTTTTAAAGCACAAGCTACTTGAGTTAATGTTTATACAGGGATTCTAAGTTAAGAGGTGTTGTTAGGAACAAGTTGAAGTGCCTAACTAAACCCTTTAAGTGTGGTAAAATTACTGTAATGCAAGGCAATGAATTGTAATGCATCAAGAGTCTTATTACTTTATTTCACAATAATTCAAGAAAACATCGATCAATATGTGAAAAGTAGAACGTTTTATACTTCATTTCCCAAATTACACTTCACATTTCCTGTTTGCAATAGCAAAACAATTAGACTGTGTGTTTACAATTACAGAAATAACATTAACTATGTCTTACATACTAACCTAAAACTGTCTAGCAAAGGAAAAACAAGCCTGCTCTAGTAGACCCAATGTTACCGGTGTGGGGTCAGTGGCTGTGCTGTTCTCGAAATGGTTTATGTTTGTTATGCTGCTGGGCTAAATGTTCCAAGACATACAGATTCAGCCAGGAGAACTAGAGCCAGAGTCAATAAAAGGCCTACAAGGCTATCAAAACGCCACCTGATGCCTCTTACAGGATAATTACTAGAATCAAACTTTCGGTCATTAGAACATTCACTTGTTAATTGCTTACAATCATGTAATTACAGAGATGGAACCCTAATAGCCTTGCACTAATTAATCACGGATGTGGCTAAGTTTCCATTCAGGTTTTTAGATTATGTGAGAGGAAGATAATAAAAAATGCTGTCTCTTCAGCTGTGCCAAAATCTTGAATCTTAAAAAATCAAGTATGAAGCCAGTGTAAGGCAGTAGAGAAAATTACAGCTTGAGGAGAAAATGAAGAAAATATTCTGGTCAATCCATTCATTTATCAGGGGTTGAGAGAGAGAAAGAGGGGTGACAAGACAAATGCGAGAGGATGGTGAGGTATTAGGCCTCTCAAAATACTATTTTATGATTACCATAACAAATAAGATAAATTGACTAATGGAAAGGGGGGTGTTATGCTCTCAAAATTTGTGAAGCTGATGGGAGTTTCCAGTCGGGAACAGAATATCACACATCTATAAGGCAAAAATGCAATTATTTTCTTCTTCTTCTTCTTCTTATTATTATTATTATTATCATTCTTATTATTATTATTATGCTTATGTACTTTTTAATAAATAATTACAATTACAATGATAACAGGGTTGACATAACCTGGGCAGTTTTTGAAGTGAATAAAAAAATGCTGTTATTCACCTGTTTTGTAAAATAACCTTTTGGCATAAACCTAACTAAATGTATTACTTTACATATTATTTTATTATATTATTACATTTATTTTTATTACAGTTATTTTCTGCAGTGCATCTCCCTTCAGTAAAAAACATGGAACAACAAAGCCTCTCTGCAAAAAAATAAATAAATAAATAAATAAAAAAACGGGCAAACACCTAATTAAACTAGAATTTGACAATAAAACAACCTGTTTTTTCTTAAATAAAGAGAGATGTTTTGGTGGTAAAATGGCACAAGCAATTAAACTCCTGAGTTGGCACAGGGGAACCATTGACACCAGGGGCAATTTGACAGACTAAACAGGTTCTACGAAACGTAACAGTACACACGGAGAGTCAACATTTCCATCACTGTCAAGAAATAGGAGAAAACGAGAGGGATTTTGTAAACTTATCAGCTTCCAGGCGAAGTCCCGGGCAGAGAGCAAGCTTTTGGTGTTTGTCCGAGCATGTGGTGGTAAATGTTGAAATCTCACACTGAGCATGCTGTATTTAGCCTAAAACACACCCCCTTCCCCAACTCTCTCTGTCTCGAAATTCCTCCCAACCTAGTCAAACACTCATGCCAGTACTACAGCGTGCAACATCTGCTACATCAGGGCCAGACAAGCCAGCGGGCACTGCGCCCTGCATTTGTTAATTTCCTCTCTCTCCCTCTGTCTTTCTGTCTCTTTCTTTGAATCACCTGGGAGAAGATGAGAATGGACTGATATTGGAGAATGCAGTTTGTGTTTGGATTCAGAACTCCTAAGCAGCTAGTGTTGCCAAAGATCACAAAAAAAGAGGCCTGTTTTCATGAGCAGTATTTCAAGGCTGTGTCCCAATTTCAATGCTACGAACCCTAAATGGTATGCAATTAGAATTGGAGTCCCAAATTTATTATGTTGAAAACAGTATGCCAGAAGAGCCCAAATTGTATGCAATACAATTTCAATGGATTTGTGGCTAACTGGGGTAGGTAAAAATATTGATTTTCCAATGCATCGTGATCTTCACATGTTTACTTCACATGTATGTTCAATTATTATGCTTTATTTGTTTGGAGAGGCTTTTGGACAGATGGAGATGTTTTTGGACACTATGATAAATTATTTTTGTAATGCTATAAATTTTTTATTGCTTTGTCATATCAACACAACATTTTTCTCAGATACATTTGACATGATTGGAAACAAAACAAAAGCAGTTCTTTGGAGCCACCATATTTACACCCAGAGATATATAATGTCAAATAAGAAAAATAAGAAAAAAAGTTTATTTTTTGCTCAATTTCTTTTGTGATTTTTCAGCAGTTTCTTAGGCTGAGAGTCTCAGAATGTATTATAATGTATATCATTATTTTTAATTTTTTTTACGTTTTTAAAAAATGTCTTTACAATGATACCAAACACCCTCCTTGTTTTTTTTTTTTTTTTATTGTTTTTTTTTATTTTATTTATTATTATTATTATTATTATTATTATTATTATTATTATAAGCCTTAAATTTTGGGTATGCCATTAAAACAGGAACTCTTTAAAAACACCTTCAGAGCTTAAAGGGTCAACATGAAATCAAAATTGAAGCTATTTACTTTTTAATACACATTCCTGATCTTGTTGTGTGTGATTCATCAGTGCACATTATTCCATAGAAACAAAATGTCTTAGTAATCTTTCTCTAAAAAGTAACACCTTGTTCCTAAAACTACTTTCCTTTTTGCCTGATGTCACCAAAGCCACGTTTTCAACCCTTCCCCTTCTACTACCTGGCTCCATCAATATGTACCACCCACTTTATACAAACAAATCAATTCTCAGTGGATGAAATCAAGCCCCATCCTACATTTGTTCTAATTGAAAGTCCTGTTTAGGGGTTGAATGATATTAGATTTTTGACGATTACCATAACTAAGGTGTTGGAAGAAAGCCGATAACCGATAACCGATTAATCGGCCAATAGTTTTAAAATCAATATATTAAATGTGTTAAAACATTTCCTTAGTTTTAAGGTTGATAGAAAGTTGGACACACAGTGTTTACACATATTCAAATTTTTGTTAGCATGCACCCACTTTAAATTAGAACACTTGATGGTTATATAATCAAAATAACAAAATATGCATTAAAGTTAGGATAGAAAAATGTATGAATATTGTCAATAAAGACAGATTTAGACAGGAAATCACCCCAAGTTGTCATAGATCGTTTATATTTCACCTCCAGGGGCTGTGGTTGTACTCAAGAGACCTCCAACACCACCCATGCTGCAACTACCACCACTGATTACTTGTCAAAAACGCTAAATCGGTCAACCTTTAGTAATGTTTCATGTGGAAATACATCACATTATAGATTTAAAATTAGTTGTGAATGCTGTATCATATTGACCTTAAATGTATGAACTTGATTTCTACAATACTACTGTCACCAAACAGAATTTCCAAAATAAACACTGTTCCAAACAGATTTCTGATCACACCCTCAGTCTTCCATTGGTCGAACAAACAGATACATGTTACATGTAAATGCAAACAGTGTGCACCAAGTGGTTAGAAATATCACAACACAATTTTATGGACTGGTATCTCAATAATGTCATACCACTTTACTATATACTAAAAAAAAATATGTACTTCCCCATCAGCAGAAAAGTACCATCTTTTAACACATAGTGTAGAATCGCTAATAGGGATGCAGCCCATGACTAGAACAATACTACATACTGGGGGTACAATCAAGCATCACAGGAAAGCTACACATGCACACTACTTTCCGAGAAACACTCAGCAGACAATATAGCATGTGACAGGCTGCATGTCAGACTTGCAGCTCAAGCTTAAAAATCCCTTTTTCACACGCGGTTGTCTTTTCAATTACAGGCTACTGTGGTGTACGCCTGCCCCCTACTCCCAACTCACTCAATATTTCACACTGCTGTGAAGCCCAACCCATTTGTTGTCAGGATTTAATTGTGTCTTTACTTCTCCTCTCTCCTACTGCGTAAAGTTAATAGATGCGAATAGACAACCCTGCTGACAAAGACTCTTTTATTTAAACAAGCCAGAATGTGTGATTACAACAATTCTAAAATGAGGACAAGGTGACAAAGAGGGGAGGAAAAACAACAGCAGAGAAACAGAAAAGTTTTGTGGCTTGACATATGTTTGCACTTTTAGAATGATCTTTTCAAAATCTGCCACTATTGGAGATCAGAGGAGTTGCTGCCTAAGCAGTAATAGACATTTTGCAGACATGTTTTCTGTACCTAAACTAGTGAGATGCATACAAAGGCAGAATTTTAAGGCAGCACAGGCATATCCCAGCAGAAATGATTCTCCAGAAAAAAGTTCAGGCATTAAACTCTGAATGGTGCAAGCTGATAGGTTCTTTGAACTTGTTATCTGTTAGCCAATCAGCTCGCTCACGTGTTATATGTCAAGCCAATCAGCTCACATGGCGTAAGCTGATAGGTCCTTTGAAGTGAAATCGGGTGACCAATCAACTTGCATACTCTCTCTTTGCCTAACATTTAAATTAGCTCAGCTCGCAAGTAAGCAAGTTTCACTGCAGCGCGCTGCTAGAGTTTTCTCTGAAACCCACCTCCACTCCAGCTCCACAGGTCTAGATCTGCTACATGGGGATTGTATTTATGTCTAACTGTGCAGTAGCATGTCATACATGCTTGATGCCGCATGTCTTGTGTTTATATAATTGTGCAGCAGCTGCTGCATTCCCACATGTCTAACTCAGTATATCTATGTACTGTATGTTATAGCAGTAGCAAGTTTCTGTATTTGCACCGCAGCAGCAACAGCAGCATTAGCACATCTAGTCCGCCAAGACCAATATTCTATCAATATGTCATACCCACATTAGCATGCTAAATCTTTCAGAGAGTTGTCATAACTAATATTATGCTGTCTTCAAATGTACCTTGTTTCAGTCAAATTCGAAGGCAAGGTTTCCTTTGTGAAGAAGTCAAAAATTCAATCCATGTTTGTGGACGAAGGGAGATAAATGCTGAATATAAATAAACATACTGTATGTATATCGCCTATATTTCATTAAAAACTAAAAAGCATTGTTAAAAAAAATTTGTTAACTGTAGTTAAAAATGTACTATTTTACACAATGTCTGTATATGATATGTATTTTTTATGCTTATTAGAGTATCACCCCATTAGCTTAGCAAGATGCTAATGTCAGACTCTATTAAAATCAAGTGTGAGATGAGATTCTCGTCCAGAGATCTTTTTGTATGGCATGCAGAGTGGCTGCCTATAAAGTGTGTTCTGAATCGGTCACTTATGAGGTCCCATGACAGTTAGGATGCTCCCTTAGAAAACAGCAGCCTATATAGGCATTTGGCAGCAAGGCACAGCTATTGTGTTTGTGTTTGATGGTTTATCCATAAATGTGTGTGTATATGTCTGTATGTTTGGGCATATTTGTCATATCTCTGATAGACATTTGCAGTTCTACTGTGGTGTGAAATTTTGAGATGCAGCTGTCATGAAGAACAAATGGTATTTGGGCCAGTACGTGAGTTTGGAAAGAAGTGCTCTATACACACTTCCTGACAATGGCAGATAGAGTCCTTTGAAGTATTAACTTCACTAGTTACACAATGCTAGTCACTACAGTAGAAAAGAAACACAGGCGTTCTCACAGATACCATCAGCTATTAAAACAGCAGAAAATGGAGTCAATTTCAGAGAAAAACAAACACATAAATAAATAAATAAATAGAAGTTGAATGTTATTTCTCAGTACAAGAGCATTTCAATATGAGTACATTTCAAAACATTTCATTTGAGTACACGGGTTTGTGCATCGGTACGGGTATAACCAAAAAAAAACAAACAAAAAAAACAAGTTGGTGCTAAATTTCAGCTGGTGTTGAGCCGTTTACACACAGAATTTGGATCACACCACACACATTAACATTTGATTATGCTTTCAAACGTTCAGCCATCCTGAAACTGATGCTAAACGTTACCGATAGCACAGCATCTCTGCTTGCAGGACTCCACAGATCACTCTGCAAATGTACGCTAAATTGGAATGGTAGTAATTCATAAAGTTGCACATATCACTTGTCCCTTGCATGTTTAATTATGAAATATTTTGGATAATTTAGTCAATCGATCAGCTACTGTTCACACTGTACACATTATTGCGTTAGACGCAATAACAGTTAGAGTTAGAGAAAGTGGAAGAGAATGGAATGCACAGAACTATATTTTATTTATTTATTTTTACTTCTCACAACTTGACATGGTGTCTGAAAAACAGAGACACAAAAACAGTGAGATGTGTCGCATCGGTCAATGATTTCAATAAAAATATTTGGAAATATATGAAGAAAAATACATGAAAATATACGAAAACATGAAACATATGTTTAAAATGATGTACGCTCACAAGATATGAGACTTAGAGAAAAAGCTGGTTCATTTTACATGTGGTGCTGGGATATTGGGATCATGTGACGAGCCAAATATTACTTGATTTATCTAAACAATCCCATGTAATTGAATGCTTTCACTCGCCATTGTGAGGACAAAAAGTCTGCATATTCCGTTTTGGCGTACCCCAGCGATGGGTGGCGCAATATTTTGGCCATGTGAGGAAATGTACTCAAATGAGAGGTCTTGTTATTATTGAAAAACCCAGAATTTTTGTGCACTATTCTGATGATACTTGTATAGCCATACCTTTCTTTAGCTGGACATTGAACTTGCGGCCAATCTTTTTGGAGTAGCCCATGGAAGAGGCGACGCTGTCTGGCCTGGCAGGTTGGATGGGTCCTGGTTGTGTCTTGGTCGATGGATTTTTTGGATGTGGTAATGTTGGATAGCCCCGATTTGATTCTGCTTTGGAGAACCTACGCGGACTGTAGTCCATACCTCCCAACAGGCTACCTCTTTCCCCAGGTCCAGTACCGGACTGCAGGCCCAACTCATTCTGGTACAATTGCTCATATTGGGCTTTCTTTGATGCTGGAATTACATGGAACAGGATGACTGGAGAGCGCATGGCCTGTCTGAATAAATCCTGTGCCCTGGAGGAGAGAAGATCATATACACATACAAATATATCTCTGTTAAGTTGTATTTCAATTCTCCTTTATCTGTTAGTGAACAGGCTCATCCTAAGTACTGGTACTGTTAAAAGCAGATCACATGGAGGGGTTAAAATGTCTTGCTTAATCGCTGGCTAATTGTACTAGTACAGTTGGAAACAAGGTTAATTCACATTATCTGCCATTTCCATTATCGCAAAGCTTTGGGGAGGAAGCAGTGAAACGTATTAGAGACAGGAAGCAGGATTTGTTTTCAGAAAAACTGAACTGTGCCACATGGAGGACAGCTTTTCTAGTAATAACAGCAGTCGGTCAGACCTAATAAGACATTTATCAAAAGGCTCTATCACTTGAATGGGTAATAATGTATAGGTACCAATGAAAATGAGAAGAGAGATTATATTATGATACTGTATATGCTGTAATACATATATATATATATATATATATATATATATATATATATATATATATATATATATATATATATTGGATAATGGTTTACAAAAAGCAAGCATCCTGGACATTTTATGCAACCAGGACATAAAAAATACAACCCGTTAAGGGTCGCCATGGCAGACCATCGTGATCCGCATATTTGACATCCTGACGCAACACTCTCACTCACAGGACATAAAAAATACAACAATTATCGCAAACTCTACTGACATTTAATCATATGAAGGACATGAATTATAGATATCTACAATTCAATTCTCACTAGTTCACATACTAATTCTTGATACCAGCAATGGAATAACTACTAGTGAAAATTAATATTTTTGATATCCGTAATGAGGTTTGAATTAGTAAAAACATTGATTCCTGATAACTAGTAAAAGCAGTAACTTATTTTAGAAATGTAGTAGAATTTCATTATGATCTACCATTTTCCCACAATGCAATTATAGATATCTTTAATTCATTTCTTACTATATATATACACTATATTGCCAAAAGTATTCGCTCATCTGCCTTTAGACGCATATGAACTTAAGTGACATCCCATTCTTAATCCATAGGGTTTAATATGACGTCGGCCCACCCTTTGCAGCTATAACAGCTTCAACTCTTCTAGGAAGGCTTTCCACAAGGTTTAGGAGTGTGTTTATGGGAATTTTTGACCATTCTTTCAGAAGCGCATTTGTGAGGTCAGACACTGATGTTGGACGAGAAGGCCTGGCTCGCAGTCTTCGCTCTAATTCATCCCAAAGGTGCTCTATCGGGTTGAGGTCAGGACTCTGTGCAGGCCAGTCAAGTTCTTCCACACCAAACTCGCTCATCCATGTCTTTATGGACCTTGCTTTGTGCACTGGTGCGCAGTCATGTTGGAACAGGAAGGGGCCATCCCCAAACTGTTCCCACAAAGTTGGGAGCATGGAATTGTCCAAAATCTCTTGGTATGCTGAAGCATTCAGAGTTCCTTTCACTGGAACTAAGGTGCCAAGCCCAGCTCCTGAAAAACAACCCCACACCATAATCCCCGCTCCACCAAACTTCACAGTTGGCACAATGCAGTCAGACAAGTACCGTTCTCCTGGCAACCGCCAAACCCAGACTCGTCCATCAGATTGCCAGATGGAGAAGCGTGATTCGTCACTCCAGAGAACGCATCTCCACTGCTCTAGAGTCCAGTGGCGGCATGCTTTACACCACTGCATCCGACGCTTTGCATTGCACTTGGTGATGTGTGGCTTGGATGCAGCTGCTCGGCCATGGAAACCCATTCCATGAAGCTCTCTATGCACTGTTCTTGAGCTAATCTGAAGGCCACATGAACTTTGGAGGTCTGTAGCGATTGACTCTGCAGAAAGTTGGCGACCTCTGCGCACTATGCGCCTCAGCATCCGCTGACCCCGCTCTGTCATTTTACGTGGTCTACCACTTCGTGGCTGAGTTGCTGTCATTCCCAATCGCTTCTACTTTGTTATAATGCCACTGACAGTTGACTGTGGAATATTTAGTAGCGAGGAAATTTCACGACTGGACTTGTTGCACAGGTGGCATCCTATCACAGTACTACGCTGGAATTCACTAAGCTCCTGAGAGCAGCCCATTCTTTCACAAATGTTTGTAGAAGCAGTCTGCATGCCTAGGTGCTTCATTTTATACACCTGTGGCCATGGAAGTGATTGGAACACCTGAATTCAATTATTTGGATGGGTGAGTGAATACTTTTGGCAATACAGTGTATATATATATATATATATATATATATATATATATATATATATATACAGAATAGCATTCTGAGATTATATTCTCACCACAATTGTACAGGGTGGTTATCTGAGTTACCGTAGACTTTGTCAGTTTGAACCAGTCTGGCCATTCTCTGTTGACCTCTCTCATCAACAAGGCATTTCTGTCCACAGAACTGCTGCTCACTGGATGGTTTTTTTTTTTTTTTTTTGGCACCATTCGGAGTAATTTCTAGAGACTGTTGTGTGTGAAAATTCCAGGAGATCAGCAGTTACAGAAATACTCAAACCAGCCCGTCTAGCACCTCGCATGTCCCCTCTCTCTCTCTCTCTCTCTCTCTCTCTCTCTCTCTCCTCTCTCTCTCTCTATATATATATATATATGCATAGAATCAATAATTGCATTGTTACTAGTGCAAATGTCAATTTGTGATATCAACAATTGAATTACATCTAGCAAAAATCCCACTAGTGGCAATGTTAATTTCTGATATCTATAATGTTATAGTCACCAGTAAGAAAGCCTTTAAGACATTTGTAATTACATTTCAATTTATTGATTTCTGAAATCCATTTCCAGGTATCTGAAATACCAAATCTAGCATGTACAGACATCAAAAATTTGCATGTACACTAGTTGTATTTCATTTGTTATTATTAGGAATGGATATTTGTACAAGCAAATTACTGATATATAATATATACTGTGTGTGTGTATATATGTGTGTATATATGTGTGTGTATATATATATATATATATATATATATATATATATATATATATATATAAAATTTTTACCATTAAAAAGTACATAGCTGATATGTGAACTAGGAAATTAATTCTAGATATCTGCAATTGTGTTTTGATCAGGAGTGGATGACAAATAATTGTACAATTCTACTAGTGAAAATGCAGTAACATAAATAATTATGTTTTTTACTAGTTGAAATTCCATTTTTGATTCCATTTATAATTCATGTTCTGCACATGATTAAATGTTGAAAGGGCTTGCGATACAACAATAAGAATTATTAAACTATTAAAAAGGGTATACATACAGTATATCAGTATTATACTGTACATCTGAGCCATAGAATCTGGTGCTTTGTTATTAAACACTTTGCATTGTCAGATTTTTACATTTTCTGAAAAAAATATGATTGGTGCTTTCCGTCACTTGCAGCCATGATGCTGCTATTTGGTTGCTATTTGCTATTGTTAAGTTGCTATGCTGCTATAATCAGATTTATTTTATTTTTTTTATCTCTTTTGTCTTACAATCATAAATCATGAATAAAAGAAATAGCACACCTCTCTTCAACAAAAAACACACAATTTGAGGTATCATTCACGTCTGTCGCACAAATGGTGTGGCATGAGTTTTATGCAGAGTTTAATACTTTGTTCAAAACCTAAGTGTGCACAAAAGTAATAGTGATGCTTCTAGCATTGGCAAAACAACACTAAATAAGACAACCATATAGCTATTGCAAGTTAATTCAGCTTCTTTATAGATAGTTTGGTTAACTTGAACCTAATGCAAGAACAACAAATAGCAAAGGAATACTAATGTGAACAGTCACTGTTCATGCATGCATAAGAACACTAAAATCATCGGGGTGAGTTAATGACAAGCATGAGTTAATGACAAGCTGTTTCTATCTCACTAAACTCTTCATTAGATCAATCGCTGCATCTAGAGAGCAAACAGCACATCACTTTAGGGACGCCCATCAATTCTTATGCAAATGTAGCCCCACCCGCCTACAAAATGAAGTAAATGGTGTGTGTGCGTGTGTGCGTGTGTGCGTGCGTGCAAACAAGCAGAGTTGTGACACACAGCTAATCACACGACTCCCTCTGTCTGATTGAATAATAAACTACATCAGCACATTATTATATTTCGTTAAATCAACCACTGATAAATATTTACCCATGCAAACAATCCAATAAAATTTTGAATATCATTATGAATTATAACTCCACATGGAGCACAATCAGGAAATGGGGAAGAGAAACAAAATGGTCTGTATCCATATCCGTAATTCTAGCAGATGGCTGCTCATGTGTGGTGAGAATAAGATGTTACTATGGTGTGGATTTCCTTTTGCAAAGTACATGAGGGTGTTTTTTCAACTACAAGGTGTATGTCCAAAAGGGTTGATTTTTATTAAACCACAAGCTTGTTTATGGATGACTAACATATCATATCAATGAGTCAAACACTCTGGGGGATGCAGTATACAAAGAACAAAAGGCTGTAATGTCAATTATATCTTGCAATCACATTATTGACCTGACATGCATGTAATACACAAGGTTGTATTTCTTAATCCCTGAGAAGGTGGTGACCTGTCAGGCTTGAGTATTTGTATTAGCAGTGAAGACTAACCGATATATAAGGGCTTGACCGGATCTCGTGCAAAAAACAGTGAGCAATTAAAACATAATAATGCAATGGGACACTAGGGAAATTAACTTGTGATGTTAAGATTGTGTAAGCGGACTGAATGATGTATGTTAATTAGTTTAAGATTAGATTATGAATTATCCCACAGCTGTGCCCTTTCAGTGCCCTGTGGTGAACCCTGTCCAGCATGATTCTCTCTCTGTGTGTATGTGGGTTTAGGTGGTTTTCGAGGACTTTTCTTTTTAGGTTACAAACTGGTTATTACAAGGGTATTATGCTATAAATGTGGTTTATGAGGACATTTCTAGTGTCCCCATAATTCAAATTGCTTAAAAAAAAACATACTAAACAATGTTTATTTGAAAATGTAAAAATGCAGAAAGTTTTTTTGTGAGGGTTATGTTTAGGGGTAGGGTTAGGGGATAGAATCTATAGTTCGTACAGTATAAAAATCATTATATATATGGAGAGTCCTCATAAGGATAGCCGCACAAACATGTGTGTGTGTGTGTGTGTGTCAGTCTTGCTCTCTGAAATCATTGGCCAAAGTGTGGGCCAAAGGAAGCTCTTAATGATGAATGTGGAAGGAAACACTCCACCTTATAAAGGATATTCTATTATCTATTCACTTTCGGGGACTTATTCATAAACATATGTCTCAAATTCATCAGGCCATGTGTGATATATATGGAAAGGAATGAATATACATGATAATGTGTTTAGGGCTGGGCAAAATATAGCGAAGTGCATGTGGTCAGCGCTACATACAGGTCTAAACAGGGTCTAAAACATATTGTGATCGGATCACAAAAACCACATACGAATGTGGTCAAAAACGCATGTGACCACAACACATTTGAGGTGTAAATGCTAATCCGTCCTGTATGCATCCCGGCAGCAGTGAAGCCCCTCACCTGTCAATCAGTTGCTACGCTAAAATAAGAATTTAAAATTTGCCGGCTTTTAAAGGAAATAATCGTCCGATTGGAAACATGCACTATCATGAGAGCTTCTTTTGAGTGTCTGATATCAACACAGATGAGAAGCACGAACACCTGAAGCTCCTTTAATACAGGTAATCCACTAAAATAATGGATAATTCTGCTTGATATGTTGCATTTATGCTTAGATTGAATTTCAACCATATATGGGTAAAAGAGTGTGCCATTTTTTTCCGCACTTTCTTTGTCTTTACTGACTTTGTTGTGCTTTAATATCAGGCAGTAACACACTTACATAGTGATTGATGTATGTCGTCGTGGAACAGAGACCCTCCCTTCCAAATCAGAACACAAGTAGTCACAGGAGACGCATTTAAGCAACCAGGTGTAAACAGCAATGTGTCTCACCTGACCACATGAGATTGGATCACCCGAGACGCATTATAATACCAGGTGTAAACAGGGTCAATATATTGCTCAGCCCTTGTGTATGTACTGTATGTGTGTTCCTTACAGCAAATTGAAAAGCGAGTCATTTAGGGCTACTTTAAGTATTAATTTATTTGCAGGAGATGAAGAGCAACATTAAATCAATAGAACAAAGAGCAGGTGAATCCAGGGCAGTGTGCTGTGAAACAAGTCTGGCACTTGAGTCAAACATTACACATCAGAGCAGAGGGAGCTTGACTATGTACTTAATGCTTTCTCAATTTTATCTTATTTTATAGACTTTACCACATTTAACTCATTAGTTCTCCAGGTGTTTAGGAGTTATAATATCTGTCCTACTTCCTTGTTAACTTACCATGATTGGGCAGGGCAAATTTTTTGAACACCAAATACTTGAAGTGTTAAATGTGAATGTTCGGATTGAACTATTTTCACAACTTTTCAAAATTGACTTTCTGGATTAAGGATTAAGTTTAGAGTTCTGCCAAGTTAAAGTATGTTTTCATAGTACGTCATCCATATTTCAATAGATCAATACAAATTTCTCGTGATATTAACCCATTAACAGGATTCCTCAACCTTTGAATAACCTCTATCCATCCAGTTGATCCACAGACAATTTATCCAAGCTTAAAAGAGAAATTTTTTATTTTGGTTAGTCAAATAGAAATGAGATGAAAACATTGTGAAGACAGTAAGACTTGAGAAGATATTCAAAGCTCTAGGAAAGACTGACAGCTTGTCAAAGCTTGAGAAGGAGAGAGCGGTTGCAAGGAGGCAAGAGGTAAAGATGGACTCTCTGACTCTAGAGAGGGGCTTACTGTTCAAATCGGATGTTGCGCAGGTCTCCGTTATTAATCCGCACGATACAGTCATTCTCCTGGAACAGAGCTTCACGCTCTGCCTTTCCACCCCTCTCCAGCCTCTTGACTAACAAACCCAGTGTCCTGGAACAGTCACAGCACATGTTACTGACATTCATCTCAACAGCAGCATTGTACCCAGATCAGCTACATTACACATTACTGTCAAAGCTTCAATCAGCCATGATTTAACGAAGTACACACAGTTTAGCTTCAATTTAGTGGCACAATACAATTAAAATCAATGAATTTAAAATGTTGTAAAGTATTTAATAAAGTTGAAAAGGCTGTTTAGGGGTGTCATTTGAGAAATCAGAGAACCCTGTAGTTCAGAGCCCTTACAAAAAAATTGCCATGATAATTAAGTTTCAAAATACCATAGTTACCACAGTGCTGATTTCCCATGCAAACACAATGCTAAGCGTTAAGGAGTTTGCCAGAATATTGCTATCTGATTGCTAGGGTGTTCTAGGTGGCTGCTAGGGCAATGCTAGTTGGTTGCTAGGGTGTTCTGGGTGGTTGCTAATCAAAAGAGCCAAACCCAAACACTTCAAACAGTGTAAGAAGCTTGGATGGATGGATGGATGGATGAATGGATGGATGGATTGGAAATTGGCATATCTAACCCACAGTTTTATTAAAGCAAATACAACTGGACTAAACATTGTGGTATTTTGTTGGAAATGTATTATCATGGTAAATTTTTGTCAGCATATTAATACATATTAAAAAAACAAACAAGCAAAACTGTGTCCATTGCATCATTTTATAGAGAGATCAGAGAGTTATGGACAGTATACTGTATATACTTCATATTCAAAGAGGATTAAAAAGAGTTGGACAACACCTTTCCACCTTTATCAAATCTGGGGAAAAAGTAAAAAAAGAATACACAGCCCATTGATTCTGAACTTTTGAAAATGTTACTGTTCCTAGCGGTTCCCTTTTAACTCAAAACATCAAAAAATACTTTTTGAACTTAAGCCGACTTTGGCCATATGGATTTTTTGGCACTGCTCACAGCCCTGCTGAGGTTTCGGATTCAGAACGCTGCAGCCCCTAATCTACAAACCCTAACATGCGATCATGTGAAATGCACCGTCGCATTTGATGGGTTTAAAAAGTGAGCAGGAGATTTAGATATAAATAGAGCTTACATAGTCTTTCCCCCTCCCCAAGGGCTGACTGTGTTGCATCAGCAATCTTCAACCCCAAACTTTTACTTTCAGGAAGAAACAATACATTAATAACAAGGTTTAGGAAGCATACGTGTGTGTGCATGCATGCTGATCGCAGCAGACAGGAAATAGATCCTGCAGATGCACAGACAGCAGAAGTTAACTTGAATGACTGATGGAATGAAAAAAGCATGAAAAAAAGAAAAACATATAAGGTGTAAAAAAAAAAAAAAAAACTTTCATGGCCCTCCTTACATCAACTAGAGAGAGAAAGACAGACAAACAAATTAACCCTCCTTCAAAGGAACAAACAGTGTACTAGAGAGATGTAATTAGGTTTTTGAGGAGAGTTTTGCTTTGGTGAGTGTATGGTGTGGTTTCGTAGAGTAATTACAAAGCTTGCACGATGTCAATATCATCTTGATGTAAACCAGCTGTGGGGAATAAGGGGGATAAGCTAAACTCCAACTGGACTGATCTAGAATCTGTAGTGGCTCATTATTCATTACCTTTAAAGAACAAAAGGCTAAGGCTGTGTCCCAAGTATGCAACATTAGGATTATTGAATATATCGTAGTACATTGAAACTAGTAAAGAAATCAAAAGTTCATGGTAATGCCTGATTGGAAGTGTCTGTCACTTAATTCCTGTTGTAGCTAACAACATAAATGCAGTATTACCATATTCATTAATGGAAAGATGGGATGTTAGATTAGCAGCCTAATCAGTTATCATATTTCCATTTGAACATTTGTTGCTAGTTATAGGATGTGATGTCATATACTGAAGCAACATAACAACATACACTGGCAGCCAAAAGTTCGGAATAATGTACAGATTTTGCTCTTATGGAAAGAAATTGGTACTTTTATTCACCAAAGTTGCATTCAACTGATCACAATGTATAGTCAGGACATTAATAACATGAAAAAAATACTATTACAGTTTGAACAAAATGTTCAGAACTTCTTAAACTACTTCAAAGAGTTCTCATCAAAAAAATCCTCCACGTGCAGCAATGACAGCTTTGCAGATCCTTGGCATTCTAGCTGTCAGTTTGTCCAGATACTCAGGTGACATTTCACCCCACGCTTCCTGTAGCACTTGCCACAGATGTGATAGACCTTACAGTCTAGCTGATCCCACAAAAGCTCAATGGGGTTAAGATCCATAACACTCTTTATGTTTACAATTATCTGTTGTCCAATGTATGTGTTTCTTTGCCCACTCTAACCTTTTCTTTTTGTTTATCTGTTTTAAAAGTGTTTTTTTCTTTGCAATTCTTCCCATAAGGCCTGCACCCCTGAGTCTTCTCTTTACTGTTGTACATGAAACTGGTGTTGAGTGGGTAGAATTCAATGAAGCTGTCAGCTGAGGACATGTGAGGCATCTATTTCTCAAACTAGAGACTCTGATGTACTTATCCTCTTGTTTAGTTGTACATCTGGCCTTCCACATCTCTTTCTGTCCTTGTTAGAGCCAGTTGTCCTTTGTCTTTGAAGACTGTAGTGTACACCTTTGAATGAAATCTTCAGTTTTTTGGCCATTTCAAGCATTGTGTAGCCTTCATTTCTCAAAACAATGATTGACTGATGAGTTTCTAGAGAAAGCTGTTTCTTTTTTTTTACATTTTTGACCTAATATTGACCTTAAGACATGCCAGTCTATTGCATACTGTGGCAACTCAAAAACAAACACAAAGACAATGTTAAGCTTCATTTAATGAAACAAATAGCTTTCAACTGTGTTTGATATAATGGCAACTGATATTCTAGTACCAAATTAGCAATTTAGCATGATTACTCAAGGATAAGGTGTTGGAGTGATGGCTGCTGGAAATGGGGCCTGTCTAGATTTGATTATTTGAAAAAAAAAAAAAAAAAAAATTGTGATGATGCTGTTTTTTTTACATCAGTAATGTCCTGACTATACTTTGTGATCAGTTGAATGCCACTTTGGTGAATTGAAGTACCAATTTCCTTCCGAAACAGCAAAATTTGTACTTTATTCCAAACTCTTTGCCACCAGTGTAACTGATGTAATTTCATGATTAAGACCACATAAATCTTCAAGCAATTTAGTAAGATTTCTGATCTGACACCAAATAGAATACCCAAAGCAACTTTCATCCATTTAAATAATACAAGGTCCTAGGGGGACAGGATTGCTGCATGAAACCAGGTACTATCTCCAATAGACATACCTACTTTACTTTACAGCTTTAGTTACTTAAGTTTCTTTGTTTACTTTAATTACTTAATTTATTTTATTTACTTGCTAACTGTACTTAATTACTTGCTAGCTTATTTAACCCTATAAACAAGTTTCAAAAGTTTATGGTACCATCTAGTGGTTATTTGTGAAAAAAGTGGTTTCAATGTTTATATCAATTTATTTAAAATGCCAGTGGACTTGCGCAAAAAGTGACTCTTATGTTGGGATAAATGACAGCTTATTTTAATAAAGTAAAAGTGACAGTAATGATTATATTGCTACTGATATCTTAAAATGAGTATTTGCTGAATATAAGCAACTTGTGCTTGGTTATAATTTTGTATATTATTTTATTGAAAAAACCCCCTTTGAAATCCATGTATCAAATATTATACAACAGACTTTTGAAGTATATCTCCCAATCACCATTACATTCAATTCATACCCACCACACACACACAAAATAAATAAATATAAATTACAGAGCTTTTAAAATTCTGACATATTATTTTTATAAGATAGATTTAAAGTATGAACTGATATTTCTGTGTATTTTCATATATGCAGCCTGCTCTGTCATTATAAAGATCTCATTATTTTAAATTTCAAGCTATTATGATGTCATCTTACCATAAGTTCCTGAGACCCAGTGAAAAATGTTTTACAATTTCCCTTTTCAAAATGTCAATATAGTGCTTATGCAAAGTTCACAGGTATGTTTGCATTTTGAAGTCAAAACCAGAGAAAAACCTGGTAATTTAATTTTGAATATGCTGGGGTTTTTTTTATTTATTTTTTTTATAGCTGTTAGCCTATTAATGTGCATGTAAACACCTCAACGACTTTAACATTACCAGAATCATCTGTCGCCTGACTGATGGCTCAGTAGACTTAGCAAGAAGGAGACCACCTGACCACCTGTTCTTATCCACTGCCTTTAATTGAATAACAAGGCAATCAGGATCCATTTATGCCAAGCAATTAGACTCCAACTTGCTTGCTGTGAACACTGGTCATAGGAGGAGATCTGGTTATTAGGGTTATGTTTCAGCAAGACTCTGTGTGTGTCTGTAATTTTCCGAAATGTCATCTGCCTCAAGCTGTTGGCAGAGAGAAGACGCTGGTCATTTTAAGAGTTCACTGTCTGGGGTCTTGCTGTAACCTCAGTGCCCTCTATCAAGATGCTAATGAGTTACCATTCAACTCCTCCTACCAATCATAATAGCAGAGGGGCTGATTAATTCATTATGGACATGGTGCTGTGGAAGTGAGGTATTATGTTCATGTGGTGATAATTGACAGTTCTGATTAGTCATTAGGTAGAGTATCAGGTGTGTAACAATTGAGAACAATGAGGTGTACACAAGGCCATGAATACAAGGACGAATTCTTACAGAATATTAGCAGAGTAACTTGAATGAAAGGATACACACAATAATACTCCATTGCTTACAGGTTGGTCACATTTGATTATAAACATGCAAAATTGTTTTGGACCCTACACTGAATATGGACAACAGGATATTATGTCACATTCTAGAGATTCTATTAATTTTATTTATTTAATAATAAATTATAAATAATAATCAATTATGAATTAATGTCTATGTTCATTAGGGTCCGTGCCATGAAGTGGCAGTGTCCCTATTGTATCTATTAGTTTTCTTCTTATTATTATTATTGTGCTCTTGAAGTCTAAGGCAGTGCATAAAACCGTACATAGGAAAATTATGAAATTTGGCACACTGATAGGGGTGGATATGAAAAGCCCCCATACCAAATTTGGGGGCTCTAGAACAAACTCTTTAGTGCCACCACCATACTCTATCCTCTGATTTGTCTGTTCATGATCTTTTCAATGGATCCAAACACTCCAGTTGCCGTCCAAGAATTTGGCAGCCATCTTGAAATTTGATGAATACATAATATTACAAACTCATCTGTCAGATGTTATCGGATCTTTCCCGAATGTGTGTCAAAGTACCTTGAGACACTGCTGGCCAAAAGTTATTAAAAGCTTTTTGACAGACCTAACGGTTTCTTTATAATGCATCACAGAATTCAGCGGCTAAGACACCAATGGGAAGTGAGGCTTAATCTCAGCAAGGCTTTGTCCAATTGAAACAAACTTGGCATGCTTCATTCGGACTATGTTCTGAGGTTACATAGAAAGTTTGTGGACAGCACCACCAATGGGTCAAGAAATTTTAAAAATGGCTGTTTTTCAACATAACGTTTGAGCCATTTGTCCTGAAATCATTAGTTTAGTGTTTTTGGATTCCTTGGGTCATCCGGATTATAATTTTTTTTTCCATGATTGATGTTCGAGTCCCACTGAGACCAGTGTGAAAATTGTGCATTTGTTAATATTTGAGTCATCATATTGTGCTTCCTGCAACATATCACTTGCTTTATATTATCTTGGTCCGATACTGCTTGCAGCTTTATTTGTTACTGATTTCATTGGCATACTTGGTTGTTGCGTTTCAGTTTTTTTGTTTTCTCTCTTTTTGTTGTATTGATGTTTAGATCCTCTATTGGTCTACACTCTATATATTACTCTATACAAATCTGCAGGTCAGATTTCAACAGATTGACTAAAATACACATCTTCACATCTGCTTGTGTACACACTTTCCATCTTTTACATGTGTATGAATGAAAGTTAATGGAAAACAAAATCTAGTGTGACCGTCTCTTTACCAAAATCCAGCTAATACTGAAACAGCATTAAAAGATTAAAAATAGTCAAGTCATTATGCATAATATTAGTTTATCTTTGGCCTGACATCGATTTTATGTGCCAGCATCAGTTTTGGTTGTAAAAGGTCATAAGTATTCATGACTTATAAACAGCTCTCAGAAAATCCATTTATAGTCACAATCCACTAAATCTGATGACGTGCAACACTTTCATTTATTTGCACTTCTCTTGTATCATTTTTTGTTTCTTTCAACAACTGACCTTGGATGAGTGTTGGTCTATTTGTGAATGACCCACAATGTGGATGAGCTTTTAGTCAGATTGGGTGGAGCAGATTAGATGAATTGAGTTGGCCCGTTTGAGGCTTTCCCTACAGCAATAAAGTTACCTAATTTATTCAAAACCATGCTCCGTGTCCCCTTTGTCCTTCTGGAGGGGTGCAGGGTGTTTAGCAGGATCCCATTCTGTTAATTTTGTGGCCTTATTCAAAGCCAGAGCTATTGTAGATTTGCTTTCATTATTCAGAGAGAACTGGGGAATAGAGTTTTAGAAAATGCCACATGTGGTCAAGAGGAGTCCTAATGCAAGAGCACTGTATTGTCGATATGTCCTTGAGGAATGATGAAAAATGACCTCAAATGGATAGGGCTTGTTGGAGTTTAAAGGGATGGCAAAGATTGAAAGTCAATTGTTGTGTTGACACATTGAGGACAAATTGGTGAGATATGAAAGAAGGTTGAAGGATGCAGAGGACACAATTGAGGATTGGGTAGAAGCTAGTCTAAAATACAACCATATGAGTAGAAACAGACCGATTATTAGTTTGACCAATAATTTGTACCAATATACACATACTCCCAACACAATACATTTTTGGTTCTTAAACACCAATGTAACACTAATACACCACATGTTCACAATGGTAAAACAACAATGTTCACAAGTTAGGACATTTTATATATCTGTGTGTTTCTTGCATAAATAATTCAACTTTTTATAGCCACAAAACAAACTAACAATCAAAATTATCCACAGCTGTGAATTTTCAAAAGTATGCAGTTATGGAGAGTGTTTTAGAAAGCATCTGGTTTCTGTTGAGGAAAACGCTGTTCTAGTGTGGATGACATGCGTTAACGTAGCAAAATCAGTGCATTTGTGTAGTGTGGACATGGCCCTTAAGCAAAATGAAGCGATGTCAGTCATAAAAAAATAAAATAAAATTTTTTTTAAAAAATTTATATCGTAAATTCATAAAATATGGTCTATGAGCATACAGGGGTAAAATTGGTTCAGGGTAGGTACTGTGCGTTAGTGGAGCTTTACCTTCTATCTCTAGCACTGAAAGGCACCACATGGATTCCTAGCGGCCCACCGCCGTTGGACACCTCAACCAGCTTTAACATTTCACTAGAGACATTGACAAATGAGGGGAATGTGAGAAGAAACAAAACAGAAGAAAACAAATAAGCAAAGAAAAGGCAATGATTAAAAAATTTGGAACTGGACAGCTTTACTAGCTGTAAGACTCTGTATGAGTAGCTATGAGCCACATGTGGTGGAAACTAAGGCTAGTTTAGATCCAGCCCAGTATAAATCCATTTATAACCCCAGAAGCCATTAAGACAAGTGGGTCAATGAAGGAACCAAATAGACACTTCAATTAAGTGATTAAGTTCAGATCGAGGCCTCCAGCAGGCTTGTTCTTTTTTACCATCAGGAAGCACTGTATACTTGTGTGAGGAGCAGATAAACATTTCGGTTTTCAGTAAATTTGGAAAAAGTCACTGAAAAGCTTTCTTTTCGACATATTTCACTTGTTACAGGTTAAAACTGGCTGCATTGCGATTGCTTGTTCAACATAACAACATTTCATGTGGCACATTTGAACGTACGCAAACACGAATGAGATTCGAGAGCTGCAGCGGAAGGGGCGATTTTTCAATGAATAATGATTAACATTTTAGTCTGTTCCTCACACAAATTGTATGGCTTCAGATGACTTTTATAAAATATAGTGCAAAAGTCATTGCTTTCATGGCACTTTGTTGGCTTTTTGGAGCTTTAAAGCCACTGGTCACCATAGGCTTGTGTTGTATGAAAAAAAAAAAAAAAAGCAGCCTGGACATTTTACTGAATATTGCCTTTGGTGATGTGTGACTATTTTAATTTTCAGGTTAACTATCACTTTAAGATGCTGCTAAAGGAAAAGTTATTATTTATACTGTAATACTTTTATACTTATGTAGAATATACTCAATGGAGGTTATGAGAAAGAAAGTGGATCCAAAATAATTATAAGGTTCTTAATGTGACAACTTACTCAATTGAGGCTGATTCTACACATGAGTCTGCTCGTCCCACTGGTTCTATCCTTCCGTTCTTTCCTTCATCACCTCTCTCCTCCTCCTCCTCTTCTTCCTGTGGAATACCAAAGAGAAACACTACATGAGAATGGATATACCTTACATCTTAGATAAACCACTTGGTCTTTGGCTCCCCCTCTTTCCTTCTCTAATCTAATTCAGTGAAAGTTGACCGTAATGGCCACTGTTTTTAAATCAGGGTGACTCTGGCCTGGTGCATCCGTGACATCGAAGCGTGCCTTGGAAAAGATGGCAGTAATCGATTACTCATATTCAATCAATCAGCATGAGGTCAGCCTGGCTCAGGTCTGCTGCTAATTGAATAAGGGAACGATTGTGCATGGAGGCCCATTTGTTTCTTTTGCTCTCATCTAATTACCATCTCTCCATCTTTCTATTCCTCTTCCTTTTGACACATCCGATATGTGCAGATGTCATTCACGATTCTTCTAAAAATTTACAATAAAAAAAATTGGTAAAATTGTGGCACACAACAGGGTTTGCATGAAACGTATCCTACACGGCCAAAAATATGTGGACACCTGAACACCATAGTACTTTTTTGTCCTTTTAAAACCATGGACATTAATAGGAAGTAGGCCCTCCCTTTGTTGCACTCTACTGAGAAGGTTATCCACTATATGTTGGAACCTGGCAAGATGACCATGAGAAGTATTTCACTTCCCTCCTTCTGAATTTGATGTACTCATTAAGAAACAATGATTCTAACAAAAAAATCCCTCAATCAAGAAAATGTAATGACAACTGAATATATTTCCCACTTTAATTCCACTCGAACCCTCAGCTGTGGCTCATTTCCAAAGCGAGTGTCTAGACACAGGACGAGAGCCTGCAATGGTTTGTTAGCCACGGATATTAATATTCCAGCGGTCTCACCCTTAACCTTCCCCTCTCGAGGAAATGTCAAGCACATCTAAATAAGCGCTTCTCCGTCTTTATATGGAAATGGATTCAGCCTTTTCAACAGTCACCCTTCACCACATGCATCCAACAGTCTGAAGAGGATGACTGGAGACCTATTTTTTCAGTCTCTTTTTTTTTTTTCAATGTTGTAGAGGTTAAAGAAAGAGTGGAGAAGGTCATGGAAATTTTATTAGCAAACCTGTGAAAAAGTGTCCGTTACATTATTCTGGTGAAAATGAGTTAATCACCTCTAAACACAGCTGACTGTCATTGATTTAGCTACATGCCGCCCAATGCAATGTTTTCTATACAAATGGCTGGGTTTTTGACTTCATTTCTTTGTGTAAATCATAATTTAGATATGATCCAGAATAATCAAAGTTTCTCAACCTTGGCAGCAGTGAATTAAGAATTATAGCTCCAATTTAGGATACACTTAATCTTAATTTAAAGGTATATACATCTCACTGATTTCCAATCTTGACATCTACTTTCCATAGCATGACTGAAGAAAAGACAGCACCAAAACACACAGTTAACATGACAAAATAGTGAAACAAATAAATTCCCCACATGGGAAAAATGAATAAATTACCTTTAGGAAAGAAAGCAGGGGAGAGGGTGAATCTCATGAAAATGGTCAAGAATGACATGGGTCATATTTCAATCCAAAATTAAAATAAATCAATCATATTTCCAGAGGTAAAATAACTCTTCAGTAGAGTAATGAATTACAACGACTCTTGTTGAAAAATCAAAATATTTTCAAATGTTTCTACTTTTTGTTTTAAGTATAATTAAATAATAGTACTTTTACTTGAGTTGCTTAAAAGAGATGTATTCAACTTTGCTACAGTTATTTTTCATCACAATTACAAAGTACAAAAAAATACATAATATTTCTGAATTTTTGGGAAGAAAAAAGTTATAAGCGCTAAATCTGTTTATAAACATATACACCCTGTGTGGCACGACAGAAGCCCACAGGGCACAGCATCATGAGCACAGCAGCTTGCATAAACTGCAGCCAGTGTCGTTTGTTCTCTAGCTTCTCCATGACTTTCTGCCCTGTCACTATACAAGAACTGTAATACTGTGATTTTCTGCATATTTCAATTTATTCTGGAAAGGAGCCGTTCATTAAGGTATGAAGTCTGAACACTGTGAGGAGTCTGTTTCTCAAACTAGAGACTGAGATTTACTTGTCTTTTTGTTGTGCATCCTGGTTAGAATAATTTTTTTCAAAACGGTAATGCATGGAATAGCCTGTTTAGGACAATGATATTAAAAACTGTATTATCGTAATAACAATTGTATGAGAATTTGGGGGAAAATGCATATAAATGTTATGAAACATAATAATAATAATAATAATAATAATAATAATAATAATAATAATCATCATCATATTAATATTAATAACAATAATAATAATAATCTCATGTTTTAATGCAAAAATGAAATACAAATATACACTGTAATGTCAAAAAACAGACAAATAAAAACAAATGATATATTAAATTTTTGAAGAATGACTATATCAATATAGTATGTGTTAGTCCATAATGTATGCCATTAGGGCATGCTGATGATTAAAAATTACACACACACACAACAAAAAAACATTTTATTATAATATTAAAAACTGTTACAATAATGAGAATGTAATGAGAAACTGGGGGAAATTCACATAATTGCCATGAAACAACATTATTTTTATTATTATTATTATTATTAATAATAATACTACAACTACTACTGCTGCTACTACTACTACTACTACTAATTATTATTATTATTATTATTATTATTATTATTATTTTATTTTTACACAAAATATCACAGAATTTAATTTATAAACGTCTTAACTCTTTTGATTTTAGGGTAAAATATACTTACTGAACACTTTACTAGGAACACCTGTACACCTACTTATTCATGCGATTTATCTCACAGCCAGTTGTGTGGCAGCAGTGCAATACATAAAATCATGCAGATACAGGTCAGGAGCTTCAGTTAATGTTCACATCAACAAAAAGAATGGGGGAAAAAAAATTGACCTCAGTGATTTGGACCGTGGCATGATTGTTGGTGCCAGACGGTTTGAGTATTTCTGTAACTGCTGATCTCCTGGGATTTTCACGCACAACAGTCTCTAGAGTTTACTCCAAGTGGTGACAGAAACAAAAAACATCCACTGAGCAACTTTGCTGATGAGAGAGGTTAATGGAGAATGGCCAGACTGGTTCGAGCTGACAGAAAGGCTACGGTAACTCAGATAACCACTCTGTACAATTGTAGTGAGCAGAATAGCATCTCAGAATGCACAACGCATCAAACCTTGAGGCAGATGGGCTACAACAGCAGAAGACCACGTTGGGCACTTTATTAGGACCATAGTGTTCCTAATAAAGTGGTCAGTGAGTGTATGACCTGGACATGACTTTGTGAGATTTATCCGTAAAATAGGATATTGATTTATAGAGCACAGAGATTGACTTTAAATATAAAATATGCATTTTGTGTTGCCTGTGATCGTGTCAAGAGAGTGTAAAGAGGCCATGCTCACATTGCACAGGTATTCATCACTGACTGTTTTTAATTCTTATAACACTTGTTGCTAACATTACCAAAAAAATAAATAAGTTGTTGGTTGAGTTGAAGTTTTATGTGACATCACTGCAACCGTGCTGGAGTGTCTCTATTCAGCTGTGAATTCTGCTGTCTGCTGCCAGGAGCTTATTAGGAGTAAGCTTATTAGGAATAAGAGATAAGTTGGAGACCTGGGGAGTGTCAAATTGGACCCTGAGAGCCGGTCCAAGCGATTATGGAGTGCAAAGAACAGACCCTGTCACAAAGTCACTCACACAGGACACAACGTGTCACTTTGCCTCTAGTTGCAGGGTTAATGACAGACCGAGAGAAAGAGGCTTGATGCCAGACATTGCATTGCCCAGTTCTGCACACCTGACAGTGGAGACGCATTTAGCCATGGAGAGAGACACAAGCACCAAGAAAATCTCCTCTGTCAGCCCATCACACAGTCTATTTTTACCATAAATCTCCACTTTCACTTTCAAAATGTGAAAGAATGGAAAAGTGAAAGTGGAGATTTATAGTAAAAAAGCCTTAAATATTGATCTGTTTCTTTCCCACACCTATCATATCACTTCTGAAGACTTTAACCACTGGAGTTGTATGGATTTATTTTATGCTGCCTTAATGTGATTTTTGGAGCTTTTGGGTCACCATTCACTTGCATTCTAAGAACCACCAGAGATATTTTTCAAAAAATAGTTGTTTGTGTTCAGCAGAAGAAAGAAAGTCATACACATCTGGGATGGCATGAGGGTGAGTAAATGATGAGATAATTTTCATTTTTAGGTGAACTAACCCTTTAAGGTACAAGGCCATCACTGGGGCCCTTGTTCTGGGTACTCTAAATGAGACAAAAAGATAATTTTTTTAGTTCCAAGAACAACAAAACATATACATGTACCTTTAAAGGTACACAATAATACCTTAGGGTACAATTATGTATCCAAAACAAGTATACAAATTAACTAGTGGTACAGAAAAGGTCCCCTTGAGGGTACCACCCCAGTGATGGCCCTTGTACTTTAAACAGTAAAAAAAAAATAATCTGAGAGTATCTTTTAACTAAACAGCAATTGAATGGCATAATCTGGGCCCTTTCGCCATTTTTTTTAATTAATATTTTATAATAGTCAGCAGGTACCCTGTATAATTACAGTATTAGCTGAAAAATAAAATGTAACAGAAATACACCCAAATTAATCAGATCGCATCTTAATCGAATATTAAGAGCCTGTGAATCAGAATTTTATCACATCAGGAATTCTGTATTGATACCCAGCCCTAGTGCTCCATGGAAAAAACAAACAGGATACTGGGTTGGTATGATATGAGAGTGAATTTCCAGCTTTGAATGAACTTTAGGGTTAAATCAGCAACTGTCATTTGGATGCTCGAGGGGTTCGTCGATATGTGGTGACTAAAAATAAAGTGTCTGTGTGTGTTGTTGTACCTATGGGCTCTTGGGTGAAGTCCAGAAGCCACTCAGTGCAGCAGTTACAGGAAGCCAGAGGTTAAAAAGCTGGCGATTAGACAGACAGTGCATTAGATAATTGTTCCTGGCAGATACAGGAGGTTGGTCACATTAAGAGACTGCTGGCTTGCAAGGAGCTGGAGTGAGTTTTCCAGAGGGAAGCTGGATTGGAAAAATCTTGATATCCAGATGTTGGACAAACTCCAGACAGAGCCCTGCATAATCTAACAGATACTCAGCTGAAGGGCTTAAAGTGCAGGTCTGCACTGAGAAGCTGTGCCTCACCAAGTGAACAACCAGGAAAATAGGAAAGACCGAATGTAACAATGTGTAACATGACAGTTAGTGACAGCAGTGATGGTTTATCCTCTAGCACTGGATCTATGGTTGGATTTAAGCCGCTATAGTGTGTATCTCTACTATAAATCCTCCAATCACTGACTGACTGATGCAAATTGCACACACAAATGTACACTGAAAATCAACAGCTCCAATTTGATCAGATGGCTTTAGGCAATATATCGGGGTCAGGGTACCAGACTGATCACATTCTGCACATTCTGAAAGTTCTTCAGCTGAAATCAGTCTGTGCTTATTGATATTTGAACCACTGTCCCCAGATGCCAAATCTGGAAGTGTTGTTATAAGTATGGGCACGTGTGAGCTCCAGTTTCCTGGTGAAATGTCCACAGAGTGGTGCCAAATACAACTTAGTTTAGTTTTTAGTTGTAAATGATGTAATACAGTTGACAGGAATGCATATTTTATTAACCATAATCCTTAAACCAAACCCTAACCCCAAGCCTAACCGTCAGTGGAGTAAAATGTAATTTGGGCAAAAATGTAACCTCCAAATCGCGCTCACAATTGTTTATGTGAACACAATTACTTCCTGGTTTCCATGGTATACTAATGTGTAACTAGTCGTGGTAATTATTGCACGGCAGTCAGATAAACCCAACCGAAAATAGTGCATAAAAACGAATTGAGGTTGGTTGGTGGCATGTCAGTAAGATGGTCTCTCTTCCTGTCTAAATGGGCAGTTCTTGGCCAGAAAAAGCTGAAAGGCCACAAAAGTGTGGCTACTGCAAAACAAACGCAACCATTGTTCTTTCAGCTCCCTAATGATCTTAGGAGCCATGGTATTGTGTAGTATATCTTCAAATCTTTGTATAAACACACTAGCTATGTAATTTTGAGCTGACTTAAGGACTATATTTTTTGTCCAGCTTAAAGTGCTTGAAAAAAATGCTTTAAAGAAAATATAAGGAAGTCAGCAATTTCTACAAAGTCTTTCAAACAATGATTGTCCAAATATTTACAGCCTTTAATAATTGCCACCTCTGTCCAGTTCCTGACTATGTACATAAGTCGGTAATTACCTTGAGTGATATACGCCCAAAAAGGCAACATGGAAAAAGCCAAGCATAACAAATTAGACGAGAAATAATAAGGCACCCACAAATTCTTGTGTAAAATCTGGTTGGTGGAACAAGTGACCCTTCTATGGAGCCAAAGGGGTCAGTAGCTGAAACATAACTAGGACCCAATTTGTTTGTCCTCCTTTTGTGTTCCTTAGAAGAAATAAAGTTATAATTTTATTTTTGGGTGGACTGTCCCTTAAAAGATGCAGACCCCAAAATAGTTCCAAAGCTCCAACCCCATGTCCAACTCAAACGGAGATGAAAGGCCATCCCGTAGATGCCACAAAATGTCATTATAGTATAGCTGTCCCTCAGAAGCAGCTTCTATTACCCCAATTAGACGTTTAAGAGAATTAGACTGATGTAATTGAACTTGCCTTGGGTTCTTCATAATCCTCTTTCAAACATAGTGGTAATTTCAACCTATCGTTAAAAAGTTCCCTTTACAACAGCTAATGGATCAGGCTGCCCAGCATTTTCCAGACACTTATTTGTATTTGTGTTGGGGAATTAAACCTTAAAAGGGTCTAAATGATGGCTAAAGTCATTATTGGACATGACCCCACTAATGTAATCTTATTATACAAATACTATCCCACTGTGGTTGCTTTGTGTTTATTTGGAGTATGACAAGATAATGTATAGTCCATTTCGTATGAGCATTTTATACACTTATCATGTCAATTGGGATATTAACAGGCGACAGTAAAATCAATTAAAAGTACGCCTTTAATCAGTACCAGTAATATGTATGTCATCTTGTGCATTGATTGAATCTTAGATCTTAGAACTCTTATTCTTCATTAGTGTATACTTTATGTCCTCAACACAGGACAAAATTCAACTCATTAATACAAAAAATATCAACAAAGTGACAAATAGAAGCTATCATTGCAAACTATTCTTTAATTCTAATTGTTTTCAATAAAAGACTCGGCTGCATATTCCCTTACCCTTTACAAAAAAAGTACTGTGACATGGTAGAATGATGTTATCAAACTGGAAAACCATGATACTTTGATAAATACCATGGTACTCAATGATAATCATATCCATATTTTCTGTTACAGTGTCTTTTTCTGTAATGATGCTTTGAAATGATGTGTGTTGTGAAAAGTGCTATACGAAAAAAGAATTACTTGACTTGGTATACCATTGTACTTCAAAGAATACCATGCTTTTAGCATGATACAATAAACATGGTATTAAAATGGCACATGTCCAAAAAAGGCATGGTATTAATTTACCACAGTACAGTACATGTCCAAAGAACAAGGTATTACCCCAGTGCGTGCAGGAAAAACATGGTATTACCATGGTACATCCCCAAAAAGCATGGTATTACCCTGGTACATATCCAAAAAAAAAAAAATAAATTGGTATTACCATATATATAATATATATATATATATATATATATATATATATATATATATATATATATATATATATGTATAAACATATTATTACCACTATAAATGCCCAAAAATGTGGTAGGCACCCAAACAACATAGTATTACCACAGTTCATGTCCAAAAACTTGCTAATACCATGGAACATGTCCAAAAAAATGTATTACCATGTTAGATATCCAACAATTTGGTATTACCATGATACATAAAAAAAAAACCTGATATTACACTGGTACATATAAAAAAATAAATAAAAAAAAACATATTATCACCACTATAAATGCCCAAAAATGTGGTAGGCATCAGAGCATGTGAGCGGAGCGAGCGCGGAGCGGTGATAATTCCACCTGAGCGGAGAGCGCCTTTTTGAAGATTCTGCTACGCTCTCTCAGGCCGCTCAGTGCAGCTCGCTTAACCCAGAATGCGCTTTGTGATATGCTGGTTTGGGAATCTGCTAATAAGCAATAGGCCTGAGGTTATGGAGCTCTAACATTGTTTTAGTGAAGTTGCAAACCTTATAACCTCAATAAATGCAAAGTATTAATCAAAGCTAAGAACGAAGAAATCAAAAGGCAGTGTGGGGAGACCGTGAGAATTATATTCCTTTTGGAATCATACGCGTCACATTGCCAGAGATCACGAGGATGTGCTACACGATGTGGTGCAGCAAAAGGTGAGCTAGTAGGCTATACTACTATTCGATAATAAATTAATAGATAAGTAATGTATCTTGTTGTTTTGCCATCATGTTAGTGCAGCTGCCAGCTAGATGCGAGTCCAGTTCTGCGGGGTTGCGAACGTTAGAGCACCCTCAATTGAATATGTAAGCTTAATAATACTGTGTATTGGCAAAGCATTTTGCCTTGAATCCCGGCGAACACACACACAAAACCAATAAACATGTATGATCTTGCAGATCAGTTGTGTCCTAATTTGCAGGCGCAGCATTCTGCTTTCATGCCTCTATTGTACAATTGATAATTTGATTAGTAAAGATTTCTGCTCTGGCATAGAGTGGTGGTGGTGTAGTGGACTAAAGCACTGAACTGGTAAGTGGAAGGTTGTTGGTTCAATCCCCACAGCCACCATTGTATCCTTGAGCAAGGCTCTTAACTCCAGGTTACTCCAGGGGGATTGTCCCTGTAATAAGGGCACTGTAAGTCGCTTTGGATAAAAGTGTCTGCCAAATGCATAAATGTAAATGTAGAGAATTTCATGGTGGAATTATCTCACTTAATTGACCAGCTTTTGGTTTCTGTTTCAGGATAAAGTGGCACATAACTGCTGGTCAGTTTCCCAAAGCCAAATCCACACCATAATGAGAAGTAAAACATCAAAAAATAATTATTCTAGATTAGTGGTTGCGGATAACATCTCCGACATTGCTTGCTGCATTCATGCGCAGAGAAAAAATCTATAAATGATTGTACATTTTACAATTTGTAAATTTTATTTATTTTAGGATCATTAAACATGATTTAATCTAATGCAATATTTTTCCTGGTACCAGTCCATGTTTTCATTATTGCCATAAACGACTCGAAACAAATTTTAAAGATTGTGGTTTACTGGGTCGGTTGTATCACTCGGGTCCAGTTTAAACCGAAAAGCGCAAATTTGTGCATATGCGAGTTTCCGTGTGCCAACGCACACGTTTTATCACTTTTAGAGGCATGTTTGATGACTTGTTTAAAGTAAATAAAGGTAATTTAGAACTGAAATTTTTTACGGCATTATTTGAAGATGTTCAATGACATATGTGCTAACAGAGAAATATTTGACTGATTACAAATGATAAGGAAGGTCTGGTTGACCCGATTATCTAAGAGCAGTTGTAAACCAGTCCAAAATAAACAGCGAGATTGATACACAAAAACACAACAATGCAATCACATAATTTCAGATGTGTACGTTACTAATCATTTGATAATTTAATAAATGTCAGCCTATAGTCTATATTTCACCCAGAGGGGCACCTCAGCCTATGTGGGCAAAGGGACAGTTGCTTGGGCCACTGTAGCTACCCCCTGTGTGCGTGTTTGGAACCAAGTATACTACAGAGAAATGTAATGTTGGAGCGGGATTTGAGTGAACGCTTATTTACCGGTGAGCGTGAGTGGTACTTGAGCGGAGCGTCCGCTTGGGCCGTGAGGGGCTGACACCTGAGTGTCACACTGCTCCGCTTCACTCACATGCTCTGGTAGGCATCCAAACAACATGGTTCATAAACAAAAAGAAAATAGTATTGCCATGGTACATTTCCAAAAAACATGGTATTACCCTGGTACGTATCTAAAAAATTGTTAATGGCCAAAAATTTTGTATTACTACGGTAGGCATTCAAACAATATGGCATTACATGCCATTGACAGTACATGTCCAAAAGATTTAAAAATAAATGTTATTACTATGGTGCATGTCGAAAAACATGCATGTCAATACCATGTCCAAAAATGGTATTACCACAGTAATCGTTTTGTAATCCTGCTGAAAGAAACTTTTTTTTAATAAATTTTTTTTTTTTTTAAAAAACAGTCTAAGCTAGTTTGCTTGTCTAAGGTGGTTTAAGATGGTCTAACCTGGTGTCCCAATCTGACCAGCTGAAAAACCCTACTAAAACTAGAAAACAGACCAGGCTGACCAGGCATGGAGACCAGCTAAGACCAAAAAACAATCTTAGGCTGGTTTGTGCAGTTTTTTTTTTGTGTTTTTTTTAAAGCATAAAATAAATTCAAATGAATGAATGAAGGAATGAATGAATTAATGAATTAAATAAATAAACAAGGAATTCACACACCAAGTCTAAAATATTACACAATTCAAAGAAACAAGGCTTCTTTGAAGTCTATGGTTCATGGTCAAGTAGTTTTTACTGAAAAGCTTTTCTTTTTTGTTCACCTGTACACCTTTTGGTAAGTCAAATATTCTTATAAGCCATAAGCCTCATTTGTTTGAATTATCAATTTAATCAGTATGATTCTTTTCAAAAGCATCACCTTCTGTAACATGACAGAAATATCAGCTGCAACATCTTTTCACCCTATTATTACTTTACTCCCATCTGGAAACTCAGCTCAGCTGTTTGGTGAGCACTGTAAGGCGAGTGACCTTGTTTTAAAGAGCTGTCAGTTTGCTGGTGGGCTAATGGTTGTGCCTTTGGAGGGAAGGGGGCATAGTCATTCTACTAAGATCTGAACACAAGTCTGGCACTTTCATATTCCTCTCTAACATCACCTGTAGGCCAAACTTGAGGCTTCAAAGAGCAGCATACTTGTTCTCAGGCAGTGAATAGCGAGTCACCATTATTAGAGCTTTTATTTCAGACAAAACAAGTTTGGCACTTGATGTATGATGTGTTCCCTGTTTTTTTTTTTAAATATTATTTTATTGATTATTTTCTGTTTTTCAGCAGTTTTAAACAACTGTACACAGCTGAAAGCTCTGACCGAACTAAATATAACCTAGCACTGCATATACACTGATGAGTCAAAACATTATGACCACTACAGGTTAAGCGAATAACGTCGATCATCTTCTAACAAGTCCACATGTCAAGGTCTGGGTAGATTAGATGGTAAGTGAATCAGTTCTTGTAGTCAACATGTTGAATGCAGGAGAAATGGGCAGGAGTAAGTATGCATGGATCACTGCATGGAAGGGTCCAAAATTAACATATGCCAAGAACCAAATGCGAATTAGATTTAGAAATTTAGCTTTAGCAAGTCTGCCAGTAACTTTAAGAGGAATAACAGCGTAATCCAATGTTTATATCAAAATGTGACATAAAAAATTGGATCCTCACTGTTGCAAGTGACATGTGCAATTCAAATACATTTAAAACATACACTAATAAGCCAAAACTTTATGACCACACACAGGTGAAGCAAATAATGTTGATCATCTCCTAACATGGCCACATGTCAAGGTCTGGGTAGTTTGATGGTAAGCGAACAATCAGTTCTCGTAGTCAACATGTTGAATGCAGGAGAAATGGGCAGGAGTAAAGACCTGAGGGACTTTGACAAGGGCCAAATTTTTATGGCGAGATGACTGGGTCAGAGCATCTCTGAAATGGCAAGGCTTTTGGGGTGCTCCCTGTCAGCAGTGGTGAGTACCTACCGACAATGGTCCAAGGAGGGACAAACCACAAACCGGTGACAGGGTGTTGGGCACCCAAGGCTCATCGATGTGCGAGGGCAATGAAGGCTATCCCATCTGGTCCGAACCGACAGAAGGTCAACTATGGCACAAGTCACAGAAAATGTTAATGGTGGTTACAGGAAGAATGTGTCACAACACACAGTGCATCACACCCTGCTGCGTATGTAGCTGCGTAGCCAAAGATCAGTCAGCGTGCCCCTGTCCACATTCGAAAGTGCCTGCAATGGGCACGCGAGTGTTGGAACTGGACCCTAGAGCAGTGGAAGAAGGTCGCCTGGTCCGATGAGTCCTGTTTTCTTTTACATTTACCTGGGGAAGTGATGGCACCAGAATGCACTTTGGGAAGATGACAAGCAGGTGGGGGAGTGTGATGCTCTGGGCAATGTTCTGCTGTGAAACCCTGGGTCCGGCCATTCATATGGACATCAATTTGACACGTCACCCACCTAAACATCGTTGCAGACCAGGTACACCCCTTCATGGCAGTGGTATTCCCTGGTGGCTGTGGCCTCTTTCAGCAGGATAATGCACCCTGCCACACTGCACACATTGTTGGGGAATGGTTTGTGGGACATGATGAAGAGTTCAAGTTGTTGCCCTGGCCTCCAAATTCCCCAGATCTCAATCCGATTGAGCATCTGTGGGATGTGCTGGACCAACAAGTCTGATCCACGGCAGACACCCTCAGGGGTCTTGTGGAGTCCATGTCTCGGTAGGTCGCATTGTTTTGGTTACACGCGGAGGACAAACAGCATATTAGGTCATAATGTTTTGGCTCATCGGTGTAACTAGCATAACAGAAATGTAAAAGACTTAATTTACATTTAGAAATATGAAAACTGCACTAAAAAGATTATATACTAGATGCGATTATAAAACTTGACATTCTTTTAACTTTACACAGCATCTTAAAAACACGGCAATCCTGCACAAGACGTTATGCAATAGTCAAAGGTCTAGCCTAGTGCATGTTTACATAGAAAAACTGTTAAAAACAACACAGATGGATGCAAAAAAACAAAACAAATTTGGTGTAAAATATTCCTTACACACCAGTGTAATACTTAAATTCTGGGGATTGTTCAAATCCTTAACCATATATGAGCAATAGTTATGATGCTTGCCTTAGCAAACACCACTTATAACTCTGAATGCTCATAAACAAATCCCTTATCGAAAGCAGCTGAAATATTGCATCCTGTAATCCAATGAGCAAAGTTTTATTTCACCCACTGCATTTCAATTCTTATTTTCCTTCATTTAAATCAACAAAGAAACCAGCTCATTTTAAACCAGCAGTCTGCCCCTTTGTTTTATAAGACTCTGCTAATGGTGTGTAAAACTTTGGCTCAGCCAAGGATTACTTTGAGCGAATTAAAGCCAAACAGGTTCTTAATGTTATTAAGTAAATTAAATCAGATACGTGAGTTAATTCACATTTGTCTAGATCAAGGAGAGGAGAAGTTAGCAAGAGTGACCTGCTGTGGGACAAGGGACAAAAAGTCTCTCTCTCTCTCTCTCTCTCTCTCTCTCTCTCTCTCTCTCTCTCTCTCTCTCTCGTTTGTTCAGTCAGCGAAATGCATCTGTGTTGAATACATCATCTGTAAACTGTGATTTCATACACGCTTGGGCATATCTATCAATGCCACCACATGCTTCAGTAGAGCTGCAGTATCATTAGATTGCACTTTTATTAAATTAGGCTGGCTAATTATGAGGGTTTAAATCAATCATTTAGTCAATAATAAAACCTAAAGCAGGCAGAGCCTTTAACTGATGTGACTTCATCAATAACCACAGACAGGAATACTTTCTCATACCACACAGAGGTTTAAGAGCACATTAATTATTGAAATTGTTATTAACTCACAAAAATGTAACTTTTTAGCTGTTTAGATGGCATTTTGTGCACAACTGATCCTAGGCCTAATATTGTTCTTATTCTGTTCTTAGTTTTAATCAGATCTTACAAAAAAAAAAAAAAGGCTGTGGTGGTACCATGTTACAGTGATGGTATCAGACTGTAGTACCATGGTACATTAATAAACTACACAATGTCATAAAAAAGGTACTGTGCAGGTACATTTTTGATCCTAGAGGATCAAAACATAAAAATGTTCCTTTAAAAGGAACACAATATGTCTTTAGAGCACAATCATGTACCCAAGACAAGTTATAAATATTCTTTATAAACAAGTTATAACTAACCAGAGATAAAAAAATAACATGTTCTTGCGGGTAACACCCCAGTTTAGTACTTTTTTTTTTTTTCTAAGAGTTTAGGGAAGACCATTGCCACAGGGCCAATTATTCAGTATCTATAAGATTTTGAGTCATAAGTCCAATTTCACAAGTGCTTGTTTTCTATAATAGCAGTTTCATACACCTAGTTAATTTTTGTATTTTTATTTTTTTTTATTTTTTTGTGAATTCTATCATCCAAATGAACATTTCAATAGCATCAAATTTTTGAAATAAAGTGCAACAGTCTGGTTCCGGATGTAAAAGTCATATTACATTTTTCCAAATACAAATTTATTTTCAATGACAAACCTTTAAAGACAAACTTTACAATGAGCTCCAAGGTTGTTACCTGATGGTACATGCCATTGTTGAAGCCATCAGTTCGTGTTATTTCAAACTGATTGATTAAAAATCATGTTTAATCTTGGAATTCCTTGGGAACAATTACTACACTACCCATGGTCCAGCAGAGAAAGATCCACCAATCAGAGAACCGCGTACAACAAAGAGCGCCAAACAAGTCTGGCAGCGACCGCCCACTTTGTGAATGATGCAATTGAGTCGGTCTCCCTGTATATCTATATCTATCGATCTATATATATATATATATATATATATATATATATATATATATATATATATATATATATATATATATATATATATATGTGTGTACATGTCAAAATATTGTCGCTGTCCGATGAAAAATACATATTTCCACTTTTGGCAATTTTGACTTTTTACCATA
The DNA here is from genome assembly GCF_019703515.2 of Myxocyprinus asiaticus. NCBI lineage: Eukaryota > Metazoa > Chordata > Actinopteri > Cypriniformes > Catostomidae > Myxocyprinus > Myxocyprinus asiaticus. The sequence goes on from NC_059384.1 coordinate 27,433,769, forward strand.
GACGGAATGACCTCGTCCTACTGTTTGAATTGTGCATCAAAATGACCAATAAAAAGATGTTTAATCAGGCAATATGTTTAACATGTATCTCCTTTAGCCTTGAGAAGTGTCAATCAAATCCACGTATTTGGCACCAACAATCATGCCACGCTCCAAATCACTGAGATCAAATTTTTTCCCCATTCTGATGGTTGATGTGAACATTAACTGAAGCTCTTGACCCGTATTTGCATGATTTTATGCACTGCACTGCTGCCACATGATTGGCTGATTAGATAATCGCATGGATGATTTTTGGTGCCAGATGGGCTGGTTTGAGTATAATTCTATAACACAACAGTCTCTAGAATTTACTCTGAACGGTGCCAAAAACAAAAAACATCCTGTGAGCGGCAGTTCTGTGGACGGAAATGCCTTGTTAATGAGAGAGGTCAACAGAGAATGGCCAGACTGGTTCGAACTGACAAAGTCTAAGGTAACTATGATAACTACTCTGTACAACTGTGGTAAGAAGAAAAGCATCTCAGAATGCTGTTCTGAGATACAGGTTGGCGCAGTTTTGGCGGCACGAGGGGGACCTACACAATATTAGGCAGGTGGTTTTAATGTTGTGGCTGATCAGTGTATAGCTGTTGGATAAAAAAGTCTTTTACATTTTAGCTGTTTCATGAATTATGATTGTAATTGTTTTACATTTTGTAATTTAATGAAAATCCCAGAATAGTTTATTAAATGACAGGTTCCCATTGTAATAACTTACCCTATAAATTGTAACAACATGCCTTGCCATTGCAATGTGTATTCAATGAACAGAATCTTTTTTTTCTGGGCAAAATTGGTTCAAAAACTTTTATTCACGGTCAAGTCTTTAAGGTATTTGCCAAAACAGAAATTGATTTTCAAAAAATAATCCTACTCTAGGAAATATTCACTGGAGTAAAAGGTGTGACAACTAACTTCAGTCCCCCATTTACCATGGTATTGTACTATATAATATATAAAACAGGCTATATGATATTGTATGATATAATACCATATTCACATACCATGGCATTTACATGGTACTCTAATGGTAAAGTCCCCAAAAAACATGGCTTTGCCCTGGTACCATGTCCAAAGCAACATGGTAATATCATGGCACTTTTTGTAAGGGACAGCAATACTAAATCCATGTCAGTTTATAAAGTAGACCGAAGCATATTCCCTGTTCTCAGTCTCTGTAGATAGAAACAGACGGAAAAGGCTAAAGTAGCCCTGAAATGCATTGAGCTGAACATCTTGCATACTCATGGCTGCTTTTCCATGATTAATCATAATTTAGAGGTGATTAAGAGGGAGGATTGTCTCTCTAACTCTGTATTGAGCTATTAATCTGGATCTAAACCTTGAAGGTCACTAACCATATGTGTGATTACAAAAAAACAACAAAAACTTGAGATCATAAAGACACTGGATAAAGGGGATAAAGGAGAAACAGAACACTAATTTCATGAATAGTCTAATGGATCCCTTTTGGCTTCACAGTAATGCATCTGTTATTTCTGTCTAAGCATGTGCTCAGAATCTGTTATTAAAGAGTGAAAACAGAGATTAAAGAGTAAAATGGACCCTAAATTAAACGGAATGCAGCGTAAACGTCTAACCACAACTTTGACACTACTATACTACTATACTTTCATTTGATAGTTCCATGATATTTGCCCCTGGGTTTAAGATCATATTTTTTTCCCTTAAAAGATGTCAGATTAGGTATCTAGGGTGTTGTTGCATGGTTGCTAAATTACAAAATAACTCTTCTCCAAGTCCAGACTGATCTCACTGTAAATTCAGCTACAGTAGGTTGAAAGTTTTGCTGCTGAAATTGGTCCGTGCTTACTGAAATTCAAATCACTGCCCCCAGTGACTGAAGCTGGAAGTGTTATGGAACGTATGGGCACATAGGAGCTCCAGTTTCCAGGTGAAATGTCCACAGTGTGCCGCCAAAAGCAAGAAATACCTACTATCTGGTTTCCATGAGACCAGAACCTGTGTCTCTGAGGATACTCAAACAAAGCGCTATCAGTAATGCCACAGAAAAACATAAACACATTTGAATTTAATGCAAAAATGTCTGATTAGCACTGCTGCTTGCCAGTGATTCGTCACAATGGGGTCAGTTTCAGGGTACATGAACTTTCGGAAGCAACTTGTTGATTTATTCCGTGTGATAATGTAGCCAAGTCATAATGATAATCTGATACCTAAATATGGATCTGATACCACCTTCAGTGTAAGCTTATGGGATTTTTCCACCATGAAAGCCAGGCAAAGATTGTACATCTGACTCAATCACTTTAAAAAAATAAAAAAAAGTGATTGCCTAGCCTTCTCAAGAAGCCATCAAGCAATCTTGTGTGTAAATGGTGCGAAGTGAGTTACACACCAAAGTTTAATGCTTAGGATTAGAGCTTTTGAAAAGTCTCTTATCCTAAGCATGAGCTATGGTGATGCTTGCCTTTGCAAGCACCCCTAAATAACTTGTTTGCAATTTAGATTAAAAAGAAGAGGCCAGCTAAAGACAAATCAAAATTTGAATGCCAGCCAGTCATTTAAAGGAGGGTCACCCTGTCTGATGATTAATCTTCTGAAGAACAATATCTGCTATAACTCAGTATAGCATATGCTCTTGAATGAAGACATTTCATACTGTCCAAGAGAATAATTTAGTGGAAATTCTGCTTGACAAACCTAATTCTGGCAGATCATCACAACGGACAGGCCATTTATCAGATTAGTTAGATTGCTTGGAGCCTTATGCAGCCAATTTTGTTATAATACATTGTTTTGTTTTGTTTTTTCAAGGCTGAAGGGTTTGTGTGTGGCCTGTGTTCTATTCCTTTCTTATGGAGCACTGGAATTGGAATCAGAGAAAGCCTTTTGGAAGTGTGTGTGTTCTTTTTGGATGTTAATTGGCGGAAATGTACATTATTAAAGTACAGCTGGTAGAATTTGAACCCAATGAATGACAGCAAGGAAACATGAACAATATAGCTATTATCGACCAATTGCTTTTAGACTATTCTTATGTTTAGACTGGAACACAAAATGTCAATAAACTTTTTTTAGCATTTGCTAAACACTAGTTTCCTGACATATTTAGCAATACACAGCAAGGATAATAACTATTATTGTTCAGTATTGTTTCAATTGGTGTGTATGGAAGCCGTGCAGATGGTGTTCCCTCATTATTCAAAACCGCTAACCGTCTTGTCCAATTGCTTGCTCCCACAATGTACGATTGGTTCACGACAGGATATGGCCCTTCCTGGCACTTGATCTGTACAGGAAGTCGGCTCATTCATAAGTGTCAACAAGAGTCTTGTAAGCATTAAGTTCATTGGCTACACTGTGGAGCTGTTTAAAATGGGCCAACAATTGAATTGGGGCAGCTTTTATAGTTCAAGACAATACAAATCTGCACTTGCTATTCCCACTTGAAAAGCCCATATGCCAAAAGTAACACAGCATTTCAGCAGAAATTTGAATGAAGGCTAGAACAAATGCAGGAAAGCAGGGAGCGGAGAGGCCCGTCACCGCATATACGCTAACCTTTTTTGTTTTATAGTATAAACATGGCTGATTCCCTTTCCTTCCCTTGTTCTGTTGCATGACAGATCCCTGATATATTGACAGCCTGGGCTACCTGCGGTATTTTTAGAACGATCACAGAGGCATCAGTCAGGTTCAAAGGTGCAACCATCCAAGACACCCTCGCTCTCTGGAGTCTGTTCCACTAGGAAAGAAAAATGGGGAAATGTCTTTGAAGCACACCAGAGTTCATATGAAGCAGAAAGCAACAACTCAAGGTAGACCAGCAGTTTTAAAATGCTCTAAAAAAAAGTTGTCCTTCACTGAAACTCCATGAAGGATTATAAAATCTATACAAACAATGAGAAAATGAGTATTAAATAATTGCTAATATATGTTATTGTAGGGGATCAGCCTCCCCACAATAGCATTACCATGGTACATGTCCAAAGAATAAATAAATATAATATAATATAATATATAATTATATATATAATTATTTTTTGGACATGTACCAATGTCATTAGGTCCACAAACTGACTATTGTGTTTAGGCTTTCAATCATTTGACTGTACTGAACACTGCCAAGGCCTCATACTGGTGGGAACTAAATATTATTTGTAAATAACTTAGAATGGCATGTGACGCACGGTTTGCTTTCAAACAGCATGCACCGATGCATATTCATCTCTGCATTCATTACAGTTCACCTGTGGACAGCTTGGTTATGGTACTAAGAGACTTCCCACACAAAGAAGACAAGTGAGCCCACCATGCGGTCCCCATCCTGTGGAGACCAATTTGTGAGCCATTTAATTTCACACAGAACGAAATAGGCAGATAGACCTTTTGCTCTCCCACGTATCTTCATTCCACTCCTTCCTGTCAAAGGTGGAGAGGGCCACCACAGACGTGCATTCACAAATGACCCCTTCTGCTTTTCTTCGCTACTCATGCAAATCAAATGTGTATTTTCTCTAAATGGGAAGAAAGACGACTCCTGGTCTCCATTCACAGAAGTTGAGCTGTTACAGTTGGCTGTATTCCTACGGCAACTTAAAAGCATTACGCTCTAATAGAAGCAATAAAGGAATGAAAGAGGTCCATCGGTACGATGGACACGGATGCTGTGGAGTGGAATCATTTGAGACAAATGACTGAGTGAAAGGAGACACTCGCATTATGAAATGGAACAAAGACTGGAGAATGGCAAAAAAATCAAATAAATAAGAATGAATAATTCAGCGAGGCTGGGAAATCGGATACTGTCAGTCTCCAAAGTCTATCTTCCACCTCATTGCATAGCTGTTATCCAAATAAATGGCGCTTAAGCGTTTAGTCTAAAAGGTGCGGAAGAATAAGGTCTTACTTGTTTGTGAATATTTCCAGATTCTGGGGCCGGTCATCATTTGGGTCCACTGTGACACATTTTCCCTCAATTACCCTTGGTTACTGGCTTTTTAATTTTGTCCAGGTGTGGATCGCTTGGAGGGAGAGTGAGAAAGGGAGACACTACTTATGCCAAAGTAGTCCTTTAAAGGAAGTTGTATGTAACAAATGTAAAACCTTTGATGGATGTTAGCACTTTTAAGCATGGCTAATTCCAGCAGTCCATCGACATCAGAGCTTGGATTAACTCCAGTCTGTTTATGAGGACGACATCTTAGAAATTGCCTGGCAAGACCCATCATTTTACTTTCGTACACAGCTTGTTGAACCTAAGTCTTCAACATCGGTGGAAAAAACAAAAAACCCAAGCTTGTTTGATGGTCTTAACAGGTCTCCCAACCAGGAAAGGGTGGTCTATTTGCTGGTTTTAGTGGGGTTTTGGGCACTTTTTAGCTGGTGAAGCTGGCCAACCAGCAAAGCATTATATTGGCCAGGCTGCGAGACCAGCTAGAACAGCTTAAACCAGCCAAGCCAAACAAACCATATTAGGGTGGTTTAAGATTGTTGTACTACAGACTTTTGCAACAATCCTGGCTGATCTAATTCTGCCTTCAAGAGCTCCTAGGAAGCTCCTTCATGCGAGTTGGGTAGTCCATATTACGAGTTATGAGGTACTGTAGCCAAAAGAAAAAAAGACATCTTTGTTTCTGTTATACCAGTGCACAAGTGAATACACCTGAATCTCTTTTACAAATTCTACATGACTTATTTAGTCATGGTATCTAATATTAAATTAATTAATTTTCATAAAGCAAACCACGAAGGGTGAGACATTTTAGCGATATGTACTGTAGGTGGACTTTAAGCTCATCCTAACATAAGCCATCCACAACCCCTAATATTATTAAATTGTCTTCACAAAAATATTCACTATATTCCATTCACATCTATTGCGAACTTGCTTTCTACCATCTTTCATGTGGAAATGCCCCTTCTTCCAATGTCGCAACTTGGGTATAATTGAGAAGTCAGAGTTGCCTAATAGTAAATATGAGTTTGTTTGGTAATTCATGGGCACGTAACTCCAAACTGCGATATTGACACATCATGTATGCATCTAAGAAGGGATAACCCGACATCTATGCCTCCACCCTGTATTCAGAATATTCCCACCTTGGAAGTGCCCTCAGTGTACCAGCAGTTTTCACCACCGCGATGTTCCAAATTCCTCAAAATCATTAATATCTCCTACTAAGTTGCCTCAGCCTGCTATGATTTGCATGTAATGAGCTGGCAACCGGGCCTGGGCTCAATTATTCTCACTGAGGGAGTGATTTTTCACACTGTAGAGCAGAACACAAGTGCAGTCACTAATTCTAATCAGGACATAACACACTCATAAAAGAAAAGAAAATAAAGAGAAAGAGAACGTAAATAAAGGAGTGAAATATGGGCAGGGTTGACATGTTTTGGATGATGAAGTCTTGATTATAACAGGTACAGTAAGTAGAAGATGTGTTTTGTCAGCATGACAGGTGCAAATAGTTTCACACCACATCAAAGAAAAGATCATTTATCCCTCAGGGAAAATGCATGATTGTCCTCTGTTAGGTATGGCCTGATTAGGCTCTTATAGTGCTGTTCTGTCAGAATTTTAAGAACAGATGGAGAAGGTGAAACATAACAAGAAAAAATGAGGTTGCGACATGACATCATGACATTTGGTCTCAATGAACCAATGAGGTTTGATGTTACCGATGTAGCAGCCATATTGGATTCAAGCACTGTTTATAGATGTTTATGCTGTTTAAGATGTTTATGCATATCGCATGGATTACTTTTATGACACTTTTGGTTGGTTTAAGTGAGTATCTATGTCAAATCAAATCAAATCACTTTTATTGTCACACAACCATATACACAAGTGCAATAGTGTGTGAAATTCTTGGGTGCAGTTCCGAGCAACATAGTAGTCATGACAGTGATGAGACATATACCAATTTACAATAAACATCAGATTTACACAACACAATTTAAAATCTAATATACACATAATTACACATAACACAATATACAAATAATAACATACAATGTACATTATACAATACACACAATATAGAATACACATTATACAATAAAAATAGTATATACAGTATATATAAAATGTACAGTAGGTTGTATTGTACTGTATTGACATTCAGGCTGTCGGTTGATAGTAAGTTGCCAGTGTGTTGTTAAGAGAGAATATAATTTATGACGGTCTGGTGAGAGATATAAGAGTAATAAAGTGCAGTGCTGATGTATTTTGATCATGAGAGATCAAGAGTTCAAAAGTCTGATTGCTTGGGGGAAGAAGCTGTCATGTAGTCGGCTGGTGCGGGTCCTGATGCTGCAATACCGCCTGCCTGATGGTAGCAGTGAGAACAGCCCATGGCCCGGGTGGCTGGAGTCTCTGATGATCCTCAGAGCTTTTTTCACACACCGCCTGGTATATATGTCCTGGAAGGAGGGAAGCTCACCTCCGATGATGTGTCTGGCAGTTTGCACCACCCTTTGCAGGGCTTTGCGGTTGTGGGTGGTGCTATTGCCGTACCAGGCGGAGATGCAGCCAGTCAGGATGCTCTCTACAGTGCTGGTGTAGAACCGTGTGAGGATGTGGCGGTTCATTCCAAACTTCCTCAGCCGTCTCAGGAAGAAGAGGCGGCACTAATGAGCCTTCTTCACAACGGCCTCGGTGTGGACGGACCATGTAAGTTCAGTGATTTGGACACCCAGGAACTTGAAGCTGCTGACTCTCTCCACTGGTGCTCCATTGATGGTGATGGGGCTGTGTTCTCTTTCTCTTCTGCTGAAGTCCACCACAAGCTCCTTTGTCTTACTGATGTTGAGGGAGAGGTTGTGCTCCTGACACCAGTGTGTCAGAGTGTGCACCTCCTCTCTGTAGGCTGTTTCATCATTGTACGTGATCAGACCTACCACCATCGTATCATCAGCAAACTTAATGATGGCACTGGAGCTGTGCGTTGCCATACAGTCATGTGTGTACAGGGAATACAGGAGTGGGCTGAGAACACAGCCCTGCGGGGCTCCAGTGTTGAGGGTCAGTGATGAGGAGATGTTGCTGCCCATTCTAACCACCTGGCATCTGCTTGACAGGAAGTCCAGGATCCAGCTGCACAGTGAGCTGTTTAAGCCAAGAGCCTGGGGTTTCTCATCAAGCTTGGAGGGCACTATGGTGTTGAATGCTGAGCTGTAGTCTACAAACAACATTCTCACATAAGTGTTCTTTTTTTGTAGATGCAATGGCATCATCAGTGGAGCGGTTGTTGCGGTAAGCAAACTGCAGTGGGTCCAGTGATGGAGGCAGCACAGAGCAGATGTAATCTCTGATTAGTCTCTCAAAGCATTTGTTGATGATGGGGGTCAGAGCAACAGGACGCCAGTCATTTAAGCAAGTGATTTTGGATTGCTTTGGAACAGGCACAATGGTGGACGTTTTAAAGCATGTGGGGACTACAGACAAAGAGAGGGAAAGGTTGAAAATGTCCGTAAAAACACCAGCCAGTTGGTTCGCACACGCTCTGATGACGTGGCCCGGAATGCCGTCTGGACCCGTGGATTTGTGGATATTCACCCGTCGGAAGGATCGGGTTACATCCGCTACAGAGACAGAGAGTGAACTAACCTCTGTAGCTTCGGCCACGAGAGTGGTGTTATTTCCCTCGAAATGAGCATAAAAAGTATTTCGCTCATCCGGAAGAGAGGCAGCAGTGTTCACGGCAGAGTTTTTATTCCCTTTAAAGTCCGTGATGATGTTAATTCCCTGCCACATGCTTCTATAGTTGGTGGTGTTAAACTGTCCTTCAATCTTGTTCCTGTACTGACGTTCTGCTGTTCTTTCGGAGGGCATAACTGGCTTGTTTAGGTCCGCGCATCAAGTGCCGCGCGAACATCGCTATTAATCCAAGGTTTCTGTACTGCCATTGAGTACATTTACATGGGCAGTTATAATCAAACTACCGCAAGTTTTTCTTTATCTCTCTGTCCAAGTATACATGACACTATGTGAAAGAAAGGAAGTCAGCTGAGGAAGTTTTCCTGTTGACCTTTTGCGTCATAGTAAAGCATCAAAGAAGTCAGCCTACTAGCTTGTCAACAGCGAGACCACACAACAGGCACAACAGCATTGAAAACTTTACAGCCATGTGCATTTCTTACTTTCTTTGCGCATTGATTTAGGTGCAGATCAGAAGTACATTATCCGTTGTGCTTATGGTGATGTCCGAAGGCAGAAGGCAACACAATTTGTACCTGGATTGTTCTAACATATGCTTTGCTTCACTTTCAACCTTATAAACTCTGTGTAAAGCTTAATATAGCATTTAGACAGAGACATATTGTGAATAAATAGACAATTAAGAAAATATTTGGTTTGTCTATAGGTTAATAGGTTTGTTTTCTGAATACTTGAAACAGTTTTTTATCTGTACCTGTTATTTGCTTCAGGCTGCATATTCAATACAAATCATGCTTTCTGGCTTATTCTATGAACGGAATCCCCATGAGATCAGTAAAAGAAGCTGTTTTAACCACTCAATGATAACTGAAAGTAAGATATATGCAGTAAATAATGTGTAATTTGTAATGTTTACAAACTGCATTCATGCTGCTATTGCCAACTCTTTTATTGTATTTTATGATGGAATTTGTGAAAACAGTCCATGTAAGATCATGAAACAAAAATGTTTATATTTGTTTATATATATATATATATATATATATATATATAAGACATTTGATACTTCTCCAAAGGGGACGGGAGGGAGAAGGGAGAACAATCATATTAGCCATGCTGTAAGAACGCTTCAAACAGAATTTCCAATAAAAAGGTGAGTTCCGAATGAGCATTATTTTTCAGCCCCACATCTTTCAGCCCCCTAAAGCTCTCACAGTAGATGGTAAAGTCTGCGAAGGGAATGAGGAATAGGGATGATCACTTCTGAATGAAATACACACGTGTTGTTGTTGACGCACGTGTTGTTGTTGACGCACAGCGTGTTGTTGTTGTTGTTGTACGATTTCAGTTGGACAAACACGTTTACCTGAAATTTCAAAAAGACAAATTATTGCTTTAATCAAACTGAAATCAAACTTAGTGCATGTAATTGGAATAAGAAATTACAGCGCAGGACTTTGTATACATCTAGAATTAATTGGATTATGAAAAATGTGCATTATACTGTATTCCAAAATGGAGCCACGTGGTTGGAGGGGAGAGGTCGAAAAACAAAATGGCTTGTTGTCATCAGCTAAAAAGGAAAGCTGTGTAAATTATTACAGTTTGATAAAAGAAACGTGATGATGAAACGTCCCCAATAAAACCAGGACTGTGATAATAGAAGCCATTAATATTGTGGACTTGCCACATTTTTACAAAGGGACAACAACAGTCAAAACATATTTTCTGACCCCTCTTCTTCTTTCACTGCTAAGAAACACCAAACTGGCTCTTTGTCATGTGTAAATGAGATAAGAGAGGTGTATCTAGACTCGCTACAGAGCTTAGTCCACTTCAAAGTGAGGAAAAGTTAGACTGAACATGCCTGGACTGTGTGAAAAAGAAGATGAATTATGCTTCCTTGGACTGCAAGCACAAAAGATACAAAATGTGAAGCAGATATCTGTAAAAGCTGCCATCTTATTATAGCTTCCTTTGGATGTCTTATTCAGAGCCAAATAATTGTTCTGGGAGTTTAGACACACCAAAGAACTTCCCAGACTGTTTTGATTATAGAAATGTGAATGTCAGAGAAAAGGTTCCTAAATGGCTTTGTATGGTGGTATGTTACAATGTAAGAAAGTAATTTATGCAAGAAAAGAGCCAGAATTAGCACACAAAAGATTCTTTAAGTCTCTGATAAATGGTGTCCACGATAGTGGACAAATCTTTAGAAATCTTTTTTGACCATAGTGTGATGTTACATCCAAACCACCATTTGTGATTACCCTTGACCCTTTCTCATCAATCTATATAGCTTATGTTAAGTATATAAGTTCAACATGACTGATGAAAGTGGTGATGCACCAAGTACCTCTGGGATATTTACCATTTATTTTATCACAATTGACAGATGTCTCAAGAATACATCATTTTGAAAAGAGAAAAAAGTATTGGACATGATTAAATTCTTATGGTTAAACTATCTCAAGAGAATCTTCCAAATTATTCTAAAACAAATCTGCTTGGCATAGAACATGAACTTATTATAGGGGCAACCCTAAGAGTAACCAGGGTTAAGTACCTTGTTTAAGGGCACAATGGTGATGGCTCATGGTCTGCTCCTTTTGGGGATTGAATCAGAAACCTTCTGTTTACCAGCCCTAAGCTTAAAACAATGTATTATTGGCTTGTGGAAAAAAATGGGAAGACAGCAACAATTTAATTGTATGTTTGAAGATGATGTCATTGAAATTCCATGATGTGGATAAACTTCACCAGCTTGACTAACCCCTCAATAGGAGCAAAAATGAATCAGCTTGGGTTATGACATCAACCCAAACTCCTAACCCAATTATCCAGCGAAAATGGAGAAGATGGAGATGTAGAAGACACAATATGTACCTCAGTCATCGCCTCCTAAGGTAATCTTCTAAATGCATCTGCTCTGGATAAATTTGTTAAGGACAACTGTAACATGGATGATGTAGCTTTTTAGTGAGTAACTCTGAAAATTCATGAAGCCAGAAGCATATTTGAAAGGTGGAGTGCAATAAAGTCTTTAACAATGCTCAAAACTCAACCTAAAATCCTTTAAAAATGGTACCTGGTTTTTGGAACACTGTAGCTGGTTTCTAGCTGTTCCAAGCTGGTTTAGATTGTGAAACACCTCGACTACCAGCTGGTGGAGAGCTGGATGAGCTGTTAGACAATCCCTCTCAATGGCCCTGTTGTTAAAACCAGGTCATGCCATCTTAAAGTAGCTAAGCAGGTTTTTGGATCATTGTAACTGGTTTGTTTCTGGTCTAAGCTGGTCTACCAGCGCTAACCAGTTTGATGAAGATGGTCTACCAGCTCAACCAGGTCCCATCAGCAAGAAGTTTTATTGGAAAAATGGTATCTGAATACCCCCATTTAGCAAGCAAAAGGTGTAAGTGGTTAGAAGCAAAGATGTTCAGGTAAAGACGGAGGAAAGTCTACCTAACTGGTCAACCACCTAAAAAAGCTTGAACCAGCTACATTAATGACCAGTTAGAAATCTACCAAGCAAATTCCAAAAGCCAGTTACCACCTTGAGCTTTATCTATATTTTTCAGCAGGGTTCCCACTCTTTAACGTTTAGTTGGTGTACTGAGAAAGGTCATGATGTAGGGCAGTGGTGGCAGGTTAATGGAAAAGAACGGTTTCAGCTTGCTAAGTGCTCTCCATAGGACAAACCTGGATGTTCTATGAGGAAATCCTTTCAGACAGGTCCAACGGAAGAGGGGGTTAACTTTGGACCTGGGGAACCTGAGGAGCCCAAGTCATTGGATTAAGGGGTCAGGGGTATATATATATATATATATATATATATATATATATATATATATATACACACAGGTGCATCTCAATAAATTAGAATGTCGTGGAAAAGTTCATTTATTTCAATAATTCAACTCAAATTGTGAAACTCGCGTATTAAATAAATTCAATGCACACAGACTGAAGTAGTTTAAGTCTTTGGTTCTTTTAATTGTGATTATTTTGGCTCACATTTAACAAAAACCCACCAATTCACTATCTCAAAAAATTAGAATACATCATAAGACCAATAAAAAAAAACATTTTTAGTGAATTGTTGGCCTTCTGGAAAGTATGTTCATTTACTGTATATGTACTCAATACTGGTAGGGGCTCCTTTTGCTTTAATTACTGCCTCAATTTGGCGTGGCATGGAGGTGATCAGTTTGTGGCACTGCCGAGGTGGTATGGAAGCCCAGGTTTCTTTGACAGTGGCCTTCAGCTCATCTGCATTTTTTGGTCTCTTGTTTCTCATTTTCCTCTTGACAATACCCCATAGATTCTCTATGGGGTTCAGGTCTGGTGAGTTTGCTGGCCAGTCAAGCACACCAACACCATGGTCATTTAACCAACTTTTGGTGCTTTTGGCAGTGTGGGCAGGTGCCAAATCCTGCTGGAAAATGAAATCAGCATCTTTAAAAAGCTGGTCAGCAGAAGGAAGCATGAAGTGCTCCAAAATGTCTTGATAAACGGGTGCAGTGACTTTGGTTTTCAAAAAACACAATGGACCAACACCAGCAGATGACATTGCACCCCAAATCATCACAGACTGTGGAAACTTAACACTGGACTTCAAGCAACTTGGGCTATGAGCTTCTCCACCCTTCCTCCAGACTCTAGGACCTTGGTTTCCAAATGAAATACAAAACTTGCTCTCATCTGAAAAGAGGACTTTGGACCACTGGGCAACAGTCCAGTTCTTCTTCTCCTTAGCCCAGGTAAGACGCCTCTGACGTTGTCTGTGGTTCAGGAGTGGCTTAACAAGAGGAATACGACAACTGTAGCCAAATTCCTTGACACGTCTGTGTGTGGTGGCTCTTGATGCCTTGACCCCAGCCTCAGTCCATTCCTTGTGAAATTCACCCAGATTCTTGAATCGATTTTGCTTGACAATCCTCATAAGGCTGCGGTTCTCTCGGTTGGTTGTGCATCTTTTTCTTCCACACTTTTTCCTTCCACTCAACTTTCTGTTAACATGCTTGGATACAGCACACTGTGAACAGCCAGCTTCTTTGGCAATGAATGTTTGTGGCTTACCCTCCTTGTGAAGGGTGTCAATGATTGTCTTCTGGACAACTGTCAGATCAGCAGTCTTCCCCATGATTGTGTAGCCTAGTGAACCAAACTGAGAGACCATTTTGAAGGCTCAGGAAACCTTTGCAGGTGTTTTGAGTTGATTAGCTGATTGGCATGTCACCATATTCTAATTTTTTGAGATAGTGAATTGGTGGGTTTTTGTTAAATGTGAGCCAAAAGCATCACAATTAAAAGAACCAAAGACTTAAACTACTTCAGTCTGTGCGCACTGAATTTATTTAATACACGAGTTTCACAATTTGAGTTGAATTACTGAAATAAATGAACTTTTCCATGACATTCTAATTTATTGAGATGCACCTGTGTATATATATATATATATATATATATATATATATATATATATATATATATATATATGTCTGCCATCTCCCAAACCATGGCAGAAGAATGATGCTAAATGACTCCCCAAGAAATTAGTTTAACTCCACAGTGTCTCTCACTGACACCTGGAAGATCGACAAGTACAGCAGTTCTTACTCTCAAGAGTGAACAAAGACAGAAAGGAAGGGGGTGAAGTTATGTCTGAGAGGTGAATTCAATATTCACTATTCAGTTTTGTGCTCTGTATCCCAGTGCATAAACATAAATCACATTCAATAATCATTCATAATCCAGTTTAATCAGGTGCTAAATGTGCTAAAATAGCACTGCACCATGAGTATTTAATCAAGTATTGTCATAATTTTCAGTGCAAACATACCTTCTTTCTATGTAAATTAGCCTTATTATAGATGCCACAATTAATGTTGCGCTATTAGTGTCCATAGAAGCAAGCGGTGAACCGAATTTCATATAAAAGATAATTTTTTTTTATTTTTTTTTTATTTTTTTTTACATTTTCTAATGATCATGACAGCAGTAATTCATCAAATCAAAAATCAAATCAAATCAAATCACTTTTATTGTCACACAACCATATACACAAGTGCAATAGTGTGTGAAATTCTTGGGTGCAGTTCCGAGCAACATAGTAGTCATGACAGTGATGAGACATATACCAATTTACAATAAACATCAGATTTACACAACACAATTTAAAATCTAATATACACATAATTACACATAACACAATATACAAATAATAAAATACAATGTACAGTATACAATACACACAATATAGAATACACATTATACAATAAAAAAGTATATATAGTATATATAAAATGTACAGTAGGTTGTATTGTACTGTACTGACATTCAGGCTGTTGGTTGATAGTAAGTTGCCAGTGTGTTGTTAAGAGAGAATATAATATAATAATAATATAATTTATGACAGTCCGGTGTGAGATATAAGAGTAAGAGTAATAAAGTGCAGTGCTGATGTATTTTGATCATGGGAGATCAAGAGTTCAAAAGTCTGATTGCTTGGGGGAAGAAGCTATCATGTAGTCGGCTGGTGCGGGTCCTGATGCTGTGATACCGCCTGCCTGATGGTAGCAGTGAGAACAGCCCATGGCCCGGGTGGCTGGAGTCTCTGATGATCCTCAGAGCTTTTTTCACACACCGCCTGGTATATATGTCCTGGAGGGAGGGAAGCTCACCTCCGATGATGTGTCTGGCTCTGATGACGTGGCCCGGAATGCCGTCTGGACCCGTGGATTTGTGGATATTCACCCGTCGGAAGGATCGGGTTACATCCGCTACAGAGACAGAGAGTGAACTAACCTCTGTAGCTTCGGCCACGAGAGTGGTGTTATTTCCCTCGAAATGAGCATAAAAAGTATTTCGCTCATCCGGAAGAGAGGCAGCAGTGTTCACGGCAGAGTTTTTATTCCCTTTAAAGTCCGTGATGATGTTAATTCCCTGCCACATGCTTCTATAGTTGGTGGTGTTAAACTGTCCTTCAATCTTGTTCCTGTACTGACGTTCTGCTGTTCTTTCGGAGGGCATAACTGGCTTGTTTAGGTCCGCGCATCAAGTGCCGCGCGAACATCGCTATTAATCCAAGGTTTCTGTACTGCCATTGAGTACATTTACATGGGCAGTTATAATCAAACTACCGCAAGTTTTTCTTTATCTCTCTGTCCAAGTATACATGACACTATGTGAAAGAAAGGAAGTCAGCTGAGGAAGTTTTCCTGTTGACCTTTTGCGTCATAGTAAAGCATCAAAGAAGTCAGCCTACTAGCTTGTCAACAGCGAGACCACACAACAGGCACAACAGCATTGAAAACTTTACAGCCATGTGCATTTCTTACTTTCTTTGCGCATTGATTTAGGTGCAGATCAGAAGTACATTATCCGTTGTGCTTATGGTGATGTCCGAAGGCAGAAGGCAACACAATTTGTACCTGGATTGTTCTAACATATGCTTTGCTTCACTTTCAACCTTATAAACTCTGTGTAAAGCTTAATATAGCATTTAGACAGAGACATATTGTGAATAAATAGACAATTAAGAAAATATTTGGTTTGTCTATAGGTTAATAGGTTTGTTTTCTGAATACTTGAAACAGTTTTTTATCTGTACCTGTTATTTGCTTCAGGCTGCATATTCAATACAAATCATGCTTTCTGGCTTATTCTATGAACGGAATCCCCATGAGATCAGTAAAAGAAGCTGTTTTAACCACTCAATGATAACTGAAAGTAAGATATATGCAGTAAATAATGTGTAATTTGTAATGTTTACAAACTGCATTCATGCTGCTATTGCCAACTCTTTTATTGTATTTTATGATGGAATTTGTGAAAACAGTCCATGTAAGATCATGAAACAAAAATGTTTATATTTGTTTATATATATATATATATATATATATATATATAAGACATTTGATACTTCTCCAAAGGGGACGGGAGGGAGAAGGGAGAACAATCATATTAGCCATGCTGTAAGAACGCTTCAAACAGAATTTCCAATAAAAAGGTGAGTTCCGAATGAGCATTATTTTTCAGCCCCACATCTTTCAGCCCCCTAAAGCTCTCACAGTAGATGGTAAAGTCTGCGAAGGGAATGAGGAATAGGGATGATCACTTCTGAATGAAATACACACGTGTTGTTGTTGACGCACGTGTTGTTGTTGACGCACAGCGTGTTGTTGTTGTTGTTGTACGATTTCAGTTGGACAAACACGTTTACCTGAAATTTCAAAAAGACAAATTATTGCTTTAATCAAACTGAAATCAAACTTAGTGCATGTAATTGGAATAAGAAATTACAGCGCAGGACTTTGTATACATCTAGAATTAATTGGATTATGAAAAATGTGCATTATACTGTATTCCAAAATGGAGCCACGTGGTTGGAGGGGAGAGGTCGAAAAACAAAATGGCTTGTTGTCATCAGCTAAAAAGGAAAGCTGTGTAAATTATTACAGTTTGATAAAAGAAACGTGATGATGAAACGTCCCCAATAAAACCAGGACTGTGATAATAGAAGCCATTAATATTGTGGACTTGCCACATTTTTACAAAGGGACAACAACAGTCAAAACATATTTTCTGACCCCTCTTCTTCTTTCACTGCTAAGAAACACCAAACTGGCTCTTTGTCATGTGTAAATGAGATAAGAGAGGTGTATCTAGACTCGCTACAGAGCTTAGTCCACTTCAAAGTGAGGAAAAGTTAGACTGAACATGCCTGGACTGTGTGAAAAAGAAGATGAATTATGCTTCCTTGGACTGCAAGCACAAAAGATACAAAATGTGAAGCAGATATCTGTAAAAGCTGCCATCTTATTATAGCTTCCTTTGGATGTCTTATTCAGAGCCAAATAATTGTTCTGGGAGTTTAGACACACCAAAGAACTTCCCAGACTGTTTTGATTATAGAAATGTGAATGTCAGAGAAAAGGTTCCTAAATGGCTTTGTATGGTGGTATGTTACAATGTAAGAAAGTAATTTATGCAAGAAAAGAGCCAGAATTAGCACACAAAAGATTCTTTAAGTCTCTGATAAATGGTGTCCACGATAGTGGACAAATCTTTAGAAATCTTTTTTGACCATAGTGTGATGTTACATCCAAACCACCATTTGTGATTACCCTTGACCCTTTCTCATCAATCTATATAGCTTATGTTAAGTATATAAGTTCAACATGACTGATGAAAGTGGTGATGCACCAAGTACCTCTGGGATATTTACCATTTATTTTATCACAATTGACAGATGTCTCAAGAATACATCATTTTGAAAAGAGAAAAAAGTATTGGACATGATTAAATTCTTATGGTTAAACTATCTCAAGAGAATCTTCCAAATTATTCTAAAACAAATCTGCTTGGCATAGAACATGAACTTATTATAGGGGCAACCCTAAGAGTAACCAGGGTTAAGTACCTTGTTTAAGGGCACAATGGTGATGGCTCATGGTCTGCTCCTTTTGGGGATTGAATCAGAAACCTTCTGTTTACCAGCCCTAAGCTTAAAACAATGTATTATTGGCTTGTGGAAAAAAATGGGAAGACAGCAACAATTTAATTGTATGTTTGAAGATGATGTCATTGAAATTCCATGATGTGGATAAACTTCACCAGCTTGACTAACCCCTCAATAGGAGCAAAAATGAATCAGCTTGGGTTATGACATCAACCCAAACTCCTAACCCAATTATCCAGCGAAAATGGAGAAGATGGAGATGTAGAAGACACAATATGTACCTCAGTCATCGCCTCCTAAGGTAATCTTCTAAATGCATCTGCTCTGGATAAATTTGTTAAGGACAACTGTAACATGGATGATGTAGCTTTTTAGTGAGTAACTCTGAAAATTCATGAAGCCAGAAGCATATTTGAAAGGTGGAGTGCAATAAAGTCTTTAACAATGCTCAAAACTCAACCTAAAATCCTTTAAAAATGGTACCTGGTTTTTGGAACACTGTAGCTGGTTTCTAGCTGTTCCAAGCTGGTTTAGATTGTGAAACACCTCGACTACCAGCTGGTGGAGAGCTGGATGAGCTGTTAGACAATCCCTCTCAATGGCCCTGTTGTTAAAACCAGGTCATGCCATCTTAAAGTAGCTAAGCAGGTTTTTGGATCATTGTAACTGGTTTGTTTCTGGTCTAAGCTGGTCTACCAGCGCTAACCAGTTTGATGAAGATGGTCTACCAGCTCAACCAGGTCCCATCAGCAAGAAGTTTTATTGGAAAAATGGTATCTGAATACCCCCATTTAGCAAGCAAAAGGTGTAAGTGGTTAGAAGCAAAGATGTTCAGGTAAAGACGGAGGAAAGTCTACCTAACTGGTCAACCACCTAAAAAAGCTTGAACCAGCTACATTAATGACCAGTTAGAAATCTACCAAGCAAATTCCAAAAGCCAGTTACCACCTTGAGCTTTATCTATATTTTTCAGCAGGGTTCCCACTCTTTAACGTTTAGTTGGTGTACTGAGAAAGGTCATGATGTAGGGCAGTGGTGGCAGGTTAATGGAAAAGAACGGTTTCAGCTTGCTAAGTGCTCTCCATAGGACAAACCTGGATGTTCTATGAGGAAATCCTTTCAGACAGGTCCAACGGAAGAGGGGGTTAACTTTGGACCTGGGGAACCTGAGGAGCCCAAGTCATTGGATTAAGGGGTCAGGGGTATATATATATATATATATATATATATATATATATATATATATATACACACAGGTGCATCTCAATAAATTAGAATGTCGTGGAAAAGTTCATTTATTTCAATAATTCAACTCAAATTGTGAAACTCGCGTATTAAATAAATTCAATGCACACAGACTGAAGTAGTTTAAGTCTTTGGTTCTTTTAATTGTGATTATTTTGGCTCACATTTAACAAAAACCCACCAATTCACTATCTCAAAAAATTAGAATACATCATAAGACCAATAAAAAAAAACATTTTTAGTGAATTGTTGGCCTTCTGGAAAGTATGTTCATTTACTGTATATGTACTCAATACTGGTAGGGGCTCCTTTTGCTTTAATTACTGCCTCAATTTGGCGTGGCATGGAGGTGATCAGTTTGTGGCACTGCCGAGGTGGTATGGAAGCCCAGGTTTCTTTGACAGTGGCCTTCAGCTCATCTGCATTTTTTGGTCTCTTGTTTCTCATTTTCCTCTTGACAATACCCCATAGATTCTCTATGGGGTTCAGGTCTGGTGAGTTTGCTGGCCAGTCAAGCACACCAACACCATGGTCATTTAACCAACTTTTGGTGCTTTTGGCAGTGTGGGCAGGTGCCAAATCCTGCTGGAAAATGAAATCAGCATCTTTAAAAAGCTGGTCAGCAGAAGGAAGCATGAAGTGCTCCAAAATGTCTTGATAAACGGGTGCAGTGACTTTGGTTTTCAAAAAACACAATGGACCAACACCAGCAGATGACATTGCACCCCAAATCATCACAGACTGTGGAAACTTAACACTGGACTTCAAGCAACTTGGGCTATGAGCTTCTCCACCCTTCCTCCAGACTCTAGGACCTTGGTTTCCAAATGAAATACAAAACTTGCTCTCATCTGAAAAGAGGACTTTGGACCACTGGGCAACAGTCCAGTTCTTCTTCTCCTTAGCCCAGGTAAGACGCCTCTGACGTTGTCTGTGGTTCAGGAGTGGCTTAACAAGAGGAATACGACAACTGTAGCCAAATTCCTTGACACGTCTGTGTGTGGTGGCTCTTGATGCCTTGACCCCAGCCTCAGTCCATTCCTTGTGAAATTCACCCAGATTCTTGAATCGATTTTGCTTGACAATCCTCATAAGGCTGCGGTTCTCTCGGTTGGTTGTGCATCTTTTTCTTCCACACTTTTTCCTTCCACTCAACTTTCTGTTAACATGCTTGGATACAGCACACTGTGAACAGCCAGCTTCTTTGGCAATGAATGTTTGTGGCTTACCCTCCTTGTGAAGGGTGTCAATGATTGTCTTCTGGACAACTGTCAGATCAGCAGTCTTCCCCATGATTGTGTAGCCTAGTGAACCAAACTGAGAGACCATTTTGAAGGCTCAGGAAACCTTTGCAGGTGTTTTGAGTTGATTAGCTGATTGGCATGTCACCATATTCTAATTTTTTGAGATAGTGAATTGGTGGGTTTTTGTTAAATGTGAGCCAAAAGCATCACAATTAAAAGAACCAAAGACTTAAACTACTTCAGTCTGTGCGCACTGAATTTATTTAATACACGAGTTTCACAATTTGAGTTGAATTACTGAAATAAATGAACTTTTCCATGACATTCTAATTTATTGAGATGCACCTGTGTATATATATATATATATATATATATATATATATATATATATATATATATATATATATATATATATATATATGTCTGCCATCTCCCAAACCATGGCAGAAGAATGATGCTAAATGACTCCCCAAGAAATTAGTTTAACTCCACAGTGTCTCTCACTGACACCTGGAAGATCGACAAGTACAGCAGTTCTTACTCTCAAGAGTGAACAAAGACAGAAAGGAAGGGGGTGAAGTTATGTCTGAGAGGTGAATTCAATATTCACTATTCAGTTTTGTGCTCTGTATCCCAGTGCATAAACATAAATCACATTCAATAATCATTCATAATCCAGTTTAATCAGGTGCTAAATGTGCTAAAATAGCACTGCACCATGAGTATTTAATCAAGTATTGTCATAATTTTCAGTGCAAACATACCTTCTTTCTATGTAAATTAGCCTTATTATAGATGCCACAATTAATGTTGCGCTATTAGTGTCCATAGAAGCAAGCGGTGAACCGAATTTCATATAAAAGATAATTTTTTTTATTTTTTTATTTTTTTTTACATTTTCTAATGATCATGACAGCAGTAATTCATCAAATCAAAAATCAAATCAAATCAAATCACTTTTATTGTCACACAACCATATACACAAGTGCAATAGTGTGTGAAATTCTTGGGTGCAGTTCCGAGCAACACAGTAGTCATGACAGTGATGAGACATATACCAATTTACAATAAACATCAGATTTACACAACACAATTTAAAATCTAATATACACATAATTACACACAACACAATATACAAATAATAAAATACAATGTACAGTATACAATACACACAATATAGAATACACATTATACAATAAAAAAGTATATATAGTATATATAAAATGTACAGTAGGTTGTATTGTACTGTACTGACATTCAGGCTGTTGGTTGATAGTAAGTTGCCAGTGTGTTGTTAAGAGAGAATATAATATAATAATAATATAATTTATGACAGTCCGGTGTGAGATATAAGAGTAAGAGTAATAAAGTGCAGTGCTGATGTATTTTGATCATGGGAGATCAAGAGTTCAAAAGTCTGATTGCTTGGGGGAAGAAGCTATCATGTAGTCGGCTGGTGCGGGTCCTGATGCTGTGATACCGCCTGCCTGATGGTAGCAGTGAGAACAGCCCATGGCCCGGGTGGCTGGAGTCTCTGATGATCCTCAGAGCTTTTTTCACACACCGCCTGGTATATATGTCCTGGAGGGAGGGAAGCTCACCTCCGATGATGTGTCTGGCAGTTCGCACCACCCTTTGCAGTGCTTTGTGGTTGTGGGCGGTGCTATTGCCGTACCAGGCGGAGATGCAGCCAGTCAGGATGCTCTCTACAGTGCTGGTGTAGAACCGTGTGAGGATGTGGCGGTTCATTCCAAACTTCCTCAGTCGTCTCAGGAAGAAGAGGCACTGATGAGCCTTCTTCACAACGGCCTCAGTGTGGACGGACCATGTGAGTTCCTCAGTGATGTGGACACCCAGGAACTTGAAGCTGCTGACTCTCTCCACTGGTGCTCCATTGATGGTGATGGGACTGTGTTCTCTGTCTTTTCTCCTGAAGTCCACCACAAGCTCCTTTGTCTTACTGACATTGAGGGAGAGGTTGTGCTCCTGACACCAGTATGTCAAATGATGATCAAATGAAGGAAAAGAGCATTATAATCAGGCATATATCCAAATGCACAGTCTAGTCACACATTTTTGCTCAAGGAGTCAAGGAGTGATGCCATATAGTACCAGAAATGTATGCCAGATTGCAGTTGTCTGCAACATTCTCCACAACTGACCCATATACTCAGGAATTGCGGCATGCAAATTGTGTTCAGCACAAAATTTTTTGCCGTGTTTGCGCTGTTACCTGATTTGGATAATTATTTTAGTGAACCGGGTGCTAAAATAATGCAGACAGCATGGGCAAATAAACAACGCTTTCAGTGAGCGCAGTTGATTCAATAGTGAATTCCCACCTGAAACCAAATGAACAATATCAACAGGCATTCCCTTTTCAGACCTCCTGAATAAAGCTCTGGCTAATTTGTTGGCGGTAGGCCTTGTTTGGTGAATCTCTAATGCACTCTACAAGGTAGCTCCATGTGAAAAATATGCAAAAGACATGTATTGTATTTGTTTACATGGATAAATGGCAGCCAAATAAGTGTGTGTGTGTATGTTTGTGATATGAGGGATGAAGCCAGCAGGCAAAGAAGAGGAAGATAGCTCATTACGGTAGGCTGGGTTTAGCAGTGTCTCAGGTTGCATTGTCTGGTTTTCTTTATAGAAGCTGCTCTCCAGTGGGCTGCCATTTGCACTGTGAATAATCATGGTGTGTGAGGGAGTGTGTGTGTGGTATGGTGGGATAGGCCTTTCAAAGGAGCCAAGGGAAAGGGGTTTTATCTATCTGCCCTTTTTTCTTTGTTTCTTTTCTCTTGGATGAGGGTTCAATCAATGAGCCCAGAGCAGCACCTACAGGCCAAGTTTGCTGGTCGCTTGAATGCAGTGAGAATGTGTTGGTGCAGGATATTGTGTTCATACATGCATCAAAAGACATTAGAGAGGATCGGGAGCAATTATAACAGGGGGCAATTATAACTCTTACATAAATGTATTCAATCACTAACTTCTTGTATTAAATTCAAACATTATTATGAAGCCTTTCTCAAAAAAAAAATTAAAAAAAAAAAAATTATTTAATGGTACTATAATTATTGGCACATTTCTTATGTTTCTTACAACCAAAAGAATTGATGTAGTTTATGTAAATGTTACAGCTGCCATTCAGTCCCCCTACATAAGAAAATAATTTAAAAAAAATAAACAGCAAAGAATGTGAAGCCTTCCGAGAGGCCGGAAGAATTCCTCCTTTCGTCTATAGAAATGGAGAAATGAAGAGATGAATGGGGAGAGAGCTGATTCATTTTTCAAAAAGAGCAGAAACAAAACCTGTGGAGCAGCAGCAGAAAGCAAGACAGAGTGTGAGAAAGAAGAATCCTCCAGCCGCAAAAAATCCACTACCCCTCTGTCAGGAAGATGAAACACAGAGGCCCTCTGCACTGTTTTACCAGGGAGTTAGGTAAATCACTGCAATCCTTCTATACTGAATGAGTTCCAATGAATGGTAATTTGTTGTTTGGACAGTAGAAGTGGGTTGAAGAATATCCAGAATATCACAGAGACTACAAGAGGGGCCAACAAGTAGCAACCAGGCAACCACCCATTATACCCTAGCAACCACTCAGAACATCCAAGAAACCACACTGCAGTGAACTAAAAAAAGACTAAGTACACCATAACAACCGCATGGTTAAGGCAACCACCATCGTAGTGAGTTCTGTGTTTTTAAAAACCGCTCACATTTTTCTCAGAAAATGTAAAAACCTACTTTATATTATTTTTCTTGAATTAAAAAATGTAAAAAAAAGTGTTCCCTCATATGACTTTAGAAGATGGAAACTTGACATTAATATGACAACAATGACAACTTGACCTTAGTAACTCCAATTACTGTGAACATTTAAAGAAATATTTCACCCCGCAAATTTGTGAACATTTTATGGCACTTTTATGTTACTTATATGGTACATTTATGGTGCTTTTTTGTCCATTTCAAAGCTTGACAGCCCCACTATGCTTTTGGTAACATTTAATTTCAAAGTGTCTGTGTTACTGATACTGTGTATTTAAATAAGTACTATCCATTACCTATTATTTATTACACAATTTGTGTTCCATAGAAGAAAGTCATACAGTACGTTTTAATTATTATTATTATTTTTATTATTATTATTATTAATTTCATAATAACCAGGCTAATAACTGAGCTTAAATAATACTCCAATAATGTATGTAATATAATGATGCCATCTATTTTCTGAAGTGCACCTGTCCATCCTGCAGCAAAGCACCCCCACAACATGATGCTGCCACCCCCATGCTTCATGGTTAGGATGGTGTTCTTCAGCTTGCAAGCCTCACCCTTTTTCTTCCAAACATAATGATGGTCATTATGGCCAAACTGTTCAATTTTTGTTTCATTAGACCAGAGGACATTTCCCCAAAGAGTAAGATCTTTGACCCCATGTGCACTTGAAAACTGTAGTCTGGCTTTTTATGGTGGTTTTGGAGCAGTGGCTTCTTCCTTGCTGAGCAGCCTTTTGGGTTATGTCGATATAGGACTTGTTTTACTGTGGATATAGATACTTGTCAACCTGTTTCCTCCAGCATCTTCACAAGGTCCTTTGCTGTTATTCTGGGATTGATTTGCATTTTTTGCACCAAAATATGTTCATCTCTAGGAGACAGAATACATCTCCTTCCTGAGCGGTATAATGGCTGTGTGGTCCCATGGTGTTTATACTTGCGTACTATTGTTTGTACAGATGAACGTGGTACCTTCAGGCATTTGGAAATTGCTCCCAAGGATGAACCAGACTTGTGGAGGTCCACAATTTTTTTTCTGAGGTCTTGGCTGATTTCTTTTGATTTTCCCATGATGTCAAGCAAAGAGGCACTGAGTTTGAAGATAGGCCTTAACATTTTCCAAGCTGCTTAAAGGCACAGTTAACTTAGTGTATGTAAACTTCTGACCCACTGGAATTGTGATATAGTCAATTAAAAGTGAAACAATCTGTCTGTAGACAATTGCTGGAAAAATTACTTGTGTCATGCACAAAGTATATGTCCTAAACGACTTCCCAAAACTATAATTTGCTAATATTAAATCTTTTTAATGACTTCAACCTAAGTGTATGTAAACTTCTGACTTTAACTGTGTATATATACATATATATATATATATATATATATATATATATATATATATGTATACAGGGTTGGGAGGGTTACTACAGATTACAGAATACATGTTGTAAAATGTAATTTGTAACGTATTCCGTTAGATTATTCAAGGTCAGTAACGTATTCTAAATATGTTCAGCACTGGTAGATTTTTTTCACTTGTTTTGACTATAAAAAATCTGCCAGTACAGTAAGACAAAAAACACATGTTAAAAATACATTCTCTGAAAAACCTAAATATCTTATGCAGTGTTGTTTCTAAAACAAGATAAATCAAACTGATCTTGTTTTAAGGATTTGTAGATATTTTTACAGGAAAACAATACAAAAATTATTATCAAGACTATGATTTTTGCCCTAATATCAAAGGTCTTACAAGGAAAAAGAAATTATGATCCAACGTGAATTTTCTTAATAAAATAATATGATCGTGCCTGGTAACGTGCATGTAAAATGGCTAGAAATAGCATTTTAGCTTAGCGTAAATTTCTGTTTCTTGTCCTCCAAACTTACTTGAAATGTACTTCTCTGTCTGCTCATATGAATGTAACACATCATAAGAAAGTGTTTCACTGCTGAGCAAAAGCACTTTGGATCGCATCATTTATATGTATAAATGTTTTCCATCTGAAAGGACTAAATATTTAATGAAACAAATGACAATAAAATGCAAAGTAATCTCTTCAGTAATCAAAATACTTTTTGAATGTAACTGTATTCTAAATACCAATGATTTAAATTGTAACTAGTGGAATACAGTTACTTTTATTTTGTATTTTAAATATGTAATTCCATTACACATATTTCGTTACTCCCCAACCCTGTATATATATATATATATATATATATATATAATATATATATATATATATATATATATATATATATATATACACTATATTGCCAAAAGTATTCGCTCACCCATCCAAATAATTGAATTCAGGTGTTCCAATCACTTCCATGGCCACAGGTGTATAAAATGAAGCACCTAGGCATGCAGACTGCTTCTACAAACATTTGTGAAAGAATGGGCCACTCTCAGGAGCTCAGTGAATTCCAGCGTGGTACTGTGATAGGATGCCACCTGTGCAACAAGTCCAGTTGTGAAATTTCCTCGCTACTAAATATTCCACAGTCAACTGTCAGTGGTATTATAACAAAGTGGAAGCGATTGGGAATGACAGCAACTCAGCCACGAAGTGGTAGGCCATGTAAAATGACAGAGCGGGGTCAGTGGATGCTGAGGTGCATAGTGCGCAGAGGTCGCCAACTTTCTGCAGAGTCAATCGCTACAGACCTCCAAAGTTCATGTGGCCTTCAGATTAGCTCAAGAACAGTGCATAGAGAGCTTCATGGAATGGGTTTCCATGGCCGAGCAGCTGCATCCAAGCCATACATCACCAAGTGCAATGCAAAGTGTCGGATGCAGTGGTGTAAAGCACGCCGCCACTGGACTCTAGAGCAGTGGAGACGCGTTCTCTGGAGTGACGAATTATGCTTCTCCATCTGGCAATCTGATGGACGAGTCTGAGTTTGGCGGTTGCCAGGAGAACGGTACTTGTCTGACTGCATTGTGCCAACTGTGAAGTTTGGTGGAGGGGGGATTATGGTGTGGGGTTGTTTTTCAGGAGCTGGGCTTGGCCCCTTAGTTCCAGTGAAAGGAACTCTGAATGTTTCAGCATACCAAGAGATTTTGGACAATTCCATGCTCCCAACATTGTGGGAACAGTTTGGGGATGGCCCCTTCCTGTTCCAACATGACTGCACACCAGTGCACAAAGCAAGGTCCATAAAGACATGGATGAGTGAGTTTGGTGTGGAAGAACTTGACTGGCCTGCACAGAGTCCTGACCTCAACCCGATAGAGCACCTTTGGGATGAATTATAGTGAAGACTGCGAGCCAGGCCTTCTCTTCCAACATCAGTGTCTGACCTCACAAATGCGCTTCTGGAAGAATGGTCAAAAATTCCCATAAACACACTCCTAAACCTTGTGGAAAGCCTTCCCAGAAGAGTTGAAGCTGTTATAGCTGCAAAGGGTGGGCCAACGTCATATTACACCCTATGGATTAAGAATGGGATGTCACTTAAGTTCATATGCGTCTAAAGGCAGATGAGCGAACACTTTTGGCAATAAAGTGTATATATATATATATATATATATATATATATATATATATATATATATATATATAAAACCCCAATTCCGGAGAAGTTGGGACAGTATGAAAAATTTTAAGAAAAACTAAAAGGAGTGATTTGTAAATTATATTTACCCTTTAGCACTACAACTACACATTATATGATGTTTTTCTTGTACAGTAATTTCAAATCAGATGATTGCAAGACGCTCCAAGAAGTTAGGCAATTTAAGACTTATAACAATCTGATGAGTTGAAATAACAAGGCGATGTGAAACAGGAGATGTTAAACAGGTGAGGTAATCGTGTCATAGTATATAGGGAGCCTCCAAAAACAGCAAGGATGATTTGAGATTTGTCAATTTGCCAACAGATGCTTCAGCAAATAATCCAGCACTTTGAGAACAATGTTCCCCAAAGACAAATTGGAAGGATTTGGGATATTTCACCCTCTACAATGCACAATATAGTTAAAAGATTCAAGGAATCTGGTCAAATCTCGGTGCATAAAGGGCAAGACGAAACCATTTCTGAATGCGTGTGATCTCTGATCCCTCAGACGTCATTGTCTTAAAGAATGGCATTCATCTGTAATGGATATCATGAACATGGGTTTGGGATTACTTTAGTAAACCTTTGTTAGTCAACACCACTCGCCGCTGCATCCACAGATGCAATTTAAGACTATACTATGCAAAGCAGAAGCCCTACATCAACACTGTCCAGAAGCACTGCCGACTGGTGCTTTGGCTGTGTAAGCAGAGAATGTGGGTGCTAGATTGGCCTGCCTGCAGTCCTGACCTGTCTCCAATTGAGAATGTGTGGTGCATTATGAAGCACACCATATGGCAATGAAGACCCCATTCAATTGTGCAGCTAAAGACCTACATGATGGATGATTGGGGGAAAATTCCACTTTCTAAACTTAACAAACTTGTGTGTTCAGTGCCTAAATGCATAATAAGTGTTATTAGAAGAAATGGTGATGTTTCACAGTGGTAAAAACTTGACTGTCCCAACTTTTTGGGAGCATGTTGCAATCATTTGATTTTAAATTACTGTACATTTCCAAAAAACAATGGAATTCAAAAGGAAAAACATCATATAATGTGTAGTTGTAGTGCTTTCTATTTAGCAAAGGGTGAATATAATTTACAAGCAGAGCTTTAAAAATTAAGAAGTAATGCCACTCTTTCAATTTCCAATGGAAAGGGGCACTGGCACCTCAAGAGAGCCCAAGAATCAAGTGGGATAAAGGGCGAGAGCATGGAAGTGGAACAAACCAGGGACACGTTTTGAGGGTTCTTGGATAATATACATCATGTCCAGGACGACACAAAACAAGCACTGATTTGTGGTGTGTTGCGGAAGAAGTTGGAAAGACAACAACTATTTTACTGTGTGTTTGAAAAGGATGTCCTTGAAATTCCATTTCATGTGACCATGGGCAACCCACTGTGCCCTTGGGGTGTCTAGGGGTTTACTACACAGCTGTAGTGAATTACACTAAGTAGTCTTTTGAGATGTAAACTCAAGTGGGTGAGAGCACTAGCATGGTCAAGCTGTTTGACACAACACAGGGTATTTAAATAAATAGTTATTTATTTAAATATTTAAAATGATAATTTTTCACCATTTACCCTTGTTCCAAACCAATATGACTTTTTTTCCATGGAACGCAAAATGAGAAGTTGACATGGTCATTTCCATATGAATGAATCCATATCCATATTCTATATTCCACAATTAAATCATACAGTGACAATGTCTTTAAAAGTAATTAACTTAATTAAAAGTCAGAAACTCTAATCTCATTACGAGAATTTAAAATATAATGTACACTACTTTTTGGTGTTAAAAGTACTTAGATTCCAGTAACTAATTACATTGTAATCATATTATACCCAACACTGGTCATGTCCCATGCGAGAACCATTAGTGTTGGGCATCACTGACATCAAATCTGGGGTGATGAATCTTCACATGGCATTTTTGAATAACACACAAAAGTGAATGAGATTTGAGAGCTATGTGCTTTCTTTGTAAGGGAACGATCAGCATCAACTTTCTGCTTAAGTTACTGCTAAACTGACACGATGGTGAGTAAATGATGACAGAACTTTAATTTTTGGCTGAACTATGCCTTTAAATAAATTCTTTCTATTTCTCAGCCTGTCATACATTCAACAAAATGCAATCCTGAAAACAATTAAGTATTCACTACCTCAACACAACCAGTGCTCATTACTGACTCCTTACAGAGAAAGGCCAGAGGCCCACTCATTGTGATGTTCAGAAGGACACAGAAGGTGCTGTAACTGTTTCTGACATAATCGTCAGAGTTTGCCAAATAAAACATGAAAAAATAGCACCGGATACACCTTGTGATAAATAAATAAGAGCTAACTGCTTTCTTTTCACTTCAAAGACCTCGTCTTTCTTTCTCACCTCTTTTGTCTTCATGTAAATGTATGGGTGGGTGGCTTTGGGTGGGAGTGTGTGTGTGCAGAATTTTGAATCTCAATCTAATTTAAGCAAAATGCCAAGGTGCGATGTATCAATTAACCCGCCAAGACAAAGATTTACTTGATGTCACTCACATTGCCCATAATTTTTAAGGCAGTGAAAGGAAACCTAGTTCCAAAACCTAATGAGCTGCCTTGCTACCTAGTGCCTAGGCATCTATCTTCTAAGGCAGATTTCTAATTTGAATGCAATCTCATTAGTAACTGATTTGGAACACTATACAGAGGCTATGTCCGCACAAATTTGTTTAAGTTTGAAACCTCAGTTTTCAGTTCCCTATTTGTCACTCATTCGATGTTGTGTCGATGTAGTGACACTAGGGGTCTCCCTTGGGAGCCCCAAACTCCTCTGATATTTGAGAAAAGACCAATGAAAATTGCCGAGTAGAATTTGCATGCCACTCCCCCGGACATACGGGTATAAAAGGAGCCGGCTTGCAACCACTCATTCAGATTTGTTCTTCGGAGCCGAGCGGTGTCGATGAATTTACTGCCCTCCCATTCATCTCGACAAAGTATTGTAAGCTGTTGGATATATGGCGCATTGCAGTTGGTTCTCCCCCTCTCACATGGATAAGTGCAGAGAACGCCCCTGGGCGCTACGGCAGCTACGCTAAAAGAGTATATACTTAAAAAGAATATTTCCTCTAAAAGAGTGAGCACTGACGGAAAGCATCTTTTTAAAGATGCCATTTGCAACAGGCACACAGCCTCAGGCTCCAGGACAGGACCTTGACTGCGTTGGCATATCAACTGCTTCGAGTTGCTGCCAGTATTACTGGATCTGCGGAGGCTTCGTCCATTGATCCAGGGCAAGCATGTGTTGGTCTGGACAGACAACACGGTGACAGTAGCGTACATAAACTGCCAAGGCAGTTTACATTCATGTCGCAACTCGCCCGCCCTTTGAAGTCCGCAGCAACCGAAGTCGTTGCGGGCCACTCACATCCCAGGTGATTTCAACCGCGCAGTGGACGTGCTCTCGCGGCAAGTGACGCTCAGGGGAGAGTGGAGACTCCACCCCCAGGTGGTTCAGCTGATTTGGAGTCGAATCGGCAAAGCACAGGTAGACCTGTTTGCTTCCCGGAAGGCCCCCCTTGGCACAGACGTGCTGGCACACAGCTGGCCCCGGGGTCTGCACAAGTATGCGTTTCCCCCAGTGAGCCTGCTTGCACAGACTTTGTGCAAGGTCAGGGAGGACGAAGAACAGGTCGTGTTGGTGGCACCATACTGGCCCACTCAGACTTGGTTCTTGGAGCTCACGCTCCTTGCAACAGCCCCTCCCTGGCAAGTTACCCTGAGGAAGGACCTCCATTCTCAGGGACGGGGCATGATTTGGCAACCGTGCACAGACCTCTGGAATCTCCACATCTGGCCCCTGGACGGGACGTGGAAGACCTAAGTGGGCTACCACCAGCAGTGGTAGACACTATCACTCAGGCCAGGGCTCCCTCTACGAGGCAGCTATATGCCTTGAAGTGGCGTCTGATCGCGAATTGGTGTTCTTCCCGAGGTGAAGACCCCCAGAGATGTGCAGTCAGGTCGGTGCTTTCCTTCCTGCAGGAGGATCGTAAGTCCTTGGAGAAGCACGACCTGATCATCAGGTTCCTTAGAGGCACTAGAAGGTTGAATCCTCCTAGGCCGCGCCTTGTTCCCTCGTGGGATCTCTCCATGGTCCTGCTGGGCCAGCGGAGAGCCCCGTTTGACCCTCTGGAGTCAGTCAAGCTAAAGGCCCTCTCCCTGAAGACGGCCCTCCTGACTGCACTCACTTCCATCAAGAGGGTTGGGGACCTGCAGGCTTTCTCTGTCAGCGATACGAGCCTGGAGTTCAGTCCGGCATACTCTCATGTGGTCTTGAGGCTCCAGCCGGGCTATGTGCCCAAGGTTCCCACTACCCCTTTTAGGGACCAGGTGGTGAGCCTGCAAGCACATCCCCGGGAGGAGGCAGACCCAGCCTTGTCGTTGCTATATCTGGTATGCACTTTGCGTATCTTCTTGGACCGCATGGAGAGCTTTAGACGCTCTGAGCAGTTCTTTGTCTGTTTGGGGGACAGCGGAAGGGGAAGGCTGTCTCCAAACAGAGGATGGTCCACTGGATCGTGAATGCCATCGCCTTGACATACCAGGCCCAGGGCGTGCCGTCCCCACTGGGAGTACGAGCACACTGCACTAGGAGTGTGGCATCCTCCTGGGCCTTGGCGAACGACACCTATCTAGCAGACATCTGTAGAGCAGTGGGCTGGGTGACACCCAATACATTTGCGAGATTTTAATCTCCGGGTTGAGACAGTTTTGTCCCGTGTGTTGGAAGGTACGAACAGGTAAGTTTGCAGGCAGCTGACCAGGTGTACCACTTGCACACAGTGCCTTTCCCCTCCCTCCTTTCCACATGTGTACCACCAGTTGGTAAGTCCATGTGACATATTCTCCACATGTTAACCTACCCTTCGGGCAGGATGTGGTCTCCGCGGTGTCTTAGAACACCTTCCCCGAAGCGAATACATCTGGCCCCAGCTGAATGATTTTTCATTTTTTGTGGGAGAAAAAGAAGAGAAAAGGCCGAAGCGGCTGGCGTGGCCTGTTCCCATTGTAAGTACGTTCTGTCCCCCCCCCCTTGGGTACGAGGGACCTTGCGACGTACATGGGGTATTGGGAAGGTTACGTGGGGGCCGAGTGCACTTGCTACTAGGCACGCAGTGGCCTGCCTGCACCGCCAGTCCATTTTCAGCTGGTTGTGGCATTTTGTATAGGGACCCCTACATCGACACAATGTCGAGTGAGTGACAGATAGGGAACGTCTTGGTTACTGTTGTAACCTCCGTTCCCTGATGGAGGAAATGAGACGTTGTGTCCCTCTTGCTACAACACTGAACTACCCATTGAAATGGCTGGGACTCTGTCTCGGCTCCTCAGCACAAACCTGAATGAGTGGTTGCAAGCCGGCTCCTTTTATGCCCGTATGTCCTGGGGAGTACTCGCCAATTTTCATTGGCCTTTTCTCAAATATCAGAGGTGTTTGGGGCTCCCAAGTGTGACCCTTAGTGTCACTACATCGACACAACGTCTCGTTCCCTCCATCAGGGAACGGAGGTTACAACAGTAACCAAGACATTTCCTAGCCTTCATTATTTTCCAAACTAAACTAAAACCAAGCAAACAGTGACTTCAACAAGAAAGGAAAGTAGACTTGTGTCTGCAGAAAAGCCAGAACTTGCAAGTTGTTTAAAATGCATAC
Source organism: Myxocyprinus asiaticus (assembly GCF_019703515.2). NCBI lineage: Eukaryota > Metazoa > Chordata > Actinopteri > Cypriniformes > Catostomidae > Myxocyprinus > Myxocyprinus asiaticus. The sequence goes on from NC_059384.1 coordinate 27,467,483, forward strand.
TTCAGAATGCCTGACATGGTTAATAAAGAGAAAATAGCCAAGCTTAATTAAGTAGCTTACTCAAGGTCTATATAAAAAAAAGCCATAGCATCATGCAAATAGAATGGAGGCTATATCGAACAGAGAGTTTGCTGTAAAGAGGGAAGGCAACAAAACAATTAGAGTCAATAAAAGTGAAGGGGAAATGGAAGATTAAATGGATATTTAAGATAGCAATAAAGACATAATTGCTTAGAACTTTGTGATAAGCCAGTGGGGACAACTACAATACTATGAGACAGTCTGAGTGAATGTGAAATACCAGGAGTGTGTAACTTAAATATTCTTTTGCATATCTACTGCATTGGGCGATGTTGGGCAAGCAGTAAGATAAGCTAGCCACTTCTAAAGAGGAACAAAAGCTAAGCAAATTCAAGAGACTTTAAAAAGAACTTTAGCTACACTACAAGCATTCTATGTATGACTATTTATAAATAAATAAATAAAATGTTTTCTTCAGGGCATAGGGTTGGGGTTTGGTTAAGTCTGTAGTCATTATAATAATCTTCATATTAAAAAAATGTCTATGGTATGCCGTCAATTAGACAGCTAAATATACGTGTTAATGTGGTAATGTGCTTGAACAGCAACACAACCTCTGCATATGTCCTGAAATCTGCCTGTCATTTCAAATAACCACTTCCTGCTAAAGAAGGAAGTGGAATGGAAAAGGTTGGAAAGCAGGCCAAGAGAAATAAGAGAAGAGGGCAGAGGTGCTATGACTGTGTAGCTTGAGTGAGAGCGGGGTGTGTGAAAGACCTGGGGGGTCAGGCTAAATTGTGATAGACTGAGGCTTAATTGAATGAGTCTGTCAGGTTGAGCCCAGACCTTGAATGACTGCTGCTTTCAACCCGCCAACAGCCCAACATCCAACCCAGAGGCCCCTCCATGCAAGACGACTTTCTTAATGATGATGCACGACTCTGTGCCACAGGCCTTTCGGGGTAGGGGGTTTCTCAGTGAGGGAAGTCAAATTGCTGGAGAATGAGAAACCACGACCACCTGAATTGCAAACAAGCAGCCAAACCTCTGTCATGACCATTACAATGGAGCAACGAAAGAAAAGTGGGGTAAAAGAGTGAAATAGATGCTGGCGGTTCAAGAAAATTGATTGTGAAAATTAATAAGTGAATTCCCCGTAGCATGCCATGCACCTCGAACATCTCAATCTCCTTCTTTCACTGCTCTGTTTTATTTCTGTTCTTGCAGCGAGAGGGAGAGAAATTCAAAACACCTCCCAAACACCTTTAGACGATTCCTCCAATGCCTTGACAAAGAGCTGAATTTCAAAGGCGACTATGGAGACTGTGGCCCTAATTTGTGAGTTTAGAGAAATCATCATCCGACAACATGGGAGTCATTTTCTCCCATTTTTTTCACCGTCTCTATTCTTTTTTTTTTTTTTTGAATTCATAGTTTCAAAAATGTCTCGACTCCTGAGTCTTCTCAGACAACAAACCCAACAAAAGAATTTGCAAGTCAATGAAGACCAGCAAGGTTTAAATGAGTTAAGCATGAAACACTCATGGCAGTCTTTGGTGCTTTGGGTACACCGTACAGTACAGTACCTGTTCTTGATGCTCAAGCCATCGGTCCACCAAGGGATGGTTGGCACTGAGAGATGAGCGGGCGTTCTCCCTCTGAAATGGTGTCACCCAGGGGACAGCATCACGAGGCAGGCTACGGTAAGCATCCAAACCCTTACCCTAAAAACACAATACAGGCAATGGAAGAGGCTGTTTACGCCTGGTATTAAAATTTGTCTTGGGTTATCCAACCACTAATGGTCAGCCATGATTTCCATTTACACTTGGTACTAACGTTCGTCTCAAATATGTCTCCAGTGACCACTTGCAATCAGATTTCAAAATTTCGAGATTTTTATATCACTATACATCACAAAAGGGTTACGATAAAAGTCCTTGAGTTTCAATGTTGTCTGAAATGCATTAGGACACGTTAGTATTTACACTACGAATGCGATGTGGCCATATGTGTCTCTGACCACCTGCAAACGTGGTTTGAAAAATGTAACCACAATAGGTTTCCAAGATGCTCTGGACCCCATCTATGTACATCTGTATTTTGTGCTCTCAACTTGTAATTGGATTACCCAAGATAGATGTTAATGGTGTAAAATGTGTCAATGGATTTAAAAGACCTTACGCACTAAAAATCCTCTAAAATGCAATCTTTGTGTCCATGCTGATTTCAAATATTTTGTTATAAATTGTATTTTTTAGAATTTTCTAAAAAAATAAAAATAAAAAAAAAAGAAAACTGTGACTTTAAAAATGTCAGGTGGTGTAAAAAGTATTAAAATATGTTCCTTGGACCTTGAATACATTTGAGAGTACACAACTTATCAAACATATAGATACAATGTATATATAGTTTTTATAAATATCATGGATTTTTGAGTTATAACATCATAAACTTTTCTTAGGGTTACTTAATTTGACCTGAACAAAATGTGCCTTTTTATGAAAATGTCAAAATATCTCATATGCTAAAAAAATGACCTTTAATGGCGGTGGCGCCATCTCAAGTTGGACAAAATTTAGAACTGACATGCACTGCTTCAGTCTGCGCAGCGCTAGATAAAGTCGAACACACATTGTGGCTACCTGCACAATATCAGTGGCTAACTGATTCTGATTTGATGGACAAAAGTATTTCAAGTATTAATACTATTTCAAAACAAAAATGTTTCACTGAATACTTTAAGACTATTCAAGTCTTTATTATTTTATTTTATACTGTCTCTTGACAGTTATACCACTTAGCCAATTTTATAAAACATATTTTTTATTATTATTTTTGCTCCTTTTTCTCCCCAATTTGGAATGCCCAATTCCCAGTGCGCTCTAAGTCCTCGTTGTGGCGTAGTGACTCTCCTCAATCCGGGTGGCGGAGGACGAATCTTAGTTGCCTCAGTCGCGTCTGAGACCGTTAATCCATCTTATCACATGGCTTGTTGAGCGTGTTACCATGGAGATATAGCATGTGTGGAGGCTTCACGCTATTCTCCGCAGCATCCACACACAACTCACCACATGCCCTACCGAGAGCGAACCATATTATAGCGACCACAAGGAGGTTACCCCATGTGACCCTACCCTCCCTGGCAACCGGGTCAGTTTGGTTGCTTAGGAGACCTGGCTGGAGTCACTCAGCACTCCAGGGGTGGTAGTCAGAGTCTTTACTCGCTGAGCTACCCAGGCCCCCACTTAGCCATTTTTTACTGTAACCCCCAGAAAAAAAATATTAAAATGACCTTGAACTCAGAAATGTAAACATGTTCATCTTAGTATAGGTCTATTCAAGTAATTGTTTTGTATGAATTGCATTTTCATTGTATTTTTGAATAACTTAATATATCCGGACCAAAAAAAGAGCATCACGTCATTGACCCATGTACTGTATCTGTTGTCCTTACGCACTGCTAATAGTTGTTTAGATTCAACTAAATAAAATCATAACTGAGAGATATTTTTACCAACATAGTAGCATGCTTAACTAAACTAGTTTGGGTATTTTACAAAAGTTGCTTAGGCATTAGTAGTATGAATTAAAATCTTTCCTCATAAAATTTATATCCCATTCAGTCATACCTTACTGAAATTTCTTTCCAGACAAGACAAGACTCACTGCACTATTAAAAAAAAATACTTTGATCGGCATACGAGGGAAGCTTATCTTGGATCCAAATCCCACAACAATATCATTCAGGCAACCTAAATTTAGAGACAGGACACGCTAGTTTTATTTACCACTAATAAGGAGCTCAATTTCAAGCTACTTATTCACACCATGACTCTATTGGCATGTTTTCAGAAAGGTGAAATCAAACGCCCTCTAACTATGGAATTCAAATCTGATCTCCATTTGGAGAGTTTTTAGAGGAAACCTAAAACAGGTTACCCTGTAACACAGGGGGCCTTAGCCTAGAAAGCCCACTGAGCAAAGTTGCTCTCTGCTAAAGACCGTGTCGGCATGACTCAGGAAAAGAGATTCCAGTAATAGCACAAGCCATTTCACAATGGACATAAGTGATCTCGTACTGTGTTGGAACACAGAATAATTTTGATCTATAGGTGACTCCGACATTACAGAGCAGGATAACATAGAGGAGGAAGGAACGCAGCTTGGAAATTGAAGAGCAACAGGTCAAAGGGCCATTAGATGGGTGAAGAATTGATATGGTCGACCTTATGAATTAAGACTTCATGTGGTGCGTGTAGTGATTGAGGCACTGGCCAACTTCAGCAAAGACTTCAAATTCAGCAGGAGGCCAATGGGTTTCTTAAAGTCCAGGGAGAGATACCGAGAGTCAGATGATGTGCTCCATTTGAAGAACCGTACTTGAGGACAAAACAATGCTTATAAAAAATAAATAAAAAAATAAAATAAAAAAAAGTTTAAAAGAATTTGCATGAGGGTCAGTGACTTGACGCTCATGTTTATTTGTATATGTATTTATTTATTTTGTCTCCGGGTCTATTAAGTTATTCAAAAACACATGAAAAATGTAATTCACAAAATATAAAATAAAAATACATGATTATAATGAACATGTTTTGAATTTCTGTGTTCAAATAATTGTAGTATTTTTTTCAGGGGCTAAAATTCAAACATGACTAAGTGGTGTAACTGTATGCAATATTTATATTTAATGGTTTTATATATATATATATATATATATATATATATATATATATATATATATATATATATAGATAGATAGATAGATAGATAGATACCAACACAAAGATTACATGTAACTATAGATGTTTTTTTTTTTTTTTTTTTTAAGATTTGTAATTGTATCACACTGTAATGGTAAAAGAATGTAAAAAATGCTGCAGTAAAAAAAAAAAAATAATAATTAAAAAAAAGCATCCAGTAAAGCCTGAAACACCACATTTTTTCTGGCAACCACAGCTTCCGGTATTTTAGGACCTCAATTTTAATGCTGTGCTCTTGGATTTCAGAAGACCAGAAAACAATGGTAAGAAAATTTTGAAAAGGTGTAGAAAGTATTCAGGAAATATGTTCGAGTTTGTGGGAAATGTTCTCCAAAGGCAAGCTCTAAATATAAGACATTTATCCACAGCACCAGATATTCTTACTTTGAGGTAAACAAACATCTTCATGTTCATTTAATCAATTCTATGGTGTTAAAATTGTGCAAAATTATATTCACCCCATTAAAGTCATCTGACAGTATCAACCAAAACCAGACCTTCCAAACACCTCAAGCTTTTGTCACTTCACCTCAGACACAACAATGCAACATAAAATGATCCAGTGCAGAATGAAAGGTAAAAATAACAGCTTAATTCTTTCGCTTTGCTAAAATGTGAGTGTGGTGTTTGGATTATTGAGGAACCGACAAGCAAAGTGCTTTTAAACAGGATTACTAGCAAACGCCATGAGACGCACTAATCTCATCACGGGTTGCGGTGTCACATTGTGAGTACTCCATCTTCCCTCGCTTCCCCCTCTTTTAATTTGGAATATTGTTGTTTCCAAAGCACTGAAGGCTTGTCATCACGGCAAAAGAGCAGCCATTTTGCGAAGATAATTGGCCTCTTTTTCATTGGCTGCCCCGGGGAAGCTGAGGAAGAAAATAGAGTGTGTGTCTCTCTTTGATTCATTAAAAGCCAAAGACATTGACCATCGAAACAAGGCACAAAACAAGAGGAAAGGTACAAATAAAGGAGGCAAACCCCATTCTTCTCAGCACAAAGACATATGGTTCCATAACCAAGAAAGTTCCAGGTCAGCAGTGCAGTGGTCAGGGCCATCAAGCATCTCAAGAACAATAAATTGGGAAGAACGGAGGAGGATAAGTCACATCTTTCTCAAAAAATAAATAAATTTTCTACCTTTTTATGAATCAAAGACTTTTAAGTGCATGGACATTTTCCACCACTAAATACCATCTACATCATGCCTCTCAAGTGTAAAATGCTCATATTGTTGTTAGGTGAATCGACACATAAACAATAATGGGGGGTGTTGGTAGAGTTACTAAAGGAACCCAATGACCACTGTACACTTCCCTACTGAAAAGACCAACATAACTTGTATAAGATGCTGGTTGTCCCCAACTGTCTACTTTACTAGCTTAACCAACAATGTCTTCCTTGGTCAACCAGCTTCCCCAGAATGATTATGCTGGTCCACCAGGTGCTCGACCTGAACCAAGAGAACCTGATAAACTGTTGGGTTTTAAGATTGATTTGGTTAATTTTTACATGTATACCTTTGAATTTTGTATTGTGTTCGGGTTTGTAATTGATGAAACATTAAAATTGTAACTTGTTTTGTGCACAGGTACACAGACACTCATTCATCTTTTAACCAGAGGATAGCAAGCTTTTGGCTGGTGATTTTGGGTTCTGTCTTACCAATCAGGTTGGATCACAAGGTCTGTTTCAGGATTTACCTTTATGTCTATGCAGACCTCGACACTGAACCAGCACTAACCAGCAAACACCAGCCATGTTGGTCCAAACCTGTTCTTTTCAGCAGGGTCTTTACAAAGTTGCTTTGAACAAAAAGTGATGGCCAAATAAAAATAAGGTAGGGGTGCTCACCTTGCGTTCTAGGCTATTGGTTTCACTGGTGATGTTGGTTTTCAGAAACCCTGTGGTGGTGGACCAGCGTGTATGGTTCTTACGAGACGGTTCCTCTGGCTGGAGCTGGACTTCTGGGAGGCCTACCAGGGCTGGATCACTGCTGCGGCGTACATGCAAGGGCATGTCTGAAACACAGAGAAAGAGCTTGTTAATACCACATTTTCACCATGTGCCCCGTTCTAGCAACCGTCTCCAAGTACAACAGGAGTATCATCACTACACTGCCCTACAAAGGCAAAAGACCTTAACTCGCTAGAGTGTGGAACTGAGAAAAATGACTTTAAAGTTTTTTAGTTGTCCAGCCAAATGTATTATAGGTAGGACACTGAAAATCTGGCAATTAGATGTTTTAGTAATGACATTTATCTACATAAAAAAAATTTGAGCTCAAACTTTACTTTTGACCCCTATTTTGAAGTTACTGTACTCTGCCTTTGTATTGTCCGCAAAAAGTGAGAATTCATGCCAAGGCAAAAGGCAGTAACTTCCACATTATCAATATTTTGTTGCTGATCACCATTTACAAAATCATTATAGTAACACCTGTATAAAATCTAGTGATCATGGCATTTATTTTGGATGATTTACAATTACTTATAGCCATGTACTTATTGCTATCCTGTGCTTTGGTTGTATTCTGATGACATTTTTAATACATTAGACATGACACATACCTCCATAGCGGTAAAGAATATCTTCAATTGGTGTGCAGCATAACTAACAGGTTGACTGCAGATAGGTGACACTTAATTATATGAATAAATACAAGATAAGCATATTTCTAATGAGTAAACATAATAATTTAATTAATAATGGAATGCAAAGATATAACAAATCATGTACAAATTTAAAATGCATGGATTGGAATAAGAGATAATAAATACAGCCACAGGCCTACAAGTTAGTGCCACAGCTGGTTAATCAAGGGTTAAATTTAGCTGCCATGCTCCAATGCACAGCTCTCTGACTGGTGGACTGGACTGGCCAATCTCAAAGGCTATAATATAGAGTATGTGACTATATTTATTGTTTTTCTGAATCTGACCGTAACTGACATCCAGACAAAAAGTTATACATGTGGTTGGATACCGTTTTGAAACCAATTTATTTATTGCAGTGTTCACTAACATAAAAGGATACAAGACATAAGTTAGCCTAAGTGCTTTTACATCGAATTGAATGAAAGTAGCCTAGCCTAAAAGATCGAATTGTGGATTAATGTGAACGCCAGCAAGTAGGAATAATGCTGAGAAATCAGAATGCTTGTGGATTGTTGTGGATTAAACATCTGCGATGACGTTCATTGCCATGGATTTTATCGGATTACTAGAAAAGGTAGGACAGATTTAATTGCGAACTGTTACTACTGATCATGTCATGGCATTCGAGTCCACACTCGTGCAACTAGTGGGCAGCCCCAGTCTCACTGACACTGATGTTGACAGCAGTCACTGATAGGCTGGCACTGACTGAATAATCTGCATTATGAAAAAAAAAAAAAAAAAACTTTGAGAATATTTACGATTACTTATTGCTGGCAAGTTATCTAGTCTTTGCTTGTTTACAGTGCTTTGTTATATGGAGCAGTTTGGTAGCCTATTCACTGGATAGCCGAGTAGCCTATTTATGCTATAGGCTGCTAGCTACCTAAATGAAATAGATTGCAATCTATCTATCTAATTAGTTTGTCTAATGTATCTTTTGTGTTACACACTTTCTTACCTTGACCTTTATGTCGGCATTTCAAAGCCATCTCAACCATCATTTTCCCTTAAACGCTATAGAAAAACACTCAATATTTGTTTACTACACTTTTATTCAGGTATCGAGTGTGTCAGATTGCTTCAATGACAGATGTATTACAGTACACAGGCTACACCGTAATTTAAACGTGGAAAACTTTAATGTAAAAACAAAGGCAGAGTACAGTAACTCAATTTGAGCGTTCCAAAACAAAGTCAAAGAGCGGTAATTGGAGTTACGGAGTTCTGCCTTGGTTTCTCTTGCGCTTTTGGAAGTTACTGTTAAGACAACCCATTACTTTCTCGAAAAAACAACGGAACTGACTCAAGATACTTATCCACATGATAAAGGAGGTCTTGAAAGTCTCAAAAATATATTTTCAACCAAAAACGAAGTTACAGACTTTTGCCTTTGCACGGCAGTACAGTACAAGACAACCTCTCTACATGCCCACAGATTACAAACACCACATCGGCTCAATTTCCTCGATTTCTTACAGAAAGGCCCTTTTCAGTCGTGCACAACTGTGACAGGGACACATCACTACATTTCTGTCTGACACAAAGCCAGTTCCTCTGAGCCTTGCAAAGAAAGGCAGTGGCAATAGGACCATTTAGCTAGGCTTGTTCTGTGACATGAGTGCACCACACACTCTTTTGAAACAGATGGGAGAGGAGAGACAGAGGTGTCCCTGAGCTGTTGAGCAGTAATGGGTTTGAACTGCAGGGTAGGTAGGGGAGGGGGTTCAGGCAGATACCAGTTCACACTTCCTGTCTAGAACGCAGGTTTAGCAGTGCATGTGCTCCTGTATAGAGTAGACATGTTTCTATACTTACTTTATATACACCTTCTACGATGCCTGAATGATGCATTATATTTAGTTAATTGTTATATATTATAGAAATTATAATGTGTCTGATAATACATGCTATAATAAATTGTATGTGCTCAAAATTATTTGTAACAAGTTATAATAAATAACACCTATATTCAAGTGTTGGGTAGATCATTTTTCAAATTTGTTTGTAAACTGGTACTGATTACAAATTTAAAAAAATAAAAAAAAATAATCAGTAATGTAATCTTTCATATTACACTTTTAGGTCATCTGATTACTTTTGGAGTACTTATTGCATGTTTTGATGAAAATCAAGTTCATTTTATATGCATATTTAAAAGCGTGATGTAAACTAATTACAATAATTATTTTTTTGTAATCTGAATACATAATCCAGATTACATGTAGTCCATTACTTACCAACACTGCCTATCCCTGGTTACAAAATGCATTTTAAGAATATAATGAATTAAAATGTAATTTAATTTGTGTAATATCATGTGTTGCAATGCATTATAATCTTTAAAGGTGTAAAATTGAATGGGAAAGTATAATAAATATATAAGTTTACAATGTGTATTATAAAGTACAATAATTATAATTTAATAATTAAAATCATAATAATATATAATTTATAAATTCATATACACTGACAAGAAAAGGTATGTGAACCCTTTGGAATTAGCTGGTTTTCTGCATTTACTGGTCATAAAATGTGAACTCATCTTCAAGTAAATGACCCCTTGGATTTAATAACTGGTCGATCAACCTTTGGCTGCAATAACCTCAACCAAGCGTTTCCAGTAGCTGCGGATTAGACCTGCACAACATTCAGAAGGAATTTTGGACCATTCTTCCTTACAGAACTGCTTCAGCTCAGCCATACTCTATGGATGTCTGGTGTGAACTTGAGCTCATTCCACAGCATCTCTATTGGGTTAAGGTCTGGATTTGACTTGGCCACTTTTTTTTACTTTTTTTTTTATTATGCCAATCTATAGTGGATTTACTTTGATGTTTAGGCTCATTGACCTGCTGCATCGCCCAACATCTACTGTGCTTCAGCTGGTGCACAGCCACACTGACATTATCCTAGTCCATGTCAGCAGATGCTTCTTGTAAATAGCAAACTCAAAATGTTTGAGTGCTGTTTATAAGTCACAGTAGCTTTAACCCACACCACCAATCTCGTTTCATTAATTGGATGTCAGGTTTGCCAGCTCCTGACTCTAATTAGATTTGTTGACGTCATTAGCCAAGGGGTTCACATCCTTTTTCCAACCTACATTGTGAATGTTTGATGCATTCAATATGTACGATAACTATACAATAATTTGTGTTATTAATTAAAACAGATTGTGTCTGTTCATTATTGTAACTTAGATGAAGATCAAACCAGATTTTAATTATTTTTTATTTATTTATTTTTTACATAAATGCAGGTAATTCCAAAGGGTTCACATACTTTTTCTTGCCACAGTAATGGATTACAAAGTGTGGAAAAATGTGAAAAAAGTGTCACCAATTTTCTTAAATATTTTCAATATACCATATAATAATTCATATATATATAAGTAGCCCAAACCATATATAAGGACAAATCCATATTTACAGTTTTATCACATATTCTACAAATATTCTGTTTATGTATTTATATCAACTCCCTGAACAGGTTTACAATAAAAAAAATAAAAAAATTTTTAAAAAAAGTCAGTATGGCATATTATGACAATTTCTCTTCCAGAGAATGATCTCACTTGTATGTTGGACTATAAATTAGCAATAAGTAAAATGTGTGTCATCTGTAGTAGTGGCTGAGTGAGAGTTAGTGTCTTGCTGCCTTTCAGAAGCTCTAAGTGCTCTGAGCAGTGGATTTTTCTCAGTTCTCTGACTTTATGGTTTTCCATGAGTGCAAATGTACCAGCAACCACCTGTCATCCTTCAGCAAAGTCCTGCCATAGCATATGCACATGCTGCGGCTGCCATCTGATAACATTTGCCTGCAGCTCACAGGAAGTCCACTTTCAGAGACATAGAATGTTCTGGTGTCACAATATCGCTTGAACATTTATGTACTCTTAAGCATGAAAATACCTATATAGTCTATAATAATCTATATAGAACATAACCAAAGAAACAAATTAAACATTTCACTTTGTGGTTTTAGTTAGCATGCTAACCAATTAGCTTGCAAAGCTAACATTCCACCATGTAATCCCTACATTTAGCAAGCTAGTAATCCTTCTAAGCTAACATATTTGGAAAAGTTAATTCAATTTACGATGTCGACGACAGGAAAAATCTGGAGGGCGTGTGTTTTCAAGTGAGTTTGTTGTGTTCGGATATTAGGGTTAGGGTTAGTTTAATCATGTTTCAAGATTTTAACTAAACATGACTTTAATATCAGGTTGTTTACTGCCAAAACCTATTATATGCCTTCATAGGACTGGAAATATGATGCAGAAGTTGCATGGACTACTTTTATTTTTGAGGTGATTTTTGAAGTTTGAAAGTGACTTATTATCCACTGCCATATTGAAAAGACAGAATGGGATATTTATTAAAACATCTCCTTTTGTGTTCCGCAGAAAATAGAAAGTCATACAGGTTTGGAACAACATGCATGTGGGTAAATTATGACAAGCTTTTCATTTTTGAGTGATCTATTCCTTTACACTGAAGTATTCCTTGCACTGGCAATCTAAATAGCATGAAGGCGCACAAAAATAAGCTGCCACCAGTATGGGGTAGGTCGTGGGGCCCCAGTACTGTTATTCTTCAATTATGAGCAGAATTTAATAACGATTTTTAATACACTTCCTCCTGTCAATGGTCAGTTCACATTCAGTTCATGGCTCTAATGACAGGGCCCCTCAGTAGAAGCATAACTGTATAACTCTAACTGATGTCTGGGATTACATTCAATAATTAGCCCGAGAGGCCGAGACAGCTCAGCCAAAACACCAAGAGATGAGTATGAAGAAAAAAGATCAAATGACATCTGCATACGCTGCCTTAGCCTCCATAAAATTACATTACAAATTACTGACGTCAAATGAGTAATAACAAGAACTGACAAGCGAATCGCAGATAATGGGTCCGGGAACTAATGGGGTTTTCAGAGAACCATGCACAGAATAAAGCAAAAACAATGTTTTATTGAAGGTGACACAGTTGTTGAACTGGGCAGGATTCTGATCACTGCTTCAGAATTTTGTGCTGATTGTACCATAGCAAGCATAAGAAAATCCAAAAAATGTTTCTTGAATCTATTACGGAGAGGGCTAGAGACGGCGGGAAACTTCTATCTTTGGCAGACATTACAAATCATGTAGAAGATGAGGCCTGAATGAATCCATGAGGAACTTGTCAGCAAACCTCTCCGGTTTTTGCTTCTTTTCTCTTTTTATTTTTTCTTGTCTCAGGTTTCACAATTTGACCAAATATGGAATTCACAGAGCAGATTCCTTTGAATATATTGCAGGAACAGGTGGTAGTTTGTCTTCTGCTTGTGTTCAAACACTTGTTTGTTTATGATAATAATCTAATCAAATTCTTTGAAGTGGATCAAACTACACATGCTAATTTCCAACATGTGGCATTATTACATTCATTCTAATTTAGACTTGTCTTTCTATATGCGTAGTAGCTGTTGTATGGTACTTAATACAAGTCATTATTCTAGCAAATCCACAACAGTCTTCTACTATTCCATCCAAAGAAGAATAAGTCTGCAATTTCAGACAAATGTTTGTAATCTGATTACTAGATTGCTCTATCAATTTATGAACCAAGTCATGCCTGAATCCATCAACTTTCTCACGCACATAAAGACACTGAAGTTGAAATCACATGAGTTTAAGAACCAAAAAGAATTTAATGAACATCACCAATCACAAGACTGTATATTTCTGCTTATTTTACAAAAAACTGGCCCGTTTTTGCAGTACAATGGTTGCATGCATTGCAGAAGGCATGTGATGCTGCTTTTACAACCATGGCTTTTATTGTAAAGCCTATCCTAAGTCGTTCCGTTGTACACAGATAACACACAGACCCCCATGTTTTCTCTTTTCTCCTCTCTCTAACTCCACTCTAGCCAATATGGGTTCCTAATGTGTGATTGGATTAGCTTTCCACACCCAGAAATTGGCTTCTCCTGCGTTTAATAACCAAGACGACCACTTAAAGGCCTGTGTCCATTGATCTCAGGTGTGTTAGGGGTATGACCAGGGCCTGTAATGAGACCAAGGACCAATTTCAGCCCTCCATGGAGGATTATGAATAGAGAAGGCAAAGGGGGAAACACTGGCCTGCAAACAACCTAGACGCCAAAGAAGGGTTTAAACTCACCAGGGACACCCTCTCAGACATCATATTTACCTCACTAATCCACTGTCTCTCATCGAGGGCCGTGTGTTGGAGATTTGGGGATTAGACTGTAATTATGGCAGCATATTCACTGGTATCTCTGAATGATGCACTGCAAATCCACTATTCACAATCATGACCCCTACTTTAATATCAACCCAAGATAGGATTTAGCACACTTAAGACATAGCAAGAATCTCTGAGAAGATGGTGCCACTGCCACACATGTCCTTCATCCTGAGAACCAGGGGCATCATGCCATATATACCATGTATTTTTTTTTTTTAACAAAATATTTTGTTGCTGGCATTTTGATAAGAACCATATCATATGTGAACCATATGCGTTCCATAAGTTTGAACTGGCTTGGTGCTTCTGCTGCGAAGCTTCATCTCTCGTACCATAATATGCACACAATACAATCTACAACTTTAACTACTTCCTCTATAAACCTTGTGTTTTCTGCTTCGCTGAGTTGGCACTAATAACATACAATTTATTTTTGACTTTTCAAACACAGGGCTTTCTAATATATTACTTACTACTTCCAATCATTTAAATTGCCTGTGTGTCCATTTTGTCCTTGTGGGCTGCTTACCTGCCAAAGGAAAGTGGCCCTGACTGGCTGCCAGTAGTGGGTAATGGAGAGTAGAGTGAACGCTGAGGAATACTGATAAGGGAGCAGAGCAAAAGCAGATAGGCTGAGAACCATAACAATAACTCCCATTTAATCCTTCTTTATTTTCTCCTTTCGTTGCCATTTATATATTCCAAATAAAATGATTGGCTAAATCAGGCATATCATTATGGATTTCTTAAGATATTATGAACATGACCTTGATATTTTGATAGATAAATATTCTATGCTTCTTGGACTGGCCAATGTCTGGATGTTCAGAGGGCTGGAGAGTGTAATTGAAGGGCTGAGTTAATAAAATATGAAATAATGTCTTTGGTGGAAACTTTTTTTAAAGAGTCAAGTGTCACCAGAGCATCTATACTGATATCTCTGGAGATTTGGAGAGGGAGCTCTTTATACCATATCTCAACCTACATTTGCATTTGCCTCTAGAGTACAAAAGTGCTCTTATAGGAGGTAGCTCAACTTTCAAATTGTGACAAATACCCTTTGTATGATGGAACGATGGAAAAGTGCCAAAATAGGGAATATCTTGGAATTTATTCAAAACAGAAGTGAACTTAAATGACTGTCAGGCAGGATTTTCCCCCTGAAGAGTACAGTAGGTCAACTAATAGGCAACTCCTCAATTTAGAATCAGCTAATCTTGAGTAGGTCTGATATGAATTAGGCTGAGTTTCAGTTTTTGGGAGAGCTGTGGGATTTTTTCCTCTAGGGAAGAAAGGAGGAGATCTGTAGGGACATGCTGAGGGGATTTTGAGACAGATGTAGAAAGTAAGAGCTTCCTGCTTGACTGCCAGAGCATTGCGAATGGTCAGTCTCCATGCGGTTTGATACGGTGGTATGTGAAAGGTTCCAGACAATAGACAGAAGGTTGACAATTCAAGGAATGAAAACAAAAAGAAGGTCTGACTGTAAGAGTGAAAATAGGGGAATTCATGGGCAATGACCGATAAAGAGACAGGGAGGTAGAAAAATGCACTTATTTACTCAAGTATGAATGCAAACTAACCTTTTACGACACGCCTCGAAAAAACAGATGTGTTTTATAAACTGTACTGAGCAAAAGCACCGTAAAGCCAGATATAAACTGACTCCCACTATAAGCTCATACTTTCTATAAAGGCATACAAAAAACAACAATATTTTCTCTGGCTCACTGAAGGGTAACAAAGACTTTTGGCAACAAGCAGGCCAGGAGGATCTGAGGGGTATTGCACTAAACTGAATGCGTCTACTGGAGGTACTGCTTCCAGAAGGTCAGATTTTCTGGATGAAAAAGACCCAAGAAGGAGGGATAGTGTCATAGACACACATATCCAACAAATAAACAAGGATATAGTGGAAGGGGTAGGTATGGAATGAAAGGGACAGAGAAAGGACTGGGAAGTCAAGCTGGGATTTCACTAAATGAAACCTGACTCATCTGGGTCAATGTTTCCCACATGCTGGGGACAGCAATCAGTGTTACACGGGGGGAGGGCAATTAACTCAACACTGAGTGGCAACACCCCAGCGTCACCACCAGGCTAGTAGAGTGGAGAGACAGCATAAATCCCTGGAGGAGTCCTAATCAGCTAACTAAACATTTCTGCTGAGATATAGCAAGGCCCACTCTCTTAATGTAAATGCCATGAAGCCATTTCCCCAACGGTACAGTGACCTTGTCAGACAAACTATATGAAATTTGATACGCTAGGTCAAAATCAGAAATGTTTAATAGGTTTCAAAACAGTTGGGATGGAATTACCGCATTTAAAGGTGATGTGTGTAATTTTGTTTACATTTTCAAATCTTTCTTCTATTCCAACTTAACCCTTAAACTCTAGGGGGGGTGATATATGGCAAGTTAATTTACCCTTAAAACATTATAGTCCCTGGTTACATAAGTCAGGCATATCAGGTATCATTTAAATGCTTAGAATCTGAACTTTGTATAGAACACCATCACTTTTTTTAACATAAAATAACAAAATAAGGCCTGAAAATATCTGTCGCAAATAAGCACCACCTAGAGGTAATGTGGTAGAAAAATAAATATGAATATAAAAGTATTTCACATAGCACTTAAATAAACATGTCACATATCAAATGAAAGCTCTCATTCTCAGGAATTTGGCAGTACAGTTTATTTTGTTTCCCTAGTACCACAGTTTGAAAGATACTCAAAAGTGAAATACAAATTGAAATATGATTTCTATAAGACATCAAATACAAACATTTATTTTATATGCCGATGACTGCTGCTCTACGCCCCAAGTAGCAACAAATTTTACATCTGCAGTTTTCTACAAAATTAGACATTTTTTACTTGCTTGGGTGAATAATACAATATTGCGTCTTAGATTTCCAGAAAAAAATCATGCAGTCTAGCAGAAAAAGCATGCTATATAAATCATTGAAAAAAAGATGTTGTTTACTATTGATGATATTGTTGTATAATTGCAAAGGGAAGAATCTCGGCTTTCTAATGATACCAAGATTGAGCTTCTAGTCCACTCAGAGTCTGAGATATTCTATGAAACTGGGTGGGGTGCAAAAAATGCAATTCGTCTACGGTATGTGTGAATGGTGAGCTTTTAAGATTTAGTGTGAAAAATTCCAGACGACAGCCAAAAAATGCACCAGAGTTTATGCAGAGACAACTATAAGTATAGCCATTTGTAGGTTGATTTCCGGAAAAATGTAAACCCTGTGTCTTTGTGGCACTGGCACTATTAAAGCATTCTTCTGTTTGATCATACCAAACAGCCAGACACAGCAACATTGGCTCAACCTTTCTTTTCGACCAATGGCAGATTGGGGGAGTTTTGGGAAACATGTTTAAAAATGAGTAATTATTCATGCAATTCTGTTTGTTTTGCTAGTTGTGCAGAAATTACACACTTCACCTATAACAGTCAGTGAGTTTACATGCACAGTAATATGCGTATCAAGCTACAGGGGGTTTTGCATAGTCAAGCTACAGTCTTCATTTCTCTGAGTGTACAACACAATATGTAATTGAATATTTGAAGGAAGAATGACAAATATGCTGGGTTAAATACAAAATGCAAATCACCTGTGTTTCGCACACAACGGCTGGGCTAATTGTGTTTCAATTACTGTGTATACATGTTGGACCAAGCAGAGCTTTAATTGAAATATCTAGGTCTGTTAGTCCGACTTCTGAAAAATCTGACTGGTATGATTTCAGCTGGACTAAACTGTTTACATAACATTTTAAAAGGACAAATTATTGCTTTAGTCCAATTGAAATCTAACTTTTAAAGTACATGTAAACATGTTGTAAGCAATATAATTAACACCACATAAAAATGTCCATACACACTCACACTATCACACATGTCTCTGTGATTGCCATAGGCTCTGAAAACATAAAAAATAAAGCCTGCATTTGCTAGCAAATCAGAAAACTTGGAGGCGGCTCTCAGCCAACCTCAACCAATGGGGTGAGTTTGGGGTGCGACTACATATTTTGGGAAATGTGTTTGGAAAACAGGTTTCTTTTATCAATTCTAATTGGTTTTGCTTACAGAATTAGAATTTTGGGAATAAAGGATTTGGAAAAGGTCACCTCTGGTCAGATTAGCCCGGGTGGTACAAATGTTTATTTGTGACAGGCTTTATCTGAATTTACACATTATTAAATATAGACATAAAAGCACACACGAAAATAAACAACTGACTCACTTGTCCCATGATCCACTGGTCCACTGAAACAATATATAACAATTATGTTTTTTATGACATTTTCAACCCCCAATTACTTTTTCAACTTTGTCCAAAACTTTGAGCCCATTTGCAACTTTCCCATCCATTTTTCATTGCATTACACATGAAAGCCTAGCATTGGGCAAAATATCTCTGTAGAAATGGCCATGTAGTCTGTCCCTGTGGTCTTACTGTTGATTGCTTATTGAGCTGTCTGCTGTATACACAATTAGAATTGTATCTACAACTCTGTAATAGTCAAAACCACATGTTTAGAAGAGTGCAGAGAAACAATGAAAGAAAGGGAGGTTGAATAATCCAACTGGATCGCAGGCAAAAAATATATTTCACAGAGGAAACTACTAATACAAAGACAAATGTTTAGTTTAGAAACATAGCCGTTAGTTTAATGAGCAGATGTTGTAATTTGGAAGGAGATAATGTTTCAATCTGTTCTTAGATTACACCCTTGAAATTTCTATTGCAAATGGTATTGTATCCAGATACTCTGAGTGTAAAGTGGTGCTGACAGTGAAAAAGAAATGTTGGAGAATCTTGAATTTAATGTCTCATTTATGCCAAGTTACAGTACAGCATGAAGCCATTACATATCACATACAGTATAAATATAAACAGGTTGGCAGGAATAGAAACAGCACTGAAGTTCAATTAGCAGAGTAGATTTATGCTATTAGCAAAAAAGTTAAAATATAACAACTTATAAGATTTCTAATTGATTGATAAGACAGATCAGTCAATGGGAAAGTGCTGTCATAATGACGCCAACTGTCAAGAAACAGTAGGATCCTGCCTAGTTGCAGAAAAAATGTCAGCCCAACTATCATGCCATCCGGGCCCAGCCAGACCTCATTCAAAGAAATGAGAATATTGTGAAAAATTGAAATATCAACTTTGTCCACAATTAAAGCTGAAGTGTGTCATTTCTGTGCAACTAGCGTGATCAATCAGAAATGGACAAAAAATCATTGTTTTTAAACTGATTCCACCGTCTTCCATTGGTCGAACAAGCAGATAGTCCCACTCCAAATTCACACCACTGGTTGAGTCATTGTTCTGTCGAGCAAGATAAAATCTTTTAGGTGAAATCAACCTATAAATGGCTTACTTAAAGTTCACGGTTAAGCTGGGATAAGAGAAGATATTTTAATATAGGAAAAATTACATCAGGAATGAAGTTGCATAGAGAAGTTGCACCATCGAAAACGGTCATGTTACAGTTTGAGCAAAAACTTAAGAAGCCTCTATTTTCGGGGGCCTGGGTAGCTCAGCGAGTAAAGACGCTGACTACCACCCCTGGAGTCGCAAGTTCGAATCCCGGGTGTGCTGAGTGACTCCAACCAGGTCTCCTATGCAACCAAATTGGCCCGGTTGCTAGGGAGGGTAGAGTCACATGGGGTAACCTCCTCGTGGTCGCTATAATGTGGTTCGCTCTCGGCGGGACGCAAGGTGAGTTGTGTGTGGATGCTGCAGAGAATAGCGTGAAGCCTCCACACGAGCTATGTCTCCGCGGTAACACGCTCAACAAGCCACTTGATAAGATGCGTGGACTGATGGTCTCAGATACAGAGGCAACTGAGATTTGTCCTCTGCCACCCGGACTGAGGCGAGTCACTATGCCACCATGAGGACTTAGAGCGCATTGGGAATTGGGCATTCCAAATTGGGGAGAAAAAGGGGAAAAAAGAAGCCTCTATTTTCCTTATTCTATGAAGTATTGCTAGGCAAATACATGCTCATTTAAAAAAGAGAGATAGCAGGAGGAAAAAAAGTCTTAAATCAAGACAAAACTAAATCCATAGTGTGTTTGTAGAGGAGTTCCTTTTCATACATTATTTCAGCTGTCAGGCTCAAATTTTTGCCAGATTGCATATTATGCTCTTGTTTCAAAGATCAAAAAATGTGAGTAGCATGACTCATTAAAACTTGGAACACTGTCGAATCAATTCATCTTTGTTCAGAATCTTTCCCAGCTCTGAATAAAGTGTGTGGCTACTTAAGTTGACCAAAAAAATAACTATGGAATGGTCAAGGAAAAATGTTTAATCAAGATCAAAGCAATGATTCATGAGCCCAAAAAAACCACTTGTGTTAATGACATGTTGTCCCCATTCTTTTTCCTTAAACATATCAGCAAAGATCTGGCCATAGGGTGAGTCCACCTATGATAAAGTGTTATAATAAAACAGGAGGATTTGCACAAAACCCAAAACAAACAGCACTTATAAGTTTCTCGGGCGAGACATCTACTCCCAGGAAATTCCAGCAGGGTCTGTATGGACTTTCTCATGTGTAGCGGGTGCTCCATCTTATGAGGTTGACATTATGTGGGTGGAGTCACCTACAGTCCAATTAGTCAGACAGATTTCATCGCAAGGTTGATAATGTCTTTTGCAGTGGTTTTCAGCTGGTTTGGCTTGTACATCAAGTGGTGACCCTAAACATAACCAAAACTGTTTATTGTACAGAATCAAATTTAAATGGTTTCATGCTCTCAGCAGCTAATAATTCACCACACAAAACACATTGTGGTCGGCAAAAACCAAGTTTACCCCTATTGCATGTGAACCCCATATTTGATGTAGTATGGGTCGCATTTCCTTTTACCCTGCATCATTTTTTTTTTTCCAAGGATGAGGGCATGTAACGCAACCTGTCTATCTGCTGAATTTGGCTAGCTTCTTCCAAGTGAAGATGAATTTGTGCCACAATAGAGTTTCAGATTGGACACATGGACTTTGATGACAACAACAAAAGAAATGGGAAGTGTATCCCTTTTAAAAGTTGATGAGCCTATTTATTTTTCTATCCTAACTACAGACAAATTGTTAGTTTCATTACATTATTTGCATTGAACATTGTTTTATCCCTGCTGTCTGCAACCCTATCAGACCAAACCTGACACCTATTTTTAGGTTGTGACTCATCCAACATAGTCTCATGACAACTCATAATAATTTGTACAAGATGGCAAAATCATAAGATATTGCACAACTTGGCTCGTTGTATGACTTGTATTCCCATAGAGTCCAACCAATCAACAAACAGAAATACAAATCAATTTGTAATATGCTTCCCTCGTCTCATTCCAAACCCAATGTTTTCTATCTTTCATGATACACAAAAGTTATTTTCCTATTAAAATAATAGTTAGTTAAAAGTTTGGGTAAGGGTTTACACATTTATGATCAGGTTCAGGTTTGGGGGTTGGATAAGGGGCTAAACCTAGGAAAAAACAAAAGAACACTCATTCAAAACAAAGATGTTTTTCTTCCATGGTACAACAGTGATTTTCATATTAAAATCATGGTTAGGTTTAGGCCTTGGGTGAGGGGTTAGTCTATTTGATGATTCATTTATTTTTCTCTTTGGGAGTAAAAGTCCGTACATTGTTGTACAAGCCAACTAGTTTGATTTCGCCATCTCGTTTAATAATATGACTTGATATGAGAACGGGATGGACCCACCAGTTAAGAACCAGTTCTTCTCTTTAGTCTAAAAACAAGTGCTTCTCTTTTGCCTTCATTAAACATAGCCTCCCTACAGTACTGGTGCTGAATCATGTGAAAAATGTGATGTCCCCCTGGCCCTCATTGTTTCACGGCTTGGTGTAAGAGGCATGCAGTTAGCAAGGGAAACACGAGTTCCAAAGCGACGTTCCTGAGACTCAATTAATTGATGCAAGGATGAGCCTGAGGCTATGGTTGCCCAGACTCAACCCTGCATGCAAATCAGTTTACCAATTTATCAACACTTGAACGACAAGCCATGGTATGGGACTGCTAGCCCACGCTAAGGGCCGTTCTCTATCTGTCACTCACTCGAAGTTGTGTCGATGTAGTGACACTAGGGGTCACTCTTGGGAGCCCCAAACACCTCTGATTTTTTTTAAAAAGGCCAATGAGAATTGGCGAGTGGAATTTGCATGCCACTCCCCCGGACATACGGGTATAAAAGGAGCTGGTATGCAACCACTCATTCAGATTTTCTCTTCGGAGCCGAGCATTTCTATTAATTGAAGCTGAACGACCTCTCGTTCGCAGCCTGGGAAGAAGACGATTTATCGAGCACAGCATCGGAGAGCGGGCTCATCCAGTCGGATGCAGAGGCTTTGACTGGGCTTCCTCCTTCGGGAATGGTCGCCCAGTCCCAGGCCGACGCAGAAATGACGGACATGCTTTCCCGAGCGGCCGCAAGCGTCAGGCTAGAGTGGAACCCTCCACTCTCCCCTGAACCCTCGTGGCTCGACAAATGGTTCCTGGGCTCCCCCGTTCCTTTCTTCCCGGAAGTTCATGAGGAGCTGACAAGATCGTGGGAGGTACCTTTTACTGCCCGGTCCTGGTCTTTCAGCTCCCCCGCTCTCACTACCCTCAATGGCGGAGCGGCCAGGGGCTATACGGTGATCCCCCAGGTGGATATGGCACTCACAGTGCACTTGTGTCCGCGGAGCGCAGCCACATGTCGCGGGCACCCGAAACTCCCATCCAGGGCCTGTAGGTTAACGTCGTCCCTAACAGCTAAGGCCTACGGTGCCGCTGGACAAGCCGCCTCCGCCCCGCATGCCATGGCTCTCCTGCAAGTACACCAAGCCAAGGCGCTAAAAGAACTGCACGAGGGTAGTTCTGACCCGTGACTGATGCAGGAACTGCGCTCGGTGACCGACCGCACTCTCCGGGCGACGAAGGTCACGGCGCGGTCTCTCGGGCAGGCGATGTCCACCCTGGTGATCCAGGAGCACCACCTTTGGCTCAACTTGGTTGAGATGCGAGAGGCTGACAAGGCATGGTTCCTTGACGCCCCCATCTCCCAGGTTGGCCTATTCGGCGACACCGTCAAGGACTTTGCAAAGCAGTTCTCGGCGGTGAAGCAACAGACAGAGGCCATACAACACATCCTACCCCGGCACGGCTCAAGACCCCGCACCCCGTCTGCTCGTCGCCAAGGGCGTCCTCCTGCAACAACAACACCGGCTCCGCCACAGCCCGCCCCCGTGGCCCGGTCCCGGTGTGGAGCCCAGTACAGGAAGCTGATGCCACCTGTCTCACAGCCGGCCGTGAGGAAGGCTTCGAAGCGCCCTGCATCAAGATTGGTTCACGGCGGTAGACCTGAAGGACACGTACTTCCACGTCTCAGTCTTACCTCGACACAGACCCTTCATGCGGTTTGCCTTCAAAAGGCCAGGTGTACCAGTACAAGGTCCTCCCCTTCAGCCTTTCCTTGTCTCCTGGCATCTTCACAAAGGTCGCAGAGACAGCCCTTGCCCCGAGCCACTCACATCCCGGGTGACCTCAACACCACAGCGGACACGCTGTCACGTCAGGTTACCCTCAGGGGAGAGTGGAGACTCCACCCTCAGGTGGTCCAGCTGATTTG
Organism: Myxocyprinus asiaticus; assembly: GCF_019703515.2. Taxonomy (NCBI): domain Eukaryota; kingdom Metazoa; phylum Chordata; class Actinopteri; order Cypriniformes; family Catostomidae; genus Myxocyprinus; species Myxocyprinus asiaticus. Next base: position 27,490,866 of record NC_059384.1, read on the forward strand.
GAGTCGATTCGGTCGAGCACAGGTAGACCTGTTTGCTTCCAGGGAATCCTCCCACTGCCTGCTTTGGTACGCGCTGACCGAGGCACCCCTTAGTATAGATGCGCTGGCACACAGCTGGCCCCCTGGACTATGCAAATACGCGTTTCCCCCAGTGAGCCTACTTGCACAGACCCTGTGCAAGGTCAGGGAGAACGAGGAGCAGATCATCCTAGTAGCACCCTACTGGCCCACCCAGACGTGGTTCTCAGATCTCACGCTCCTCGCGACAGCCCCCCCGGCGAATTCCCCTGAGGAAGGACCTACTTTCTCAGGGACGGGGCACCATCTGGCACCCGTGACCAGACCTCTGGAATCTCAAAGACCAAAGTGGCCTACCACCCGCAGTGGTAGACATGATCACTCAGGCTAGGGCTCCCTCAACAAGGCGCCTGTATGCCTTGAAGTGGCGTCTGTTCGTTAAGTGATGTTCTTCCCGACACGAAGACCCCCAGAGATGCGCAGTCGGATCAGTGCTTTCCTTCCTGCAGGAGAGGCTGGAGGGGCGGCTGTCCCCCTCCACCCTGAAGGTGTATGTAGCCGCTATTTCGGCTCATCACGATGCAGTAGATGGTAAGTATTTGGGGAAGCACGACTTGATCATCAGGTTCCTGAGAAGCGCTAGGAGGTTGAATCCCTCCAGACTGCGCCTCGTCCCCTCGTGGGATCTCTCTGTAGTCCTTCGGGGTCTACAGGGAGCTCCCTTTGAGCCCTTGGAGTCAGCTGAGCTTAAGGCACTCTCTTTGAAGACTGCCCTCCTGACTGCGCTCACTTCCATCAAAAGGGTAGGGGACCTGCGGGCATTCTCTGTCAGCGAATTGTGCCTGGAATTCGGACTGGGTTACTCTCACGTGATCCTGAAACCCCGACCGGGCTATGTGCCCAAGGTTCCCACGACCCCTTTTAGGGATCAGGTGATGAACCTGCAAGCGCTGCCCCAGGAGGAGGCAGACCCAGCCTTGGCGTTGCTGTGTCCGGTGCGAGCTTTATGCATCTATTTGGATCGCACGCAGCGCCTTAGAATCTCCGAGCAGCTCTTTGTTTGATTTGGTGGACAGCGGAAAGGAAGCACTGTCTCCAAACAGAGGATCGCCCACTGGGTCATTGATGCCATCGCAATGGCATATCAGGCTCAGGACGTGCCACCCCCTGCAGGGTTATGAGCCCACTCCACCAGGAGTGTGGCGGCCTCCTGGGCCCTGGCCAGTGGCACCTCTTTGGCAGACATCTGCAGAGCAGCGGGCTGGGCAACACCCAACACCTTTGCGAGGTTGTACAATCTCCAGGTTGAGCTGGTCTCATCCCATGTATTGGCAGGCACGAGCAGGTAAGTTCCAGGACAACTGGCCGGGTGTACCACTTGCGCATAGCGCCTTTCCTCTCCCTTGAGGTGAAGATGTGCGCTCTTGACTCCCAGTTGTGTTCACAGACTGTGATCCTTGGATGACTTTCCTCCTTAGCCCTCTGGCAGCTGAGTTTGTGGAGAAACTTGCTGACCAGCCCAGTACGTGCGCTAATGAACCCCTGTACATGTGCTGGTTCCCCGAAGGCGACCCCATGTGATATCTTCCGCAAAATAGTTTCCCTGGCAGAAAACTGCGTCTTCCTTGGGCAGAGGCCCCTCTGCCATGCTCTGTAGAAACTTCTCCCCCTTCGGGTAGGACCTACCATGGGACCTCTCCACATGACATACTTCCGACAAGACTCAGTAAGACTATGTGATGTATTCCACTCAAAATATGCCCCCCCCCACCCCTTTTTGGGTGGGGTGTGGTCTCCATGGTGTCCCCCTGACGCAGACACTTATGGCTCCCAGTCAGTTAACAAATTCCACTCTTTTTGGGGAGAAAAGAGAGGGAAAAGAGGCCTCGGCTGGGCTAGCCTGTCCCTATAGTTGTTCCTGATGGACCGTTCGATGCTCATAAGAGCATTGGGGGAGGTTATGTGACGGCCTGGTGCGCTGGCTATGAGGCATACAACAGTCTGCCCGTCACACACCGCCAGTTCACATAACACAGTTCAGCTAGTTGTGGCATTTTGTATAAGGACCCCTAGTGTCACTACATCAACACAACGTTGAGTGAGTGACAGATAGGGAATGTCCTGGTTATTTTCGTAACCTCCGTTACCTGATGGAGGGAATGAGACATTGTGTCCCTCTTGCCACAACGCTGAACTACCCACTGAAATGGTCGGGACCTGGTCTCAGCTCCTCAGCAGAAAAAAACCTGAATGAGTGGTTGCATACCAGCTCCATTTATACCCGTATGTCCGGGGAGTGGCATGCAAATTCCACTCGCCAATTCTCATTGGCCTTTTTTCAAAAAAGCAGAGGTGTTTGGGGCTCCCAAGAGTGACCCCTAGTGTCACTACATCGACACAACGTCTCGTTCCCTCCATCAGGGAATGGAGGTTACGAAAGTAACCAGGATATTTACACAATAGAGAAAGCTCTGATACATCATTTGCAGATAGGAATGCATAAGATCTATTTTGAGAGTGTGGAATGAGCCAACTCAGTTTGAAAACAAGCAGAAAATACAGTGAATTGGATTTCATAAAGCACAACTAGTCACACCTCTCTAGAATTCTCATTGGTCAATGAATGCAAACATGTATGTATGTTGCAGAAAAAAGTTTACAAGTTCTAAACTTTTGGATGCATAATGGAGTATCATTTGCAAGTCCTTGCATTTTTTAAGGAACCATTGCCATTGGAGGGCCAATGGGCCTAGTTTCCCTGGGCCCCTGACAACCAGGGGCCTCAGTCTGAGAGACACACAAGCTCCTTAAAAATTGGCATAGACAGACATAGACAATGGGAAAACAGTGAAAAAATGCTAAATATGATCTATTCCTGGACCTTTCTTAGGACTAACGATGCCTTTTAAACATCGTTTTCACAGCTTTGATGCTGTATACTAGTCGTAGTACATTGTTGTCTTTTTTGCCATGTTAAAGCACATTTGGTTTTCTTGTAATGACAACTTTATTTCTCATATTTCTGGCTTTAGATCTTGTGTTTGTGACTTCATTTGTGATATTTGCGGTATAATTTTTTTTTTTTTTTTTTGTTATTTAGACATTACGTTTCACAATTGTAACAAGAAGGTCCTAGAATGGGGCTAGTGCCCTGGGGCTTTGCAGGACCATAATCTGTCCTTGCTTATGCTACTTGGTTCCAAATAAAAAGCAGGACACTTGCTCATCAAAATCTCCTCAAAATCACATACACCTTAAGATGACACTTCCTGAATTCAGACTTGGACACGGACCATTTCCATTTAATCTGAGTGTGTTAAAGGGCTAATTTGTCATTTATATGGCAGGACTTTCGTTCAAAAGCACACAGAGACAGAAACAAAGTTTGGTAGTTAGCTGAGCCAATTTCCTGCATCTGAATGAGGCTGAATATGAAACGGAGCGAACCGCAATCTAATCACAGATCATTAGTTCATAAATGACAGGTCTGATTAAGCTGATCCCTTGTATGGCCCCTTAGGACCTTACAGAAAAAGATAAAATTGTGGGAAAACTTTCCAAGAGAGAGGGAGACAGATTCACTATAAACTGTAATAAACTCCAGAGTTTTGACTTCTGATGCTGGCATGTGTTTTTCTCAAACGCACAAGCACAAATTATGTGGGTGTTTCATTCTGACAGTGCCGTGGGGATTGGCAAAAGGCAAAGCGATCCCGCCTTCGTTTGTATTCACAAAGTTGATCCAACTGAAGTGAACTTCGCTTTGTAGTCTGCCTTTGAATTAAAGGCTTGAAATGCAATGTGCCCCATGAATGCAGATGACTGGGTGACATTGCTAATGATCTACAGCGAGTCTCGGCTGAAGAGATGAGCTAGGTGGTTAACAGAGTGTGGCACGCTTTGAGATGGATCTGCCAGTTTCTTTTGCGTTTTTTGCAGGAGTTGACTTAGAGAGTTAGTGCTGAGGAGGACAGGAGTAAAGAAAAGCTAGCAGGTGAGCTGGAGGTGGATACATGATATACGATCACTCAGTCAATATTTTATGAGAGAGATATATAAAGGAAGAGAGGACAAAAAAGATGGGACATAGAAAACATAAAAACAGGAACTATTTGGAGTTGAAAGGTTGGTACAGAAGGTATTAAAATTTCTTCACTCTTCACTCTCTCTCAGTTTCTGCATGCACGTGAGAGAGGTAGATCGACAGAGAGAGAGAGAGAGAAAGAGAAGAGTGCTCACAGTCATGTGAGAGTGAGAAAACGATGGTTTTAATGCAAAAATATCTAATGCGCCACATTTAAAAGTACTCTGCACATAAGTAAGATGCATTAGGTTTGAATTCTGATGGTACGCTACAAAATAATTTTAAATATAAAGTTCTGGTGTCAGATCAGATGTAGAGCACAGCCCTGAAGGAAGCTTTCTTGTCTCTTTACAGTCATCAAATCTCATTAAAGAATTGTTTTCCCCCATTTAACAGTGTTTACATTCACTAGGCATAATAAGCTTAGATTAAACTGTGGCACTTTTATAGTACTATGAATGAATTTGGCTGACTATGTCTGAATTAAGCAAGCTTACCGCCCACTCCAGTGTCACGGCTTCACTTGGGTCTCTGCCCTCCCTGTGTGCTTGTTGTGTCAAAGTCCCTATTTGAACAGAACTAATATACCATGATTTCAATGCATTCCAAAAAAAGACACTTGAATGTAAAAAGAGCAAAATGTCACTTTGTTATACACCACTGACAAGCAGCGCTATTTTAGGGGGCGGTTTTACAGGATTTCAATTTGTGGTTGCAGGTCTGTTCGGCATGCTTGAGGGCTAGCTTGATTAGCATGATGGTTGGATCTTAAGAGAGATACTCTGGCACAAACCTCACAATCCAAAAAACAAAACACAAAACAGATGAGCAATTAGAGACATTCAGTCGCAGCATCAGTCATTCAACCCACTGATGCTGCGATTGATATTAAAAGGGAAGCAAGACTTCAAACCTTGTGGACCAACTCAATTAATGGCTAGCTAGCTAGTTAATACAACAACTAACAAGCTAATACACTAACTAACTAGCTAATAAACAAACTAACTAGCTGTAACAGAGTTCATATTGTCAGGGAAAATGGAGGAGTCAGGAGGCAGCGGAAACAGTCAACTTAAGTATTTTATTACTCTTCAGTGTTGTTCACAAAACTCAAATAAAAGGGCACTCAGTGTCTAAGTAATCACACACAAACAAGACAATAATTACTGTCGCACACCCAGGAACAGTCTCTCTCTGGTCTCTCTCTCTCTTTCTGCCGACTGATGCACTTGTCAGCCTTTTCAGGTCTCCCTCCGCCATCACTATAACGAGATACAGGTGTTAATGATAATGACAGCCCAGGTGACGAGCCTTACCGCTCTTCCTCTCCTGCAGACAGACACACGACCACGCCCCCATCCCCACACTAGCTTATCCTCTAACTAGATAATAAACTAGCTAACAAGCTAATATGTTAACTAACTAGCTAATCCATTAACTAATTAGTGTAACTAGCTTGTTAGCTAATATGCTAACCAATTAGCTTATACACAAACTAACCAATTATAACATGAATCAATCAACTAGCTTAATACACTAAACAACCAGCTAATACACCAACTAACCAACCAGCTAAAACACTAACTAGACAGATAGATTAATTAATTCATCCGCTGTTTACAATCAGGTTTAAGAATATTGCAACTACAAGTATCCAAGAAACTACAATCTGGGAGTATTTTCTAAGTCATCTTTACCATTCCACCTTCATTAAAATGTGAAATGCTAGACTTCAGTGAGATTTCTTTAATAGCAATTCCATTGTGTGGAGTTGCTGCATCCCCTCATGTCCTCTTAATGACTTCAACCAGACCACAGAGCTAAAGAGGAGGGGGAGGGAGGAGCTCCAGCGGACAGCCACAAAACAAATTGATTATATAAAACTGGCCTGCCCGCAGGTGTCTGCACTTTTCCCTGTGGGCAATCAACTAATAGCTGAGGATCTGGTGTGTCATCGGCGTGATGGCGCACAGGCAGGGAAGCTCCTGTTAACTGTCACTGCATTTATGTCCCTAACCAGTCACTGTGATCGCAGCCAACCGTCAGGCTGGAATCAGCCCCCTGCAAACTCTCTGGGGGACTTCAGAGGTTCTGATACACAAGCAACAGGGTGCCTTAGACCAGGTGGATCATTTACAGTGTTCTTGGAAAAAGCTACATTTTACCATACTTTCTACCTGATCAGTGGAGGGAGCAGGCAGATGTGCATAAGTATGTTGCACGGCATGGCCTTTGCTGAGATGCCCAGATAAGAAAAAACAAAACAAAACAAAAAAACAGGGATAACTTTCCAATATTGCTTCTTGCTTTCTACCTTCCTTTGCTTCTTCCTCCCTCCCTCCCTCTCTCCCTTTCTTTCTTTCTTTCTTTCTTTCATTCATATATTACAGTCCAAATGTTGCAGATATGTACAGTATTTATTTTTAATATATTGTCATATGATCAACAAGCCAATAATTAGGCTAATTTGGGTTTCCCTAGCCTTATTATTTTACATTTTTAACATTGTTCTTAATAAGTACACATAAAAAAGTAACGGTTTTCAGCTAATTGTGGGTCAGACATGATGACCTATGGTTCAATGAGTGAGTAACCCCAGATGATTCAGTTCAGATTCCCCTTACAAAAAATCTAGAATTCTGAAAAGCTTGCCGCAAACTTGCCTACTTATTATTTTCACATTCAAATGAGCTTGTTATTCGCCACAAAATGTTTGCCCAAAATTTGCAGCTCTTCATCGATACCGGTAAACCTTTAGCAAACCTTTAGCGACAATGAAGATTTTGACGCAAATCTCATTTGCATGTGAAAATAATCAGTGGCAAATTTGAAGCAAGTTTGCAAGAGATCTGGATTATTTTTCTGGCCACACTGATTGCAAAACTGCTGTGTGATATGGCAATCACAGGCAATCAGAAGATATTTTATGTTTAGTGCACATTTAAGAAGAGCAGGATTTTTGACCAATAAGATTTCAAAGTGGTTGGGGCTACCCAGAGTGATGCCAGAAAACAGAAACCCGGCGAATGACGACATGTCCTGTTGCTCGCCATTCGTCGCAGTCATGGCTGGTTAGGACAAAAACTCAGATTTACATGGAAAAGATACCTTTTATCGCTTGTCGGTTTATCACAACGTGGCGGCTTTATTTACGTGGCCTATATTCATTTCAGACTGATTCACCAATCGCTTTGATTAATTAATTACAAAGAACCACCACGATCAGGCAATTAAGTCGCAAACTGGACCACATATTGTGCAGTATGGTTGTTTTGCGAGGCTAAGCCAATAGAAAGTTGTGATGACTATTTACAGTTTATTTCCCCAGAACCCAATATTATATTCCAGAAATAGTCGCATATTTTGTCTTGCCAGTGCTTGACCCCATAACACAATAAAGTATGACTGATCACTAACAGAAGCAATCTATATAATGCTATTATAAATTGTTGTGCAAACACTGTTTTTTTTTCTTCTCTACTAAAAAAAAAAAAAAAACTTCCTCTCTACTCATGCTTCTCTAACAATTTCAACTTTGCATTACAGCACTTCTCTTATTACTGCCTCCTTTGGATGAATCACTTCTATTGTACTCTTCTTTTGGATAAAAGCATCTGTTAAATGAATAAATATAAAATGTAAATGTAAATGTGGTTTGTTTCCCATTTCCTGCCTTTTCTGCCTTGAGTTTTTTGCATTTCCTAGGCCCTCCACGACCACATGTGTAAATGTGCTCTTTTTTCACTTTGCCATAAGCAGCATTAGGAAGTTTGATGCATTTTAGAGAATCGGTTCATTTGGACAGTTTATTTAATCAAACTGGTTAAAAAAAATTATACACAACCGAGTCATCACTCCAAAGTATTTTCAGAAGTCGCTGCACAACATTGCAAATTTAATTTTTTTAGCAAAATTGCTTTTTGTGAGTTTTTTCACTATTAGTTACACAGACTGTGTCAAATGTTGTTAACACTAACAATTATGTTGCCAATATTAATAATAATGTTAATTAGGGGGGCCTTGGTAGCTCAGTGGTAAAAGACACTGGCTACCACCCCTGGAGTTCGCTAGTTTGAATCCCAGGGCATGCTGAGTGACTTCAGCCAGGTCTCCTAAGCAACCAATTGGCCCGGTTGAAAGGGAGGGTAGAGTCACATGGGGTAACCTCCTCATGGTCGCTATAATGTGGTTTGTTCTCGGTGGGACGCGTGGTGAGTTGAGCGCGGATGCCGCGGTGGATGGCGTGAAGCCTCCACACACGCTATGTCTCCGTGGCAACGCGCTCAACAAGCCACGTGATAAGATGCGCAGGTTGATGGTTTCAGACGCAGAGGCAACTGGGATTCATCCTCTGCCACCCGGATTGAGGCGAACCACTACGCGACCACGAGGACTTAAAAGCGCACTGGGAATTGGGCATTCCAAATTGGGTGAAAAAGAGGAAAAAATCCCCAAAGAACCCAAAACAAACAATAGGCCTATTATTTGTTCCAATTTTGTAAACAACTACATTCCCATTTCACAGTTTTACTCATAAACAAAGTCATCCCTTACAGTTGGGTGATCTACGGAAGCTTTGCAAATCGGATCAATCGAGTAAAAATAAATAAATATTGGAAAGACATTTGTTTGTTCTTTGACATTTGCTAATTTTTCTAGCAAAACCTGGCAACACTGGATGCAGCACCAGCACAGCAGCACTTTAGCAAGGAAACACTGCATCACGCTAATGTTATGTAGAGTGAAGGGGATGGAAATTTTGTAATGAGGAAGAGATGGAGTGAGAGAGAGTGATGTGGGTTGCTGGTGAGAGTTCCTGGAGCTAAGCTAAACAGATCCAGGGAGTGTACTGGAGAGAGACAGCATGTCAGCCAGCGTGCCCCAGGGCAGAGCACCTGAAAGCAGCACACACCCGTGCTAATGAGTGCCTGCCTCTCTGAGCCCACCAGGGACCTCCCCTGCTCAGTGCACACTGCTAAGTTCTCTGCCAGACACACGCTCCACATCTCCCTATACACACTACAAACACTTTTATAAATATCAGACAGCACGCTCCAAATGCACCAAATATAAATCAGACAGTTTAATGCAAGTGCAGCTTCATTAAGATTCAACACCAGCTGACAGTCATGTAAAGCTTTGAAGTTTTCTTTCTTTCTTGACTTTTTGCAAGATTACGTTTTCGTGTCAGGCAAGTCAGACGAATGCCTGATTCTGTATAATTACAAGCAAATTACATCGATTACCATAATTTACATCTCATCATCAATCCAATTACTAGTTGCCTTGACCTTGCTTAATACTTTTTTTTTTATTTTTTATTATTGATTGATTTATTTTTAAAATAATCAAACATAGGGGATGATCTCATTTCGCCTTCTCTTACTTCTAAGAAGAACAATCAATGCAAATTCAGCAGATGAAAACTCTGAATGTCTGTGATTATACAGGCTCAAGAGTGATCGTGAGAAAACTGCAGCTGTGATTTTTAGTTATCGCAGTCAGTAATACACTCATCTCCATTCTCCTACAGTCCTGTCAGGGTTTTTAGTCCTTTTTTTTCTAGTGAGAACAACCCTCACTATTTATCTATCATGATTAGGAGAAACGGTAGTCTGTAATCAAGCCAGTCGTCTAGGGCAAACTACATTCTGATTCTTATAAGAGAATTAGAAACAGAATACTGTCATATTATGCTTGAGGTATGCTTGGGATAGTAAAAACCTGGATGGTAAGAGAAGCTCTGCTCCAAATCCTAGTGAACTGCCTCACTTTAGGTGTTGCCTAGTGAACTGCCCCTACATTAGCAGCTCCCTTCATGCTTTTGCGTCGGTCTATGTTGTTTTTCAATTTTCTATGAGTTTTATATGTAAACATGCGCTAGATTGACGTCTTTGACAGTTGCGCCACTTTTCTATATCTCCTGCAGGAGTTCCACACTTTTTAGATGCCTTGTCAAGTTAAAAGAACCTTAACTTTTAAAAACGCATCCTGAAACACCTATAATCAATTAGCATTGATTATAATATTATTTTGCTGATTAATATTAGTAATCAGAATAAGCAATTCGTAAATCAGCATAGTAACAGAGTTAATTAACCTAACTATAGGCTGTTCATGGTTGCCATTCAACATAGCAACTTGCCACACTGATTTTAAACTTAACTGATTTGTGGTCACAGGTGTGTGTCTATTGGCGAATTTATTGTCTGGTGTGATGTTTAAAAACCATGGAAGATAAACTGAGATCACAAGAGGAACATGAAGAGAACATTAGGGATGTATGACCCCCACCCACCCACACACACACACACACACACACACACCCACACACACAATTGCTTACACATATATTTTTAGAAGAATGGAGTTCCTGCTGGCAGCGTTCACATGAGAGAGGGAATTCACACACACACTGTGTGAGCTCGAGTCTAGACCTCCCTCTGCGCCCGCTTTCAAAGTACTACAATAAATAAAATCAGTGGGTCAGACAGAAAAGTCTAGTATCATGGGAACACAGTCACCTCTATTATTTTGAGTGTGAATATGAGTATGTGTGTGTTCTGGAGGCAGTTTTCTTGAAAAGCAACACATGTGGTTTCTTGCACAATTATCTGCCAACTTACACCATGTTTCTACACACAAACAATGTCTTAACATTTGCAGTAGATTCACGTTCTCTAAATCTTTATTCTTTATTCAATCACAAAATCAGAACTTACTATTATATGAAAGCCTGTGTGTGTGTGTGTATGTGTGTGTGTGTGTGTGTGTGTGTGTGGGCGGGTTTGGGTGGTTACAAACTGGTAATTACAAGGGTATTATGCTATAAATGTGGTTTATGAGGACATTTCTTGTGTCCCCATAATTCAAATTGCTTAAAAAACATACTAAACCATTTTTTTTTTTTTTTATGTAAAAATGCAGAAAGTTTTTTGTGAGGGTTTAGGGGTAGGGTTAGGGTTAGGGGATAGAATCTATAGTTCGTACAGTATAAAAATCATTATGTCTATGAAGAGTCCTCATAAGGATAGCCACACCAACGTGTGTGTGTGTGTGTGTGTGTGTGTGTGTGTGTGTGTGTGTGTGTGTGTGTGTGTGTGTGTGCGTGTGGAGAGCAGTATGGTCTAAGCTGTCACTGTTAATCATAGCTGTATCCTCTCTTCTCTCCACACCTGGCTGAGTGTGTCTCAGGGTTCTCTAGCAATGGTTCCCATGATGATTTCACCTGCCCACTCAACCCCGCCTTCCTGTCAAGGTCAGTCCCTGTACATTCAGTGTCAAAAACAACAGTATATCTCCCGCTCTCCAGAAATCAGGCCAATGACAACCCTTACAAAAAATCTAGAGTTCTGACAAACTTGCCGCAAACAAATTTTCCACTCATTATTTTCACTAGCAAATGAGCTTGCGATTCGCCGCAAGTGTTTACCAATAGCTAGCAGCTCAAACGGTAGTGGTGAACCTGAAGCAAACCTTTGGTGACAATGAAGTGTTTGCAGCAACGCTCATTTGCATGTTAAAATAATGAACGGCAAATTTGCGGCAAGTTTGCAGCAAGTTTGCCAAACTCTTGATTTTTGTAACGGTAAAGAATACATTTGAAAATGACAAAAAAAGGTTTAATACAACACGTAAAAGATTCAGGATGAAGTTATTATGTTTTAACAACATTTAGGCTTTTGTCCGTGCAGAAAAGACCAGTGTTGCTGGTCACAAGCTTATGTTGGGTTTAGGATGCTTGTCGCCCTGCATGGGATGCTGGTGTCCCCACCAAGCTTTGAAATAGCTTAACCAATTTCACTAGCTAGGTTTTCTGGTGTAAAGCACGGTTATGCTGGTCCACCTGCTAGACCAGCACCAAACCAGCACAAGCCATCCTAAACGAGCTTAGACCAGCATACTACTTAAGCTGGTCTTTTTAACAGGGTTTTGCATTATTTCTGACTTCAGTAGTCATTTAAAAGCGTACACTAAAGACTTTGGTGTGGAGCAAAGTCTATTTAAACAGTTCAAGAGTTAAGTGTGTTTTCAGACAGGAGATTTTGGTGTGGAGCTATTGGAGTCCATTTGTGTTTGGTTTGTTTGGTTAGTGTCAAAGTGTTTTTTTGTTTGTTTTTTTTAACTCAGGTGTGGTCTCTTGGAAAAGTTAGAAAGGTTGGGTCTGGGGTACGGTTTATGGGAACTCCAGTATGGATTGCAATTGGTTTGAACGCAATCTGTATAACTGTGCCTCTTTGCATATGAGAAAATTGAGCCAGTCTTTGGAACTCTACAGACTTTAGGATAGAAAATGTTAGTTTTTAAAAAGTCATTCCATCTATCAAGCTTAATAAACTCCAACAACTAAAAATGCAGGTGTATTAAATATTAAGGATGTGCAAACTACATATTTTATATGGGTGTGGTTTCTTGGAAAGTTTTGAAAGGTTGGGTCTGGGGTATGATTTATGTGAACTCCAGGATCATAATTGTTGAAACACAATCCTGATTAATTTGCAGAAGTGGACTGCTATTGATGATGTAAACAGTTGTCGCAACTACTCATGATGGTACTAACGTTGATGATGAAAGTGTACATCAGTTTGCAACCAAATAATTCCCTGTAAAAGAAGTCCTTTAAGGTCAGGATGAAATCAAATGACCAACCAAGCATTTGAACCAATTGTGGATTCTATTTTCAGCATTGTGCTGGGTTACTCCACCCACAAACTAAATCTCATTGGTGCAAAATCCCACTCCACATAGCTGTACATTAAACATCTAATATGTTCTAAAAGGTTATGATTGTGTTACGTTGTGCAGCATTGTCACATTCAGTGTAAAACTTATCGCGTCATGTCTGGTTACAAATCAAAGTAACTTGTATTCGTAACTCACTGGTCCTGAGGGCTGAGGGGGTGACCTCGATTTCACTGCTGGTCTGGTAGGGCTGAAAGGAGCTGAGCTCGCCCGTGTTGAACAGCTCTGGACTCTGAGTGCCTGTTGAGCTAGCGCTGGTGCCGTCACCTCCATGATGGGGGTCCTGCTCCACGTAGACCGCCACCAGCTTAAGACAGAGAGAGAAAATTATGTTATAATGCTTTATATGTCATATATAACACTTACTTGGTTTATTTATTTGATATTAATTCATTTGTATTTTTAATATAACTGTAAAGTACTGTCTTAGTAAGTACTCTAATGCTTTGGAAAAAGTGTAAGTTTTAGAGTTGTAAAAATGCCAGTGACTTAAAGTTAGAAATTAGTCCAATAAAAAAGTACTGTGGAAGTACCATGATTCAATGATGGTAACAGAAGTTAATACCATGGTATTTCGATATACTGTATAACTTGTTACTTAATGATTACCATATTTGACTACCTTATAGCATTTAAATGGTAGGGATTTTAGGGTATGGCTGTTTTACCACGATACAAAAAACAAAACAAAACAAAAAACATAGTTATACCATGGTACTTTTAGATTATAGTATGACAGCTCATATTTAAGTAAATAAGTAAATAAATGTAACAGGACATTATATTTGGGGAAAATCTGGGCAAAATCAGTGATGATGTAACATATACATCATTGAAAGGAGTCTCTAAATTAAAAGGTAAACACAGGCTTTGTGGGAAATTGGGAACACTTTTTTGAACAAAAGTAGAAAATTGAGTTAGGTAATTCACCAGCTTTTGTCCTGCTTTCTGCTCACATTAACTGCATTCAAACATCCACTGGAATAAATTATAGCAGGCAGTCACATGCAGGCCGACAGACTCCAGCGAAAACAGAGGCACTATTGTGGAAAGAAGTTTGTGACTGTTTACCTAAAAGACAGAGTTTCTGGCTCACTTTTGGCTATTTATTGTCAAAACCCCTCACTAGCAGGCAGAGCTGTGATAAGTACATGATAAGTACACTGTATTAAATGCTTAGTTACAATGTAGTTAAATGCTAATATAAAGTATGTCCCATGTTCTTCACAAATCAAGATCAACAATCTCAAATGAGGAAAAAAACTAGTATGATACTGGTAATCAGTAGTATGATAAGCTTTTTATCTCCATTGGATTTCATTCCATTGAGATTCAGTAGCAGTTCTTCATGTTTAGATGCATGTCTGTTTGTTAATTGTGCACCATAAACGTATTCCACACACACTCTTTCAATCCCTTCTCAGCCTTGGAGAGCCCCCACACAAACATGCTTACATTCACTTCAGCTTGTACTTGTAATCAAACGGGGTATTTGTTTATACATCACACAGTGTTTATGGGGTCTTAAGAGGCCCGTCTTCAGCCCTAAATGAACTGAAGCTATGTGAATAGCTAATGAACTGCTGTTTTTGCGGCCAGCTACAACTCTTTGCTCTCTCGAGAGTCCTCAAATGTCAAAGCTCTATGCACTGGAGAAGGAAAGAATGATAAAAACATGTTCTTTGTAAGAAGAAAGAATCTGAATCAGTAGATTTAGAATCGTGAAAATCAGAATCAGCATTTTAAAAATCCCAGACATGATCGGCAAAGGACTAAAACACAGGAAAATGTACAGAGCAAAGACTATGCCCCCATCCCCCACCCCAACACACTAGATTATGTATACACTAAATTTCTTAGATTGTAGACAAAATGTTTAGTTTACTACATATTTCATTAAATTATTTCTTGACAAACACAAAGCTACTGATCAGCACAAACCACCCAAGTAGAGCATATAATTATGACATCTACAGCCAACATTTGGGAAGGGATCACTTTGACAAGCTTTGCGATTTAAATTGTGATATGATAAACATTGGATCATCTCATGTTGACGCGCTGCTCAGCGTGTTCCGCACAGAGTCACTAGAGGGCGCCGCTAGCTCACGCATCGCTGACTGAAACGGTCAAAGATTTTTAAGGATGGTTTTCCCTCTACATACTATAAATGCCACTTTTACAACTGTCACGCTGGTTTTTCCACATTAATGTGAAAATGACGATTAATAAAAAATAAATATTACATGTTCTTAGGAGTGCCAACCCTTCTACTTTCTGTGGCTTATTATTTATTATTCGAAATTCAGAAGACTTGAATGAGGGAAGGTTGAATGAGTGCTTACAGAGAATACACCGAATGCACAGCTTATCGAGAATGTACGTGTGTCTCAATTTTAGGTCGGAAAAAAGTGAATTCCGGATTAATTCTGAAAAATTACATGCCTGAAAGCAGAATCAGTAGTTTAAAAACCATTAGTTTAAAAATAAGAAAAATCTGAATTCAGAATCAGTAAATTAAACATCAGATTAAGTCAGTGGGGGGTATTATGCATTCTGAAGTGCTGAATGCTTTAAATACTCTCATATTGTGCAATTTAAATGCATCCGGGTCGGGGGAGGCTGCTGTTATGATTTGTCATGCCAAAAACGTACATTAGAACGGGAAGTTAATACATCATGAATACTTCACAGGCCACATGACAGGGACTTCCACATACCATGTCGTTACAATATTATGATTTTAACTGTAAGCATAAAAATATATTTTTGACAGATGAACAATGAAGTAAATAAATAAATGATAATGGCAATATATGTTTTGTCTACATTTTCCAATCTCTTGTATTTTATGTTTATTAAATGCTTTATAGATGAATGCTTTTTAAATGCTTTATTAGTGCTCATGGTTCTCAGATTGTGCAAACCAAGCACGACACTGGCAGAATATTTTCAACCTGTGCAAGTTTAAAGATCTGAGTGGGGGATTGCATCTCTTGATATCTGGAAATCCCAAACATTTCTACATCTGTGCCTATTACCTTGCAACTCATAATATGATTCGCTAATCGCTATTATTTAAAATAAATTATTTATACATAGAAAATTAAAATATTTGTTTGCATGTTTAGCTCTAAGTACTGTAATATATGACACAATTGATCTAAAGGGGAAGGTAAGGGGGGATAGTGGTTTTACAAGGGGGGATATTTTTTGTTTCTTCTAACAAGGGGGATAGCATTCACTTACATCGCCCCTCAACTCGAGCCCTGATCATAAGAATCAGAATCAGCAGATTAAAAATCAGAATCAGAGAAATGAGAGCAAAATCAGTACATACAAATTTTAAATAATCCGAAACAGAATCAGTATTTAGAATCATGATAATCCAAACCAGTACTTTAAAAATCAACAAATTTACAATCAGAAACATTTGAATCAGTAGGTTTAAAATCAGAATCAGAATCAGAAGAATCAGAATCTGTAGAATGAAAATCAGAAGATTCAAAGTCAGAATCACAGAAGCAGAAACAGGGATTTTAAAACCGTTAAATTCAGAATCAGGAAAATCAGAAATCGTGATCAGTATATTCAAATTCAGTATCAGAATCAGAAGCAAATTCTACCTTTGTTCCTAAAAGTTGTAGTACTCACCAACAAGCTACATCTAAAATATAGTAGTAAAGAATGTACAAATGCATCCAAGTTTTGCCGTTTTTTTTTTTTTTATGCAGTGAGGTATGATCCAGAACTTACTGATGAGTGCAAAACAACATTCATTGTAAGCAAGTACAGAAAAAAGCACAGCATGCGTCTCACATCTATGACTGCCTTCTTTGTCCTTTTACAGAAAGCATAAACAAATCATAAACAGAAAAGACTGAACTGAAACAGCAAAAACTAAGTTTGCAGTGGTGACCTTCATTAAACAGTTTCAGTCTGAGGCAAAGAGACTGTTTCCTTGTCTTTCTTTTTTTGAATTTTTTTTAGTAGAAGTGTCCACAAGTCTATTATTGTAAATGCACAATTGTTTAAGGGCTTTTTATGCATGTGTGTGTGGGGGGGGGGGGGGGGGGTTATAGGCCGAGTCCAGTTTGCTTAATCACAAATTTGCAATACACAGTAATGCTTGTTTCTGTATATGGATATAACAAGATAAGACATGCGCTGCCAGAAACAGTATATGTTAAGCAGTACTGCTTAGAAATGCTAATGATGGATACAAATAAAACGGTGATAAATATGCGAGCAGTCACACATAATTGCAGAGTGGGATGACAACTCTGTTCCGTCCTTTGGCAAGAAAGTATGTGCCAAGAACTTCAGAAGTCATAAAGCGATGGTACATGAGCAGCTGATACATGAAAGTCTAAGGCAGGGATCGGCAACCTTTTTGACATGGAGTGACGTTTTTTATTTTCCTGGTCAATGGCTGTGCTGACGTGAAAAATCTTGTATGTGAATTTTCAAAGAGCATCTTGTGAAAGTGCTTTAATGAAAGAAAACCTGTCCTTTTGTACAAAATGAGTTAACACTGTTAATGTCACAAATTTGCTTATTTGATTACTGATCACTAAATTGTGTGGAATCTTAAATATTTCGTATATTAGGTCATTGTAATCATGTAATCACTAGCACGCAAGCAACAGCGAGAGAGGAGCAGGCTATTTTATTTATAAGAAGTTTTTCGCACCTGCATTCCAATCTACATCTTGATGTAATCCTTCCCACAGCGTGTTTCCTTCAGCTGAATGGGAGACTAAAAACTATTAAAGTGTGACGAGACTCACGCTGCGCGTGCAAGTCATTCGCGCATCACAAGCCGATCAACTATTTAGCCCTTTTCGGTGAATCGCATCTGCAAAATCCTAAAACTTTATTTCCAGATTTAATTTAGATTTTGAATAGACTCAGATTTTTGAACCACACGATGTAAATCAGTGAATCAGTTCAGACTGTCTGTTTCAATTCATTGAATAAACTAATTGATTTGTTTGTACAATCACTCAAAAATGCTCACAGAAGTCCCAGCAAAAGTTTTGTAAAGGTTGTACAGTAATGCTGCACCTCTGAGAACCCTGAGTCACACCCAACACTTCCTCAACTGCACACTGCAGGGTCAAATACTCATTAGAGTGAACAGGAAGAGGGAAACCAAAGGGAAGAAGTGGGGTGAATCTTCTCAATGGCTTTCATGTCTGTTTCCTTTGATCTCAGCGAAGCTTTCGCAGTGGAGGGGAAGTGCCGTGTGAATACAGCGAAACCCTGATGTGTGGCTCTGTTTCATTAACTGTGATGGCCAAGATATCTTGTGGTCTTTCCAAGCACGACATGAACATTGTGATGGGCAACTACAGGATGTACGAGATGTCCAGAGTCATCATAGACGCATGTAAAAGAGACAACGCTATCCATTAGCATAAGCTGAACCCTGTCAAGTGCTTCAAAAGAACCAGAGCAGGAGGACCATTGTTCAACAGCCATCAAACGAATAATTTTGACCTTAATGGCTGGGACAGCTAATATGATAAACCTAGAGGGTGCGAGATATCCCTACCACAATAGTGTAATACAGGTATGCAAACTGGCAATTACTATACCTATATTTTTGCAAAATGACTTTTTACGTGACTTGTTTTACGTATTGCGGCAGTTTCTTGATGACATAAACAATAGAGGTGTTACAACAACAATGACTTTTAGGGCATTTATTAAATGTTAAAATTTATCGTTAAAACGATAAGTCTATACCTGTAAAACATTTAAATCAATTCGTCACAGCATGGTACAGAAAGTGCGTTTTAGTCAGGGGTTGTGCTGCAAATGAACATTATCCATCAGTCGGATGGATATTAGTTGTAAAATTTACGTCATGGTCATGGCCGGCCCGTCCTATAGGCAGTACAGGCGACTGCCTGGGGCCCTGCCGTGTCTGACAGGGCCCCACGAACACGTGCAAAGCATATGAGCAAGTCATAGAATTTAAAACATTGATGACTTTTAATTTGAAACTCTCCACAGTCCAATGGTTTTCAGAGCGCTTACATGCTGGATCACGTACAATGCACGTGGACCTGATCATTTAACATACAAATCACAATGACGGTGAAAACTAAAAACATCATATTACGTATAAAATTAGCTCTGAATAATCACAAAAAGACAAATAACTGAAAGTGACAACAAATAAAATAACAGCAGTGTATCTAAAATCGGCAAGAACTAAAGCTAAGCACTACACATATATATTGCAAGGTGTTGTGTTAATTGGCCCCTATTTAAAATATGTAATTTTATTTATAAATAATTATACATTATACATTGCTGTAGTATACCTTATTTTCCCTGATGTTTTAACTTTTATTAACATTTGACACGTTCTGGCCAAAAAAGTTTTCATTGATTTTGTTGCTCTAAATAAATATTTCAAGCATTTTCAGCAGAATTTCAAGCATTGTCAGCAGTGTCCAATACAATTAAGACCATCTAAAACTAATTTAAACAGCATTTTCTTATTTAGTGTAAATTTAATGGGTAATACTTATTGTTAACATTAGCTAACTACATTAGTTATCATGAACTAACAATGAACAATACTTAATAATCTTATTTAATGTTAATTTCTACATATACTAGTCCATTTTTAACATTAGTTAATACAATATAAACTAACATGAACAAACAATAAACAATTGTATTTTTATAAATTGATATTGCCAAGATTAATAAATGCTGGAAAACTGTATTATACATTGTTAATGATATCTAATGCAAACCTTATTGTAAAATGTTACCCAGTAATTATCATACTTGCAGTTTCCATGACCTCATTTTAATTGAGCCATTGGTATATTTGTACTTCTACAAAAAAGTTGAAAGGTGATCAAAATAAGGCGATAAAATGGTGACTTGTCAAAGCACCTAAAATACACATATTCCTTTATGCATGCATGTACATTTTAACCTAACATCTTCATGTTGGGAAAAACAAGCTATTGGAACACATTATTTGTCATCTACCGAGCTATATACATTATAGTGCTTCTTTTTTAGTGGTTTCTATAAAAATAAAAAAATAAAATAAAAATCTGCTCATCACGTTTGCAGTGGTTCTATGGATGTTTTAAAGTTATGACAATTTTCACACGGGGGGGCCCATTTTCATATTTTTGCCTAGGGCCCCACAGACCCACGGGCCAGCCCTGGTCATGGTTATTTTAACCCCTGTGCAACCTTTGGGACATTTTTGCCTTTTTCATTTTTGTTTTTGTTTTTTTGCATTTTTCGTGTTAATGCCAACAGCATAAATTTTGCCAAAGTTGTGTATTTTGGGGGGAAGTTTGATATTTCAACCTCAGTTCCTATTATAACATCTATAAAACACAGTGTACACAAAATAGTTACATTCAGGACCTTAAGGAAAAAATTCCCCATTGAAAACCATTAAAACTGCAATATTTGATCCCAGTGCCACTAAAGCCTAAAATCATGAATTCTATGATATTATGCTTTCATTCCAGAGCCCTGGCTTCAATATATATATATATATATATATATATATATATATATATTCCACCAGATGGGACCATTTTCCTCATGTTTAGCCTATGGAGCAAATACATACTTTTTTCCTATTTTCTGTTTGCTGTATTATAGAGCACTGCAGGCCAATTGAATAAATGATGCAATGATGTTTTGTATGTGTGTATTGAGAAATTTGTGTGTCTGTGTGTGTATGTGTAAAAAAGTGTAATTACGTAAACAAGCTGGCATTTAAAGGGTTAAAATCCTGAAAATGAATGAATATTTGGTAGTTATGATCAGGACTGATGTTGGTTAAAAAATCTAAGTCAGTGACAGTGGAAAATAATATTAATATATAATATTTTTGTCCTCTAAGGACCTCTGAGTAACTTTTTTAAATTGACGCACAAGGGTTATTCTGTCATTAGTTGCTTTTGCATCATTTCTGCATTGAGATGCCTGCTCTCTCCCTTTCTCTCTTTGATTGTGAATTACAGTGATGTGCTGACCTACAGATTTTTTTCTTCACAGATCTATCAGGCATGCTCATAGTTTTTAAAGCGATATTGTTTGGTATGTTGGTCCGTTGGGTCAGATTGCATTCTCACCACAAGCAAACCACACCAGAGTTTGTTTGCAATTGGACTGAGACTACCTCGTCCCTAGTGGACTCGGACTGTTTGTTTTGGTGAGGATCAGAGTGCAATTGAAATGTTCATATATGCATAAATGAACCAAACTAAGGTAGAAAACGCAGCATGTTCTGAAACAAATTCTCTAAAAAGAGCCTGGTGTGAAAAAGCCCTTACTCTTAAATAACTTACATGTGTCAGGCTTTATAGGGTTAAGAATTTACATTTATGACACTTAAAAAATATATATATTAAAATAATATCAGATGTACAGATTATCTGTTCTGTAAAACTCAGATGGCAGCATGGACAAGTTTACCACAGGGTAATTTCTATTTTCCCAATTAATATATCGTATGATGCATAATCATGATGTACATAATAAACTCATATCTAAATAGGTTACAATGTATCATTAAATGCAATTTTTTCCCCGTCTTCCCCTCCCTACAATTATGGCACAGGCCTTGAAATGACTTGCCTGGCAGCCTCAACCATTGATTTCCTCTGAGCAGACCTGCTGAGGATTAATAAAATTGTATTCCTCATCAAATTCTCACCTCCAAACTACATATCAATGGAAGCATGACAAACATCTTATGACTGAGCCATGAAAGTGGACTAGCCAAACCTCTGGGCAGAGGTATCGCACAAAACCAGAGCAAGCTCAAAGTAACTCACCTCAACTTGATTAGCTGCCATGGCTCAATAGACAGGCTCGGAGTGAAACGTCCAATTGGGCAGATAAACGAGTGGTCAAAGTTTCATCATGTTGTTGGGGCTTTTTTTGACTGTGAAAGTGAATCCACAAGGAGCTCAAGGCAGAGGGATTAATAGGAGTGAATAATTTGTGTGAAACCTTTACTAAACTCCTCTGGGTGACAAAAATTAGTTTCACTGCACAAACAGCTCTGTGAACTTATCACTACAGAATGCTACAGACCAGAAAAAACAAGTGGAATGAAGTAAACAAACAACAAACACTGCAGAAAAGCAACACTGCAACGTATCAAACCGACGTTCAAGTTTTTGGCCTTTGGCAACTCTATTAAAATCAGTCAATATATGACTAGAAGTGTATGGATGATATAAACACTGCTCATCTCACTTAAAATCTATGTTTATATTTCTTGTTCCCAGGATGTTGAGGTTAAGAAAAAATTTAGGCTTTAATAGTAATTAGAACAAGTAAATAATTAAGTACGCTTCTGTGATCAAGCCTGCAGTTATTCCACAGTTATTCTACTGAGGCACCTGCTTAACTGGATTCATCTTTCAGTAGACTGGACCGTTTAGATGGATTAACTGATTATTAATTTGAAAGATACCTTTCACACAGGTAATCCCATTTAAACATGCATTATATTCAAACATCAGCTCATGTCCAGATTACAGATGGGAAAAATATTTTTTTAATTGGTGCAGAAACAGTTCTGAACAATTGATATTTTATATTTGAGCAATTACATTTGCTATTCAGATATTAGTCACAATACCAACATTAATCCCGAAACAAGTACAATTTCACCATTTATGACAGCAAAAGCCCAAAGTATAATGCACATTTCCAATCTATTGTTCCGCCTGTTTACTGTATATTCACTTAAGACCTAACAAATTGTGTTTACATTAATATTTAGGCAAAATTTAATTTTGCAAAATCAGCCACTTGTCATTCACTGGAAGAATCGACTTTGTTGGTATCGACTTGGTTCCAAAGTATTATTACTTATAACATCCCTATCAGCCATATTCTAATCTTTTGTATCTTTTAGACATCTTTTGTAGTATCTTCTAAATGTTTTTTATTATATAACTAACTGAGAACTTACAAGGCAGACCATCTCATGAACAGCATCCGTTCACAGACAACAGAACACATCTGCTAGCAAGACAATTGTCCATATCGCATGTTCATTTGTGCCAACCTCCAAATTAAATGGTACGACAACATTGCCAAATACTCCTAACATGCCAGGATTTCAAGGGTGGTTAATTTTATGTGCTCTTTGTCGAGAATGGTCCGCCCTAATGAAGGAAATATGTCATCAAAGAACATATGGTGTGCGCTGTTCAGCCAACAGCATTATGTTAGATGTTCACAGTTAACTTGAACAGGTTTGAAACAGATCGCTTTTCTATTAAGCAAAGGACTCTTAAAATCACTAAATCAACTTGTTTTCACTTTTTTGATTCTCTTATCTCTCATTTGGTTTCTATTTAATGATAAAGAAAAGCTACAAATTAATACCAGACATTACTGCCAAACTAGAAACTTTCTGACCTTTCACAGCAAAATGCCAGTATAAAAGTAACAGCAATCTCCCTGACCTCCAATCTTTAGACAGGAGTCTCTGTCAGAGATCAGATTAATACAAAATTAAAAATGAGAGGAAACAAAAGCAAGAGAACAAACCATATGGTACTCCAAAAGCACCACAAAGAATGCCATTGTATTCCCAACATGGTAGCCCATGGTGTTGAATCCAAAAGCCATGGTGCTTTTTTGTAAGGAATACATTTCAAAATATAATTTTTACAGTATCCGCATCTATCTCTATCTCTGTCTCATCTCTCTACTGTCTCCGATACCAAGCATTTGTCATCATTTACTTGCAAGGACATCCATACAGGCCTGATATTTCATTTACTTTCCTCCTATGAAAGGTTAGATACCATCTTGGTACACTCCCTTTTCATTTTAAAACCAGGGTCTGCTGCCCATTTTCCAGCTATCCATCCATCTATCAAACTTCCACCAAACAAGTATCTTATACCATTTGTCATTGACTCCCAAAACAAGAACTGAAGAATAATGTTTTCTATCTCACTTTTTTGCCAGAATAAGTTCTGCTCTTATGTAAGGTACTTAAGCTACAAAGTCGTGAAAAATAGAAACTTTAAGGTCATACAAAAGTCTGCTCGGTTGAAGGTCTTTGATGCATGGCTGGGCCTGGTTCTGTCACGCTTTAGTGAACATTTCTCATCACACTCCAGCCTTTGAATACTTCATCGTTTTATCTTTCCATTATTTCTGTAGCTTGGGCCTTCCTCATGCACGGCCACTGAGTGCTTAGCCCAGTTCTGCCTCTTATTAACATCATCAAATATTCACACAATAAGTCCAACCCTTTCGCTCCAAATCCCCTTTGTGTCTCACCTTTATACATATTTCAAAAGTGCTGTCGCTTGGGGAATGTTCACTCAATGGCTATGCCCTGCTGGGAACTTCCAGGTAGGTGCTGAAATTAGCACAAAACAGGTTGCAAAATGGTAGCATGCTAACATTTCGGTAAAAAAGAATCGCTGTTTGAAGCATTGTTATTCGTAGAGTTACTAATTGGCAACTACTTAGCGACCAACAAGAAAACCTTAAACACAGATAACACTCTTAAAACAACTTAGCAACATCCTGAAAACCTCTAAAAACACTTTACTAATCTAGTTTTTAATTCTACTTCTCTCTTCTAGTACTGTTTTTTTTTCTTCAAATGCATCACTTAGTAAGGCATTACTAAGACAGAGATAGTACTGTACTTTGATATAACATGGTACTATCTGAATAAAAAATGGCAGCACAGCAACATGCTTCAAAGCTAAATGTAGCCTATTTCTGCTGACAAGTGTAACAGCATAACTGTTTGAGGCAGTCAATGATAGATTTATTCAAATAGGCAAGTTGTTTAGCGTTAACATAGTGTCATCACTCTATTCTATTCTATATTCACCAAGACACAGATATGGAAAGACAGGTGCTTTTTGCACCTGAAAGTGATGATGAAAAGAAAAATAGAAAGGATTTGCTGAAGAGGTGGGGAAAGAGGTGTGAAAATACACATCGCAAGCAAAGTTTAAAAAGATTAGAGACTCATCCTTTCAAATCCACTTGGCCGAGATTTTTAGCGCTGGCCTTTGAAGTCTCTCTTGAACTCGGGGGGGAAATGAATTCATTCGCCTTTCTATGCCTGTGTATTGCAGCTACCTACACAGTGCTGACAGAATGTAAAAAAGTCCAATAAGCTTGCCTCCCCTCCGCCACATTAATGAAATAAACCCATGGCCATCTGTAATACTCTTTATATGGCCCAGAAGGCAACTACAGAGCGGTCTCAGCCTTGTTAGACGTGCTGTGATGTGAGGAGTCGAGAAAGTCAAGTTGACCAAAAAATTTAGACTGAGTCAAATCAATTACAGATATTTGGGAAAAGATGAGATCATAGCGTCATTTGGATTGAGCTTAGCATGTTAACCACAATATGTCTTACAAACTGTAAAGAAGAAATACAATAAATATTGCTAATATTCTCCTTACCCTTACAAAAAATCTAGAGTTCTGGCAAACTAGCCGCAAACTTGCTGCAGATTTGCTACACATTATTTTGGCAATGCAATGCAAATGAGCTTTACGGCAAACTTGCGGCAAATTATTAATTGTTACCAATGGTTTGCTGCAGGTTCACCACTACTGGTGAAGAGTGCACTTTGCTAGTTTTTAATACTTTTTGTGTCATAAACCGGTGAGATTCTATACACCCTGTTCCATAACTGTTCTATGAAGACAATATGTCAAAGAATTCAAAATCCTCAGGCTCTGAAGACAAACAGGGCCGTAGACCAGGGACTCAGTTTGGATGGTGCGGCAGGAGAGATTCAGCGTCAACTGTCGAGCATGTCGGCAATGCTGGTGAAGGTCATTGCAGACTTGGAGGATCTTGCTGTAATACTTCGATCGATCACTGCCATGGAGACGAAATTAGCTGCTGACCCGCTAGCGACCAAGATAAACTTGGAAAAGTTAGAAGACCTTGAGAATCGAATGTTCGAATTGTTGGAATTCCTGAGAATGAAGAAGGCAGATATATGGTGAAATTCCTAGAGGAGCTCTTCCTGAGTCTGCTCAACATAACAAGCCACAAGCTGGAAATCGAGTGAGCTCACAGAGTCCCGGCTTGAAGATCCACTGAGGGAGACAGGCCCCGATCAATTCTGGCCAAATATCTGAGATCATCCGATAAAGATCTTGTGTTATGCGAGGCAAGTAATAAAGGAAGGCTTTCTTGGAAGAACCACTGCATTTTCTTGTTCCCAGACTTTGCGAATTCGACAAGAGAGAAAAATGATCGTTTCAAGGAATGCAAGAAACTCTTACATCAACGGAAGGTCGCTTTTGCACTGATGTTCCCGGCCAAATTGAGAATAGATACTAAGGATGGCCGCAAAATATTTACATGCTTTCAGCAAGCAATGTCCTTCATAAAGTCAATGGAATGAATGAGTAACTCATTGTGTGATACTGTCTATACAGCCGAGTGGACCTGACTCACTGAACATTCACTTGACCGTCCGAGGAACTGAGCACCACCTTTGTTCCTTTTGGTGTTGGTTCCGCCTAACGATTAGAGTTTGTTTTGGAGAAACATTCCTTCAGGACAGTTTGTGGATGAATCTGCACGTTCTTTGTGCTTACGCCTCCTATTGGTTGGAGTTATTACTCTGGAATATTTCTTGCAAAACACTGGAGTGATTAGGGCTTTTTTTTGCATTCATGTAACAGCCGAGTGGGTCTGAATCACTGAATATTCACATGACTGTCCGAGGAAACAGGGCACCTTTTTGTTTTTTGGGGTGTGTGTGTGCTGGTTCCGCCTGGCGGCTGGAGTTTGTTTTGTGGAGGAACATACCTTTGGAGCAGTTATGTGGATGATTCTACACGTCTTTGTGTTTATCTTGCCTATTAGCTGGAGTTTGTTTTATAGATTATCTTCTGTTGTGTAATTCTGTCTCACAAAATTTGTACAGAAGAAGACTTGAGCAATCCGATGGCAAAGTTGTTGCGGGGACTCTCGTAGGCATACATGAACTGTTAGAGTTTAGAAGGATGGACGGCGGTTGGCGCTGTCTGTTAATGCGCATGTTTTTCTTTTTTCTGTTTGGATTAATTTCAGATTATTTTACTCTGGATAGTGTCACCCAGCAAGGGTCTTTCCCCATTATTGTTCTGTCTTGCCCTGGAACCATTAGCAGCCACGATAAAAAAGGAAGATTATTTTCCAGGGGTGGTGGCGGGAGGTATGGTGCATAAGCTTTTGCTTTATGCAGATGATATTTTATTATTCATCTCAGACCCCACTAGATCTATGCCTTGCCTCCACAGAATTATTCATTCCTTTTCTAAGTTCTCAGGATACAGAGTCAACTGGTCTAAATCTGAAGCTTTGGCTCTGACAGTGTACTGCCCAGTAATGGCTTTTCAATGGCCCAAACAGGGCGTTAAGTATTTGGGCATTTTATTCCCAGCAAATCTGTCTGATTTAGCTAGAATTAATTTTGACCCCTTAATAAAAGGTTTTTGATTGATATGGGCAGGTGGGCTTCATTATATTTATCTATGACTGGGAAGGTTAATGTTATTAAAATGAATTGTATTCCAAAATTTAACTACCTGCTACAATCTCTCCCTGTAGATTTCCCCTTTCTTATTTCAAGCAATTTGATAGCATAGCGAAGTCCTTCATTTGGAATGGTAAGCGTCCCAGATTACATTTCAATAAGTTACATAGGCCTATTGACAAAGGTGGGCTAGGCCTACACAAGATTTTGATTTATTATTAAGCATTTGGTCTCAGATATTTGGCTCATTGGTCGCGTCCACCTGAGAGAGTCCCTCCCTGGTTTTGTATTGGACAGGAATTATTCTTGTACCTATTTTGCCATTGCAAAACATTTCTATCAAACAAACTGGAGAAGTTAAGTTACACCCCATTGTCTCGCACTTGCACTCTGTGTGGACAAAAGTGTCCAGAGTGTTTAATTCAGACATTTATATAAATGTTGCCTCGAGAATATGGCTGAACCCCAAATTATGTATTAATAAATCCCCTTTTGCTGGTCAGAGTGGATCGTGAGGGGGGGTTACAACACTCGGTGACCTATATGAGAGTTGAGTGTTGAGATCTTTTGAAAATTTGGTTCAACATTTTGGGATTCCCAGATCTCAGTTCTATAAGTATTTACAGCTGTGCCACCTGCTCTGTACTGTTTTTGGGAGTAGTTTACACCCCCCTAAAGCAGCAGGTACTCTGGGAGTGGTGATTACTGCTTTTGGAAAAGGTCATGAGGCATCAGTGTATTACTCCCTGCTAATTCAGAGTCTGGGGGATGGAGCTTTAACTTCTATCAAGAGAGTATGGGAGAAAGATTTAAACTTGGTATTGGAGGTGGGAGTGTGGGCTAGGATTCTGAAAAACATCAAGTCTGCATCTAGAGATGCAAGGGCAAGTGGGGGTTAAATACTGATTCTGTTTGTATATGGGTTTTTTTTTTCTTTGTTTAATAGCTGAATCAGTAAAAACAAATTTAATCACAAAAGTTTGAGTATAGCCTATCACGTCTATAATGTGATGCAAGGTGGCTCTTTTAAATTGGATCAGACTCTTGTTACCACTGACAAAATTAAAATCTAAAACATATGTGCATTTGACTTTTTGCCTAAACCCAGCATTTGAGATAAAGACATGACTCACGCAAAATCCAAACACTGCAAAACTAAAGTACTGCATAACATGACAAACCTCTATCTACCATTATGTCAAGATAAAGCTGTGATATGTGCTTCTTTTACTCTCAACCAAGGTATGAAATGAACCAAAAGGCGGGGTACTTTTTGAACAGAGGCAGGTAATTTGGCTCATCTTCCCACCGACCTATACGTTTCAGACCCTGTTTGCCGTTGCTTAGACACAAAGAACACATTTGTTTATATTTTAGAGAACAAATGAAAGAAAATCGTCCGGTGTGCATCTTATTCACTGTTTGTTGAGATGTTTTATGGCACTCTGTCGTTCGCGAGCGCTTCTCACTGAACGCACATATGAAGAGTTTTCTTTCTTCTCTATGTCAGTGGCCTGCAAACAGTGTGAGTGCTGCAAATGATCTCAGGCCACCTCAGGAGGTGCTCTAAATTCACATTTCTTTTTCAACCTTATTGTGTTTTGAATGGAGTAAAACGAAAGGCTTTGTCGAAACTGTTATAGAGTTTACTATAAACAACTGTTAAACGACATTATGCTCAGGATAAATTCAGTTAAAAATGTACATGCATCATGATATGTATCGTATTGTGGCCTCTGTATCGTGATTTGTATCATACTGTGATGTTGTTGGTGATATCTAGACCAGCTTAGACCAACTAATTAAAATAAATGACCAGCTTGGACCACCTGAAGCAATTGTTGGCTAGTTTTTCCAGCATAAAACGAAATTAACACTTGCTTTAACTCACAATCGAGGCTCAATGGATCCACGTGAGACAAATTATATAACCTGAGTTTTTAATAAGATAATACTCTTGTTTTCAAGAAATGAATTACCACCACAAGCACCAGGTCATAGCAGCTTAAGGTGGTTAAGCTGTTTTTGGAACATGGTAGTTGGTTTTTTTGCTGGTTTTATAGATGGTCCTGGTTGTAGATGGCAGATGATTGACCAAGTACTGACCACAAACGACCAGCTTGAACCATTTGAAGCTGGAATTTACAGCAGGGTGTGAAATTAAACCGTTAATTCCCTATCAACCATCTGGCTTTCCAACTGACTAACCATATAGACAAGATTCGACCAACTACTGACCATAAATGACCAGCTGGTACCATCAGAAGCTGGATTTAGCTGGCTTTTCCAGCAGGTTGTGAAAGAATGTCTTGTTTAACTCGCTATCCACTGGCTAGTAGTCCAGCTAATCAACCACCTAGACCAGCTTCGACCAACTACTGACCACAAATGAACAGCTTAAACCATCTAAAGCTGGTTTTCCAGCCAGGTGTGAAAGGAAGTATTATTTAATTCACTTATCACCAGCTGGTTGTCCAGCTGATTAACCACCTACACCAGCTTGGTCCAACTTCTGACCATAAATAACCAGCTTGAACCATTTGAGGCTGTTTTTAGCTGGAATTTCTAGCAGGGTGTGAAATAAAACTGTTAATTTCCTATTCACCGGCTGGTAGTCCAGCTGATTAACCATCTAGACCAGCTTCGACCAAATACTGCCCACAAATGAACAGCTTAAACCATCTAAAGCTGGTTTTCCAGCCAGATGTAAAAGGAAGTCTTGTTTAAGTCACTTACCACCAGCTGGTTGTCAAGCTGATTAACCATCTAGACCAGCTTGTTCCAACAACTGACCATAAATGACCAGCTTGAACCATCTTAAGCTGATTTAAGCAGGATTTTTTCGCAGGGTCTGAAATTATGTCTCGCTCAACTCACTATCCACCAGATGGTAGTCTAGCTGATCATCAATTCAGACAAGCTAGGACCAACTAATGAACACAAATGGCCAGCTAGTACCATCTGAAGCTGGTTTTAGTTAAATTTTCCAGCAGGGTGAAAAAGGAACACTTGTTTTAACTCACTATCCAGGCCTGATGTACCCTGAGAGACACCAATGATATGATTTGAGGTTTCAATAAAACAATACTCTTGTTTACGAGAAATTAATTGCACGTAGCCGCACAAACAGACTCGTGCTTAGTTAACTGAACTGCTGTTTATAATACTCTCAATTGATTCACTCAGAGTCTCGATTTATCTTGCTGTCTAAATGTAGTTTCCAAAAGCACTTTCAGGTGTCATTCGTGCCAACTGGCTTTGGGAAATGAAATAAATCAAATCAGCCTGCCTACAGTGGACTCCTCGCATGCACTCCTCTTTTCTTCCCTCTCTTACTCTCTTTACTGTCCTCTCTTCTTGTTTTATTCATATTCAGAAGGTGGCATCCACATCCCCCTTTCATATACACATCTCTCTTTTGTGTGTTTTAGTATTCCTGAGTTCAAACACAGGCATTATAAGGACTAATAAAAAAAGTGCTCGTCAGAAGATGTGCCCTTCAATCCTTCATTGGGTATGCACAAAATCCAAGAGGAAAGTAATTAAAATGGCCACCCAGGGACTGTTGCAGAAGGAGAGAAGGCAGAAATGAGGGAAAAAGTGGAAGAAAAGAACACTTTAAAAGACTCTGGCCCCCAGATACAGAGTGATTACTCATCCATGTGCATGTGGGCCGGGTTTAGAATGGTCCGTCCTTGACACACGAGCATGGATCAGCCATACACTCTGCCTCGTGCTGAAGGCTGACTGACTCTTGTTTGTGCAACTGACTCAGATCAGCAGTGGGAAACTACTGGCCATGACAGTTTGTCATGAAGAGCCGTGTGTGAATGGATCTAGTGAGACAATGCATTGGTTTGAATGAACTATGTAGAACAGTCTGTCACTACTACAAAAAAGTAAGAAGATTAATCAAACTGATTTTGAGAGTATCGGCCGATAACCATATTTGCTTTGCCAATTAAAGGGAGAGGTAACACTACAGTTCACACAAGTGGCGTCTCAGGCTAATATTAAAAAATGGAACCTTATTGTAAAGTGAGACTGAGAGCACATTGGTCCAACTTTCGGTTGAAAAACATTTGGAACTAACCACCCCAGACCAAGTCAACTGGGTGTGGTTCACTGGTGCACACCTGAGATTGAAAAAAGGATTTTGCACCAACTAAACAGGTCAAACATTGATGCCGAATGGACTTAGGCCCTTATTCTCCTTCTTTTGCTTTCCACCCTGTTTTTTGGCTCTCTTTTCGAACCCATGACAGTCAGGGGACAGTCAAGAGGCAGTGGAGGGGCTGTTCATGAAATGCACGGTGGCTCTTTGAGTTTTTCATGATTACAGTCATTTTCAGTGTATCGATATGACCAGACTCGCTCAGCTCCCAGAATTCAAGTCACAGTAATAGAGGTCAGACCTGAAGAGAGATGCTATCCTGTACGCATCAGTCTCTTTTCACCCCAGCAGCTTTTCTTCATATCAAACTACAGCTTTGGTCTTAATATGGTCCTTTTACCACTGGCTTATTGGCATTGGAAAAAAAATTATAATAATAATGACACAACAGTTTCCATGAAAAGTTGCACAGAAAACACGCAAGACTTTGTGATCAAAATATACAGTATATTTGTTCAACAGTTATAAATACTGATTATTTCACAGACATAACTTAAAAACAAAGCAGAATACTGTTCTGCTAGTTGATATCTGGTTTACTTATTATTAAGTGCCTTAAACAAAACTTGTGAGTATCTTTCAAAGATTTCTTTTAAAGATGCCTTTATTAAAAAAAACAAAAAACTTGGCAAATCCAGTGTTTAATTCTTTCTCAAATGTGCTAATTGTATCAACCCTGGTACCTTGTTATTTGTTTACCGGCGGACTGAAAAAACCAACAACCTGTGTGCTCTTACTCACGGAAGTTGCAAAAAGGCAGCCAGTCATTTTCAGTCAGTCATTTTCCTGCAGCTCCAGAGTGATCAGTCAATGGCATTAAAACTCATTTGATTGGCTCAAGAAAACTGTGAGTGCCCATTATTATACACTTCCTTGTTTCATACTCAAGATGGGTCAGACATGAACTGCTTTGTATGGATACCAGGAAATTTTTGCCATCTCATATCCCTGCTATTCGCATTACTGAGCAAGGCCGGACCACTGCATTTCACAGACAAAAGGATGCATACCTATCCGCTGCCTCAACCTGAATTTATTACATTTGGAGAGGATTTGATTCAAAGCTTGAGTTGTATTTTTGGTTGTTTGCCTATGTTTGATACAGTGTTTGGGTCCTTAGAGACACTGGAAAGAGTGCTATTCATTCACTCAAGGTTACATATGAGTGTCTAGGGAAGATGTTATAATGGATGATGGCAATCCCATATACAGTATGAGCTCTTTTACTGCATGGAAAGCTACTGGTATCCCAAGCTTAAATTACAATAGTGTAAATAGTTTAAATAAAAAGGCATAGATATTTTTAAGTGTTGCCAATTACATGGGTTTTGGGAAACACCAAATCCTTGAACTATGTTGGTAATGATGGAACTTGTGACCATAGTAACGATGCTTTTGGGAAACGCACCCCAGGTCAGTTTTAAGTGGGTTTTTGAATGGGTGATATAGATATCTAGAGAGCAGATTGCGTTATTACCAATACAATGGCAATGTACTGCATATTTGATAGGAATTCACAATATGTCAGTAGGGGTGGGCGATAAGACCAAAATAGTATATTATGATATGAATAATTTGAATTTGAATATATGAATAATCACAATTATGATATCATGGAAAAAAAAATCAATAAAAAATGTGTTTATTTTTTAATTAGCCATATTGTAATGTCTATTTTTGGATATTCCAATCAATGAATTAAATTTACTTTATAAATGAAAACTACTTCATCTTATGTAATTTTCTCTTTATTTGGAACTTGACAAACATAGTCAAAGTAAAAAATAATAATATAAAATAAAAACATTAAACTTGGTTTTAAATCAGCCTTACCATAATGCAAAATTTCATATTATGCCACATTTCAGTTTGATATGTTGTTGATCAATATTATTAACTTAACACCTTCTCAAAGCAATGTAACAAAGAAAACAATCCAAAGAAAAAAATGAGAGACAGAGAGAATACAGGGTTCATACAGCTTTTTAAGAGTGACATTTTTTCACAAGGTACCTTAATCATCTTTTTCAGGATGATTGCAGAAAGCCAGGTTGATAAGCAGTGTTTTACACACACACACACACAATAGCCAAATCTATCTGATATTTCACTTGATAATGAATAAGTAACTACAGAAACCAGGATTTGTTTCCCCCATGGTAATTCATGCCCTATAGATAATTGTACAGCCAGGCTGGGGCACACATTCAACAAGACTTTAGAACATGTAATACTGCTTACCAACCTGGGTTTCTGCAAGTTTAAAATAATCAAGTCATGTTTTCCACTTAATGAGTTCATGGAAGAATAATATACATCATAAATATACATTTGTGTTAATCATATTAAAATTGGTAAATATACCAACACATCAACACGAAGCAGATGAATAAACAACAATATTTACCTACAAATTATCCTAAATTATTTAACGTCATATATGTAAGTCAATTTCAAAAGCAAACTGTAATATTATATTACTGTAATGTAATATTGAATGATTGTTAATGTTAATTTCATTGTAGTACAACAGAAATATTTCTGTCGTCATTTGTCCTATTAAACCCACAAGCATTTCTTTGTGGTAAACTGAAGACATTTGTATTTCTTGCATAGTTTTTTGTTTTTGTTTGTTTGTTTGTATGTTTTTAAACATGCTCCTCATTAACAATGTGGTGAAATGCCATATCCTATTATGTGCCCCAGTGCAGTCTGGCTTTTTTATGGCAGTTTTGGAGCAGTGGCATCTTCCTTGCTGAGCAGTCTTTCAGGTTATGTCGATATAGAACTCGTTTTACTGTGGATATAGATACTTGTCTACCTATTTCCTCCAGCATCTTCACAAGGTCCTTTGCTGTTGTTCTGGGATTGATTTGCACGTTTCACACCAAACTACGTTCATCTCTTGGACACAGAATGTGTCTCCTTCCTGAGTGGTATGATGGCCGCGTGGTTCCGTGGTGTTTATACTTGCGTACTATTGTTTGTACAGATGAACGTGATACCTTCAGGAATTTGGAAATTGCTCCCAAGGATGAACCAGACTTGTGGAGGTCCACAATTTTATTTCTGAGGTCTTGGCTGATTTCTTTTGATTTTCCCATGATGACTTTTCTCAAGCAAAGAGGCACTGAATTTGAAAGTAGGCCTTAAAATACATCCAGAGGCACACCTCCAATTAACTCCAATTAGCCAATTAGCCTATCAGAAGCTAATTGGCTGATTTCCTAAAGGCTTGACATAATTTTTGGAATTTTCCAAGCTGCTTAAAGGCACAGTTAACTTAGTGTATGTAAATTTCTGACCCACTGGAATTGTAATAGTCAATTAAAAGTGAAACTGTAAACAATTGTTGGAAAAATTACTTGTGTACAAAGTTGATGTCCTAAATGACTTGCCAAAACTATAGTTTGCTAATATGAAATCTGTGGAGTGCTTAAAAAATGAGTTTGAATGACTTCAACCTAAGTGTATGTAAACTTCTGACTTCAGCTCTAAGTGCAAATGTCCGTTGGCATTTTCTTTTTTTCTTTCTTTTTTTTTTTTTTTTGCACACTTAGTCGTATGATTTCCTTTATGTTGATCGCTCCTCCACATAGAGATATTTTATTTCTCCTCTTCCAGCCTGCTGTCACTGAAACGGCAATCTGGCATGGTGATGGAAGCAGGAGATGCAGGTATAATTTCTTTGGTGCCAATCTACCACAGTGCAGACGTGCAGTACTCTCCTGTGCACGACATCAAACAAGAGAGAAAGATGTGGAGAGGTGCACTTGTGCTCCCGCGCAGACAAATCACCACAAACATAACGACTGTATAATATCTATTTCAAATTTGAAATAATTTTAGATAGTTTACAACAGTCAACAACCTAAGGAAAACAATCAAGCATTTTCAAGGAATCTATTCAAAATTCAAGCATATTTCAAACCTTGAAAACATAACTGTGAAAATCAAGCATTTTCCAAACTTTCAAGGATCTCTACGAACCCTAATAATATATGAATATCTGAAGGCAAACATGGCCAGTTTGTTTCCTAGTATCTAAAATCAATCAAACAGAATTTTAGTAAGCCCTTTAATTTGGCACATGGCACAGTATTGTAACTGTTTTCCTCATCAGTGGTGGTTAGAATGTTGGGCTGTCTAGCCGTTTGAGATGTTTGACTTCCTCCATAGCACTTTAAGGTAAAAAAAGAAAAATCATTTCAAATGGGTCACGTAAGTTTTGAGGTCTGAGCCGTGATTTAGAGTAGTGTGAGTAATCCCGCTCTGTGCTTTCCTGTCTCTGGAGAACAAATATCACGCTTGACAGTCACAGATGCGAGAGTCAGATGAGAAGCGTATTTAGCTATTATGAAGCGCCGAACACAAGATGAATGTCACTGAATTTCATTAAAATTTTCAGTGACAGAAAAATCGCTCTTTACTGTCTCTTTAATTCTCTCAGTCTAACATGAAGCCCTACCCACTGATAGATCCGCATATGTATATTTACATATTGCGATAAACACAATATAGCAAAATCTCTATCAATTGACCCTTTAGATCGTCTTCCCGATATATATTATCATATCGCCCAGCTCTACGCAGAAGTGAAAGAATGCTCTTTAAGTTTCAGTACTCTTACAGTAAGAGTTTAGGTTAGGACTTATATAATTATCACTCAAGTGTTGCTGAAAATTTTATGTGCTGTGCCTATTCAAAGAAAAAATGCAGTTTTGCTCTCAGGACAGACTTGCATGTGCACCACTGTATTTCCGGTTTTGTCCACTAGGGAAAAGGCATAAACCGAGTTTATAAAAATACAAACAAAATATTCAACCTCATGTCGCTAATTTTACCATGAGATCAGTCTGGCTGTTATGTGCTTGTAAGGTTTGGTGATAAGTCTAAAAGGAAAAATACTTCAATTACAGGTGCAGGGGCAGAGAAGGAACATGGAATCAAACCCAAGTTCGAATTAAGCAATCAAACAAATTGTGTTAAAACAGCCTAAATGAACAAGCAATTAAGGAAAAGGTGAGGGAGGTCAAATATAGAAGTTACGTGAAAGATAAAGAGAAAGACAGGCAAATGGTGTGGAGTGACCATTCTCTATTCAGCCCTGGCAGACTGAAAGATACTGGCTGATAAATTTACCTGCACCATTCCCTCTAGTGGCCAACCAGCCACATACACAAAAACAAAGAGCAGGTCTGGTTGTCTGGATGGAGATGGCCTCGAGGGAGATCCCTGTCATTACTCGACATCTACAGTCAGAAACTCCACTGGGAGAGAATATAAGAGAGAGAGAAAGAGAGAGAGAGAGAGAGAGAGAGAGAGAGAGAGAGAGAGAGAGAGAGAGAGAGAGAGATAGGCCTACTTTTCTATTTACACTGCACAGATCTAATCCACTATATTCTAAAAGTAGTCTATGCGGCTCTATTCTTTTTTTTAATTTATATAGAATTATCATTTTTTTCCTTTAGTGTTTATAATCAATAAAGTCATATGGGTTTGGAACAACATGAAGGTGAGTAAATGATGACATACATTTTCATTTTTGGATGAACTATTAATTTAACTGCAATTACTGCAAAGATGTGTAAAATGAGGCAAGAGGGCTGCAAAAATTCCAAAACATTCTGAATGATTGATTCTCTACAGTGCAGAAAAGTGTTCTCATTCATTAGGAAAAAGGAAATTACTTCAGAAATTCTAGTGTTTCCAAGACACATTCTACCCCTCAAAAACATATATAACCTCTAACATCCATAAATATCTAAGTACCCTTCCGGTTGTGACTCTTTGACTTGATATGCATTGGCACTGGGCTTTGAGTGTCTCAGCAGTGGGTCTGTGGCCCTGCTGCCTGCAGTGATTATGAACACGACTGTCACTGCGCCTCTTGCCTGCCACGCGTTTCATAACAGCCCTCGAGTGCTTGACACAGCACTGGCTCACCACCCCGACACAGTCCTAACATACTACACTCTCTCTGTCAGGCTGTATGTCTGCTCTGGACCTGTCTGTCTGCTTTCATGGAAAAGCTGCACAGGGCTTTGGTCTAAAGTTTGAAGTGCCATGACATCTCAGCAACCTTGTTTTACCTAAGAATGGAATTTTTTTTAGGAAATTGTTTTCGGGAGACGTGACAGTGTGGTAAGATTCTGTTATAAGAAGGATACTGTCTGACTGGACAAGGGATTTAAGTGTCTGTGTGACCAAAAAACACTTACTGTACATTGTGGGGACTGGCAAACTGTCTCTATGTGGAAAATGGCTTAATAAAAATACTACTAAATACCATCTTATATAGGGTAAGGTGAGAGAATATACAGTATCAATAGCTCAAAATAAAACATCCGACGTCCATGGAAAGTTCCCACCATGAAAGAAAAACAGGTGCACAGTTTATTGGCAGAAATTTTGGGATTTTATTTATTGTGGAATCTTGCACCCTCTATGTCTGTGCTGGTCACAGTTCTTAGAAAGTAAATTTCAATAAATCCTTTTTTTTTTATTTTTTTTATTTTTTACGATTAATCAGTAATTGCTTTTTCCTACCACCTTAGTAATTGTATCGGCAAAATGGTCCACCACAATTGTGTATCTATAGGGCCCTCATACATTTTCAGACCTTTTTGTGTGTGTGTGTGTGTGTGTGTGTGTGTGTGTGTGTGTTATTGATCATATCTATGATTTATTTATTTTTTATTGATTATTTTAAATAATTTAAATAGGCATGTTTGCCATACACAATACAAATGACAAATATATATATATTTTTAAATTGTACATTTAAAATACAATTAATTGTTATTTTTATTTTATTCTATTTTTATAATTGTAAAAATTAAAATGTCGACCATGTCGGAATCCACTTCTGTCAGCCAAGAACAGAAAACTGAGGCTGCGATGGGCCTACCACTTGTGTACCTCAGCAGAAATCGAGATTCATCAGACCAGGCTATGTTTTTCCTGTCTCTAACTGTCTAGTTTTGGTGAGCCTGTACTCACTGCAGCCTCATCTTTCTGTTCTTGGCTGACAGAAGTGGAACCCAACGTGGTCTTCTGCTGTTGTAGCCCATTTACCTCGAAGTTTGACATGTTGTGCATTCTGAGATTATATTCTGCTCACTACAATTGCACAGAGTGGTTATCTGAGTTACCGTAGACTTTCTGTCAGCTCAAACCAGTCTGGCCATTCTCCATTAACCTCTCTCATCGACAAGGCATTTCTGTCTGGATGTTTTTTGTTCAATTCTGAGTTAACTCTAGAGACTGTTGTGAGTGAAAATCCCAGGAGATCAGCAGTTACAAAAATACTAGCCCGTCTGGCACCAAAATCACTGAGATCACATTTTTTTTCCTATTCTGATGGTTGATGTGAACATTAACTGAAGGTCCTGACCCATATGTGCATTATTTTATGCATTGCACTGCTGCCACACAGTTGGCTGATTAGATAATCACATGAATAAGCAAGTGTACAGGTATACTTAATAAAGTGGTCGGTGACTGTATATATATATATATATATATATATATATATATATATATATATATATATATATATATATATATATATATATATATACTGTCTGAATTTAATACACAATTATGTGCATTTAGAATTATATAAATATTGTATGTTATCATTTATGTCATCAGCATGTCTTTGATCAGTCTCTGCAAACACAACAACAACCTTTTTTTAGCTAGGCATAACTTTAAATACACTTATTGTTGTTTTATTATTTGCCATAAAGGTTTTGGGCTTATACAATTTTGTCACTTTCAAAATTCTTCTTTATAAGCACCCCATGATAAGCAAAAACTGAGCTCTGTTTATCTTATCTTTTCCAACCGGAGAGGAATTATTCACATGCAGCTTGTGCCCTCTAGTGCCCCTCTGAAACACGGTGTGCATCTTCCTCCATCTGCATCTGTTATTCTGTGAAGTATTGAAAAATATCAAGAAACAAACCAGCGACCTGAGATAGCTCTTGCCGGGTAAACAGGAAGATGTCATACACAGCACACAATGGCATGCTGAGGTGAGATCTCCTGCCGAAAGATCACAAATACAAGATGTGCACAATCACACCTGATGAATGAAAGAATGAAGAATGCAAGAAAGAAAAACAGGTCCCACTTTATATTAGGTGTCTATAACTACTAAGTACTTAGATCAAAAATAAGATCTCGCCAGATGCATATTTGTTGCTACCGAGGTTGAGGTATGGGTAGAAATCAGGAGTAAAAAAAGTGCAAACTTCATGGAGGAGACGTAGTGCATGATGGGCACTGAAGTTCTATAGAGTTTGAGGCCAGAGACTATTTAGTAGAGACGAATCACTTCTATTTAAATGAATGGGAGAAATTGGAATGCCCAACCAAGAAGCTCTAGCACCCAAAAGTCAATGGATGTAGAAAGGAAGTCACGCCTTGCAGGTAAAAGAGCCAAATCACTTTAGATACACACATCGCCTGTCAATCAATGCGCATTAGCTATACAAGCCGGGAAAATTTCGTGCTTTAACATAATATGAGGTCAACATTCAGTTGAATGAAACGCGGTTGATTCATGTGTTAATACACACTGCATTAAAAAAAAATCAGTAAACGCGTTTAGGCAGAGGGATTATAAGACTAGTCTTCCACTGGCCACGACATGATACACAGGGTGAAATACTTGCTCCGTGTTACAGCTCCCCGTAATTGGGAGAATGGGATGAGAAAAGATGACTCTGGATCAGTGGCTCTGAGCAACATTCTACATCAATTGTGTATGCAGAGAAAGTTTCTAAAAAAGATTCTACATTTTTGTTTTATAATAAACATACAATAAAAGTAGTCTGAATCATGAAACATTAAAAACAATTTTTATGACATTTTGGTAGCATTAAAAACAATTCTATTCAAGTTGTATCAACATGCGCCTTTGAAGTTGTGGCATCTGTACGCACCGTGGATCATCTCAAAAACGAGTGTGCACTGAGATGACTTAAGTGAAAAATATTATTTTATTATCAGACACATTCCTTGAACATGTTAGGCTGGCATTCCCCTCTGAATTTTATCCTGACTTTTGAAAAACATCTTAAGTTGTCTGACACTGTCGATGGGCACAGCACATGACGACATATATGATGCAGGTTCAAGTGTTGGACTTTGCTGTTTTAGGTAAGACAGTGGTTATTCTTCATTATTCATATTTGCTGCCATGTTGATGGAAAAACAAACCATGCATATTCATGTTATTGATTTTTTATTATAAATATGATGTGAAGACCTACTTTCTAAATATTTGTTTGTTTACTGTGTTGTATTGACATGAGTGTTGTACAGTAGCTAGCATGACCTGTAATGTCTCTTGTATTCAATGCATGGCTTATTTGTAGCCATAGCAGAAGAGAAAGTGTCTGTGAGAAAAAAGTAACGCAAAAATAACACAAAAGGTAATGCTATACTTTCTATAAAAATTAACTTTTTAATTAAGTTACTTTTTTAAGGAGTAACGCAATATTCTAGAGAGTTGCCTTTAAAGGTAATGTTACCAAACACTGGTCAGCAGTGTAATTATAGTGTACAGTGTAATAATAATGTACATTCTGTACAATCATTTCTGAGCCAGTATCAAAGACAAATATAAATTTTATGGAAAATTGAATTGAAATGTAAACAAAACTAAAATGTAAGTACAAAGTAACAATATGCATGTATAGTACACAATAAGGAAATTGTATCAAATGTGTGTTAAAGTACATAATAAAGACACCTAATATAAAGTGGGACTGAAAAACAAAAGGAGCATTTTTCAATCTTTAATTATCTAAATTTGCAGCGTGTTGAGATGGGAGGATATAGACATGAGGAGACCCCACTTGTGCGATGGGGAATTCACACAGGGAGCATGACAGCACTGTAATAACCTCAATTATTCAGAATTAGGCCAGTATTGATTTACTGCTGGATCGGCTTACTGAATCTCGGCTCATAGATATGGAGGAGGTGGGCAGGATAGGGTGGGAGGCTTGGTGCTCCAAGTCCCAGGGAGGGAGAGCTCCTTGGGCAGAGAGATGAAGAAGGGCTGGTGGCTCAGTGTGGAGGCTTTGGATCACGATGTGAAGATGTGTAATTAAAGATTCTCCTTATCAAGCCTGTGATGGATGAAGCAGTCTTGGATTGCAGACCTGAGCCTGTCTTTCTTTCCAGGTATCTCTCACACACACTCAGTTGACCTTCAGAGTGGTACTAAGTCCATTTAGTAGAGAAACTAGTAACATCCCTGCTGGAAAACCAGGGCATAGTAGCTTCAGATGTCAAGCTGGTTGTTGGAACATGGTAGCTGGTTTGTTTCTGGTCCAATGCGGTCTAAGAGCATTGATCGAGATGGTATACCAGGTTGAAACCAGGTCCACAAAGGAGCATGAACCATGAAAGAGCAGCTTATACAAGCAAGGAGCAATCTACCACCTTGAACTGGCTTGAATTAGCTGGAATGGCTGGAATTTCCAGCATGGGTAAAGGCTATAGGGTTCCCACGATCAGACCTCCATTCTGGAAGAAATAATATTTGTGTTGCTCACAGAGACATGCAAGATAGGAAAACCCAATGACAATTTTAGATTACTCATGTTTAGGCTAAGGGATGCTTGTTCTGGATATATTGCTGCCCTTCTACCCTGTCCAGACCCAAATATAATCTTATAAGAACACCCCTAGCCCTGGCCTCATCTATGAGCCATTTACTATCCTCCCTAGTGTACTTGTTTCCATGAGAACAAAACCACAAAATGGCAGTGCGTGTGTTTCGCAATAGCAAGCATTTTGGCAAATCTAATTAGTTTGGAAATTAATCTAAAATGGCACTGGAGGACCCCAATGAGATCAGTGAATGAGCTCATGTTTAAGCTGCTACTGTTCCTCTGTACACAAGGTTCTGTGAGATGACAGAAATTATATTATGGTGCAATTATTACAATTTAAAACTGCCTTGTCCACAATAACATATTGAACCACTGAGAACAGCCAACTCTTGTATCTACTGGGTGTACCCAAGAGATCGACATCACATCTTCAGAACCAACATCCTATCAAGTTTGTTGTTGGTGCGGAAAACTTCAAAACTCTATTTTGTGGATTTTATTTATTTATTTATTTATTTTTTAACCACCGGAGTCATATGGATTACTTTTATGCTG
The DNA here is from genome assembly GCF_019703515.2 of Myxocyprinus asiaticus. NCBI lineage: Eukaryota > Metazoa > Chordata > Actinopteri > Cypriniformes > Catostomidae > Myxocyprinus > Myxocyprinus asiaticus. The sequence continues at coordinate 27,533,622 of NC_059384.1, forward strand.
CCTTTAAGTGCTTTTGGAGCTTCAACATTTTGGTATCCATTCACAAAATCTTTGCTTGTGTTCAGCAGAAGAAAGAAAATTATACACATCTGAGATGGCATGAATGTAAAAATGTAAATTTTTCGGTGAACACTTAAGCTCTATGGACCCACCAGCGGGTCCAAAGGGGGGCGATATATCGCCCCAAATAGCTAAAACTTTATATCTGCTTTTACCTTAGGAAGTTCTCTAAACAATTTGCTACTGTTTACTTGTCTGTGAGCTTGCTTGGCTGAATAATCCAATGTTATATCTTAGAAGTCCAGAACAAAATATGCCATCCAGAAGGAAAAGAATGCAAAACAAATCATCAGAAAATATGTTTTCGCTATTGATGATAAAATGTTTTATATCATTGCAAAGGATCTTGGCTTTCAAATGACACCTAGATTGAGCTTCTAGTCCACTCAGAGGCCGAGATATTCAATGAAACAACAAGGGTGGTGCTTGAACTGAAAATTAGACTGAATAGCTATGAATGAGCACATCTGTGAGGGCTAAAATGCATTAGAGCGCCACCTACATTTCAGATCTGTATAATGTGATGGAATGTGATGGAATGTCTTTTTTCTAGTGCTTTCTGCCACCTAGTGGAATAAAACGAGACTTTTAAAAGTGAGGGAGAGTGAACAAAACCAGAATTACATGTTTACAAAGTTAGGAGGAAAAAAAAAGTTGTTTGTTTTTTTTCCAAAACAATTCTGTTTATCATAAGATTATAAACACACACAATATTATTTGGTTCTCTGAAAAATTAGACCAATTTTTTGCAATTAGTCCATGTATGTGTATGTGTGAACGGTGAGCTTTTAGATTTGAGTGTGAAAAATTGTGAGCGGCAGCCCAAAAATGCAGCAGTGTTAGGGTACAAATATGTTCCCAAATCAAGGGTACCACTCCAGTGATGAACTGTACCTTTTTTCTTAGTGTTTAGAATTCAAATATATTCCCTAAGCTCTAAGAATACGTGTCCCTGGAAACCTGGCGTATTAGTACGTGTAACTTCTCATCTTAAGACAGCAGGCCTTACATCGAGCTGTCTCCTTGGCTCGACCTTGTGGGGAAAGCTGATCAGGACTGCTCGGTCCTCAGCAGGGAGAAGGGGGTCTGTGAGTACTTGGCATGGTGCAGCTGTTGGCTGTCTGCACAAAGCCTCATAATCAGTGCTAATTGGCACTCCTGATGACAGGCTTGGGCCAGTGCCGGGAACGGGAAAAAAGTATTGCAGTCAGTCCGCCTGCAAGACCGGTGCACCAGGGCCAAGGTTCAATCATTCGAATACTAAGCTTTATTGTGCTTTTGTACCTTTTTGTGTGTGAACATGCAGTGAGAGTAAAAGTCTGAGACCACATAAAAAATCTGGGATTCAAACTATTTCTATTTCTAGGTCACTAATCAAATAAGCAAATTTTTGAAGCTCCATTGAAGCACATAAGATGCTCTTTGGAATGTTCTCAAATCATGCTGGGATAACATGGAACATTTTCACTCAATTTGTAATGCTAATAATATAATTTGTAGTTCTGTCAGTCGATAATTTTTTTTTTAATCACGATTAATCATATCATTTTTTTGTAGTTAATCACGATTAATCGCAGATTTTGAAGTGCTGAAATTTGACACTATATATACTTATTTTCTTGTCATAATGCATTTTTTCCCATCTTAGGAAAGAAAACAAAAAAAAATTGTAACAATAGAATGCTTTATTAACATTTTCCAAACAAAGCCTCCCACAAGAAATGCACTAAAATAGCACCAATTAAAGTAACATTAAATGTTTCCTAAAGTCTAAGTGGGAGGTTGACTAATTGAAAGAACTAGTTTCCCCATAGGTTGCATATTCATTGCAATGGGCATTAAATCTCTTAAACTGTCATCCTCCACAATATTAATCTGCCAGTAGACTGTGACTATCCACTTTGTTACAGCAATCGTGAAGCTGGATTCGTGTCAGAGTGTCAACACCAGCGTCAAGCTTTGAACTCACCATGAAAGCGCTTCCAGACAAAAACATCTCTGTGGCAGGGCGGAGGGCGGGGGCGGGTCGTGATTCTGCTCACCCGGCCCCTAATTGGGCTGGTTAGCCCGAGAGGGATAGAGGCCGACTGGAGACGGCAGTGCAGCAACGTACAGCTGTCCGACACCTGTGTGTATTTTTTCTTTTGATTCAGTTTACAATTAAAATATTATTTACATCGTTAAGCCGGTTCTCGCTGCCTCCTTTCCTTCTACCGTGTTGCACTGGGGCTGAAATCCGGGAAGGAGGAGGGATGCGCCATAATAGAGTTCTCGCCGCTACCATCCACCCCAAAGGAGCAGCTGCAGCCATCCGCCGGAGGAGCCCGGCCACCTGGAAGCGGAGGAACGACCACCGACCGCGAGGGGAGGAGATGGCTCCCAACCAACCACCTGGAGCGGTTACCGCTGCCAGGGGCGGGGGAGACCCCTACTGTCCACCAAACACACGGCGGGGCGTTCCATCCTCCAGGGTCAGGAGGACTGCCTCCGATCCACCCAGGGAGGCATGGCTGTCGTCCACTAGAAGGTGGAGGCGTGGGCGAAGACCGTACTACAGCGTATCGGAGAACCGGCAAGTAAATTATTATTTTTTTCTCTCTCTCTCTCTCTTCTCTCTCTCCCACTGCTGCTCCGTGTTGGCCTTTTCCCTCTCTTTTTAAATGTTTTGTTAATTTGGCTTGATCGCTGTTACAGCGTGTAGGTGCCACCTTTTTTTTGGTTTCCCTCCCCTGATCCAGGTAGACGGGGATGACCTGCCGGCAGACGGGGCGCAAGGCATGACACCCCCCCAACCCTCCCCCCCCCCACCCAGGGAAAGAGGGGGGGATGTACGTCATGCCGGGGGCTCCCCGGCCTGAGAGAACGGGAGAGGAATGTGGCAGGGCGGAGGGCGGTGTCGGGTCGTGATTCTGCACACCCGGCCTCTAACTGGGCTGATACCGACACCTGCGTGTATTTGTCTTTTGATTCAATTTACAATTAAAATATTATTTATATCGTTAAGCAGGTTCTCGCCTCCTCCTTTCCTTCTACCGTGTTACAGTCTCATTCTGCGTTTTGGTGATAGTTAAGACTAGTGGTCAACCGATATGGGTTTTTTAATGGCCGATGCCGATATCCAGAGAGCAGGGTGGCCGATAGGCTGATACAATGCCGATATATCACACAATTTAATATAGTAAATGATAAACATAAAATTGCTAAATATATACTATTAACTCTTATCTAGCACTATGTTTACTAAATTTCACACAAAACTAAAAAATAATATTGTATTTAAATGGTAGAATTAGCAGTTTTTTCAGATTTCTGCTTAGTCATCAAATTTTTGTAATTTATTTGCACATGAAGTAATTGTTAATATATTAGGAAGAAGGAAATAACCATCCACACAGTATTCCAGCAACCATGGATGGCATGTCCACATTAGCAATCACATTTACTCAAATAATACAGAATCAAACCAACTGTACATACAGTGCATATTGAATAATACATTTACTTTTAGCACATGTGAAGCGCTTTTACCTTGGGCTGCATCCAAAAATGGTTAACGCATTAATTCTGACAGCTCTTATCATTTCCAAATTAGAACAAAAATAGGAAAATTTTCACAAGAATTCTCAGACTTTGGGACCCCACTGTATGTTAGAAGTTGTATATGTCCTTTAAAGGTCTTCACATCAACCACAGTTTGGGTTCATGTGTTTGGAGGAATGTGTATGCACAAGTGTCTTCTCCGATGAGGGTATGTTAAAGTCCCTGTGAAGTGCCTTGTCGAGTGTAGTTTTCTTTGGTCTGTTGATGTATTTTCTACTGAAACATGAAGTTTGGGCATGACATGTCAAGAACGGCTCTTATAGTCAATAGGCTTTAGTTAACACTGCAGCCAATAAAGCCACACACAAACCTCTTTCCACCGTGCTGCTTCTCGTGCCAGAGCAGGAGTTCAGCCGGGGAAACTGAGAAGCGATCTCAAAACCAAGTCTGACTGCTTTTCCCACTGACTTAAGAACTGAAAGATGATCTACAGATCTACAAATAAACACAGCACATCACGATCTTTGCTTACAACGAGGCTGGAGACATCAATGCAGTTGAATGACAAACAAGTGATTAAAAGATCACAATATATCAATGTTTTCAATCACAATACACTAAACTAAATCACAGAACACTTACTTGTTCTGCACATCCAAAAAAAAAAAAAAAAAACTCTATTTATTGCCTGCATTAAAAAAGAAATATACTCCAGCAACTTTCTTTGCATCCAGTTCCCAACGTCCCTTTCAGAAGTAACCATCCCTATGCCCTATTCCCTTCAAAGACAATTACCCTCCACTGTGAGAGCTTCGGAGGGCTGAAAGGTGATAACGGTCAGTCGGAATTCACTTTTTAAGTGATTCTTATTGGAAATGCTGTTTGGAACAACCCTACAGCTTGGACTGTGCTCCCTTCTATGTGCCATGCAAAGGCATCATCTGCGACAGTTAGACACAACCAACCATGTTGCTTTGATGTAGGTTCGTTCTTGCTCTAGAAAGCATTTAATTGGACAAAGTTTCTCTGTCAGAGAGACAGTTTTTGTTGCCATGGAAACCAGTAAGTAATCATGTTCACCTAATCAATTATGAGCATGATCCATAGGTTGCATTTTGCCTCTAAGATTATATTTTTATTCCAGTGACGGTTAGGTTTTGGGTCTGGGTTAGGGGTTTAATAAAATTGTTAAAATAAACATTTATGTTGACTGTATTAAATCATTTACAACTAAAAATAGATAAGTCTATTAAACTATGATACTTTGACAGAAATGTTGTAGATTCATTCAACATATTCTTTTATGTAAGTGATGCAATTCTAATTCATCGCTGATATATCTAATGCATCACAATGTATAAATGAAAAGTTTTGGATTTGGATTATTGCATTACATGTTCTCGAAGGGTGTCCATATACCAAAACCATCAATAGTGGTAACAAACCTTTGTGCTCTTTTTGGTGCCAGCCAGGGACAATCGAGTCTCCTAATGCTTTCAACTCCATTAAAGCCTTGAGAGACATGTAGGCCTTTAAACTGCCTAACAATGTACTACAGGTGCCATAACGAGCACTTCAACCAAGCGTTGCGAGTTGAGAAACTTTGCATAAAAACTTTCAAGAGTTAATTGTGCAAGCTTTGTGACTGTAATGAGCTTCTCCGCTCAAATCTAAAAAGTTAATCTATTATGTAATCAGACACAGCTGGCGTGGAATCGAATTGCAGAGAAGCAAAAAAAAAAAACCAAAAAAAAACCAATCAAATGATAAAGGCACAAGGAATAATGGAGCTTCACAACCCGTGACGTGCGAGATAAGGGGAAGGATGCCTGGTGTTCAGACCAGGGACCAACACAAGGGCCCGTTGCACACTAACCAGTGGCAGTAACAGTAGAAGATGGAGCCCAGTGCGAAGACATGTTCACCATTGGCCCCCACAGCTGTAAATCCACCAAGCATAACGCAATATTCCCTTCGACAAATGAGCTGCATAGATGGAGCCGAAATGTCAGCTCTGTGGCAGGTGGACGCTGATCTGCTTTGCAACATGCCTTGGCAGCAGAGGAGGCAGGGGGACAGAGAGGTGTTACACAAAGACGATAATCACCTCCTTCAGATGGCATGTAAGCCGAACGCTTATGAAAAATAATCAGCGGATTTTCGCCTAAACTTTAACAAGTTGCTTGGCATGTCTAAGGAACATGAATGACACTTGTTATTTTTTTTTTTTTTAAATAAGGTCCTTTGGAAGTAAAGGCTTACAAGAACTAGTGTTGGCAAAGCTACTTTGAAACCATACTCAAACTCATACAAGCTCCTAATTTTGAAGTAGTTCAACCATAATCAATCTACACTTATAAAAAAGCAGTTAGCTACACTACATGCTATTGGGGGAATACTAACTACGTTGAAGTTGGGGGATGGGCAATATGGAATCTATTTGTAATATCTTTTTTGCATATAAACTCACTAAGCACTTTATTAGGAACACTATGGTCTGCCACATACTGTCAAACTTCTGTAAATGTAGTTAAGTTAGTAGTGTCACTACTTATAGTTAGTTTCTCCCAAAAAAACAAAAACACAGTCTAAAACAAGGCAATTCTGCCAGAGTTGACTTTCAGTGCAATGTCTCGTAATCGGTTTCACCTTACAGCCCAATTTTGGGGGCACAGTGAAGATAGCTGATGATTTAAGATGTGGTTGTGAATCTGTACCCTGCTATTTTATAGTAATTGTATGGTCAAGTATTGATTTGAGTGGGCCGGGTGAAATCAGCAGTAGCCAGAGGCGGAAAAGTAGTCTTTGAAGATGTGGCTCATAAGGAAAGCTGACAGCCTTCAAGTGCTGTTCTTTGAAGTTGGAATGATGACTGACACATGATCCAAAAGACCTTCTTAGAGCCGGCCCTTTCACTGAGCCTCCAAGACTCTTAGCGCTCTTATATGACAGCGAGACAGTCCAGAGCCCAATCTTTTGGAGAGAAACCAGGACTTCCGTTAAAACACAGATCCTGACACTCTAATACCCATATTTTCTCAAATGGACCCTCTTAAGCTCAAAAGCCACTAACTCACTCCAAGACAGCAATCACTTAGTAAATAGTGCTGAAGGTCTCTGAGGGATTTTTTTTGTGTAACTTTATACTTGTACATTGTTAGTAATTAATGATTTGTTAGGTAATTCTGTCACATGGTTAAAGCAAAGAAGCCCCTCCTATGGTGAGATTATCTTTAATCAAATATTAGAGAACCTTTTCATTTATTGTTGACAGGTTGTTTTATATGTGAACTACTTTGAGTGACTTGACTTGGTGTTCTAGAGCAGTGTTTCCCAACCACTGTGCCGCGGTACACTAGTGTGCCGTGAAAGATTGTCAGGTGTGCCGTGGAAAATTATCAAATTCCACAAAATAAATAAATGCATGAAAACAAATAATAATTTCAGGGATCCAAACTCCTCACCTTTCGGAGAAATTCACCGTTTTGAAATCTTAATCGGTCACTTTTGTGATTGTGAAGAGCAATGATTAATGTGCAAAAGTGAGCGTTAAGGGTCTTTCACATGACTCGCGTCAGCGCTGCAGAATACACTGAAGTCTATGAAGTGACGCCACTTTACACCAAAGTGTTTTTCACACACACGATTTTGCTTCACCAATAATGTCTTTGAGAGTACTAAGCAACAAGAAATATTTAAAAACTGTCCAAATTTGTGAAGAGATATTGAATGTCTCATGATTTCTTTTAATTAAATATTACCTTATCATTTACGAATATCAGAGACCCCAGTTATTGAACTAATTTAAATTCACCAACAAAACATTTAGACCTAAACGAGTCCTTTTATTACTTTCTGCTATCAAAGCAACTGCAAGCTTTTTTTCTCTCTTCCAAGAACAAGTTTTCAATGTTTATTGTGCATCTGATACCTTCGCTTTTTTACGTGGCAAACTCGTAAAATCGCACCTCTGTGACGCTTTCTGCTACGCTTGTCATGTGGAGGGCAATGCGGCACTTGAGGCTGGCGCTGAACGGAGCGTTGACGCCTCGACTCAACTCATGTGAAATGCGCTTTACAATGACGAAAGAACATTATTGAAACTCACAATTATTATTATTTGTCTATTATTGTGGTCTTTTCTGATAAAAGCCATGCTCAGCAGTTTAAATAGGCTACTGTAGGAAAATGATACCGTAGATCTGCTTTGTGTTTATAATTCTTATACTGAAGTCAGTAGATTTGTAGCCATGCAAGTTTTAATAAAGGAGAAGGTAAGGACGTTATTGAAATTCACTATTATTAGACTATTATTGTTGTCTTTTTAGATGAAAAATAATGCTCAGACTGAAGGAAGACTACAGATCTGCTTTGTTCTTTTAATGCTTAAACACTATAAAGTCTCTTGGTGGATTTCGGTCATGAACGACTCAAAATGATTCACTGACTCACTCATAGCACATAAGACGCCCTAGTGACATTTCCAGAAGGGGTCATTGAATTTTGTAGCTAATTCTGCACAATTGTAAACTTGAATAAACTTGAATCACTAAAACAGCTGGAATTGGTGCTTTTAGCTTATTCTTTAAAAAAAATATCCCCAGAAAAAATGTTCATGGACCAGTGATTGTCTTACCTTTTTCGCCCCTCATGAGTTTGCATCCCTGTAATTTGTTGTGGCATTGCAAGAACAAATCTATAAATTACAAAGGAAGCAAATTTGTTGTTTTTTCATTACCCATTTAGCGCTCTTGCCACCTGTGACCTTACATAGTGTAGCCTACCTATGTGATTTTGTTTTTTGATTTTTTTTGCATAGCCGAATTTCAAACATTACAAGTATACACGCATACAGAAAACATGGACAAGTTCTTGAAAAGGAAAAATATTGCCTATGTAGGATAGTGGTGTGCCGTAGAATTGGTTCTTCACTTTAAGCATTGGTATCTTCCAGGCTACCTTGCCAATGTTGCTTTGTGCTTGCTCACTAGGGGTTTTAGGCCACCATCTAAGACTGCTTTGTGACAGCCATTTCATAAATTGCTCTTTAAATAAAGCTGAACTGACTTAAATTGAGTATAACTTGCACAGGGCCCATTAATATTTTTCATACCACCTTGATATGGTTAGAATTTACAAAAAGGGAGTAATGAAATTGAATCTTGAATAATTAAAGCTTGAAATATGTTATCAGTTTTGACACTCAAGGACTACCTTAGTTAATTCAATAGCATTCTAAGCACACTATGTTGTCTTCAAATTTTTTCAGTAGATCAGTCTATGTGTTCTCTGACTTATTAATATTTAGAAAATAGAGGATATCTTAAAATGCCTTTTCTATAAGGCAGTTGGTGAACACAGGCACCACTGTTTTCTTTTATTGGTGAAATGCTCTGAGAAACTTTCAACTGAGAAAGTTGTGGGGTACATGGCTGCCATTAACTTGAGACTTATGAATGGACTGTTATGAATTAATTGTGGGTCTGAGGTCTGCATCAGTGAAGTCGGGCAAGTCCCAGTGGAGCGTTAACTGGATGTCCACCCCACTGGTGTCTGGGGCTTGGAGCTAACTGATGGACAATGTAAGACAGGTCACCCAAATAGACTCTGACAGCTCCCTACCTTTTTATGGAAAACAAAGCAAACTAAACTGTCCTGGTTTGCAGTTTGTCCCCATTAGCAGTCTCTCAAACCAATTAACACCTAAGCAGCCATTCAGGCTTGTTTCCAGATATATGCTAGCAATTACCCAAGGGGAAGAAAGCCAAAATGGACAGGAAGAGATTTAAAAATCTGCATTAAAGGGCTTTGTCTAAGCAGCTAAAAGCTAACTTCGCCAATTGGTCCTAAAGCTTCCTAATCTTATTTTATGTAGATACTTACTGCAAGTTCAAAAATAAAATGAATAAATTGGGGGGTTTAACATGGGCTGTTTACATGACGACTACCGTTAGGTGATTAGCGTTTGTTTTTCAGTTAAGGGTCCCATGGGAAACGTTTGGCATGGTTGTGCTATGATCCATCATCCCGCCTCGACCAGATTGTCGCCCCATGTGGTCGGCGCCAGCGGTTTGGCTTAAAGATCCAAGTCGGCATTCCCAGCATCGCCCTCTTCAGCGCAGGAGGTGTACACGATGTTTGGCTGCTCATTAAAATGATCTGTAAAGCAGACCGCTGCAGAGTTCAGTCCGACCGCCGACACAGATCAAAACAAATTAAAAAAAAGAGGTTAGGCATTCTGCATCGCAACAGGAATCCAGTCATGACACACTTTTACAGTGTGCTAACTCAAACGCTCAAACACATACCAAAAAGCACCACAACGCAATATGTTTTTATTAAAACTGTGACACAAAACATTAGCAATTAGTGGTCACAAACCTAGTTGCACAAATATCAGCTGCATTACTGCTAAGTGTACCAGTTACTGACAAGCACCATCTCCCATCAGACATATTTGCATCAATTCAAAAATGTTTACCTTTTCCTGTGATGCTACTGAAAATGTGTTGCACAATCAGCCTCAGTGACACTATTCCATGGGTTTTGCTCCCATGGAAACCAGGAAGTAGTTGTGTTCACATAATCAATGATGAACGCAAATCGGAGGTTGTATTTTCCTTCTAAGCTTACATTTTTACTCCACTGGCTGTTAGGTTTAGGGTTGGGGTTAGGGTTGATAGGGTTAATAAAATATGGATTCCTGTTGACGGAATTACACCATTTAAAACTGAAAACAACTTGCTTTATAATTCGCCTTTGGCGCCACTCTGTGGGCATTTCACACGTGCCCAGACCGATTTCAGCTGAAGACCTTTTCTGACCTACTGTCACCGAATTCACAGTGAGATTAGTCTGCTGGTTAAGTTAGTTAAAACCCTGGTTGGGACACCAAAACACCAGCATCTGGTGCTGGGTTTTAAGCAGGAATGTTTGAGTCCAGTCCACAAATCACTCAATGTGGCCTCAGCAGCCACTGTTGAGGAGCCATGGGAGGACATGGCTGCCCATACTAGACAAAGACAAAAGAGCAGACGTTTATCTCCTTCATTACAGAACCAGAACCAGAAGTCTGTGGAGGTTGGTCTATGGGAGTGCTACTCATAAATCAAGTGGAAAAGTGACAGTTTAAGCTTAGCTTTCAAATCTGAGGGCCAGAACCTCTGGCCCTCTCTTAACAGGGCTGAATTATTTACGTCTAGCTAGGGATGAAGTGAAGTGCACAACTTTAAGTATATAATGCAGTCAGGAGGACTATCGATTGACTAATTAATTGTTTTATGCAGAAAGTAATCAACTACCAAATGATCCATTTGGGTACCTCATTAGCTGCCATGCATTATTCATACCTGAGCTTAATCAAAGAAGGCCAACCTTGTGTTTCCTTGTGTGGCTTAGAGGCAAACCTGAGTGCTTCGCTGACAGAGACAGGGAATTGTCTTTGATTCAAACAATCTAGGAAATTGTTCACCTGGCAATCTATGTACTGTAGCAGCAGAGATACAGCATATAATAAAACAACAATTTGCATGGTATTTTATTCCGCTATCTGTGAATATCCCCCAGTACAAGTCATTCAATCTAACAACACTTAGTACTCTTGCTTTCGTACCCAATGCAAACTAACACTGTTTGTCTATTCTTTTGGGCCCAGGGGAGATCTGATGTTCTATGTGCCCTTGTCTCCATCGCTCTGTCTTTCAAATAAGAATGCTGTTTGCTCTCTCTTTTCAAAAAGAGACCATTTATGTAATTCCATCCAAGAGATACTGGCGGTTAAATAGCATAAAAATCTATTAGAGCAAAGGGATTTTTTTGTGTGTGAGAAAATAAAGTCTGACATGTAAGTTAACTCCAAAGTCCAAATGATACTGTATGTGCATTGAATACACTCCCACGTACAGACACATCCAAATGGCCCCTGGCCCAGAGTTCCAAACTGCTGGTTGAACGTAACTTGGACCGAACAATTACATCTGGCAACAATCCAGCAAAAAAAAAAAAGAAAAAAGAAAGTTGTATATTGTAGTTGCAATAGAAAAATGTTCAGTTTTGAAGAAAATTGTGGTGTTCCCCTATGAAAAACTCTCTGCCACAATGCTAGGGTGTTGAGGGTGGGTGCCACCACCAGGATTTTACAGTTGTTAAAGTGTTTCAAGTGTGTTCCTAGGTGGTTGCTAGGTTGTCTGGGTGGTTGCTAGGTGGTTGCTTAATGATACAAGTCAATACAGCCCACCTACATGTCTTTATGATCTTCTGGTTCCTAGATATGTCTCGGTTCCCTCCTTCTATGTAAGTCTATTAACTTTTTCACAGATTTAATCGTCCACCAGGCAACAGTTGTAAGTGCAATTGCTTAAAAAAATAATAAAAGCACACCTCTCCCCCACTAGCTGCATGATATGAGGCATCACTCATATCTATAATTCTCTACAAGTGTAACAATTCCAATGCACACCATTATGAACAAATGGCAATGAAAGAAAGACAGAGAGAGAGTGAGACACTTCGGGGTCAAAGGGGTTACACCTTTGCTAAATCTTGCTTAGACCATTAGCTCGGAGTCCATTCCCATTTCAGTTCAACGCTAACTCTTTACAATGTCAACAACACATGGTTCACCTACTCAGAATTACCCCATTTACCAGAAACAGACAAATGGTGAAGGCCAAAAAGGGAATTAATTCTGCCCCCATAATGTACAGGGTTTAAAAGGGTTGCTGGTTGCTGTGTTAAATGCAGTGTGAATGTTTAAATAAATGATGCCACTGAGCATGCTTTAGTTGAATCAAGGTCAGGACAGCCATCTGATTTACACTTCTCTCACACCTCCACCTTTATTTTGAAAGAAAAAAAAAATACTCCAATACTAATACAGTTTGTGGACTGGCAATAGATAGTGAAGTTCAGACTATGAAGACAAACAGTTCAGAGGTACACTTAGCATTGCTTTAGAGACTCTGGATTGAAGAAACAAATTTAAATCAATACTATGCTGAATAACAAATGACTGATATTTTGTCATTTGTGAAAAGCTGAGCATGAAAACAGGTCTTCCTTCCTCTGGTCTGACTCAATAAAACAAAATACCTTTCACTTAAATATACCAAAAGAGCAAAACTTTTCGGCATCCTCTCTGGGTGCTGTTTTTACGAATGAAGAGCTAAGGTTTTAATAGTGTAGCACTGTATAAAGTTTGGTTCTCTAATAGATAACCAGAACTTGTATGGATAACTGGAATTTTGAGTGGTTAATTAATACTTCAAATTTGTTTTTTCTCTTTGCATGCAAGAAATAAGAAAACAAATATGGTGACGAGCCAAATGCTTTTGTACTTTAAACACAAGTAGGTTTCTTTTGATCACTTATCAATTCATTCATGTAATCATTGACTTTAAAACTTGGTGAATCTCATAAAACCTATCAAGGACATATTTTACCACAGAATCAAAGGAAAACAATTTTTTAAATTATATTTTGTTAAAAGAAAATTAATCCTAATTTTACCATTTTATTTTTTATTTAAATGTAAATATTTATTTTTATATTTTATTTATTTATTTGAGATATTTCATATTAATTGTACATAAATATAATTTAATATGAAAATATTATATATATATATATATATATATATATATATATATATATATATATATATATATATATATATATATATATATTACATATTTGTTTTAGATATATATTTATATGTATTTGCATTGTCTGCATTGTGTCATTACCATAATGCTTTTGGGCAATTTACTTTTGAGTTTTAATTAACATAACTTTTAACAATTCCCATAATAATTTATAATAATTCTAATTATTTTCAATGGCAATTCTCATTAGATTGTCATTACAGTAATTAACTATATATATATATATATATATATATATATATATATATATATATATATATATACATATACATATACCGATCAGTCACAATATTAAAACCACCTGCCTAATATTGTTTAGGTCCCACTCGTGCCACCAAAACAGCTCTGACCCGTCGAGGCATGGACTCTATAAGACCTCTGAAGGTGTCCTGTGGTATCTGGCACCAGATACCACAGGCAGCAGCAGATCCTTTAAGTCCTGTAAGTTGCGAGGTGGGGCAACACCTTGAACTCTTTGTCATGTACCCCAAACCATTCCTGAACAATTTTTGCAATGTGGCAGGGTGCATTATCCCGATGAAAGAGACCAATGCCATCAGGAAATACTGTGGTACATCTCAATGTAACATCCACATGAATGCCAGGACCCAAGGTTTCCCAGCAGAACATTGTCCAGTGCATCACACTGCATCCGCCAGCCTGCCTCCTTCCCATGGGATATATATATATATAAACTCAGCAAAAAAAGAAACATCCCTTTTTCAGGACATTGTTATTAAAGATAATTTTGTAAAAATCCAAATAACTACAGATCTTTATTGTAAAGGGTTTAAACAATGTTTTCCATGCTTGTTCAATGAACCATAAACAATTAATGAACATGCACCTGTGGAACAGTCGTTAAGGCAGTTACAGCTTAGAGAGGGTAGGCAATTAAGGTCACAGTTATAAAAACTTAGGACACTAAAGAGACCTTTCTACTGACTCTGAAAAACACCAAAAGAAAGATGCCCAGGGTCCCTGCTCATCTGTGTGAACGTGCCTTAGGCATGCTGCATGGAGCATGAGGACTGCAGATGTGGCCAGGGCAATAAATTGAAATGTCCGTACTGTGAGATGCCTAAGGGTGCTTTCACACTGGCAGTTTAGTTCGAAACACAGCACGGGTCGCATGAAAAATTGGTAATGTGAAAGCTGTCATGCGGACTGGGGAGCGCACCGCGGTACCGAACCCGAGACTACCTGTAGGAGGTGGTCTGAGTTCGGTTGCAATGGAACTGTAGCGCGATACGCGTGAATGTGAAAGCAACTCGTGACTCGGGTGCGCACTCGTTCAGGAAGTAAAATAACCTGCGCATGCGTTTTAGCCGATGACGACATCTATCTATGTATCTATCTATCTATCTATACACCTTATAAATACTATATATAAATACTATTATAGGTTATAAATATAGGGTATAATAGGAGATGACAGTGGCAATAACTTCACCTTGGACATGAGCGTAAGCGGTCAGTGTAAACAAAGATGCAAATTAATTCCTTGCAATCAGCTGTCTCCTCAAAAAACGCAGTTTGCGAGCAGCAGCAAGCCGCCTTCCCCTGGACATCTGATGAGTTACACCATGAGTCACGTTGTGTTCTCCATGCGTGTTTGTGATGACGTAAGATGAACGCAAATGGACCGGGGTTCGATAGAATCAAGTGAGTGTGAAACCAGACCAAAGCCGCGGGGGGCACCGGGAACAATCGCACTTGGAATCGGACCGCAACAAACGTGCGCAGTGTGAAGGCCCCCTAAGACAGCACTACAGGGAGACAGGAAGGACAGCTGATCATCCTTGCAGTGGCAGACCACGTGTAACAACACCTGCACAGGATCAGTACATCCGAATATCACACCTGCGGGACAGGTAATGGATGGCAACAACAACTGCCCGAGTTACACCAGGAAAGCACAATCCCTCCATCAGTGCTCAGACTGTCTGCAATAGGCTGAGAGAGGCTGGATTGAGGGCTTGTAGGCCTGTTGAAAGGCAGGTCCTTACCAGACATCACCGGCAACAACGTCGCTGATGGGCACAAACCCACCTTCACTAGACCAGACAGGACTGGCAAAAAGTGCTCTTCACTGACGAGTCGCAGTTTTGTCTCACCAGGGGTGATGGTCGGACTCACTTTTATCGTCAAAGGAATGAGCGTTACACCGAGGCCTGAACTCTGGAGCGGGATTGATTTGGAGGTGGAGGGTCCGTCATGGTCTGGGGCGGTGTGTCACAGCATCATCGGACTGAGCTTGTTGTCATTGCAGGCAATCTCAATGCTGTGCGTTACAGGGAAGACATCCTCCTCCCTCATGTGGTACCCTTCCTGCAGGCTCATCCTGACATGACCCTCCAACATGACAATGCAACCAGCCATACTGCTCATTCTGTGCATGATTTCCTGCAGGACAGGAATGTCAGTGTTCTGCCATGGCCAGCGAAGAGTCCAGATCTCAGTCCAATTGAGCACGTCTGGGACCTGTTGGATTGGAGAGTGAGGGCTAGGGCCATTCCCCCCAGAAATGTCTGGGAACTTGCAAGTGCATTGGTGGAAGAGTAGGGTAACATCTCACAGCAAGAACTGGCAAATCTGGTGCAGTCCATGAGGAGGAGATGCACTGCAGTACTTAATGCAGCTGGTGGCCACACCAGCTACTGACTGTTACTTTTGATTTTGACCCCCCCTTTGTTCAGGGACACATTTCTGTTAGTCACATGTCTGTGAAACTTGTTCAGTTTATGTCTTAGTTGTTGAATCTTTTTATGTTCATACAAATATTTACACACGTTAAGTTTACTGAAAATAAAAACAGTTGAAAGTGAGAGGATGTTTCTTTTTTATATATATATATATACACTACTGTTCAAAAGTTTGGGGTCACTTGCCTGAAATCTTTTTCATGATCTTAAAAATCTTTTGCTCTGAAGGCGTATGCTTAAATGTTTGAAATTAGTTTTGTAGACAAAAATATAATTGTGCCAACATATTAATTTATTTAATTACAAAACTACAATTTTATTTAAAAAAAAAGTTTTTGAAATTGATGACTTGGACCGAATAATTAAGAAAAGCAGCCACTAAGTGCCCAACATAGATGGGATCTCCATTAATACTGTTTAAAAAGCATCCCAGGGTGATACCTCAAGAAGTTGGTTGAGAAAATGCCAAGAGTACATGTCTGCAAAATGTCATGTCACAACATAATTCTCATATTTCCATTTCTGTTATTCCATAGTTTTGATGACTTCACTATTATTCTAAAATGTAAAGAAAAAATAATAATAAAGAATGAGTAAGTGACCCCAAACTTTTGAATGGCAGTGTACAGGTGCTGGTCATATAATTAGAATATCATCAAAAAGTTGATTTATTTCACTAATTCCATTCAAAAAGTGAAACTTGTATATTATATTCATTCATTACACACAGACTGATATATTTCAAATGTTTATTTCTTTTAATTTTGATGATTATAACTGACAACTAAGGAAAATCCCAAATTCAGTATCTCAGAAAATTAGAATATTGTGAAAAGGTTCAATATTGAAGACACCTGGTGCCACACTCTAATCAGCTAATTAACTCAAAACACCTGCAAAGGCCTTTAAATGGTCTCTCAGTCTAGTTCTGTACGCTACACAATCATGGGGAAGACTGCTGACTTGACAGTTGTCCAAAAGATGACCATTGACACGTTGCACAAGGAGGGCAAGACACAAAAGGTCATTGCAAAAGAGGCTGGCTGTTCACAGAGCTCTGTGTCCAAGCACATTAATAGAGAGGTGAAGGATGTGGTAGAAAAGATGTGGTAGAAAAAAGTGTACAAGCAATAGGGATAACCGCACCCTGGAGAGGATTGTGAAACAAAACCCATTCAAAAATGTGGGGGAGAACCACTACGCACAGACGTATGCAAGACATGGGTTTCAGCTGTCGCATTCCTTGTGTCAAGCCACTCTTGAACAACAGACAGCGTCTGAAGCGTCTCGCCTGGGCTAAAGACAAAAAGGACTGGACTGCTGCTGAGTGGTCCAAAGTTATGTTCTCTGATGAAAGTAAATTTTGCATTTCCTTTGGAAATCAGGGTCCCAGAGTCTGGAGGAAGAGAGGAGAGGCACACAATCCATGTTGCTTGAGGTCCAGTGTAAAGTTTCCACAGTCAGTGATGGTTTGGGGTGCCATGTCATCTGCTGGTGTTGGTCCACTGTGTTTTCTGAGGTCCAAGGTCAATGCAGCCGTATACCAGGAAGTTTTAGAGCACTTCATGCTTCCTGCTGCTGACCAACTTTATGGAGATGCAGATTTCATTTTCCAACAGGACTTGGCACCTGCACACAGTGCCAAAGCAACCAGTATCTGGTTTAAGGACCATGGTATCCCTGTTCTTAATTGGCCAGCAAACTCGACTGACCTTAACCCCATAGAAAATCTATGGGGTATTGTGAAGAGGAAGATGCGATATGCCAGACCCAACAATGCAGAAGAGCTGAAGGCCACTATCAGAGCAACCTGGGCTCTCATAACACCTGAGCAGTGCCACAGACTGATCGACTCCATGCCACGCCGCATTGCTGCAGTAATTCAGGCAAAAGGAGCCCCAACTAAGTATTGAGTGCTGTACATGCTCATACTTTTCATGTTCATACTTTTCAGTTGGCCAAGATTTCTAAAAATCCTTTCTTTGTATTGGTCTTAAGTAATATTCTAATTTTCTGAGATACTGAATTTGGGATTTTCCTTAGTTGTCAGTTATAATCATCAAAATTAAAAGAAATAAACATTTGAAATATATCAGTCTGTGTGTAATGAATGAATATAATATACAAGTTTCACTTTCTGAATGGAATTAGTGAAATAAATCAACTTTTTGATAATATTCTAATTATATGACCAGCACCTGTATATACATATATATGTCATGTGTATTTTGTTGATTCATGTCTTTTATTTTGAAAAGTTTAGTTTCTGTTCCCTTGTCATATGATTTCATGTTTTCCCTCCATGTTCATGTGTCATGTTTTCATTGGTTTATTGTTTAATTATCTTGTTAGAGTTCTGTTTGTTCATTGGTTTATGTTCTCCCATGTCTTGTATTTAAGCCCTTATGTTTTCCATTGTCAAGTATTGAATGTATGTGGATGTGTTTTGTTCTAGCCAAGTCAAGTCAAGCCATGTTATGTTTATGTCAAGTTTTAAACCATAGTGAAGTTTATGTTTCACGTTTGTAGTTAGGGTTATAGGTTATCATGTTTGTAAAGAAACTGCACTTGGGTTCTTTACACTTTGTCTTCGTCATTGCAAGCAGCCAGCATCGTTACTATATATTTCTTGTTTAACTAAAAAATATAAATAACATCTCTTTTTCACATTACAAAAATGACAGTGAGATTTATTTTTTTTTTTTATTAGGCTGATGAGAAATTGAGGTGGGTGGTTTATAACCATGAAAACAATGTCAAAACGCAAAATATATTAATGGTCCTAAAAATAGACTTCATTTTCTTTATGCAAATGATAATTTACTTTACTAATTGTTTTTTTCTTTTAAATTTTGAAATAAAATGCGACCCAGACAAGTTATCATGAGATTCACACACTCAGACATTCAAAAAAAAAAAAAAATCACAGAAACACATTTAAAATCTAACCAATTTATGAGAAGTCAAACATCAGTGTTGACTTGCCCATTCAAATTCAAGTTTCCTGTCAGAATCAGACATTTTCTTGTGCCACCCGTCATCCCGCCTGCTGCTTCCTGGCGTTTACAATTTGAATCGCACTTCACGTGGTCATCAGGTCAGTGCAGTTACTAATGGGGGTCCTGAAAGGCAGACCAGAGGGTGTTGAGAATACCAAGAGAAACACTGTGCCTCTAATTGGGGTACTTGGGAAAATGCATGACGGATTATGACCTATAAATGGGAATTTATGTGCCCACTATTCCTGCTGCTGATCTCCTCAGAAATGGTAACTGTCTAATTAGATATGCCTTCTTTTGTTGTGGCCCAACCTCCTAATTACTGCTGTTTCTGCATGGGCCTTGTTCCCATACATAAACATTCTGTTATTTTTCTCTTGCCCAATTAAGCAGTATTATTTTGAGGCAATGTAGCATATTTAGCTAAGTAATACATTACAAAAATAGAGAAGTTTAAGCTGTATTTCAAAACTAAAGAGAGAAACCCTGCTGAAAACAAAATCAAAAACAAGTTTAAACCAGTCTAATCTAGTCAAGCTAAATCAGCCTAAACCAAGACTAGTGAAACCAATTTAGGTTGGTTTAAGCTTGGAAGGGTGAGGTGGCAGGAGTAACCTTTGTGGAAAGTCTCGTAGAGGCTTTATAAAATATCTGAGTCTCATTAGAATATGGGAGGAATAGAAAAGATTATCCACACTCAGCTGTGCTCGGAAGTCTATATAATATCACAGGCATTTATTGGCCTGATATTGGCTTTGGAGACAGGTTCAATTATTTGCTCATGAGGAGCCAGCATTAAGACTATGATATAAAGAGATCTCTAACACTGGCCTGGAGAGAAATTAAGTTTAACAAACCTTTGTTCTAATTTTTTATTTATCTGGGTTGATTCACTGCTACAGCTGCATGTATGTTTTGAACTGAAACGAGCAGGAAGACAGTCATCACAGGTCACCATTGTTCATAAATGAGACAAATATTTTGCTTTCCAAATTTGAATTGTTCTGTTTGTAATACTACAGATGAGTCATTGTAACATTTATTGAATGACTGCATACATCTGGAAAGATTTGATTTAGAGGAATGCTATTTAAATATAATAATTGGCTGATAAATACATATGTTATTTTGAATATAAAGATGCAAATATTAGCATTAGGCTAACATATTAAACTTAAATTACAAAGAAAAAAGACAAGGTATGTCTAGTGTCAAATACTATCAGTATTTGGTGTTTTATCATTTCTTATTTTAGCTATATATATATATATATATATATATATATATATATATATATATATATATATTATTATTATTATTATTATTATTCTGGCTATGCTAGCATTATTACTGTTTTATTATTTTTAAAAACTGACCAAAAGACTCAGATTCAAGACTAAAGATTCAAAACTAAAGTAAGTTTCACTAAGCCATCTGTTAACTACATTTCCCATCACCTCAGAGCTTTGTCTTTTCACTTCTACTTCTGTGCATTTCTCTTTTTTTTAACAAACAATGTATGCTGTATTATTCTTTTCCAGAATAGTTTTAAATGTTTCTCCATCTGAAGTCGGACACAATGTGCCAAATTCCGGACAAGAACTACCATGTGGCGAATGTTCATTCCCTGAAAACTACCTGCGATGTGCTTTCATTGGCTGGAAAGATGCTACATTTGCACAAAAGTAAGTGAAATATCATTGTTGTGGTCTAAGCATTGTAAGGGTTAGGTTTAGGTTTAGGGTTTGGGATATGGTTAGGAGTGATGCAGTAATGCAATTACTACTCAAATGTCTCCAAAAATCCAACGTGATCTCATGAGAATGCAATTGTATTCTTATGCAAAGTTTGGAACTAGCAAACGTACATTCTCTTGAGTTTGCACAGACACCAAAACAATATTGACGTATTTACAGCATCTAAACATCATCATTTTACGTATTAACACCCCTAGAAACGTATAAATGTTTATGTGTACTGTTTGAATCTATTAATATTGAATTCACGGAATTCATAATTTATAATTAGATTAGTTAACATTTAACACAGTTGACATTATAATATGACATTTTAACAGTTCCATTCAGTTCTGTGTGATTTATTCTCCCCATATAACATTTTAAAGGATTATATCACTTTAACCAAGATTAAACCTTAAAATGTTAAAATGAATAAAAACTCCATACTCATTTAATCATTCATTAATCATTTAATTGTAACTGATTTTGGCCAGGGGACATAAAAATGAGTTTTCAGAATGTGCCAAAAAAAAATAAATAATAAAGCACAAAAGCACCATAAAACAATAATAAAAGTAATAAATCCAAATCTTCATGTTGCGTTCTGTGAAGAACAGACCCAAAACCAAGCCTTTTATTCAATGATCTCTGTCTCCATCCACCGTAGCGCCGTTGCACCCGCCATAACCGTCAACCCGCGTTGGTTTTGTTTTCTTAATTCACAAATTGCCGCCTCAAGGTTCTTTACAACCACTGGTTTTACGGCAGTGATGTCACATGCTCATTGGCTCTCAAGTGTTTGTATATGTGATGTATATGTATGAATGAGATATGACAGTGCTGTTAAGGTGTGCATCAGGAGAACTTAAATTTCACTCTCTTCCTCACACAATGCTATCGTATGCCATCAGGGAGCACATCAGATGGAGCGCATCACCCTTAGGACTACTTTTGTACGGAATAAATTAATGTGATTAAATGTATCTGCCTGTTACGTGTTTATATGCTTAATAAATGGTTATGGTTAGGTTTATGATTAGGGAAGGGATTAGCGGCTGTAAAATGTATATATAAATTAATATATTGTAACAAGAATTATTGTCTCTGTACATTAATCTACTTGTTACATATTTTTATATTGTTAAAAAGTGGTTATGTTTAGGGGTTGGGGTAGGGTTAAGGGATCTAAAATCTCTATAAAACAGTAAAAATGTACAAAAATATTTATAACAGATTTGTGTATTCACATATATTTGTAATGGATTTGTCAATATTTTATGTTCCTAAAGCTACAAATATGTAAAAAAAAAAAAAAATTACGCTTTAGATGCTTTCAAACATCCATACTGAACGTTTTAGTGTCTAATCAAACGTTCAAACATGTATGTTTAAATGTTACAAATACTAACGTGCAAATGGCTATGTATATTAATGAGATCAGGCTGAAAAATCAGACGGGATGTGCCTATTATATGTCACATCCATTCAAATAAGTAAAAGAGCGCTGTTTTAGTCTCTCTGATTTTCTCATGAGTTCAGTCTGCAGACACATATGCTATTCAGTGGTATTTAACCCTCCTATGGTATTGAAAAATGGCACCTCCCTATGATATTTGCAGTTATTTTTGACCAGAAGGGTCAGATGTGCAACCCCATTTTTTTTTTTTATGATGATGATGATGATTTTAATACCATTTCTTCTTCCCTGAAGTAAGAACAATAAAATTATGCATTTCTTTTGTAATTTCATGCTATCTTATTTACATGTACATTTTATACATTTTACCATTAATTTGCATATACAAACAAGCAAAAAAAAAAAAAAAAAAGAACCTACACTTCCATAAGTTGAAAACATGAAGAATATATGAGAATGTAATATAAATTGGAAGCAGATGGCTTGTTGTAACCTAATTTTATTTTATCACAAGATATGCATTTGGATATACAGTATATTTAGACATGATCAAATTATTATTTGTCAAAGTTTAGTATTTTAAAATGGATTTGAAGTGTCAGTTTCTGTAGTTAATGTAATTATTCTTGCACTCAGACCTGACCATGGTGTTACAAGAAAATATAATAAAGTAAATGCATTATAATGTCAAGAAAATGAGCATCAAGAAATGAAATGCAAAATTCAGAAAATGTTCTTAGAGTATAAAACAGAAGAATCAGAGTAACATTTTGCAATTTCAAACTTTCTATACTAAAATTAATTTAGCAAACGTGTGTGTGTTCTGCATTGTGTTATCGTCCCTCCCCTTCATTTCTAAGTGTGTGTATTTAGCACTGTACTCAACAGACACAATCCACCACCGCACGCTGAGCTACAAAAAGATGCTCCAATGTTTACCTTTCAATCTGCTACATTACTGACTGCACTGACAAACTATAGATGGCTAACAGCAAACATATGTGATAAACATGAGTGACATGGTTATCAGGGACAGGGTTAACGTTATATTAGTTATACTGAAAAGGGAAAATGATAGGGTCATTGTTTATTAACTTTCCAGTATGTATTTCACAAACTAGTTAGCAACTTACCGAGAAGACCGCTTAACTCCACCCTGTCTGCAGAGCCACCGTCAGTTCAGAGTCAGTTCTTTAAACAATGGAGTCGGAGCACGCTCTGCTGGACAAACTATGTTATGACACCTAAAGCATTGTTTTCTGCATTAAATGTTCTGAAAAAAAGTTTTCATATCTGTGCATATCAGTAAACATATTTTTTTTTTTTTTGGACAAATGTAAAAAATAAAACTTATAGTCTCACCAGTTCATTTGTGTGTGTGTAAGTGGGTGAGGATATTTTAGTGTCTCACACTGCAATGTCTTTTTTCTGCATTGTGGTTGATTTATTGATTGTATCTGACAGATAAAAAAAAATTAAATAAAAAAAATGCTTTTTTTAAATGTATTTTTTGGTCTTTTCCATTCATTTTCAATGGATGGTCAATTTTGGCCGTGAATACCAAAGGTGTTGTTTTTTTTGTTTTTTTACGACCAATTACACATCGAAACAAGCCCATTTTTTTTTTATTTATTTATTTTTTTTTTTGTATGTTCAGATGGCAAATGGAGGAAAAGTCACCATGTCTTGTACTGCTCTGACAAAGGAAACCATTTTTATTAAATGAGGGAAATGTATTTAGGTCAAAAATGACCGAATACCATAGGAGGGTTAATACAGAGTTAACTGATGCAGGATTTGGAACAAAAGGCACGGAGAACAGGAGTTTGGACAACATAGAATTAAATGAAAAAGTGGAAAAGAACATTAAATCCATCCTCCCCATTTGTCTTGAAAGAGACTATAATATAGGGGTTGGGTTAGGGGACAGTGTGCCATAATTAAAACAAAATAGAGGAAGTTTAAAGGAATAGTTCACCCAAAAATGAAAATGTGCTGATAATTTACTCACCCTCAGGCCATCCAAGATTTATCTGAGTTTCCTTTAAACAATGCAAGTGAAAGTACTTGGTCCAAAATGCAATATTTAGGGTGCATCAAAATAATCCACACGACTCCAGTCGACAAATAAAATTCTTCTGAACCCAAACGATTGATTATTTTTTTAGAAACAAAATAATACTTATATACTTTTTAACTACAAATGTTCGCTTCCGTACATCTCTGTGATGCGCGCTCATGAGAGGGATGGCGTAAGCTTATTGGTAAGGTCACGCGTCACGTGGAGGAGGAGGCAGGAAGCGCATCATTGTTAACAAGAGAAGGAGCGCTGTACAAAAGTTTAATTGTCTTTGCTGCATATTTGTATTTGTATAACTGTATTGTTCAAAATGGTCATTTGGCGTGTGTATCCTGTATGCTTCAAACTTCGGAAACCTCAAAGGAAATGCACACCGGGAAAAATATTAACTTTTCATCGATTGCCTATACTTGATCATGAGCAATTGAAGCTCTGGCTTATCGCACTGAACCTGGAAATAAATTAACAGCTTAATGTGTTCCAACAATTGTTTAATTTGTGTTTATTTCTTCAATGGAATTTAAGGAGAAACAAAGGCAAAGTTGATCCTTAAATGAAACATAACTGACTTTAAGTCTCCTAGAGCAACACAATTATCCTCTGGGATATTCTCTGATTTCAGAGCAGTCCATCATTTACTGCGGATAACAAGAGAAGCTATTGCTAATATTGTGATTATATTTAAAACGTTTCACTGAATGGTAGTTTGCTGTTCTCTTGGCTATTGCTCCTGTGTGACTGAAAACTTGTCTGGAGTCAAAAGTTTCAGGCATGAAACCACATTTTTCTTTCCTGTACTTTGCCTTTCTACACTGACACTTCAACTTTTTCCACTTTTAATTGGCATTGAGTTACTTCTTCACACAGGGCAGCCATTGTAGCTGCCCCACTGAGTATACGGTTAAGTGCACACTTGGGTTTGACTTCAGGAAACTTCCCACCCAGACCTTTCCCCTGTCCTCCCAAGCTATTTCTTAAAGAGCTGCATAACTTGGCCCCCCTCAGCCACAAGACAGCACTCTGCCAGTACTAGTGTGAAACCTAACGCTAGTTGTGTCAGATGTTAATAAGGCTGACCACCCGAAAGCTTGACTTAGGGATTCTGAGTTAACAAACCCCCCTATGTGCGGCAGATCCACTGAGTTAGCTCCAAAAGTAACCCAGATCTCAGCCACCAGTGCTGGATGTGTTGGATTCGTTTAAACTGGCTTAGTTCCAAAAGCTAGTGAGCTGCCTACGTAGGCAGTATTTAAAGGCATCATAGGCACGCTGCTAATGCAAAGGCTGTTCCAACAGGTAGGTAATGTTTTTCTAAGAAAACATTTGGCCCAATTCGAAAGCAGAATCTCCTACGAAGAAAAAGCAATCACAAAATGCATTGTGTTACACTTAGTAAAATAACAAAATCCATCCAAGATGGCAGACAAAACATTGACTAAACTGACTAAACATTGACTAATGCTGTTTTCAAGTCCATATCCTGGCAAGTTCATACTTACGAGGTCAGAAGTCATTAATACGATGTGATGGGCGTTTAAAAGTTTAGTCAGAAATTTTAGTCAGAAAGACTTTCATATTTCTTTCTCTCTTTTTCACGAACTGACAAAGCACGTGCAGCACAATTCAGCATTTTTCTTTGTTATATTACTCTGAAATTAATTAAAAGAAAAAGACTCACTGCTACATTTTAAATACAGCTGATGGAGTGACAGTAAATTTGGCATCTTTCTCGCTTTTGACTGCCGTAATCCATGGTCTCCATTTTCTTCCTCTTGTGGAAAGTCATGGAAATGTAATATTGGAATTTTTTTATTTTGCGGTTGAAGCAAATAGAAGTTTAAGTTAAAAGTAGGGCTATCAATCGATTAACATTTTAATAGAATGCATTACCTGACACGCTGATTAATTAATCACAATTAATTGAATCTTTAATAGTTTGGTCTTTTTACATGTACATCATACGTTTCACTAGTTTTCACGATCATAAACCCTACAACACTTTTCCGAGATAAAAGTAGTTGAAACGCTGCCTGTGTGTGGCTGTGCTGCCTATGAGGTTTGTTGAGGTATGCTGACTACCCTCTACTGACATGGCTCATAAAAACACAAAGTTACATGTACTTCAAGCTTGAAATGCTCCTATTGTAGGAACATTTTTACTTATATTACGGAATTTACATGATTAATTGCGTTAATTGATTTAGCACATTAATTTTAATATAATTGATCGCACTAAATTTACACGTTAAATTGACAGCCCTAATTAAAAGTTTATATAGTTTACTTTCATGTTCCAAACATGGAAATGTGAAAAGGATCCACTGTGAGTTGAGTGTCCTGTGCACTTTATGTGTGGAACACTATTGGTATGACACACAACTTGCTGCCTATGTAGAGTTTTCCACATTGGCCACTTATAATGTCCTGTTTCAGTTTGGATTCAGCCATAGAAGGCAGCTGCCTATGTAGGCAGTAGACAGCAAAGCAGCTCACTAAGTTTTGGAACAGAGTAACTCTCTGGCCCTTAAAAGTGCCAAAAGATTGAATTCTGGCCTGTGGACACTAGGCAAACATAGTACAATCTAATTAGGCCGTTACCAATATGCACTGTAGTATTTGGGTGTCCTAATCTATTCATCTTAGTTTCCGAATGCTGACAGAAGCTCTGAATTTGAAATGTTATATAAATTATTTATGCCGCATATTTGTATTCCCTTGTACCTATTTAAACTGTCAACACTGGTAAACCTCCAGTAATTACTTTGCTTGTCAACGTGCCATTTTCAAGTTCCCCATAGTCAAGTTTCAACTGTAGTACCAAAATCACCCTACTACTCAACGGTTATTTGTTTAATTTAATTTTCTATGCGGAACAAGGATTTGACAAGAATAAAAACAAATCTTCCTTGATTGATAGGCGTGCAATCCAAACATGGTCAACCATTACAATCATAATAAAACGGCCATAAAAAAACATATTACATAAACATATTATTACATACAGCTCATGCATCAATCATCTGTGCAATTACGCTTTAGTCACACTGGGAAAAAAAAAGATTTAACAAACAGCTGACAGAAAGCCTGCTATTATTAATCAGTCTACTGTATACGAGTGGTTCCTGATATTAATGAAACAGCCCTCATAAAACTGAAACACAGATTCATGATATATCAAACACAGGAAGCTGCGTTCGCAGTGTCAAATCTAACATGACCGAGGTCAGCTAAACTTCCATCACAGTAACGGATGTATCCTCCTCAATTCTCTTCTGTCTATCTCTCTCTATCTAAAGACAGGCAAGGCCACATGTGTTGAACTAATAATATAGAGATCCATCCAGCAGATTTGAGCTCCTCATATATTTTTTGCCTTTGCCTGGCACAAAAAAGGTCCATGTAGACTGAGATGCACAATAAAAAAAACAAAGGTGCACGTTTACCGACAATAGGCATCCTAGAAACTTACATAGACTCACACAACACACACTATACTTAGAGTAAATTAGGTTATAACATGCTGTCTTAGAGTAAGTGATAGCAAATGAAGAGTGTGTCAGAAAGCGTGAGACAGAGACCCAATAGCAGAGGAACAGTTCAAAGGATTTATTTACAACAATAAACGTCAACTTAAACTGTGCTGGCGAAGACTGGTGATCCCAGCACCAGCTGCAGCTATGGGGAATCCTCCGTCAAAGCTTCATGAGCGCAGATAAACAAGTGTACAGCAAGCTGGATGGTAACACACCCCCGACACGTGAGCAGAGACAGGCAACCAACAAATACATGAGACAGCAACAACTAGACAAGAGAGCAAGGTTAGTTGCTTGACAGCACACACATTCAGCATAGGCTAGACTACATTCAACATTGAACTACATTAACGTTAAACCACACTGAACGATCCAGCACTGGACATGACACACGAGGGGATTTAAATAAGCAGTAAACATACAAGGGACAGGTGCCACTCGCAGCTGAAAGTTGTCATGATCAGTGTTCCCATGGAAACAATCAGGGTTCCCATGGAAATGCTGATTGCACCTGCCAGCAGCACCTGAAACACATGAGGGCAAAACATAAACACGCTTCGACCAAAACAAACAGGGAACGATGATGCCACGGTCCTTGTCAGACAAAACCCAACATGATGTGACATCACTGGAGAGCGCACGGTCGGTCACTAACAACCGGACCCGTGCGCTCACACAAAGAAGGTACACAAAACACAAGACAGGGCGATAATGTCACAGTCCCATCAGACAGAAACCCAACCTGAGAAGGTGACAGGACCGTGACAGAGTGTTTATATAAAGCAAATATTTGAGTAGTCGAAGTCTACTATTTTTCTGGATGACTATTAGACTAGTAAAAAGTAATTTACAGATGGACTGAATTCTCACCTGCAGGGACCACATGAAAGAGACAAAAAGGAAAGCATTCAAACTTCATGCCTTCTGATCTGTTAATCTCACTGTAATTTTCTTTTTTCTTTCAGTTTAACAGTTGTCAACCATTAAAAGGGAAGACAGTTCAAAGATCCTGCTTTGCAAGCAACATCGATCATCTGTTTTTAAATTCCCCATCAATATTTAATGTGATAAAAGGCTTTATTAAGGGTCATCGGAGCCAAAATTTCAATGCCGTTGAAACAAAACAAAGCATAACTGAGTTTAGATACACAGTTACATTAGCAGACAAATGGGAATAGGTAGGGGTTGAGATTGCTTAGGAACAGAATGGCACAACTGCTAATGGGAGAATAATGATTGGAGAGAGATTAATTGAGAAAAAAATATCAAAATGAAGATCAAATGAAGATAACAGAGGAGTTAAGATGTAGCGGTCCACCTCTGGTTTTCTCCACTCTCTGTTTGAATTGCTTTGCTAATTGTGATATAAGGATGCATGTAGATGCCATTAATAACTCAAATTACAGCAAATGAGTGGATCAGAAATGCTTGGGTTGAGCAGGGGGTGAACGTAATGGAAAAATCTCTGACTTGGGTGAAGAAATGGGGGAAATTAGCCTGTGATCTATTAAGTGGGTGAATAGTCTATCATGAAGAAATGCCTGGGTCATATTGCACCCCAAAATCCATATATATATATTTTTTTTTCTTTCTTTTTTTTTTTTTGCATAAAAATATTAATCTTTTTTTTTTTTTTTTTTTGCATTTTGACATTGTTCATGACAATTAATCACATTTTATCCCCAATTCACACAAAGTTTGTTTGTTTGTTTATACTGTATAGTATAAATTGAATGCAGTACAACACATACTACCATTATGTACATGTAAGTTTTATAATAAAAATAGGCATAAAATAAATTCAGTACACATAGTTTGCAGGTTATCGTATGAAACTGTTGTAATTGCGCAAACTGAACAATTTTAAATGGCAATGTTTATTTTGCAGTTTCTCTGTATGTAGCCTTGAATAGGTCTTTTATTCATGCTGTCAATCCACCAAATGACATACTTGTAACTGAAAATGCATTGTGCTATATGAAAGATGCATATTCACAATATATCAGCCAGCCATGGCTAGTGTGAATAATCTTTGTCCTTTGTTCATGATTTGGGTCAAATTCAATGGAAAACTATGTGAGTTGCACTCAGTGCCACTGCAAAATTTGACACTGAGTGTTGCCGGTGTATGCGTGTCTTCGTAGAAAATAATTCTTTTTAATTTTAGAACACACCATGTCGTCCATCAGACACGTCCTGTGTGCGAATCCCTTTAATTTAGCCTGCCTCTCACACTTTACCAAAGTTATGTTGAGAAAATGTTTGAAATTAAAAAAAGACTATTGTGCGACGAGCAGCCCAATACATCTGAAAAAAATCCCAATACATAACGATAATCTTCGGGAACATCTTCCAATTATCGATGCGTGAAAAAGGCATCGATCCCAAGCCTAATAAATACTTTAACATTTTATTAAAATCAGCATAAATTAAATTCAGCACAAAATATTCTACCAGGAAGCATACATTTTTTAATCATTTAATTAATATATCTTGTATTATTATTATTATTATTAACATCAGCATAAATCAAATTCGGAACAACAAATACTACCAAGATTGTATAAATACAGTTTAAACAATGGAAAAAAAGGAAGTGCTTAACTGTCATTTAAATGATGCAAAAATTCTTAATGGTCCTAAAATAGACACCATTGTCTTTATCCAAAATTGTATTTATTTTATTTTATATTATTTGATGTTATAAATGTGGTGAAATATGAGACAGACACTTCCTGACAGGAATTATGAGCAGGTGTGTAAAGTACTTGAGTAATTATACTTCATTACTATACTTAAGCATTATTTTTAGGGATTTGTACTTTACTCGAGTGCAATTTCAACTGAATACTTAATTACATTTTCAAAGAAAAATAGTACTTTTTACTCCTTACAATTTTATTTAGACTTGAAAAGTACTCGTTACATTTTTGCAGGTCATATTCTTCCGTCTTACCTTAATACTAATAAACCAATCGAATTGCACTGATGCCCCAGTTTAAGTTAAATGTTATTTAGTCCGCCAATTAGGTCAGCTTTAACATAAAATGTAATTGGCCACAACATGGTCATTGGTCATTGAGAAGTGACATCACGTCTCATCAATAACCACAACGCACAGCATCTTGACCTGTGTCTGAGACGAATTATAACAACGGAGTGGCTATTTACACTAAGTGCAAATAGCCCATCTTGTTGGCAGAGGCTATTTACACTAACTCCGCCCACCACTGCTCAGACAAAACTCAAGACAGCCAATACAGATTTATTTGGGGTCAACTGCTGATCAAATGAAGGTGGGCATATTTGAATTTTTTGCAATGGAGCAGAGACATTAAACTGGTTAAAGGGTTAGATATTTAGTGGATTAAGAGATTGGATAACTAAGTGACTATTTGCACTCCAATAGTCTGGTGGAAACACAGGATTTTACGACAAATTGCGCTCTGGGTGCGCTCTGGGTGTAATGACAGCATGTGTATGCGTTGTCAGATTTAAACCTGGGGATCCAGGTTCGAATCTCACCCCTTGACATATTTTTTCCCATGTCTCTGCTCTTAATATTTCATATAATACTACTTATAGTAATAAATAAAATAAATTCCTCACAGTGATTTGGTCACAGTGAAGGTCAGGGAGTTGAGAGAAGGATTTGATCTGGATAAAATTAACCATAGTTTTACTGTAGTAATATTGTAGCAACCATGTGTTTTGGTGGAAATTATACTCATAGTTCTGATGTACTAACCATGGTGTTACTACAGTAACATGTTGTTAATAGTAGTTAATAGTAACCATGTTTAATTTTGTAGTTACTATGATTTTACTAGAAAAATACCATGGTGAATCTATGGTTACTGTAGTAAAACCATGGTTAATTTGAAGCAGGGTTAGGGGTAGGGGTTGGTGTAGGGTGTCTGTGGGACTCCAGATAAACACAATGAAATGCTGCAGTGATGCCACTATACTGTATGTTAGTATTTAAACAGGGGTGTAAGAGTATCTGCCACTATAGCATCAAACGCTATTTGCACTTTGCCGTTTGTGTCTCTTGTTAACTTTTGCTCATTCACAGAAATGTCGGGTTTCCTTAAAGAGACAGTACCGTTTTTAGCACGCGTTTAGAAACTCAATGCAAATACATGTGAATAGTAAAAAATTATGCAGTTAAACAATAAACATGTAACAAAATATAATATATGGAATATAGTATCATATTTATTGACTAAATACATTGATTTGTTCAGTTTTAAAAAGCTAAAATGTGACATGATGAAAAACTAATAAAATATTATTAGAAAGAAATATATATTTCCGTAATGTACCTAGTAAAAAGGTCCCCTGTATAATACACAGAATTAGCTGAGAGGGAATTTAATTCATATGTAAGCGAAGGGGTCATACACCCATATGAATCGGTATCGAATCAAGAGCTTGTGAATCGGAATCAAATCAAGAAATCTGTATCAATACCCAGCACTAGGCCCTACCTTAGTGAATTATTTTCCTTTAGTGGAGTTAGTAAGGATTCATACAAGCTGAAATTTCTCCTTTGTCTCCCACTCACCAAGGACATTTTCAAATATCCGCCATCAAATCTGTTTTCATTCTTGCTGTTACTTTTACTTTTTTAATACTTAAGTAAAATTTAATGTGGTACTTTTTTACTTTCACTCAAATATGTTTCTGGCTAGATACTTGGACTTTTAAATGAGTAAAATTTTCACTCAGTATCCATACTTTCACTTAAGTATAATTTAAGTACTTTTTACACCCCTGTTCATGAGATTAACCTAAATTCTGTCTAATGAACATGCATACATTCTCTTAAAAGTGCCACCCCTTTTCTTTCACTCTCACCCCTTTCATCAGAGGAGGATGCAGCTTTCTGGCAATCCCCACAATGAGCCAGCATCCTTTCCCATAGTACCCATCTGAGAAGGCCAATGTGTGTTTCTAAGCAACCCTGCACCTTGACATGTTGAGGTGGGGAGGGGGGCTTGCTGCATTGTGATGGAGCTACGAATACAAATCAGAGAAATGAGGAGGGGGGGGTGCTGGCTCACTAGCAGACGAGGTGAATATTTCACATGCCACACCATTCCCTCACAATATCATTCAGCCACAGAATTAAAAAACTGCCTCTGTGGTTAGATTTTAATGAAATGCTGCAATAAAAATGACAACAAAAATCTGTTTGCATCAAGAGTTAATTGAACTGTTGCAAAAAGGGTTGTCATAGTGCTTTTTTCTCAACATGTGCTTGCATACAAAGAGGATAACCTTACAAAATAAGTAATTTGTTGGTACACTAAAATGATTTTGTTAAGCAACCTAAACATGCATTAAAACCTAAATTATTTGTTTTTATACATGATTCACAGAGCACTAAAACAAAAGCATAAAATGAACAATTACACGTGAAGGAGTCAAACTATGTTTGACTATGTAATAACTACATTCCTATGGATGCGCAATATCCAAATAAACACATCTCAAAACAAAAACGAATTAACAGCAGGAATTGGAAATTATGCTAATTCCGTAATGGTTCTTGTGTGTATCTTGAGGCTGTACCATTTGCATACAGTAAGAGGTGGACAACCCTAATGCTTCGTTTGAGAAAATCACATCAACACAGCCCTCCAGACAGGGACGTCACCGCACACACCATATTTAAGATCATTCTACGGTTGCCATGGCAAAGATGCTAATAAGTCACTTTAAAACAGCATGAAGTGAAATGAGTATGTCCTCACAAGCCATATATATGCTAATCACAAACCTGGAAGCACCCCGGCCTCAGACAAAGGGGAGATCTGCAAAAATGTTTGAAGGATTGGTATTGCTGGTCTTTAAAAATTCAGTTTTTCTAAAGTGACATTTAAAACAACACTAAAATGTCTGATATCTAATAAAGTTACATGTATAGCATATATAGCATATGATTTCATATCTTGAACATCTAAACTGATTTGAATTATAATTGCTATAAAAAGTACATGGTTCACTTAGCATGGAACTATGGTACACTGACAAAAATGTACAATGGTAATACCATGGTTTTTTGGACATGAACAATGGTAATGCCATGGCAATCTTGGAAGTTCCTTGGAGTACCATGTAAATACTATGGTAAATGAATATTAGTACCATGGTAAACCATAATCTATAAAAAGTACCATCATCTAATACCCTCACTGTATCATTGTAGCACCCCAGCACTTTTTTGTAAGGGTAAGGCCATTTTTTCTAGACATGCAATATGGAAATACCATGTTTTTTTTTTTTCAACATATACCATGGTAATATCATGGTATTCTTTGAATTTTTTTTATCATTCAATACCATGATATAAGTACATGAGTATTACCATATAATACCACAGTACTTTTCTTTAAAGGTAACTCGCTTACAGCTCTGAACTGCAGATTTTTTAATATGCTAGAAAATAATCATATGCCCACATTCAGGTTGTGTGGCGCCATGCGAGGGTCGGACGTTTGAACAGCGAGCTCTGCACACTTTGCTAGTTTTTAGTACTTTTTGTGTCATAAACCGGTGAGATTCGATACACCCTGTTCAATAACTGTTCTATGAAGACAATATGTCAAAGAATTCAAAATCCTCAGGCTCTGGAGAGATTAAAAGACACTTACGTGCTCAAGCTGACACCCCTGACAGGGCCGCAGACTGGGGACTCAGTTTGGACAGTGCGGCGGGAGAGATCCAGTGTCAACTGTCGAGCATGTTGGCAATGCTGGCGAAGGTCGTTGCTGACTTGGAGGATCTTGCTGTAATATGTCGATCGATCACTGCCATGGAGACGAAATTGCTTACAAGAGTGGGGGATGTCAAGAAACAGATCGATTATCTGGAGTCATCGGAGAGGGAATTAGCTGCTAATCCGCTAGCAACCAAGGTGGACACGGATCACATTTGGGAAAAGCTGGAAGACCTTAAGAATCGTAACCGGCGAAACAACGTCAGAATTGTTGGAATTCCTGAGAACGAAGAAGACAGAGATATGGTGAAATTCCTAGATGAGCTCTTCCCAAGTCTGCTCGACATAACAGGCCATAAGCTGGAAATTGAGCGAGCTCACAGAGTTCCGGCTCAGAGGTCTGCTGAGGAAGACAGGCCCAGATCAATTCTGGCCAAATTCCTGAGATCATCCGATAAAGATCTTGTGTTACGTGAGGTGAGGTGTAAAGGAAGGCTTTCTTGGAAGAACCACAGCATTTTCTTGTTCCCAGACTTTGCAAATTCGACAAGAGAGAAACGTGATCGATTCAAGGAATGCAAGAAACTCTTACATCAAGGGAAGGTCACATTTGCATTGATGTTCCCGGCCAAATTGAGAATAGATACTAAGGATGACTGCAAAATATTTACATGCCCACAGCAAGCAATGTCCTTTATAAAGTCAAAGGAATGAATAAGTTATTGTGTGATGCTCTTGATACAGCCAAGTGGACCTGATTCACTGAACATTCACTTTATCATCCGAGGAAACTGGGCGCCTTCTTTGTTTCTTTTTGTGTTGGTTCCGCTAGCAGCTGGAGTTTGTTTTGTGGAGGAACACACCTTCAGGACGGTTATGTGGATGAATCTACACGTTCTTTGTGCTTATGCCTCATATTGGCTGGAGTTTGTTTTATAGATTATTTTCTGTTGTGTAATTCTGTCTCACAAAATTTGTATAGAAACACCGGACTCGAGTAATCCAACGGCAAAGTTGTCACGGGGGCTCTCGCAGGTGTACATGGACTGTTTGAGCTTAGAGGGTTGGCACTGTCATGCGCGGGGTTAATGTGCGTGTTTTTCTTTTTTCTGTTTTTTTTTTTTTTTTTTTTTTCTGGGGAAGTTCGGGGTTTGTTTGCTGCTCTAATGTTGGAATGTGGTCTTTATAATTTTGTTTTTGACACACAATCTATTTTTTCTAATATGTCAAAATGTCAAATGTTAATATGAGTGGATTGTCTCTCTCCAAATGGAATGTGAATGGGTTGGGGCACCCCATAAAAAGAAGGAAGGTTATTTCTCTTCTTAAATGTAAGAAATATGATATAGTGTTTCTTCAAGAAATGCATCTTTCCCCACAGGAAACTGAAAAATTTGGGAAGATATTGGGTGGACATATTTTCTTTAATGCTGGCTCAAGTAAGAGCAGGGGAGTCATTACACTGATAAGTAAACATCTACAATTCAAGTGTCTCAAACAGATTAAAGATAAATTAGGAAGAGTCATTATTGTTTTAACTGAAATTCGGGTTGATTTTGGCTAATATTTACGCACCTAATGCTGATGATCAGGGCTTTTTTACAGATCTTGAAGGGATGTTGCAAGCTGCTGGCAAGTGATATAACATTAGGAGGAGACTTTAATCTCTTGATGGACTCAGTCCTTGATCATAGTGAAGCAAAAGTGTATAAGCCCCCTAGAGCAACACTGACGCTTCACAGGATGTGTAAAAATCTTGGTCTTACAGATATTTGGAGATTTTCTAACCCATCTGGTAGGGACTATACATTTTTTTTCATCAGTCCATAAGATTTATTCTAGAGAAGATTTTTTTATATATCTAAGTCCCTCATTTCATCTGTTGTTGATTGCTCAACTGGAAACATTTTTGTCTCAGATTTTAGAGGTGTTGCCACATATGGAGGAAATAAATCATATAGTTGCTGCTTTAATGTATCCCTTTTGCAAAATCCTGAATTCCAACAAATGCTAAAGGCTGAAATCAATGTCTATATGGAGACCAGCTGCACCTAAGTATCCTCTGTGGGCATGGCTTGGGAGGCACTTAAGGTGGTTCTTAGGTGTCAGATCAAACAGTATGCCTCATTCATCAAAAAATCCAAAGCACGGGAACTCATGGAGTTGGAAGGGAATATTAAAAGTGCCGAGGCAGAGCTGAAGCGCCGAATGTCATCTGATGGCCTCACAGAATTGACCCGTTTGAAATACAGATATAATACTATTTTGTCACGGAAGGTGGAGTTTTGGATATATATTTTGAGTTGGGGGACAAAGCAGGGAAGCTTTTGGCTAGATATATAAAGCAGAGAGAATCTTTTTCTACCATTCCCACAGTGAAATCTGCTGGTGGTGAAATATTTACCTCAGCCATTGATATTAATAATGCTTTTAAAGTATTTTATCTTGATCTCTATAGTTCCACATCTTCGTCTACTGATGAAGATATTAGAAATTTGTGGAACCATTAGAACTCCCTAAATTGACAAATAAGATAACCTTGGAGGAGCTTGGTGTGGTAATTAAGGCCTTGCTTACAGGCAAGTCTCCGGGGCCAGATGGTTTTGCTGCTGAATTTTTTAGATCTTATGCTAGAGAATTGGCTCCACTTTTGTTAGACGTTTATATGGAATCATTAAAGAATGGAAAGCTTCTGCCAACCATGACACAACCCAGATCAGTCTGATTCTTAAAAAGGACAAAGATCCAAGCGAGTGTAAGAGTTACCGTCCAATTTCCCTGATCCAGCTAGACGTTAAAATATTGTCAAACTTGATGCCGAAAAGGCATTTGATATGGCAGAATGGGATTATCTTTT
Source organism: Myxocyprinus asiaticus (assembly GCF_019703515.2). NCBI lineage: Eukaryota > Metazoa > Chordata > Actinopteri > Cypriniformes > Catostomidae > Myxocyprinus > Myxocyprinus asiaticus. The sequence continues at coordinate 27,570,938 of NC_059384.1, forward strand.
TAAGGTTTTGGAAATATACGGGTCGGGAATACTTTTATTGGATGGATTAAGTTACTTTATAGCCACCCGGTAGCGGCAGTACAAACAAATGGATTAATTTCAGACAATTTTACTCTAGATAGGGGCACCCGGCAGGGTTGCCCTCTTTCCTCATTATTGTTCTGTATTGCCCTGGAACCATTAGCAGCCGCGATAAGAAGGGAAGGTGATTTTCCAGGGGTGGTGGAGGGAAGTGTGGCATATAAGCTTTTGCTTTACGTAAATTATATTTTATTATTTGTCTCTGACCCTATTAGATCTATGCCTTGCCTCCATAGAATTATTAATTCCTTCTCTAAGTTCTTGGGATACAGAGTCAATTGGTCGAAATCCGAAGCTTTGGCTCTGACAGCGTATTGTCCAGTAATGGCTTTCAGCCGGGAGCCTTCCAGTGGCCCAAACATGGCATTAAGTATTTGGGCATTTTATTCCCAGCAAATTTGTCTGATTTAGTTAGTTAATTTTGACCCCTTAATTAAAAGGTTTTCAAGCAATGTAGGCAGGTGAGCTTCATTACATTTATCTATGATTGGGAAGGTTAATGTTATTAAAATGAATTGTATTCCAAGATTTAACTACCTGTTACAATCTCTCCTTGTAGATGTCCCCCTCTCTTATTTCAAGCAATTTGATAGCATAGCGAAGTCCTTCATTTGGAATTGTAAGCATCCTAGATTACATTTTAATAAGTTACATAGGCCGATTGACAAATGTGGGCTAGGCCTACTCCCCTTTCTGCTGGTCTGAGTGGATTGTGAGGGGGGTTACTACACTCTGTGACTTGTATGATAATGGAGTGTTGAGATCTTTTGAAAATTTGGTTCAACATTTTGGGATTCCCAGATCTCAGTTCTATAGGTATTAACAGCTGCACCACCTGCTCTGTATTGTTTTTGGGAGTAGCACACACACATCCCTAAAGCGGCAGATACTCTGGGAGAGGTGATTACTGCTTCTGGAAAAGGTCATGGGGCATCAGTGTATTACTCCCTGCTAATTCAGAGTCTGGGGGATCCAGCTTCAACTTCTCTCAGGAGATTATGGGAGAAAGATTTTAATTTGGTATTGGAGGAAGAAGTGTGGGCTAGATAAAAAATGTCAAGTCTGCATCTAGAGATGCAAGGGTTCACCCTATGCAATTCAAGATTTTACATAGATTCTATTGGACCCCCTCTAGATTGTATAGGCTTGGTCTTAAAGACACACCCAATTGCTGGTGATGCCAATCAGAAGATGGAGACACAACCCATGTCTTTTGGGGGTGTGTTAAGATCCAAGAATTGTGGTTGAAGATTCAGAGGTGTATGTGTGACATTTTGGGCTCTCAAATTTTACTTTGCCCCTGACTTTGTATTTTGGGTGATGGGCAGTCATAAATTTGGGGGATAAACATATAAAAAATTGGGTTCTGACCAGTATCATGATTGGCAGACAAATTATTTTAAGGGGTTGGAAGTGAAGTGGTGTGCAGAGTGGTGTGCAGAGATTTGGAGGGTGGCAGCTTTTGAGGAGGTGGCAAGTAGAAGGCTGGGGTTTGGGGACTTGTTTGTTAGGAAATGGGGTAATTATTTAGCATTTTTGGGGGACTCTCGGTAAGGGGATGGGGAGAGAGAAGTTTAGTTGAATTATGTATGTTTATTATATTTTCTTTTTTTGTTTTCTTTTTTGTTTGTGTGTGTGTGTATTATTATATGTGACCACAAGTGTTTTCGTTGGGGGTCAGGGTGGGGTTGGTGATTTGGGAGGGATAATAGTGGGGTTTAAATGTTAAATGTTGATTCGATGTGTATGTGTTGTGTTTTTCTCTGTTGTGTATTTTTGAATCAATAAAAAAAAAATTAATTGAAGATAATACCCACATTCATTATTTGTTCTTTTTATCAAACTTTTTTTTATTACTAATAACCCAAATTAATAATAGAGTACACTCAAACACACATAACACTTTCACTGTGTTGATTTGTACTAATATTTAAGATGACTGTTCAATACAGAAGGGTAGAAGTGGTAACAATTCTGGCACATTAGCATTCAGCTTTAATCCAGAGATGTCCACATCCTGCTCTACAGGGGCCCGGCAGGGGTCATTTCCCTGACAGTATTTCCTTGATTAGCAGAGAGGCCTCACCAAGGAGCTGAGCTCATTTGAAGATAATTGCTCGTGTTCTCCCTCAAGTCTTATCAGGAGACGGGGGAAAACACATTTCATGGAAAAATATTCAGAGTGCTTTGTGATCCCAAAGCATTTGGGCAATCAATACCCAGGTCATTACTATAGACGAAAAGATACTGTTCAACTTAGTTTAAAAATTGGTTTTAAAATTTTAATTTCAATTTTAGTTGGCTTTAGGAGACAGAGAAGGAAATTAGCACAAGTCTGGTGCATTAATATGCAATTTGTCTTTGAACCTTTCTTTAAAATGTAATACATTTAAAGCTACCAGATTTCTTTAGAGTTTCCCAACTTCAACACATGGCACAGTTTTCTCAATGTAGGAGATACCATGCCAACATTAACACACAGGAACTCAACATGTTGCTACCAAATATTCCAGTACTCTGACATCAACCCCATTCTGCCTAGTTACTGACAAGCTTAATCTCCCATCAGACATCTTTGCATCATTTCAAATGTGTTTACCTTTTTTCTGTGGCACGACTGAGAAGCCTCTGAGACATGGGTTCTGGTCCCAAGGGAACAAGTAAGTAATCACATTCACATTATAAAAGCGATTTCACATAAAGCAATTCGGAGGCTGACATTTTTACTCCACTGACGATTATGTTAAGGGTTGGGGTTTGGGTAATACAACATGCATTCCTGTTGACTATATTACAGCATTTACAACTTAAACTACAACTTGTTTTTAGCGCCTCTCCGTGGAGATTTCACCATAAAATTGGAGCTCACACATGCCCATACGTTCAACAACAATTCCAGCAACAGCCACTGAGGGCACTGATTCGATTTTCAGTAAGCACAGACCGATTTCAGCTTAAAAACTTGTATCCATCTCTTGTGAAATTAACAGTGAGATAAGTCTGTCCATGCATGTATTTCAGAGGCTGATATCTCTTCTTCCTGACCTAACTAAAACTAAAACAGAAAAAAATTCACAGACACAATCAGTAGTTCTGAATGAGCTTGTCAGAACCATGAGATGAGCAAGGAGGGCCAAAACTTACCGAGCCAAACTTTGGACTATCGGCATGAAGTTTTGTCCACATTGTAGTTTATTCTGCACAAGACAAGAACTGCCCACCTAGAGAGCAGGAGACCATCTGAGCGACATGTTAAATGACCAATCGCAATACACTTTATTACATGATGTTTAGGGACAGAAAAACATGAACTCCGATAGTATTCCTAAAACAACCCAAAGAATACAGTTGTGGTCAAGGATATATTTTAATATCTTTTCTGCTGATTACGTACGCCCTGCCCCAAATGCCACATTTGATGTTGACTTGTCGTCTTGTGGCCTTCACTAACACGTCTAAAATGTTAATGGGACTGTAGGGTGCCACCTTTGTGACCACTATGCACCCTCAATGCAGCCTTTTCCAAGCCCACAATGGTGGGGACTTCAGAGCGGACTAACAAACGGTCTATGCGGCATTACATCCCCAAAGTGTGGACTTGGAAGAGGACCACAAGGGATGAGGGCACCTTGTGAACATTTTTATTCATGAACCTCACAAACATTGCCAAATTCTGAGATTAGAGTTTCCTCTTTAAAGCTAATTGTAGCGTATACCTTAAAAATGTATGTAATTTAATAAATGAGTCCAATCAATGTGCAAGTTCATCCGTCAAATCTTAATTAACCAACGGTGGCTTTTTGAATGTTTTTAACTGAGTATTGAGTGCAGGGCTATCTTATGTCATCTAAACACATTAACTATTGCACATGACTTAAAAGACGATAGATTTTAATGTTTGCATTACAAACCAACTACAATAACAACGTTGTTCAAGCGTGATCAAATTGTGCAGTAGCTCAACTTATGTTCTGCACTTGGAATGCAAAGGACTGAAGTACAAGTCTTGAAGAGCACGTGAGTCGACGTGAACTGAAAGTGTCATAGAAGCACCACAAAATGACGTGGTTGCTTCAGCAATTGCATTTGTCATCTCACATTTGCTTTTCATGACACTATTGGTTAGGTTTAGGTTTTAGTATAGGAAAGTAGGTTCTGTTTATTTAAAACTTAATGCAGCATTAACCTTAAAAGCCTCATCTGTTTGGGAGAAAGTTTTCCTTACTTTTAGTGGAACTTAGTGAAATTTCACCTCGAAACTGCCGTAATATGTGTAAGGAACCACATAATGTAATTTTGCAGAAATGTAGCCACAGCCACATAAATTTCATGAGATCAGGATGAACGTATTCTACTGCCGTGTTAACATCACCTTTGTTTCCCAGAGGAATGATAAAAAACCTAAAACCCTGAAAATGCAGAAAGCCAGCTAATCAGAATGCTGTTGCCATATTTATGTACAATATTCATCAGACACTTCATAAATGAACTCTGGGCAGTCTGTGGGCGTGCCATCTATGGTTGAGACTAGGGAGACCTTGTCTTTCATTCCACCCCAATACCATTTCACTGATCAGACAGTGTGGCCAGCTGCGTCTGAGCAGCCTATAAGCCTGATGTCACTGTCGCTTACATCAGCAGTGTCTCTGTGGAACTGACATTGACCAGTATCCCTGAATTATGAGGTTGGATGGGATGGGGACAGGGTGGTCACATGAATTGATCGAATGTAGAAGCAGTCAGAGCCATGTCCCGAAGCATTACACACAGAAAGCACCACAGTGAGTTGATTTGCAGCATTCTAGCTACTTAAAGGGAGCAATTCATCCAGGGTGATGAGGTGTTTCAACACAGCCACTCAATCTGTAAGTTATTCAGGGGGGTAAACAGGGTTTACCACAAGTTCAAGGGGTTATTCTTGCACACAAGCAAATCTGACCAAGGCCCTGGAAGTTTCCTTGTGATATTGATCAAGGTGTGTGTTTCTACTGGGTGGCCTTACTACACACACAGTGGGAACTAGAGTGTTGTGAACAAGCTTCTTAAGGAGAGGAATGAGAGAGAGGTTGAAAGAGAGACTGAAGCCCCGTTCACACCGCCAGCGACAAAGTGACAGGATGTCATTCATTTTAAATGCAACTTCAAGCAACATGAGCAATAGCAACCACTGGTGACAAGATGTGGCCGTGGCGAGTGACACAATAATGTTGAGGAAAGTTTAACTTTATGCAAATTATGAGCGTTATCTTTATCGGTCTACTCTAAAGAGAGCCACTTATCTTGCAGCTGTTGTTGGCAGATTTGAACTTTTTCACAAAGGAATCACACAAACTTTGATCACAAACAGCTGTTTTTAATTTCCGAAGTGTTGTCTCTGTAACAGATGGGAACAATTATGATCTAATGATGATCTTATATGAACAAAACCCATGGAAGGTCTAACGGGGAAAAACAGGAACCTGTCTTCACCATTGCAGCACATGGGGCTACTGTTTGTGAAAGAATACGTGAAAATGTGTATGTCTGTGTGTGTTAGTCCTGTGATGGACTCGCCACCTGTACAGAGTGTTTCCCCGCCTTTGGCCTGAGACAGCTGGGACAGGCTCCAGCACTACCAGCGACCCTGCATAGGACAAGCATCTACAGAAGATGGATGGATGTATTTACTTTTTATTAATATATAGTTATATGGAAAAGAGCAGCCAGAATTTCCTGCTAAAAATCTCATTTTGTGTTCCATGTAGAAAAGAAAGTCAGTCGCTCCAAGAAGCTTCACCTTGATTTTGGAAAGTCTCATAAGAGTCGCTACTGAGGTTAGGGTTAGGCTTAGGGTTAAGTTTAAGGTTAGGGGTAGGTTTAGAGGCAAGGGTAGGTATATGGCATCTTTGGGATTTCAAATATGCACAATAAATGTTGCATGTGTCTCCTGTGAGACTTTGTGACGATCATGGGTTCCCTTCTAGACACAACCAATAAAGTCATATGAGTAAATGATAACAGAATTTTCATTTTGGGGTAAACAATTCCTTTAAAGGAGAGAAACGAATGAAATACATTCACTAACATTTCTATGTAAATGCCTATTGAAAAATCATTTTAAAACAAGACAGAAAGGCCTCCACTTCGATAACACATTTGTTTACTAACCATGTTCCAAAAATAAATCAATTGTCCAAAAAGATAGATCAGAACAGGTTTTTTTCACGCAAAGCAATAAGTTATAGTAAGTTATAAGTAAGTTATAAAATCGATCCCTTTGCTTAACTGTGGCACTTAAATGGTGCTATGCCAAACAGAACCAAATCTCTATTAGCCTTTGCTAGCATAAAATGTTATGCTGGATAAGTTTTCTTATCCAGAGCATATTTACAGCACTGAAAGAGAACTGAGAAAGGAGGGCACACCACCATCCAGAGGCGATCAGTGTGTTATGAGTAGCTAACATCATGCAATGGCCACTTTCAAAAGGTAAACAGACTGAATAATTTCTCTGCCAATTACCAAGACAGTGGCCCTGACAAGAGACAACATTGACAAATGCAGCAACACACTCAATTTTCCCAGCAAATCACCCTCCGTACCTGACACTAAGACAATAAGAAACCCTAATGGGTATTTATGCTGGCCTTGGAAGGGCCCTGCCATTTATTTCAGGGGCCCTTCACTGGTCAAAATTGATTCTCCAAAGCCCATTGAAATAAGGCTGTTTGCCGCTTCATGTGGCAAACTCCATTTTTCCTGTCCTGTCAAGCCTACCAGAGAGAGTAACAAATGGAATGAGAGAGCAGGAGATAAAGAAGAAGAAAGAGAAAGAAGACAACGCTTTGATTATGGTTTTGGCTCCAAGCACTGTATTGTAAGTTGCTATGTAATTAACCAGTGCATCTACTGTCGTATCTAGCCATATGAAAGAAAATTCACAAATGAGATATCTTTAATATCTAATTTGGTTCTCCAAGACAACAATGAGATTAAATGGTGAGCAAGTGGGGACTTCTGTTTATGTCTCTTCCACCTGAGAAAGGTAAGTGATTTTATCACACTAAAATCATGTTAATAGCTATAATGTTCAGACCTTACGGCTATACTTGTGAAACAATGTGCATATTAATGTTTATGAACTGGACCCATTCACTTCCACTGGAAATGCTTTACAGTAATCGAATTTTTTTTTTTTTTTTTTTTTTTTTTTTTTTTTTATGAGGGAAGGGTTGAATGTATATTTTGTGGTAATCAACGATGTGCCACAAATGCCATCAATTGAGTTTAACTTGTTTAAAACCTGGAAAATTCCTTTAAATAAAATACAACAAAAAGCTCCAGTAAGAGTCCTTCTGGAATTATATTTTGCCAAATAAATAATTGCACAGTACAGGAGCACTGCTCCCCCACTTTGAATAAAGCACTGGACCGAAATGCCAGCCCACAAAAGAAAATGGACCAATGGCGCTCAGTGCACCATGCTGGAACAATACAGAACTGACCAATGGAGGTCTGCAGGCAACAGTGGAACACTTTAGAACTTTAGGGTGTGTTCCCACTTGGCAGGTTTGGTTAGATTAAAATGAACTCTGGTGCGATTGCTCTGTTAGTGCGGTTCATTTGAACAAGTGTGAATGCTGCCATCCGAACCTTGGTGTGCACCAAACGAGCGGACCGAGACCGCCTGAATAGTAGGTCTCGGTCCACTTCCAAACGAACTCTGGTGAGGTTCGACTGATATATGAACGCAACATGGACCAAAGACGAATAAATGGACCAAAAACAGGAAGTAATTTGCCTAATACTGACCTCAAGCATACCTGGTTCTTCTCATCATAGGAGCTATGTTGCCCATTATAGTTCCGTACAGGCGTCGGAACCACCATCAGCCGTCCTTACAGCATATCTTCATTTGTGTGTGCAACGGAGGAATTCCTGGTGCTGTTTTGACTCCTTTACACATTTTATTAGCTCTTCGTTTGTCCTCAGCTGGTAAAAATACCACCATATATACATATAAATCTAACAAGCGCATTTCGCCCAGCAGCCAGCATTGTTTTGGATGTTCGGCAAGTTCTGTCACAAAATACCTGTATATGTCATAAAAGCTGTCCAATCAGGTTGTGACTTTATCCTGATGCCTTTTGTTTCGTATCTTTAGGTTCGGTGTTATAAATGCCAGGATGAACGCTAAGCGAACCAGGACTAAATGTATCATTTTCTTTTTTGGTCCGGACCAAGAGGACCAAGAGAACCGAACTACAAGTGTGAACACACCCTTAGACTTGAAACCAGTTAGAACAAACTTGAAATAGAAGATTCGGAGCAATTTTTCCTGGGATGCTTAATTTGTTCAAATCTTAAAAAAAAAAAAAAACAATGTTGGCACTCCTCCCCATTTAATGTTAATTCAGCAAATCACCAGTTTCTAAGTTCATAGGACATTAACAGAAGGAAAACTCCAGAATCCAAGCTCCTCTGGCTGTATCAGACTAGTCACAGCACATTGACCAGAGACTGAAGCGTACTTCTTCTACTGTCCTTCTACTGTCTCTCACTTCCTGTCCTCTGAGACAACAGCTGCTGGAAGCAGACGAGAGAATTTAATGCATCATTATGGTCCCATGCTGAAAAGATCCCTAAGGAAGAAACCAAGTGAGAGACAGAGAAAGAGTGAAAGGAAAAAAGATAAAAGGTTTGCTGGAAAAGCTGAGAGGAAGATCACTAGATCACTAGAGTTGCCCACTATTGCACCAAAAGGCTAATGGAGAAGCTCTGGAGGGCTGAGACACAGGCCTGAATCCTGCCTGATGAGGTGCAGATGAAAAGAGATGGAAAGAGAGGGAGAGAGGGAGAGAGAGAGAAAATGTAAAAGGGAACTCCCAAAGGAGAGTTCATTATCATCCAGATGTCACTGTACCACCTGCTACCCCCAATACTGTGATGCCTGTCTACAGTATAGAGAAAGACAGAGGTTACTTAGTTTGCATGGCCCAGACACCAACAGCAGCTGATCTGCATTCAGAAATCCAGATAATAATTACAAAATCATTTGTTGGATAGTGTGAAACTAATGACATGTAAGTAAAAAAAATAAGAATATGTAATACTGTATTATCAGAGACACTACATTGGAAAAACATACTTTTATATACATTTTGTTTTTTTATTTTATTGTTAACCAAGCATAATTGGCACATGACAGCAAAAGTGTTGTTGTTTTCATTAAAGCGGAAGTACCGCTTGTTGAGTAACACTGTTGGGGCGGGTCTAAGCGGGTCCCTCAAAACAAACAGTGCAATTTTCATAGCACCACAGAAACACAGTACTCATAGTTTTCAAAAAAATTAACCCATGAATGGCTTACTTATAGTTGTCACTGCATATTAAGCTGGGACAGGAGAAAGTATTTTAACACTGAAAAAAGTTACATACTTCAGCTTATGTATTGTTTTTGGAAAAAAAGCACACCTTGACTTTTACACTGCAAAAACAAAAAACAAATAAACATGTGTTTATATAGTTTATATACATATATATATATATATATATATATATATATATATACACACTTATCAGCCACAACATTAAAACCACATGCCTAATTTTGTGTAGGTCCCCCTCATGCCGCCAAAAGAGCTCCAACCCGCATCTCAGAATAGCATTCCGAGATGCTGTTCTTCTCACCACAATTGTACAGGAGTGGTTATCTGAGTTACCTTAGACTTTGTCAGTTCGAACCAATCTGGCCATTCTCTGTTGACCTCTCTCATCAACAAGGTGTTTCTGTCCACAGAACTGCCCATTCAGATTAAATTCTAGAGACTGTTGTGTGTGAAAATCCCAGGAGATCACAGTTACAGAAATACTCAAACCAGCCCATCTGGCACTTTCATTATCTTTGTCATGTTTTTTGTAGTAACATATCTAAACATCATTAAACAGGATATATTTACTTAAGAAGCTATATGTGTAAGATATTATGAAAATATATATCTTGAATTAAGGCTAAATCCACATAATTAACTTTTTGTTTGAAAACGAATTTATTTTACTAAGTTTACACCTCTCATTCACACTGTAACAGCTTTTTCCTCAATCAAAAACTGAGACTTTTATAAATGTTCTGTTCTACCGCATAGGGTGAACATTGTTTGAAAACTGAAAATGCCATTTCAAAAAGAACACAGATTTGTGTGGATGTTTTTTTTCTTACTCCAGTCAATTTTTTTTCTCTCGTTGTAAGCATAAATCTACCAAAATTTAGCGATAATTATGCTTAAAACAAGAAGAAAAATTGCCAATGTGAAAAGAAAAAAAAACTTAATTCAATCAAGTCTTAAAACAGTAAATTACAACAGTAAATCTTCTTTATTGTAAAAAAGAACAATTAAAAAAAAAAAAAAACCCTTTTAAGGATATTTAGATATTTTACAGGAAAAAAGACACGAATCAATGGCTGTAGGGAAATACTCATTTTAGCATCTGAAATAACAAGAGTAAAATTCATTTCCATTCCTATAACCTGATAGTTAATGCCACGGCAGACAGATATTTGCTTCAATGGGCTGCAGGGATGACTTGAAATAAGGCGGTTGATGTATGTTTTTATTTTGCTTGGAATATAAGCTCCCAAAGGCTGTTTTTCTTCACATGTTCACATACACACACACACACACACACACACATCTCTCTCTCTCTCTCTCTCGCTACAGTACTGCATGATTTATATCATTGTCATGGGTCTGTGTTGTTAAAGGGAAGTTAAGAGAATCTGGGCTTCTACTTTAGTCCTATTAGACATGAAAAAAACAGCCCCACTGGAGCTTCTGTTAGGGGCCTAATGGGAACATGTGTAATACATAGAGTACATACATTAGAAACATTTACATTAGTGTATAAAAGCTCAATTTCACTATCTCTATGTTAAATGTACCATGCAAGAGAAGAGAAGAGAAGAGAAGAGAAGAGAAGAGAAGAGAAGAGAAGAGAAACCCCCAACTATCTGTCACAATATAGTTCCATTTTTATGGCCGCCTGTCAGTCTTACCATCATTTTTGATGAATGTTCATTTTAATCAATGACAATTAAAATGTCACCAGCTATCTGAATGCTGTAAGATCTTATTTGAGCATGGCATGACCTTTGCGCTTAATGTCGGGAAACAGACAATGAAGATTTTTCTTGTGTCCATGAGTGTATTAGTCAGACATATGCTTTTCTCTGTAGACTTTTTGATGCACCTTTTCTTCGAAAACTCAATAAACACTGACCTTTCCAACAACGCTTCTGGATAAAAAAGCAGAAACATCTGAAAATGGAGTGTGTGTGTTTGGGGGTTGGGTGGTTTACGAGGACTTTTTTAGGTTACAAACTGGTAATTACAAGGGTATTATGCTATAAATGTGGTTTATGAGGACATTTCTAGTGTTCCTATAATTCAAATCGCTTAAAAAAAAAACATACTAAACAATGTGTTTTTTTTTTTGTTTTTTTTTATGTAAAAATGCAGAAAGTTTTTTGTGAGGGTTAGGTTTAGGGGTAGGGTTAGGGGATAGAATCTATAGTTCGTACAGTATAAAAATCATTATGTCTATGGAGAGTCCTCATAAGGATAGCTGCACCAACATATGTGTGTGTGTGTGTGTGTGTGTGTGTGTGTGTGTGTGTGTGCCGAGAAATAAATTACAGTCTCACTAACACCGGGATTCCCCTCAGAAAGCCTTGGAGACACTGCTCTCAGTCTAGTGTGTTCTAGCTTTTCAAGTGTTCACTTCGAGTCACTCTCCAGTGCTTTTTGGTTTCCTGTTCCTCATACTGAGGTACAGCTCTAAAAACATTACTAAGACAACTGCACCTTATTTTTTTACATTGCCCACAGGAATATATATAATTATCCTTATCCTACATAAATTGCTCCCGCTCATAAGGTGCCTTGCAGCCTGTAAAGTAGAACCGAGCAAGATGTTTTCGGTATGAACTTATTGATTCCCATGAACTTAGAAACATGTTTCCTGTATTAAGTACAGACACTAATACTCTCTGATATCCTTATAACAAATAGCATTCTGAGATGCTATTATTCTCTCAGATAACCGCTCTGTACAATTGTGGTGAGATGCGGGTTGGCACTGTTTTGGTGGCTCGTGGGGGACCTACACAATATTAGGCAGGTGGTTTTAATGTTGTGGCTGATTGGTAACAACCTGTAATAAGCTTCTCTCGTCTTGTTCCAAACAAATGTTTTCTTTATTCCATGATACAAAAAAGTTATTTTTCTATTAAAATCATGGTTAGGTTTAGGGTTCCAGTAAGGGGTTACACTTTATGGTTTGGGGTAGGGTTTAAACTTAGAAAAATTGCCATAACATAATTTGTTGGTTTGTTTATTTTTCTTACGTCCCAACTTGATTTATTACGATTTTGCCATCTCTTACTAATTATTAGGCTACTTCTTGTCATGAGACTTCGCTGAAATTTGACTTCATTTGACTTTCAAGCTAATTTGTACATTTGTATCATACTCATGGAAATATCCTTGAGGTGATTCCCCAGACATACTTTCCTACCAAAAGCACTGTCTACAACTTTCATCAATCTCTTGATTCTGAAGGAGTCCTTTATCTATAACCCAAAGCTGAGGAACATTCCTCCTGGAAATCCTGGAAATGTGACAAACACAGAGACCTGATAGCATGTGATGCAGCACTGAAATTGGCTTCTGTCTCACAAATAGAAAACATCATGCAATATTCCTTGTAGTGGTTATTCTGTGTGTGTCACATTTTCAGTTTAAATCGGTGTATTTTCCTTCTCACAAATCAATAGTGAAATTACCACAGCAAAGACAAATCACATACTGAATGAGGTCTCTTTGATATCTCAATAATTTCTCCTTGACAGCAATGCGATTAGATGGAGATTAAATGACTTTATAGACTTTTGTTCCAAATGTTTCAGGAAAAACACCAGAGACCAAGTTAAAATGTAAATGAAACAGAATTGAAAATTCAATTAAGTATCTTGAGCTATGAAAGAACAACCTCTGAGCAATACAACGTATTTCTATGTAGGCTCGTGCACCTAAAAGCTTTGGAAAAACCAAACTTAACATCTTCAAAACCAGTACACAATGTTTGGGATGAATTAAGACTTAAAAAGAAAGGATACTGGGGGAGTTCTTCAAACAAGCTCCTGTCCTTGTTGGTGGTTTCCAAATAGGTAAAAACAGGCTTTCAGGAAATTTGGAGTACATGTGGCGTTATTTTGCACTATAAGAGTCTGTGGTACACAATAGTGAGTATTAGTCTCAAAAAAGAAATGCAGGTCAGTACTTTACAGAGAAATAACAAAGTATGACTGCCATGTCTCTAGGTCTTACCCCATGTACTTCAATGAGACCTTCAATAATTCATCTCTGGAGGTCTATTCAACCAATGAAGCCATTGGAGATGTCTAATTAAATAGAGGACACAACCATGTGGTTCTGAAGATGCTTGCGGGTAGATAAGGGGGGGGGGGTAATGTTTGGCTGGTTTACTTGGGCAGTTTGTCCCTGCTGGTAGATGCACCATTATGCATGCAAAACCAGATATGTAATCTGGTTAGATAAAATTAGTATTAATCAGTAATTACCTATGTAAATAAACAGTAACATGAACACACAAAAAAATAGTGTGACCTAATTTTTTTTTTTTTTTTTTAATGTATGCAAGCAACATATAAATGTCCAAAAAGTATTATATTATAGTAGATGTTTCACCAGAGATTTTGTTTGACTTGTTTTTCTGTACTTTTCTGTAATTCCGGAGCCACATGCACTAGCCAAGCAACTACCATTGAGATGAAAGGGAATGCATATGGATAGATCCAAGGTTCCCACACCTTTTCACCATTTTCTTTCACTTTTATGTGACATTTTAAATTTTTTTATACATTTCCATGACTTTTCCAAGCCTGGAAATCATAATTCCCTAACATTTGCAGGTCTTCTATGACTGTGGGAACCCTGTAGATCTATCCATGTATATTAAACATCCTTGGTAGATAATATGATGTAAAAGTTATTCACACAGTATCCCTGAATGCTCATGCTAAATTTAAAACACATTCAGCAAACACAGAAATATAGTCATTTAAAAAATATAATAATAATCATGCATACACAGACACATGTACTGCAGTCTGAGTGGAGACAATATTCGCTATCTGACAGGTGCAGGCATCCATGTGAGAGACACACATGCCATCTCTCAATGGGCCAGAGGAAAGAGGGAGAGAGAATGAGAGTTTTACAACTGGCTGCCACAGAGAGCCGGTGCGAATGCTAAACAGGCCTGTGGTACTTCTGAAACATGGACAAAAGAACTGCAGAAGAAATGTTTTGGAATGCAGAAGTCAGCTGACAAATGCTTACTAGATTTCACACAGAAAGTGTTTTTAAAGGGGCCTTGTTCTACACTTTTATAGAACAGAGTGTCTATTTACACTAAGTGCAAACAGCTCATCTTGTTGGCAAAGGCTATTTACACTAACTCTGCCCACCATTGCTGAGACCGAGCTCATGACGAATGTTTTGGGGGTCAACTGCTGGTCGGCATATTTGAATTTTTCACGATGTGGCAGAGACATTTAACTGGTTAATGGGTTAGACGTTTAGTGAGTTAAGAGAGCGGAGAACATAGGACAATGGAGAACAACAGTGATAATTTGCACTCCAATAGTCTGGTGGAAACACATGAGTTTACAACAAACCAAACCCTCATGTGCCACTGTAGTGGCTCAGGGTGTAACGATGGTGTGAATATGCATTGTCATGCTGATGATCCGGATTCGAATCTCACTTCTTGTCCCACTTTTTCCCAATTCTCCACGCTTAATATTTCCTATAATACTACTTAAAATAAATAAATACAAGTGATTCCTTGCAGTGATTTGGTCACAGTGAAGGTCGGGGAGTTGAGAAAAGGGTTTGATCCAGATGAAATCAACCTTGGGTTTCATAATACAAGGTAAAATTGGTGCTATCCTCCTTTTAAAATTACAAGTGTAAAATGTTGCTTTACCAAGGGTTCAAAGTGTAGTGTGAAAACCCCTTAAGATTACTGTATGCCTATATAGTACACCAAAATCTCTTCAAAAGATAAAAAAATGCTCTCCAAGCAATCCTGAGAGATTTGAATGAATTTACAATTTACAAAACTGCTACATGGAAAATATACTTGGAATACAGTACATGGAATATTACTGTTACTTCTTTTTTAGAGGTGTGGATTCCAAGCAGTGCAACAATCAAGATCATTGTGCCCAGGGCCGGACTTAGGGGGGGTGGGGGCCCTTGGCTTGAGTTATTTTCGGGCCCTACCTACTCTACAAATTACTTTAAATAGAACAACATGTATCAGAGAGCTACGTATCATAGCTCTATAGCAGTTACATAAGTCCAGTCAAAAACTGAATCATTTATTTATATGACAACTGATTGAAGCTTGAAAAACCTTTTCCAAAAAATAATAATAAAAGTTGATAATAAAAGAATGATAAAAAAACAAAGAATTTCTATAACATGTAAACAGCAAGTCATAGAGTGTATGAATCTTAAAAAAAAGTTCTTGGTAAGCGCTGACATACTGTATAGATTGTACACATAGGCAGCATTAGGCTGACTCACACCCATGTATGACTACATCCCATCACTGGCAATTTTAGAGTATAATCTATAACAGAAAAGTAAATGAGCATTTCCTCTCTCATTATCATGGCATTTTAAAGATAACTTAGTGTTGGCTCCTACAGCTGTTGGTTCACTCTAGCAAACTACGACAAACTCCCTACAAACTACAAACTGCCTAGCTTAGTTAAAATTTTAGGGGTTATATTAGATAGCAATTATAATACAATATAATACAGGAAGTGCTCTCAGTTGCAAGAAGATATCAAAATAACACATTGAACAAAGCGCAAGATAAAGAATGAGTGAGTGGTTGGGTGAGTGTGTGTCTGTGTGTGTGTGTGTGTGTTGAGAACGTGAGTGAGTAGGTGGGTGAGTTTTAGCAAATTTTGAAAAACATCAAAACTATGCACACAAATAAAATAAAAAAATTACAGTAAATAAAAAAAATAGTACACTGTCTATCCCCCTCACACAGCTTAAACAAGCATGACACCATATAACAGCAGGATCCAGAGGCTGATCATTTAAAACAACAACATGCTATAGAGAAATAGGTAATCAGGTTTTGACTTTATGTACTGTCTGTCATCTCATTTTAAAGATATTTATGTAGTACAAATGATGAGATTGAGGCTTACTTGTTAGAAGTGACGTCTTCTGGATTTCTTAGCAGCAAAGTCTTTGATCAAATCAGTAAAACCCACTTTATGTAGAAGGGCACTCTCAATTGACATCAGAGTGAGATGATTTCATTTGTCCTGTACTATTGTGGATCTCAGTCTATTTTTGACCAGTCCCAGTTTGGAGAAACTGCGCTTCCCACTTGCATTCGTGACTGGTAATGTCAGGTAAAGTCTGAGAGCAACATCCACATTTGGGAAGATGGTCTGTAGTTTTCTTTTTCTAATGGACTATGAAAGTTCCCTTGTAGATGATGACTCATCATAGCAGATGAAGTCTTTGAACTGTATGATTTCTTCACAAAATTCATTTTCCAGGTCAGTATGGTAGCATCTCTGTAGATCTGCTGTTTTTTTACGCAGATGTTCTGCAGAGAGGGTAGATATGTTGTTCAAGAAACCAAAAGTGCTGTTGAGGTCATTATAGGACGAAAACAGCGATCAAGTTCAGCCAGCAGCCTATCCATCACAAACAGAAACAGAATTTTTCTCTTCCTGACAAGTGAACCTCAGGTGTTGCAGACTCACCCACATGAGTCTTGCATTTTCTTTGTCTTTGTGTGTCTTGTTTGTATGTTGCTGAATCTGTGGGAGACATTGCTTTTGCTTGGGCCTCAAACACATCAAATTCCTCTCTCAAACCAACAATATATTCCCGCAGTGACCTCACCAATCAACAGCATTGCACAGGTCCAGCTCCACAGCTTGTAGTGCAACACTTGTCCCCTAAAAGCAATGGAGAACATGATTCCACATAGAGCAAAGAAAAGCAGTCTCAAGCTTGTTCATTTTTTTATGCAGTGACCTTGCATCATTTTGTGTTGTCAGGTTCTGTTTGCTGTCTTCTGCAATGTTCATCATTGACTCTTGAACATTGGCATAATATCTGCACAGTGCCTTGGTGGCCTGTGCATGTGTAGCCCACCTGGTGTCAGAGAGAGATTTCAGTGTCTCAATGCGGTGGTTTTCATTAGGCTGCAATCCTGCAGTTACCACCTTCTATCTAGCTGTGGATTTGGAGCAGAAGTTGAACAAAGTTTGCATGAAGTTAAAAAAATCTGCGGCCTCTGCGCAGCAGTTTACGCTATTAACTCCAACCAGATTCAGTGTGTGCGTGGCACATGGCACCCGCTCTACTAGTGGATTAATATCTTTGATGAGAACCTGCAGCCCGTTGTATGCTCCTGACACGTATGCAGCATTATCATAGCACTGTCCTCGGTAGTTACTGATGTTTATGCCCATCTCATGTAAAACTGTGAGCTCTGCATCACACAGTGCCTTCCCTGTGTGGCTAGCTATAGGGAGGAATTTTAAAAATCGCTCTTCAACAAGGCCCTCGGATGAAATATACCTTATGATGAATGTAAGCTGGTCGATGTGCATCATGTCGGGAGTTGAATCAATGATAATAGAAAAGTACTTGGCCACTTTCACTTCAGCAATGATTTCAGAAAGCACTCTATCGCTCATTAGCTTGATAAATTCTTCACATGTTTTCGATGAGAGATATGAGAGGGTTCCTACCCCAGCATTGCCACACATCTGTATGTGTGACTTCAAGAATGGGTCAAATTCACTGATCAGTTCCAGGATGCTCATGTAATTCCCATTGTCAGCTCTACCAAATAATTCACTAGAGCCTCGGAAAGCCAATCCCCGCTCTGACAGAAATTTTACAACCGCAACCACTCTTCACAAAACTTCACTCCAATAATTGCATTGTGACTCAAGCTGGTCTTTAAGTTGAGAGTCTATAACTCCATCTGCTACTGCTCTGCTGATGTAATTAAACATGGCCTTTCTATGACTGTCACTGTTCTCGTGCTCGGCAAAGCGTCAGGTAGCATGTTTCCAGTCATTATAGCCAGACTTAAAAAGGGATTGACCGTCAACCTCGCCAAAAAGGCGGCAAGCAAAACAAAATACACAACCGGTGGAAGGTGAGTATAACAATCATTCTCTGGGCAAGTACTCACCATTCAAATGCTTGCGTTTGAAATGAGTTTTAGAAAACAATCTCTTCTGACATTTGTAGTGGCGTTCAGAGGCTTTGACATTCGCATACTTATTTTGGCAGGACTCCGGACCTTTCCGCGCCCAGTAAGCATGCACACTCTCATCAATTTTAACCCACTGAGCTGGATTGGTGGCTAAAGAGTCTGTAGAAGTTGTAAGCCTATCTGGTTCAGTAGCTGAAAAAGTTGCCATTTCTTCCACCGAGCTAACGGCTTCTGACTGAAGAGATGATGATCCATTGATGGGCTGCCCTGCTCATGAAGTCAGATCTGCTCCAGCGGTTTCCTCCAGCAGGTTGTTGTCCTTTGGATTCTCTGCTTGCATAACAGGCTGTGGTGTCACAGGTGTGAAAAATCCAGATCATTTTCATTTTACTGAGTGCTTCCTTTTTGCGTTGCTGTCTCTCATTTTTTAGTTTTCTTTTAAGCGTGCCACTCCGATACCGCTTGCCCGCCATGTTAACAGTGTCTAATGCAGACAGGTGTGTAACACGATGTGTAAACATGACACATCGTAACCACCAATAACCAATCAGCAAACATCAAGATGATTTAGTTAATTAAATGACATCATTCCATACACAGGGCAATCTGACACCAATCAACAAACTTTAAATGAAAAATAAAATGACCGGCATATAACTGAACAAATCAAACGAAAGTAAGCGGGCGGGGCCCCATACTGGGTGGGGCCCATGGTCTGGAGCCCAGTCAAGGCCAATGGTAAGTCCGGCCCTGATTGTGCCAAACCTTGACGATACAACTGTAGACTCAACATGTGGTCTCTCAGTGTACATTATTGGTCAAAGGCGATGTCAGGACCTTAAATTCATCTCCCAAAGTGTACGAAGAGGAGCCTCCAAACAATAGAATATGTGTTCTCTTTAAATCAAAGGAATTACTCTATACACAGAGGGGTTCTCATGTCAATGGGGTCAGCACTTCCCGGTCACCTGAGGGGGACGTGGAATCCTGCCTGGATCAGTTGCCAAGGTGATGAAGCTTTATTAAAAAGAGCCGGTGTTATTAAAACAGGTCTTATTATTGGATGCGCCACTATGGGAGGAGACAAAAGGTGTGAACCTAGTCTTTGTCTCAAACTGGATTCATTAATCATGCAGCTCTGTGTGTGCGTGTTCACAACATTAATATTCATCCCAACACTGAGGGTCACTGTAAACAGTGGCTGCAGACAGCTGAATGTTGACTGATCATATCTTATTGTGAATGTAATTTTTGTGCTAATTGACTGGTGTGATAAGAATTTAATCTAAATATTTATAGGCTACACAGCCGTGGCGTGCATGTGAGGGTGTGTGTGTGTGTGTGTGTGTGTGTGTGTGTTTGTGTGTCTGCAACATGTGCATATGTAAAGACTGCAAGATTTAGGAGAAAATTCTCTAAGAATAAATTGCGCCAATGTGTGCCATAGTCAACTTATTTTAATTAGTTACGTCGACTACTTTTACAGTGGTTTTTATAGTGTCTACCACTTGCTCCTACATGATCCATTTTGCTATGTGTTGACCTATTTACCAGTCTAATTCCCTGCCCTGGGGTCCAGAATGTGAGGTGCATGTCCGCAATACATAACCTTCACCACAGGGGGCAACAGCATGCAAACACATTTAACAACCCCCAACAGAGGGCAGAGAATGAATGGATGCTGATTCTAATTAATACAGACTAAACAATAGAGGGATGCCATGGGGCAGTGGTGCTTTAAAAATGTCCTTAATTAACCTCAGCAAGACTTATAAAATAAAACTTAAAATTTAAGATAGATAGATAGATAGATAGATAGATAGACAGACACTGGCGGCCAAAAGTTTGGAATAATGTACAGATTTTATAGATTAATGTATAGATATTAGTACTTTAATTCACCAAAGTGGCATTCAACTTATCACAAAGTATAGTCAGGACATTACTGATGTAAAAAACAGCACCATCACTATTTGAATTATTATTTTTTTTTTTTATCAATTCTAGACAGGCCCCATTTCCAGCAGCCATCACTCCAACACCTTATCTTTGAGTAATCATGCTAAATTGCTAATTTGGTTCTTGAAAATCACTTGCCATAATATCAAACACAGATGAAAGCTATTTGGTTCGTTAAATGAAGCTTAACATTGTCTTTGTGTTTGTTTTTGAGTTGCTACAGTATGCAATAGACTGGCATGTCTTAAGGTCAAAAATGGCAAAAAAGAAACAGCTTTCTCTAGAAATCATCAGTCAGTCATTGTTTTGAGAAACGAAGGCTATACAATGCTTGAAATGGCCAAAAAACGGAAGATTTCATACAAAGGTGTACACTACAGTCTTCAAAGACAAAGGACAACTGACTCTAACAAGGACAGAAAGAGATGTGGAAGGCCAGATGTACAACTAAACAAGAGGATAGGTACATCAGAGTCTCTAGTTTGAGAAATAGATGCCTCACATGTCCTCAGCTGACAGCTTCATTGAATTCTACCTGCTCAACACCAGTTTCATGTACAACAGTAAAGAGAAGACTCAGGGGTGCAGTCCTTATGGGAAGAATTGCAAAGAAAAAGCCACTTTTGAAACAGAAAAACAAATAGAAAAGGTTAGAGTGGGCAAAGAAACAGACATTGGACAACAGATAATTGGAAAAGAGTGTTATGGATCTTAACCCCATTGAGCTTTTGTGGGATCAGCTAGACTGTAAGGTGTGTGAGAAATGCCCGACAAGACAGTCACATCTATGGCAAGTGCAACAGGAAGTGTGGGGTGAAATGTCACCTGAGTATCTGGACAAACTGACAGCTAGAATGCCAAGGATCTGCAAAGCTGTCATTGCTGCACGTGGAGGATTTTTTGATGAGAACTCTTTGAAGTAGTTTAAGAAGTTTAGAACAATTTTTCTCTTTTTTTTTTCTTTTTTTAATTGTAATAGTATTTTTTTCACATTATTAATGTCCTGACTATACATTGTGATCAGTAGAATGACACTTTGGTGAATAAAAGTACCAATTTCTTTCTATAAGAGCAAAATCTGTACATTATTCCAAACTTTTAGCTGCCAGTGTGTGTGTCTGTGTGTGTGTGTGTGTGTGTGTGTGTGTGTGTGTATGTATGTATGTGTGTATATATATATATATATATATATATATATATATATATATATATATATATACACACACACACACACACACACACACACACACTACCGGTCAAAAGTTTTGAAACACTTACTCATTCTTTATTATAATTTTTTCACATTTTAGAATAATAGTGAAGTCATCAAAACTATGGAATAAAATAAATGGAACTATGGGAATTATGTTTTGACTAAACATAATCCAAAATAAATCAAAACTGTGTTATATTTTAGCATCTTCAAAGTAGTCACCCTTTGCCTAGATTTTGCAGACATGTACTCTTGACATTTACTCAAACAACTTCTTGAGGTATCACCCTTGGATGCTTTTTAAACAGTATTAAAGGAGTTCCCATCTATGTTGGGCACTTATTGGTTGCTTTTCTTTATTATTTGGTCCAAGTCATCAATTTCAAAAACTTTTTCTTTTTTTTTTTTTTTATTATAAAATTTTAGTTTTATAATGAAATAAATTAATATGGTGGCACAATTATATTTTTGTCTACAAAACTAATTTCAAACATTTAAGCATACACCTTCAGATCGAAAGATTTTTAAGATCATGAGAAACATTTCAGTCAAGTGTTTCAAAACTTTTGACCGTTAGTGTATGTATATATATATATATATATAAATTAAATCACACAATGAACACTTATACCGTGTCTTACCAGACTAATTAAATTTCACTTTGGGTATTTCTACCAGTGTACCAAGACAAAAATAGAACCCAAGCAACTGATTAAATGTCTTATTGTTGTCAACCCCTCTGGGAGGAAAAAAAACAGCTTAAACCAGCCTAAGCTGGTATGCTGGTCTTAGCTGGTTCTTATTTCAGAAGGGTTTTGGACACTTGTCAGCTGGAACAGCTAGGAGACCAGACGAAGACCAGCTTGGACAGGCTAAGGGACCAGCTAGACTATCTTAAACCAGCTAAGACCACTGTTAATTACAACACAACAAAGTCATAATTAACAGTGCAAACCTCTGGGTTTACTTTAAGCACAGACATTCTGAGTTGGGGTCGTCAATTTTAAATCTTTGCAGAAGCAAATTTAGTAAATTTGTGTACTGTTAATGAAGAACAGTGATACATTTACCAGAAAACAAAACTCAGTTAGTTGGTTTATTAAAAGACAGGCCTGTTAGACAAAAATTCATTTCACATCATTCTCTGTGACAGCACGAGAATGATAAAATACACAGATAAAGCATCAATCACACACCAAAAGCACAGCTATGCTCTTAATTTCATTCCAGTAGCACTGAAAATGCTTACTATGTTTGTCAGTAAATGAAAGTGAAAGAGAGAGAAATACAAAATTGCCCCATGCATAGGGTTGCCAACCGTCCCGTGTAATACAGAATCGTCCCGTAAAATACAGAAACGTATTTGAGGGAACAAAATTGCGTTACGTATTAAATTCACACAGTTTGTCCCATATTTTAGCGTCTCACATCCAAACTGCTGAGAATGTTTCACAAGCTGAGATAAATTGACTTGAAACACACATCTTGAGTTGTGTGAGATATCGGCTGTTAAACACCACATTTGACAGAAGAGGCCGGGGGGAAAGATCAATGAAAGTCAGTACACGTTTTCTGTCGTGTTTCAGTCAGAAGCAGGATCATTTTGTCAAACATATAGCATTAGAGTGCATGATAATTGCTGCTCACATTCAAAAACACCAGTAATTCAAGACATGACATTACACTGCATTGAATATGTCAGTGCTCGTTCTGGAAGAGAAAATCAGCGAAATGACGGAGAAAAACTGCATCACTTTTAGTAGCCTAAAAAAGTACAGTAGGCTACAAGTTTAGTTAAAATGCTTAATGTGATGTTCTTACATTTCCTTTGTGACAAACACTATTTTGTGCCAAAACAACGACACTGTAATCTAAGGAGAAATACACTATTTCATCTTAAGCGTTTTCTATCCCATAAAAATCCATTATAAAACAGTACTAAGACTTGTGGCTAAGAGGGCCAAATACATTTTTAGTCATAGGCTATATATATATATATATATTAACACATATATTGTCTACAAACTGATGAGCCCAATTTTAAATGGAAAGCCAGTTCATTGAGCTTTAAAAACATAAAAGGATTAAGCTTCATTATGAGAAAGAAAACGTTTGACACAAAAATATTATCTTCCTCAAATGATTGCAGCTTTGTTGTTTTGATAAAAAGAAGTGTTTATTAAAGTCAAGATTGATAGAAATTTGTTTCTTCCTGATCGTTGTATTAAAGCGGTTTTTATTTTAAGTGTATTTGGGGCCGTTCACACCGAACATGTTTTTTCATCCATCCACACTGCTTTTCAATTGTTTTCCTGTGTAAACAAACTCTAGGTGGACCTCTTTAATCGTTGCGATTTCCCGTATTTGGCTGGAAAAATGTTGACAACCTTACCTGTGCATCCAATTTTTCCAAACAAAATCACTTAAATGCACAGCACTTTGTAATTTGACTTCTGAGCTCCTAAGAACGAACTTCCAAAGAGTACTTGAACGCAGCATATGTGTGTGTGTGTGTGTGTGTGTTAAGTGCTAGAACTGATGGAACTGGTAATGAGCCTAATAGGCTTAACGAAGAACCAGATCAGAGATGGTGAACAACAAAACTCTCTCTCTCTCTCTCTCTCTCTCTCTCTCTCTCTCTCTCTCTCCCTCATCTGATAGCACATTATCAGCCCTCTCTATCTGTGTTCCCTCAGCAGCATGCTAACAACGGCAGGCAATCTGTCTACAGCTATGCTGGTGTTTTTAAATTTTTTCTGCAAGGTGGTATATCAAAAGATAAATAAACTTTAGATAGACAACTAAAGCCAGAGAAAAATGACAAAAATAAATAAATAAATGACATAAACAGAAGCACACTAAGACACACAAACACGGCTCTATTTCAGCCTCAGAGCAAATGAGGGATCTATTTATCCAGATAGCATTGCAAGACTGAGGCAATTTGTGCCCATTTAATGTGTAATGAGGTTCTTATCAGTAAGTGGCCAGAGAAATGGGGTGTAAAGTATAGCCTATTCAGCACAGACCTAACACAGCATCTATGAGCTCATCCCCAAACAACTGCAAAGCAAACACACATGCTTAAATCACAACAGGTTAAAAGAGTATAGAGAATGGAAGACATTGGAAAATCCAACTAAACCCAGCATCTTATGGTAGCTCGGTTTTTGTTGTTTCTAGCTGGTCCAAGATGGTCATTTATGCTCATTAGCTGGTCCATGCAAAGCTCTACAGTGTGTATTCGCAAATACAGCCACTTATGTTCAATGAAATTCCCCCCTACCAACCACCAGACCATTCCAGTTTTTTAATCGCTGTATGTGTGAACGCCCCTCTCGTCCAAATGAATAATTAACTCTACTACCAGGATGGTGGGGCCAAGGTTGACCTGGTAGACTATCTTGGTCAAGCAGTTTAGGGCACATAATCCACCTCAGAACACCAACAAATGAGTGACCATGTTCTAAACTGGTATGACCTCAAATAACATTCAACAGACAAGCATGACCAGGCTGGGAGACCAACTTAGACCAGAAAACCAGCTTAGGAGGTGAAAAGTAGGGAATGGGAAATTAAAGAGAGGTAGTAACTACACAGGTAACATATAAGGTTGTTCGGAAGTGGTGGAGAGAAGCATGATATTTTTATACCTACACCATCCTCCTCCTCCATCTTCTATATCACCTTATATGTGTAATGGTAGTGGGCCTCTCGTGACTATCCAAGCGGAAACTCCCTGCACTCCTGCCGTTACCCTCACAAAAAAAGCCAAATGGGTGTGCTGCATCCTCCTGATGCTCAATTCAGTTCCCACACACTCTTACTCTCCTCCACCACCCCTCATCCTGTTTACCCACCAGCGGGAGGGACACCTCCTGCCTCCTGACTGAGATACAGATGAAAAGAACGAGAGAAAGAAGACAGAGAATGAAAGCAGCAAGGTGTCGGACTCATGTGTCACGCTCCTAAGGCAAGTAAACAAAGAAGGTGAAGAGTTACCCATTCCATACCTGCCCATCTTTTCGCCAAAATGGGCCACAATATCATGGTGGGAGCTGACACTTCAAAAGCTATGAATGACCATGCAATTTGTACCTTCCATTTAAACCAAATAATATTCAATGCACTTCCAAGTCAGTGAGAGCCACTTTGGCAGGAATCGATGGACATGTTTGGATTATCTTTATAAGCTCTCCAACGTGAGCAATCTACCCCTCAAAATGCACCACTTCACTTGCCCTGATATCAGTAAGACTTTTTCAGACAGTGGTAATGCTAACCTTGCTCCATAGAAAAACCTGCTCTCTTGGACGAATTCCAGGACTTTAAGAATTTACAGCATTATTTTCTGTTCAAGCATAATTTTCTGTGAAGCTGCTTTGAAACGATGTATGTTGTGAAAAGCGCTATAAAAACAAAAATGACTTCACAAATTAGGCCTGTGAATGCTCAATTTTTCAACACTGTTTTAGGGCTTGCACTCCATAAACATATTAAATCTCACTCATAAAGAACTTACTCGGCCCTCGTGAAATAGTCATGAGTGCGGTGAGGGAGCACCATCGTAAATTCTATGGCAAGCAACTACAAGATGAGCCATTTAAATGACCTCATCACCCTGGGCTGTCGTAAAAATTAGCATCACAGGATTTCAGGGCACCATGCTGGAAATCAAGAGTGGAAGGTTATGGACTGTGGGTCTAAAGTCCATAGAAAAGTCTTCTTGCGAGGAACAGGGCAAAGCGAGGTTGGTTTATGATGTTATGTTAGAGCCACTGCATCACAGTGCAAGTGTGAATCAGGTGGCCTTTGGGTAGATTAAATGTAGCCTATGTTCTCATCTGCTGTCAAATGGGTCCACTATGCAAGACCATCAAAAAGACTTACTGAGTTTAATGACTTCACACCTTTATCTTGGATATCATACATTTAGACTAGGGACATGCATAACGACATTATCGAAATTGAATAGTTGGTGGGTTGTCTGAATGACTAGTAGAGTAATCAGTTTTTTATAATTAGGTTCACCTGACCCCAATTTGACAAGTCTTTTTTCGGAGGCCTTTACATGAGATACATAGTTGCGTTCAAAGAATTGCTAGATGAAGTGGGACGGAATGGAACATAATGTAGGGGTCTCGAGGCAAATGTATAAAAGTTGGACTATTTTTACATTGACACTGCATCTTAAAAAAATGAAACGTGAAACAAACAGTGAAACGTGACACAACAGTCAAGACCTCCTACTGAATGTGAATGGCTGTAGCGGCAGTGATTTAAAGGGGATGAATTTAAAGATGCAACTTTGGAAAGACGGTTTTACGGTGATAACTATATCTGACATTATCACACAGGAAATTTAAATATAGCTTTCGAAAGTTCATATACCCTGAAATTGACCCCATACTGCCAAATTACTGACAAGCGTCATCCCCCCTCAGATATGTTTGCATCATTTCAGCCATGATTAATTTCCCTCTAGTGCTACATCTGAGATATGGGTTCTGGTCCTTTGGAAACATTTTTACTCCACTGATGGTTAGGTTTAGGGTTTGGGTTAGGAGGTCAAGTTAATCAAATAGGCATTTGTGTTGACTGTATTACCAAATTTACAACTAAAAATACAACTCTCTTTTACAACTCACGACTCTGTGGACAATTCACCCGGCAAACTGGAGCTCACATGTGCCCATACGTTCGACTACACTTCCAGCTTTGGCCACTGGGGACAGTGATTCGAATTCCGGTAAGTACAGACCAATTTTAGCAGCATAATTTTCGACATACTGTTGCCTAATTCACTGTGTGATAAGTCTGAAATGTCACAGATAAATGTATATTATAAAGATCATATATAAAAGGAAGACCATTGTTTATGTTTACCAATGTACATATTTAAATGGACATGTCTTCCTACTAAAAGCCAGTTATGAAATGTGGAGTTCTTGCCATAGAACATGTTCATATTAATTTGTAACATCAATACTAAGTTATTTTTAGTAGGGGTAGATTTAGCAGTTTGCCATCTTGCAGCTGACTCATTGTGGCAAGCTGCAGAATCAAGTTGAGCTGTGTCATTACGTTTGGATTGTGAAGGTTTAACCGCAAAGAAATCCTCCTTCTCTGCTTTAACGTCTCATCCCAAACCTTGCCGATCCAGAAAGTTCTCCCAGGATTGTAGAGGCCCATGTCAATGAGCTGATGCTTAGTGTACGATTAGCTTGATTCAGCTCCTGCTGGCGCTACAGTAAGATCCAAGCCCTCTAAGAGGCATCAAAAGTCATGAGACACAATGCCAGATTTACAGACGGAGTAAGAGGAGAAGGGAGGACAGATAATGACAGAGGGAGCTGAATTGAAATGGGTACGCATTAAACCCCTGAGCTAACTTCAACTTGGCCAGAAAGCCTTTGATCCATATCCAAACTTCACAGGCTACAACTCAGTAACTTGAAGACAACATCAAGCAGAGATTAGACCAACGTAGCTAAAGACTCCACAAAAAAGCTTTCAGACTCTGAAAAGTTCCATAGGGAGAAGAAGACACCTGAATGCATTCAGGTCGAGACAGTCTGACAATGAGAAAGACACATTAGGAAATCTGTTAATGGAAAAAAACATCTGGAGGCCTGATAAAAGTGATTTGTATTTCCTCAGTGACCCAACAGAGAGTCAATAAAAGCAAGGGGTACTCCCCAAAACTGCAGAAACAGGATCCACTAAGACTGGTCGATCAATTAGTCAAAAACAGACAATGGCTATCTAGGAGTTTTCTTCCATTCAGGCCAGAGCACTCGTGAGGACAAATACACATGCATGCCAAGGAATTAAGGACAACAGTATGGATTCTTGCCCCCTAATGTGTGATGTTTCAGAAAAGGGATTACGAAAATTAATCTGAACACAGCCTGTAAGCTGAAGACTACTTAAAATGAGAGATTTGGGCGAATAGAAAATAAAGAGCGAGAGAGGAGTGGAAAATCCCTTTAGTTTGTAGCTATTTCATGGATCATGCATCTGCCAAATGATTTGTTAAACGAGAATTAGTTGGTGGGATTGAAACACATTGTCACTGTTTCTCTCTTTTACTTTCTCTCCCTTTCATTTTCCATGTTTCTTGGTTTTATTACGAGCCCATCACCAAAGGTGTAGACACTGAGAATAAAATATTTCACAAACCCCTTGCATTTAAGGCTGAGAGAGGCCATTTTTTCCTTTCATTTTTGGGTGAACTATCCCTTTAAGATTCATCTCAGGATTTCAGGCAAGTCTTGCCCATGTTTATGGTTGTGGTTTTTCAAAATTTCGGTGGCAATTTTGACACTACAAATGCGTTAATCGACTACCTCCAAATGTGGTTTGAGTGATCGCCCAAGACGGATCGTAAAATCAGGTGTAAACGTGATCAGAACAGAATCCATTGGGAATAGCCTCTCTCTCGGATGTAACTTCAGCTCCTCAGTACACTTCTGTTCTCAATATGAGATAATAGGCCAACAGGATGGCCGCTCTGTGTAAGAGTTCAAAGCCATGGTTGGAAACACATGTAGGTTTTCTTAAGAATCAAAGGCTGAAGAATTGGAGTCATGGCCCAGAAAATTTGATCTTCTGAAAAAAATAATGCATCTCTGTCCATCACATTTATCCGTAGGGGGAGTCCATGGATGATTAAAGATACATCAAAGAGGCCTCTGTGTGCAAACATCGAGGATTATGTTCTCTTGAAAAAAAAATGTGTGGTGCACGGGAGGTTCGGTGAAGTTTGGAGTCTTCTGGATAAGGTGATTATGTGCACATGCTAGCAATGAAAACTGTTTGGTTGAAAGTAAAAATTATGTTTTAGCTTATAAACACATGCATGTACACACACACACAAACACACAGAAAGGCAGACATTATTTTATCTTCAGCACAAATTAACCTTTGTAGCATGAAAATACATACACAGATGCCAAAGTTGAGTGTGGCAGTCAGTTTGTGTTTAGCCAGGGTTTGATCACAGCAAAAGTTGAACTGGCTTCAAATACAACTCACCTGAAATACCACAGTGACACCTTCTGTTTATATATGGAATTACTTTATCATACATGCATTAAAATGCACTTGCACATCCAAACAAATGAGTCAAACCTGCAAAACATTGCAAACAGCGGTACATGTTGACAACGCAATGTATTTTTCTACAAGCTTTGGTTACATACAATTAATAAATACAAAATTAGAAGTAACAAGTAAAAGATCAGTTTGCATTAACATATAAGCTATAAAAAATTATAAAATCAAAAATATAAAGTGATATGTACCATATAAAGTGACATGATCTTGTACTGTAAATTAAAGAAAACAGAGTTTAATCAGTGTGAGTGGCATTACTTAATATGAACAGATGGTGAACAACAGTTTTGCTTCCTTTCTAGGTTTCTGTCCCATCCTATCAGCAGGACACACAATAAGGGCAGGCTCCTGGGTTTGCGTTACCCCCTGGTGAGGTTCTCTTGTAACAGGTGCCATTATGTATAACAGCACCAGAGCACTCCAACTGAGCAATACAAAACCACTTTATTTAGGCGAGTGCTTGTGTGTGTGTCATGCATGGTGCCGTCTTGATCTTTATCTTTTGTTTTTGAAATCAGCAGCATAATGATGCCATTCAAAAGCCTGTTGATGAAGAATAGGAAATGGCACATTTGGACTTCTGCCATTATTCTGTGTGCACTGTGAGAGAGTGATTCACAGGCGACGAGCATTTCACTGGGCATGATTACCTCGGTCAGTGAAATGGGGCCTACTACTGTTTTAAACATAGACATTAAGAAGGGAAAAAGAGATTTGCACAATGCACGGAAACATAATCATACTGTAAGCATTATTCGGATCTGATCAGTTTTACCCAAGAAGGTTCCGTAAATTCGTGTTTCACTGAAGAACTTTGTGACTTTAACCTCGTGCGACCCTGCGGTCTCATGCGAGGACTCGCTATTTTGGATTCGCTATACGCAACACATAATTTAAATTCATTTAAACCCACTGCATATTATTCAGGACACTCTAAGGAGTCATTTAAGGGTTAAACTTCTGATGCAGAGTCACGTGACCAAACACCATGGCGTCGATTTACGTGAACTGCTTCTATGAGCAGCGCCAACAAAAGTGCCTCTGGTAAGAAAGATCTTTAAAAAATTTCACTGAAACCTTTAAATATTTAGTTCATTTTTCGCGCTTTGGCACGCTGATAAACATGACGTAGAACGGATTTCTAACAGACGTTCCAAAAACATGTTCGTTATTTTGCATAACTTTTCACAGTAACAAATCTGTGGGTTATTTTGCTTCATTTTAATATAAATTGTTATATTTTATTTTGTCATCACTGTACAATTTGGTTCTATTCATTAACATTAGTAAATGCATTCCTATATATTTACTGTGCATTGTCACACTGGGAATAAATGTATTCATGCAAAAGCTGAAAAATGTTGCTTCCAGAGGCTTTATATGTAGTTAGGATGAAAATAAGGTGCATTTTGAACTGTTCTAGTGACCAGTGCAGACAGACAGCACACATTCGCTAAATAGGAAGCAAGGGTGCATCCTATACTGTAGCTTTCTATGCAGCCAAGTGCATTCACTCCTAAAAATCCAACACAAAAGTTTCTGTAACACGGTTCAAATGGGCGAGGAGGAGGCGGGAACCGGTTGAACAGTCAAAGTAATATTTAATGAAACAAAAAGACACAAAACACAAACACACACACGGCAGCTGCGTGTGGCTCTCTCTCTCTCGAACTGCTGCATCCGGCTCGGCCTTATCCCTCTCCTCGGCTAATTAGCCCGATTGGGGGCCGGCCGTGCAGACTCACGGCCCGGCCCATCCTCCTCCTCGTCACAGTTTCGTTTCAGGCTGCAGATGATGTTTGGACCACTCAACATGTTTGGCAGACATCGGACAATGATAATCAGTACATAAATTCAGAATGCTACATTTTATTTTAACATGATTAGCAGTGATTTGATGATGCTGGCCATTACTTTTAATCAGAATTATTTATTCATCTTTCTAGAAAATCAGCTGTAATGTCTATAATGTCTCAAAAACATGAATAAGCAAAACTCCTGGACATACAGGTGCATCTCAATAAATTAGAATGTCATGGAAAAGTTCATTTATTTCAGTAATTCAACTCAAATTGTGAAACTCGTGTATTAAATAAATTCAATGCACACAGACTGAAGTAGTTTAAGTCTTTGGTTCTTTTAATTGTGATGATTTTTGCTCACATTTAACAAAAACCCACCAATTCACTATCTCAGAAAATTAGAATACATCATAAGACCAATAAAAAAAACATTTTTAGTGAATTGTTGGCCTTCTGGAAAGTATGTTCATTTACTGTATATGTACTCAACACTTGGTAGGGGCTCCTTTTGCTTTAATTACTGCCTCAATTCGGCGTGGCATGGAGGTGATCAGTTTATGGCACTGCTGAGGTGGTATGGAAGCCCAGGTTTCTTTGACAGTGGCCTTCAGCTCATCAGCATTTTTTGGTCTCTTGTTTCTCATTTTCCTCTTGACAATACCCCATAGATTCTCTATGGGGTTCAGGTCTGGTGAGTTTGCTGGCCAGTCAAGCACACCAACACCATGGTCATTTAACCAACTTTTGGTGCTTTTGGCAGTGTGGGCAGGTGCCAAAACCTGCTGGAAAATAAAAGCAGCATCTTTAAAAAGCTGGTCAGCAGAAGGAAGCATGAAGTGCTCCAAAATTTCTTGGTAAACGGGTGCAGTGACTGTGGTTTTCAAAAAACACAATGGACCAACACCAGCAGATGACATTGCACCCCAAATCATCACAGACTGTGGAAACTTAACACTGCAACTTGGGCTATGAGCTTCTCCACCCTTCCTCCAGACTCTAGGACCTTGGTTTCCAAATGAAAACTTGCTCTCATCTGAAAAGAGGACTTTGGACCACTGGGCAACAGTCCAGTTCTTCTTCTCCTTATCCCAGGCAAGATGCCTCTGACGTTGTCTGTGGTTCAGGAGTGGCTTAACAAGAGGAATACGACAACTGTAGCCAAATTCCTTGACACGTCTGTGTGTGGTGGCTCTTGATGCCTTGACCCCAGCCTCAGTCCATTCCTTGTGAAGTTCACCCAAATTCTTGAATCGATTTTGCTTGACAATCCTCATAAGGCTGCGGTTCTCTCGGTTGGTTGTGCATCTTTTTCTTCCACACTTTTTCCTTCCACTCAACTTTCTGTTAACATGCTTGGATACAGCACTCTGTGAACAGCCAGCTTCTTTGGCAATGAATGTTTGTGGCTTATCCTCCTTGTGAAGGGTGTCAATGATTGTCTTCTGGACAACTGTCAGATCAGCAGTGTTCCCCATGATTGTGTAGCCTAGTGAACCAAACTGAGAGACCATTTTGAAGGCTCAGGAAACCTTTGCAGGTGTTTTGAGTTGATTAGCTGATTGGCATGTCACCATATTCTAATTTTTTGAGATAGTGAATTGGTGGGTTTTTGTTAAATGTGAGCCAAAATCATCACAATTAAAAGAACCAAAGACTTAAACTACTTCAGTCTGTGTGCACTGAATTGATTTAATACACAAGTTTCACAATTTGAGTTGAATTACTGAAATAAATGAACTTTTCCACAACATTCTAATTTATTGATACGCACCTGTATAATAAACTATTTGATGAAAAAAATCTGACTTTCTATAGATTGGTATTACTTAAAATTTCATAACTTAGTCCCACTGTCCACATATGTGGACATCAATTTTTAGCAAACCTATTGCTCTAGAATGTTTTTTTTTTGTTTGTTTGTTTGTTTTTTTTGCTTGTTTATTAGGTGCTACTAGTTACAAATTAAAAAGGAAAATGAAAAATGCTCACAGCAGTCACGCGGGGGTCTCAGGGGGTTAATACTGTTCGAATCAAACATGTCTGTGTTTCTCTTGGGAAAAACTTGGTAAAATGACAAAGCAAATTACCTACTGTTTTTCGGCTAACTCGGAGAACCTCTAAGGAGATGTAATCCCATCCAGATAGGAATGTGGTATATCATTTTTTCACAATGCTTCTCCTCAATTATTTTAACCTTGACCCATCCAAACTAAAGCTAAATTGCATTGGCTAATACACCTTTACTATGGATATTTTGCCAACTTTATTGCATTCATATTCTTGATTGGACAGCTATTTAATCATGAAAATGTAAATGCCCTTCAAATTCGAGACAGATAGCAATCTGATTACTCAGGAGGTGGTTTGAGAAGCAAATTAGTTGCGTCTCTGTAAAGTGTAAATACATCTGGTTGTTCGGGTCACATACATAAACTTTACTCCTCCCAAACAGAACTATGTCAAGAAAGGGAAGTTTGGGATCCCAAAGAAAATGCTGTTGCATTCTAAATTTTAGCTGCTTTCTGTTTTTCATTTTTAAGAGCCAAATAAAGTGTAGCAAAATTCCACTGCCCACCATCAGCATCATTACAGAGGTAAACTCTATTATCTTTGCATATAGAGCTGGAATAGTATATTTTATATACGTTTTTCAGAGACACATTTATTTGGCCAAGTGTAAATAAAATGTTCACACCCAATCCTATAGCAATTCGATCAAAGACATATGAAAGTATAATATGTTCTAGTCAGTAATTTAGGGAGTGAGTGTTGTAGTGGTAGAAAAGCAAAAGAAAGAGAAAAGTAAGGAGATACGGCTACATATTTAGCCTAATTCTTCAGTTATGTGGGAGCATAAACATGGTGGCAAATATCCAACACTTCCACTTGCCTGAGTTTATTGTCAATGTGATGATGTGATTTAAGATGTGCTCAGTTCAGCAATGAGCTCGCATCTCGCTTCTCTCTCACACACATACGAAAACATTAACACATACACACACGTTCCACCTTTCACGCCTTCCTTCTCTTCCTCCGGCGCCAACCAAACAAAAAGTGCCAACAAGTGTACAAGGACTTTGATATTCAAATCAATTGCAAGGAAAAATGAACACACGCACACATACCTGCACTCGGCTATGTATCAAAACACTGAGGGGACTGCGTGGCAGTCTTCGGTCCCTACTGAAATGCATACAGACCAAACTAATTAAAGTTCAGGTGACAAGCACAAAACACTGCAGAGCTCCTGGCTTCTATGTGATTCAAACAATATGCCGTTTGTCGTGACAAGCTAAGTAAAACTGTGTGGGAGAAAGACTCAAGGGTTCAAAAAGTAACAACAGCCATGTTTTGCAGGCAAACAACAGCACAAGCAAGCAAAGCCTAGTTATTTCTTTAGTAAAGAACTAAGAAAAAGCTCAGAAAAGCGAGACATTTATGTTTACTTCAAAGCTGGAACATACAGTAGTACAGATAGCACACGGTTAGCATGTTAGCGATTAGCACACATGTGCCGGCTTGTGCTATGGTGCTGATGAGGGTGACACAGATTCGAGTCACGCTAACAATTATCTACTGTGCTATATAAATTAAATCTTAAATAAAAGGAATAGTAAGTAGTACAGTAGTATGCCATCCCAAACTTAGCCTAGGACTTAAAGGTGCTGTAAGCAATTTTTTTATGGAATGGTATGCAGAAAATTTTCCTACTCCCTGAAAGATATCACTGAAATAAGTGTCCTGAGATATCTCACTGGTCTCTGTGACAGCTCTAGACATTTTTTTAACAGCAAAAAAATAAATAAATGTGTCCACAGGCAGCAGTATTTGACGCTTTTGCCTGTCAATCATTTTACACGTTCTCATAGTGTTAGTTGAAGCAAATCAATGAGGCGTAATGGCATATTCAGATTCACAATAGCTGTCAGTTGAGGGCGATATTTTGCTACTGTTGTGTTTGACAACCGTGGGAACATGCACTAATGCTGCTTTTCTGTTCTATGTCAGTCACAACGGTATGTTTGATGCGCAGGGTTTTGAAAAGAGGGGCTGTGGCTAATTCAGCGGCTGGTCACGTGTAAGTAGAACAGCTAAAACTGCTTACAGCACCTTTAAGCTATGGACCTTAATTAGGGTAAACGCCATTTTTTATTTGACGCAAATGAAAATGAGGCTGTGAGGGATATAAGTACACTTGTTAAAAGGGTTGTACTGTTGTATATCTTGGTGTTGGTTGTTCATTAAAAATGTCTTCAGAATATAATTTCAGCCAACAAAAACCCCTAGAAAACATGGGTTGTGAAAATTAGATGTAACTTAAGACCTTAAGACAGTATGACCCATTACGCGAACTTTATGTCTATACCTCAAAATGTTGATCCATTCATGTTAAATCAAATATGGCTTCTAGTTTTGATAAGGTCCATTGCTGGGAAGTTCCTACTTACAAGTTTGGAAGTTGTAACAATGACATGATATGCATTCAAATGGTTTTGGTCAGTAAAATAAGATGTGCTTAGCAATTTAATATTTTCACTTACACATTTACCAACAAAGACATGAAGCTTTTTAGTGCTAGTGCAACAGTTGAAGAGCAAAGGGCCTGTATTAGGTACATAATTGATTCTTTATGCATGTAATTTATCAAAGCCACAGGGAATAACGCCTTATAAACCTGCTAAAAGAGCAGTATTTTCTGGTAAGCTTAAAAGCAATTCTACAAAAACAGTTCACTAAATTTAAAAGTAAATCAGCTATTCTCCAGACTAAATTAAACCAACTCTCTGTTCCCACCTCTATCTGTCAGTGGATCACCAGCTTTCTGACAGATAGGCAGCAGTTAGTGAGACTGGGGAAATTCACTTCCAGCACATGTACAATCAGCACTGGTGCCCCCCAGGGATGTGTGCTCTCCCCAATACTCTTCTCCCTGTACACAAATGACTGCACCAGAAGGGAGGTGAACAGCTGGCTATCTGGTGCAATCAAAACAACCTGGAGCTAAACATGCTCAAAACAGTGGAGATGATAGTGGACTTTAGGAGGAACACCCCAACATTGACCCCACTCACCATTCTGAACAGCACTGTGGCAGCAGTGGATTCATTCAGGTTCCTGGGCACTACCATCTCACAGGATCTGAAGTGGGAGACCCACACTGACACCAACTGCAGAGGTTGTACTTCCTTCGCAAGCTGCCACAGGTGCTGCTGATACAGTTCTACTCAGCAGTCATTGAGTCTGTCCTCTGCACTTCAGTAGCTGTCTGGCTTGGTTCAGCTACATAATCGGACATCAGAAGACTACAAAGGACAGTTGCTGAGCGTATTATTGGTTGCCCCCTGCCCTCCCCCAAGAACTGTACACTTCCAGAGTGAGGAAAAGGGCTTGAAAAATCACTCTGGACCCCACTCACCCATCCCACTACCTTTTTGAACTGTTGCCTTCTGGCCAGCGCTACAGAGCACTGAGCACCAGAACAGTCAAGCACAAGAATAGTTTTTTATCCCTCAGGTTATCCATCTCATGAACAGTTAAAACTGCCCCATTATTGTGCAATACACAGCTTAGTCTATTTATATTTATCCAACATACCCTACCTCTTCTGCCATACATTCCCTTGCATATATATATATATTGTATATAACAAATTTGTATTTGTACATATATATATATATATATATATATATATATATATATATATATATATATATATATATATATATCTTATTGTGTATTTCTGTATATGCTTATATTTTCTATTCGCTTTTTATTTTTATTCTATTTTTTTATTATTATCTCTGTCTTGTTGTTGTATTGTTTGTGCACTGGAAGCTTCTGTCACCAAGACAAATTCCTTGTTTGTGTAGGCATACTTGGCAATAAAGCCATTCTGATTCTAAATTCGCACAAACTAATTTGTACCATTGACATTCAAAATTACAATTTATTTTGACAAATATCAATTAGCTTCCACAAGAAGACTTTTATTGAAACACCCCAGCTCAGAAATCTTATAGAAAATCCAGAGTTTCCCCAATGGTATTTACAAGATTGTGGCTGTGATCGTGTGCGCTCAATACAGTGCATTCAGAACGTGTTCAGACCCCTTCATTTTTTTACATTTTGTTATGTTGCAGCCTTATGCTAAAATACTTTAAATGATTTATTGATTTTTTTTTCCACATCAATCTACACTCCATACCCCATAATGGCAAAGCAAAAACCAGATTTATTATTAAAAGAAAAAAAATTAAATGTCACATTGATAAGTATTCAGACCAAATTTGAACAAATAATGGCAGGATTTGTTAAATATATATATATATAAATCCTGCCAGTTGGCAGATCTCGACCGTATGTATATAGATATAAGTGGCAAGGACAGGGCTTGCAGTTCTATCAGCAGGTTCTTGGGTGGACGTGTAAGCACACAGTTCTGGAGCATCCTACACAGCAGAGTCACAATGAGATCAGAGCTCGTGTCAAGGGCCCATCCGTCATGGTGGGGATGGAGGGGACAGCGCAGAGGTCATTTACCATGAAACTCCACAGGAAGACGAGTGGAGCTCTTGCCTAGATCAAAGAGCATGGAAGCAGGCACACTTATCAGCCGGAGGCCTACGAGGAGACAGCCACATCCAGACAGCAGGGAGTGAAGTCATGGTGACTTTAATGACCAAGTCAACAAACAAGCCAGTGTACACAGGCCAATGTATTCAGATATGTAACAGCATAGACTCAATTCTAAAACTGTATTGGATGAGCCACATTCAAAGTATTTGTAAAGTTGCCGAAATACTTACACCTGTGACCGTACATTCATTCAATTTGATATTAATGCACCAAGTCGCTATGTTGCTTGACAACCGGAAACAAACTACAGTTAGGCTAATGGAATATTTTATGCTGTGTTTACATTATATCGGAATTCCTGTAATTAAGAGATGGGAAATTCTCAGAGAACTCTCAGAGATTCTACTTGGAACTTTTCACGTCCTCGGAAGTTACTCTTTTCTATGGCAATACTCATATTGCAAAAACGGCTTTGTTTTGATAAAAGCAAAATATTTATCACTATATAAATTTACCTCTGTATGTTCTTGCAAAATGCTAAAGAACAAAGAAAGTGCTCCAGGTAACAATGGCATAATAAAATGGCATATCAAACAGAAATTTCCACTATTACCTTTAACTGTTGAGGCCTTTGCCATGTTTTTTTTTTTTTTTTACATGACATCACGCCTGTCAAGTTGGAGTTTACAACTTGTAATTACAAGTTCTACAAAGACACGCCATTATTTGGTGGAAAAATTGTTTATGCTGTTTGTCGTTGTTAATAAAAGTTAATATTTATTGAACATGTATTTTATGCAAATTAGTCTCATAAAAATGAATGTTACAATCACTAAATTTTTGCAAACTGATTTTATTCAAACTGATTTTCATTCTACATATTACAGCAGTTTCCTGGTGAAGCTACCACTAGAGGTGCTACAACAACTGTGCGTTTATTAACTTTCACACAGATCAGGGGCCTGGATAGCTCAGCAAGCAAAGACGCTGACCACCACCCCTGGAATCGTGAATTTGAATTTACTTTGAGTTACTCCAGCCAGGTTTCCAAAGCCCGGTTGGGTAGATTCACGTGGGTTACCTTCCTTGTGGTCGCTATAAGGTGGTTCTCACTCACGGTGGGGTTCGTGGAGAGTTGTGTGTGGATGGTGTGGTTTTACTATGTGTTCTATAATATTTATTAGTGGCATAACATTACCACTAATGCATTCAAATTGCAGTGAATTTACCAGTGAATTAGTGTTTCAGCAGGTAACTACTGGTAGTAGAGTAAAAACAAAAAGCACATTACTGTACGCATTACTGTATACAAGCAACCTCCTGGGCGGCTGTGGCTCAGGTGGTAGAGCGGGTTGTCCACTAATTGCAGGGTCAGCAGTTTGATTCCCAGCCTACATGACTCCACATGCCAAAGTGTCCTTGGGCAAGACACTGAACCCCAAGTTGCTCCCAATGGCAGGCTAGTGCCTTGCATGGCAGCTCTGCTGTCATTGGTGTGTGAGTGTGTGTGTGTGAATGGGTGAATGAGCCACAGTGTAAAGCACTTTGTAGAACCGCTAAGGTTAAAAAAAATGCTCTATATAAGCTCTATATCCTTTACCATTACCATTAAAGATATACATCTGGCAATCATAAAGTTGGCTTTGTCAGGCTTGATTTTCTTTATGGTTATGAAATTCAATTAAAACTTAGCAAACTATTAATTCTACTATCTATTATAAAGTACGTCTACAAATAAAAGCAAATCTAAAAAAAAACACAAAAAAAACAGGGACCCTAAAATCTGTGTATTTCCTTTGGGAGTGGCATATTTTTAGAGGCATTAGACAAGTTTTTGGGATAGTTTATTTGGGCCTTTACAACTGTAAAACCACTGTTAAACACAGCCTAAAATGGCTTAATGCTTTAACTGACATCAAGACAACATTACTATGCTAATATACAGTAAAAAATAAATGCACATACACATTTGTTCATACACTGTGACTGTTGCAACAGTGTTAGGCACAGTTGCATCATACTGTCGACAAGTGTCAAAGCACAGAAAAACGTTGACATTCTCGGGTGAGTAAAGACTCAGGGATCGCACTACACATAGAGGATTAAATAACATACAGTTGGTTACAAGATTTTGTGTAGGTGTAGGAGAGAGATCCATTATCGGACGAGAGAGGGGCGGACACACATAACTTTGCACTGTGTGATTGCATTGTTTATAATATCCACTGTGGGTTTGACTCTGAATGAGTTCATTTAAAAATAACTCCCTCCAGGGGCCCGAAGACACAACAACATACTGCTACATTTACTCTCTGATTGCAACATGTACAGTGGGTGTTTATTTCTGAAAGCATTGCACACATGTGGGTGTGTGTGTATATGGGTAATTAAGTCACTGCACACACAACAATAGCGGAGTGACAGCTGCGTGCGTATGGTGGAGAGGATAAGAAGTTCACGTGTGGGATACGGTGATGTGCTGAGCTCCATAATACGCTTGATTTAATGAGCAGGGGTTATCTGATTATTACTGCAGAACTTGCTCTAATGAATCAGATGGAGGGAGTGTCGGAACGCTCTAGGTTCTTTATCAAAGAGCACCATGGTGTTATGTGGGCTGAGTTTTCGCATTCAACGAAAGTGCTGCGGTGAAGTCTTTGAGGTTACATTATTGAAGTTTAAAACTGTCACAAGTTACACTGATGAAAACTATTTCCAGATGCCTAATTGTGTACTGTTAAAGCAAAAAGGGGGTGTGCATGCTGCTCTCCTGCCCCGGGGACATCTGAAAAAGCTCTCCAGAGGACAAAACCATGTGAGGAGCTTGTGTTGGACATTAGTCATTACATGTATCACGGCAGTTCCAAGGTGAAATGTCCACTGAGTGGCGCTAAAATCGAGTTATATTTTCTTTACCATGGAGTAGGCAAACATTATGTAAAATAAATATAGTAATCATTCAATACCACGGTTTTAATCAAAGAAACATGATATTACCATGATACCATCACTGTACCATACTATACTACTTTTTTGTAAGGGCTATGTGTCATTATGCACAGTTTATGTCCTAAAATTCTCTCTACTTTCCTTTCTTCACTTTTCTCCTCCCACATCTCTTTTCTTCTCTGCATTACTTCATCAAAACCTGGATTCACCAAACGACATGTTAGGCTGTTTTCTATGTAGAGATACTCTTGCAATGATGAAAAACACCTTCCCTGGGGGTCACGTGACGCCATGCAAGGAGCAGACGTGTGAGCGACGAGCTCTGCGCACTTTGCTGAATTTTCGATTATTCTCATGTTATAATCTGGTGAAATTTGAAACACCCAGTTACACATTTGTCCTTTGCTGCAAAACATGGCAAAGAAGTCAAAATCCTCGGGCTCTGGAGACATTAAAAGACACTTACGTGTTCAGGATGAAAGCCCCGACAGGCCTACAGACCGGGGATTCGATTTGGATGGCGCGGTGGGAGAAGAGATCCAGCGTCAGTTGTCCAACATGTCGGTGATGTTGACGAAGATTCTTGCTGACTTGGAGGATCTCGCTGTAATACGTCGATCGATTACGGCAATGGAAATAAAATTCTCTGAGTTAGGTACAAGAGTGACTGATGTTGAAAAACGAATTGATTTTCTGGAATCTTCGGAGAGGGAATTAACTGCTAATTAGATATTGGGCAGACATGTTTTTTTCAGTGCTGGCTCAAGTAAGAGCAAGGGAGTCATTATATTGGTAAATAAACATCTACAATTCAAATGTCTCAAACAGATTAAAGATAAATTAGGAAGAGTCATTATTGTGTTAGTTGAAATTCAAGGGCAAAGGTTGATTTTGGCTAATATTTATGCACCTAACGTTGATGATCAGGGCTTTTTTTATAGATCTTGAAAGGATGTTGCAAGCTGCTGGCACCCGTCATGATATAATGTTGGGAGGAGACTTTAATCTTTTGATGGACTCAGTCCTTGATCATAGTGAAGCAAAAGTGTGTGAACCCCCTAGAGCAACATTGATGCTTCACAGGATGTGTAAAAATCTTGGTCTTACGGATATTTGGAGACTTTTGAACCCATCTGGTAGGGACTATAAATTTTTTTCATCAGTCCATAAGATTTATTCTAGAATAGATTTTTTTTAATTTTTTTATATCCAAATCCCTCATTTCATCTGTTGTTGATTGTTCAATTGGAAACATTTTAGTCTCAGAGTTTAGAGGTGATGCCACATATAGAGAAAAATAAATCATATAGTTGGCGCCTTAATGCGTCCTTTTGCAAAATCCTGATTTCCAACAAATGTTAAAGACTGAAATCAATGTTTATATGGAGACCAACTGGTCCTTGGTATCCTCTGTGGGCGTGGCTTGGGAAGCACTTAAGGCGGTTCTTAGGGGTCAGATCACACAGTATGCATCATTCATCAAAAAATCCAATGCACGAGAACTTGTGGAGTTGGAAGAGAATATTAAAAGTGCAGAGGCAGAGCTGAAGCACCGTATGTCAGCTGATGGCCTCAGAGAATTGACCCGATTGAAATATAAATATAATACTATTTTGTCACGGAAAGTGGAGTTTTGGTTATTCAGGGCAAGACAGTCATACTTTGAGTCGAGTAACAAAGCAGGGAAGCTTTTGGCTAGATATATATAAAGCAGAGAGAGTCTCTTTCTATCATTCCCTCAGTGAAATCTGCTGGTTGTGAAATTTTCACTTCAGCCATTGATATAATAATAATTAATAATAATTTTCTTTATTTATCACACATTATACATTTGCACATATATGGTGAAATTCTTCTTTTTCACATATCCCAGCTAGGCTGGGGTCAGAGTGCAGGGTCAGCTATGATACAGCGCCCCTGGAGCAGATAGGGTCAAGGGCCTTGCTCAAGGGCCCAACAGTGGCATCTTGGCAGTGCTGGGGCTTGAACCCCTGACCTTCTGATCAGTAACCCAGAGCCTTAACCGCTGAGCTACCACTGCCCCTACCAATTATGCCTTTAAAGATTTCTATATTGATCTTTATTTTTCCACGTCTTCGTCTACTGATGAAGATATTAGAAACTTTGTGGAACCATTAGAACTTCCTAAACTGGCGATTGAGCAAAAAAACTCTCTTGATTCTAAGATAACCTTGGAGGAGCTTGACGAGGTAATTAAGTCCTACCTACTGGCAAGGCTCCGGGGCCAGATGGTTTTGCTGCTGAATTTTTTAGATCCTATGCTACAGAACTGGCTCCACTTTTGTTAGAAGTTTATACTGAATCATTAAAGAATGGAAAGCTTCCTCCAACCATGACACAAGCCCGGATCAGTCTGATTCTTAAAAAGGACAAAGATCCAAGTGAGTGTAAAAGTTACCGTCCAATCTCCCTGATCCAACTAGATGTAAAAATATTGTCAAAAATTTTGGCTAACCGATTAAGTTATGACATCTCTTATACATATAGATCAGGTGGGGTTTATTCAGGGCCGTAGCTCTTCTGATAACATCAGGCGTCTCATCAATATCATGTGGTCAGTGGCGAATGATCAGACTCCGGTCGCTGCCATCTCACTTGACGCCGAACAGGCGTTTAATATGGTAGAATGGGATTATCTTTTTAAGATTTTGGAAATGTATGGGTTTGGGAGTACATTTATTGGTTGGATTAAGTTACTTTATAAACACCCTGTAGCAGCGGTACAAACAAATGGATTAATTTCAGATTATTTTACTCTGGATAGGGGAACTCGGCAGAGCTGCCCTCTTTCCCCTTTATTGTTCTGTCTTGCCCTGGAACCATTAGCAGCTGCGATAAGAAAGGAGGATGATTTTCCAGGGGTGATTGCAGGAGGTGTGGCGCATAAGCTTCTGCTTTATGCAGATGATATTTTATTATTTGTCTCTGAACCTACTAGATCTATGCCTTGGCTTTACAGAATTATTAATTCCTTTTCCAAGTTCTCAGGATACAAAGTTAATTGGTCTAAATCCGAAGCTTTGGCTCTGACAGCGTACTGTCCAGTAACGGCTTTCTAGCCGGGTGCCTTCCAATGGCCCAAACAGGGCATTAAGTATTTGGGGATTTTATTCCCAGCAAATTTGTCTGATTTAGTTACTGTCAATTTTGACCCTTTTATAAAAAGTTTTTTGAGCGATGTGGGCAGGTGGGCTTCATTACATTTATCGATGATTGGAAAGATTAATGTTATTAAAATGAATTGTATTCCAAAATTTAACTACCTGCTACAGTCCCTACCTGTAGATGTCCTCCTCTCTTATTTCAAGCAATTCGATAGCATAGCGAAGTCCTTCATTTGGAATGGTAAACATCCCAGATTGCATTTTAATAAGTTACATAGGCCGATTGACAAAGGTGGGCTAGGCCTACCCAAGATTTTGTTTTATTACTATGCGTTCAGTCTCAGACATTTGGCTCACTGGTCACTTCCACCTGAGAGAGCCCCTCCCTGGTTTGTTA
Organism: Myxocyprinus asiaticus; assembly: GCF_019703515.2. Taxonomy (NCBI): domain Eukaryota; kingdom Metazoa; phylum Chordata; class Actinopteri; order Cypriniformes; family Catostomidae; genus Myxocyprinus; species Myxocyprinus asiaticus. The sequence goes on from NC_059384.1 coordinate 27,615,497, forward strand.
TTGAACAGGCAGTTCTTGCCCTTATTTCGCCATTATAAAGCATCTCTATCAAACTAATTGGAAGAGTTAAGTTACACCCCGTTATTTCGCATTTACACTCGGATTGGACTAAAGTGTCCAGATTGTTTAAATTGGACACTTATTTAAATGTTGCCTCGAGCATATGGCAGAACCCAAGATTATGTATTGGCAAGTCCCCTTTCTGCTGGCCAGAGTGGATTGTGAGTGGGGGTTGCTACACTCGGTGACCTATATGAAAGTGGTGTGTTGAGATCGTTTGAAAACTTGGTCCAACATTTTGGGATCCCCAGACCTCAGTTTTATAGGTATTTACAATTGCACCACCTGCTTTGTACTATTTTTGGGAGTAGCACACACCCCCCTTAGGAGGCAGATGCTTTGGGAGAGGTGATTGCGGCTTTTGGAAAAGGTCATGAGGCATCAGTGTATTACTCCCTGTTAATTCAGAGTATGGGGGATGGAGCTTTAACTTCTATTAAGAAATTATGGGAGAAAGATTTGAATTTGGTATTGGAGGATGGAGTGTGGACTAAGATTCTGAAAAATGTCAAGTCTGCATCTAGAGATGCAAGGGTTCGCCTTATGCAATTTAAGATTTTACACAGATTTTACTGGACCCCCTCTAGATTATACAGGCTTGGTCTTAAAGACACACGCACATGCTGGTGATGCCAATCAGAAGTTGGAGACATAGCCCATGTTTTTTGGGGATGTGTTAAGATCCAAGATTTTTTGTTAAAGATTCAGAATTATTTGCATGACATTCTGGACAATCAAATTTTACTTTGCCCCAGACTTTGCATTTTGGGCGATGGGAAAGTTATAAATTCGGGTGACAAATATATAAAAAATTGGGTTCTGACTAGCGTGATGATCGGTAGACAAATTATTTTAAGGGGATGGAAGTCAGACGGAGCGCCACCATTTCCAGAGTGGTGTGCGGAGATGGGGAGGGTGGCGGCTTATGAGAAGATGATAGATGGAAGGCTGGGGCGGGAGGACTTATTTTTCAGGAAGTGGGGTAGGTATTTGGCAGTTTTGGAGGACTCTAGGGGAAGGGATGAGGAGGGAGATGTTTAGTTTAATTATGTATATTTATTATATATTTTATTTTTTATTTTATTTTGTATTTTATTGTTTGTGTGTGTGTGTATTATTTTATGTGACCACAGGGGTGTTCTTTGGGGTAGGGTGGGGTTGGTGTTTGGGGAGGGATGTTAATGAGTGTTAAAAGTTAAATGTTGATTCGGTGTGTATATGTTGTTTTTCTCTGTTGTGCTTTCTTTTTGAAACAATAAAAAAATTTAATTACAAAAAAAAAAAAAACACCCTCCCTAATGCAACATCTTCAGCCTCCTTCCAGCCACAGGTAAACATGACAACTCCACACCAGACACATTCTGCATACTGAAGCAAATGTCACTTTCTGAGAAGCAAGACTTTTACACACCACAGCGGCTGTCAACCCCCCATCAGCCAAACCATGTCTCCCCTCAAAGCCTCCCCTCTCACCTACTACCCCCACCCCTCGCCTGCCAGTTGCCCTGACTTTGGTGAGTTCTTGCCGTGACAGCATGCCAAACTACATGAGCCCATTTGCATGCTTTATTCTCTCAAACAAAAACATGTCTGGAATTAAAAATAGACCTCTATGTTTATCGAAAGGAGTGGAACAACCCAAAATCTCCATAACAGAATTGTGGAAGTAGACTCAAAAAAATAATACCTTACTGTAAATATAATTCTTACATATAATTTAATTATAATAAATAATGCAAAATAGTGGAAGTATTGTCAAAATTGCAGAAATAAAACCTTATTGGCAATGTAATACTTACATTTAATTTAAATATAGCAAATACCACAAAATTGCGGAAGTAGACTAAAAATTGCAGAAATGAAGCCTTATTGGCAATATAATTGTTACATATAATTTAATTATAGCAAATAACACAAAATTGTGCGAGTCAAAATTGCGGAAATAAAACCTTATTTGCAATGTAATACTTACATTTAATTTAAATATAGCAAATAACAAAATGTATTAAGTACACTTAAAATTTCTGAAATAAAACCTTTTCGGCAATATAATACTTAAATATAATTTAATTATAGCAAATAACACAAAATTGCATAAGTAGACTCTTTTACGAAATAAAACCTTATCTCTTTACAAGACTGTTAGAACTGACACAAGTGGCTAAGCAGGATTATTGGCCAATGCCTAGAGTCAAAAAATGGCCTATAGTTACACATACTGGCTGATTAAACGACCTGCTCATATATATTTTTCTATTAATATTGAAAATATATGTTGCAATGCATTATTAACACTCGAACTGTGAAATATCACATAAAGGTGATACATTTATAAGTAATTACACCTGAAACTGAATGTTTCCAAGCAACAGTTCAAATGTTGTACATATTGTGATAGAAATATATTTGATTGCATTTTATTCCTGAAACAGAAGTAAAACAAGAGTCGAAATCCATTATTAACTTAAATAGCAAAACATTTGTTAACACTTGCACTTGAAACACAGTCATTGTTTCTAAAACAACAGTTCAAATAAGAATATTGTAAAAGCTGAATGTTGCGCTCTGAGTACGTGGAAGTACGGAGGGACAGCTTTGCATGGTAGAGTTCCTCCAGAGCGCTCTGACAGCCCAGATCAATAGCTGAGACTTCTGAGGCCTTGCAGGAGTGAGGCACAATTCATTCCCTGACTGCAGATCAATACAAGATTAGAGAGATGGTGAGGCCCCATCCTCAACACTGCCTCTCTCCTATCCTGCTTTCTACCCTTCTGTCTCTCACTTCAAATGTCTCTGGTAGATCCACTGCCTGCTCCCTCTTTTCTCTATTTAAGGCTGTTTTTTTGCACCTCTCCCCTAGTAAAAAGAAAGAAAGATATGAGAAATTACAAGAGGAGTGCATGGGGAACATGCTCTACGATGATCAGAGAGCGGTGAGCAGCTGAGCACTGTGTGCCGCGCGCTGCAGCCCATGAGGTGTATTCAGAAGCCCAGCCGTGTTTTGACATTCAATCAGATCAGTTCTCTTCATTGGCTTTACCACTGCCGTGAGCTAACCACACAAGCGGCAACTATGTTAACTTCTTCAGCTGAGTTCTGCAGAGAGGCTAAGTGTGGAGAGTAGCCCATGCTTACTTTCTAGCATGGTGCTATTTAAAAGTGTGTGTATGTGTGGATATGTAGATAGGTCTTAAGCCAGAAACTTTAAGTGCTTTTCCACCATCGGGCCAAATGGTTCTGAGCATGGTGAGTAATGGTTCCAGTAGCATTTCCATTTGAGCATGGTTCGGTACAGTACAATTACAAATGGTTAGCTAACCGTACTCGAGACAGAAAACCGTTCTGGTGGAACAGCTTTACTGACATTGCGACTTAGGATTTGTCACTTGCTCTGTCAGTCCATTCTAGTCTTGATTCACTGCACCACAATGGAACAAGTAACTGTAACAAGTGTACAGTCCAATTGTACATGCTTAATGTGTTTTCTTGTGTTACTGGGGCAGTATCAAACCTCTCTACTCAAGGGGGTGATAGAAAAGTCATATGGGTTCAGAATGACCTGAGGGTAAGTTAATGATGAAAGAATTTTCGTTTTTGGGTGAACTATTCCTTGAATGATGATTGGGGTGAACATAGGTGACAACAACAAGATCTTTTCTGTGGTAGAAGGGTCGTCTCATAGGGCATGTGAGGACAAAGTAGCTCGCTTTCTCTCTCTCGCTCTCTCTCTCTCTCTCTCTCTCTCTCTCTCCCTCTCCCACTTGCTCATAGGATGCAGTCAGCACTCTCGGGGGAAAGGGAATGGGATGGAGTGGGGGAATCTAGCCCCGAGCAGTGGGGGTTGAGGCTTGGAGAAAGTGGTCTAGGTTTGACATTTGGGATGAGGGGGGGAGGTACTGGGGTGCTTTGAATCTGTCAAGAGCGTACTGACAGAACAGCATTACCACTGAAGTGAAGGGTTTCAGTCATGTTGTCTCTATTCAAGCACACGCACACATTAGAAACACACATACCCATATGCTAAAGCAGTCACACACCACTGAACCATCTCTAAAATGAGATGGAGCTCAAGTAAGTTCAGAGATTCATTATACAGTCAATCTCAGTTAAACACACTCAATATCAGCCCCTGATTCAAGCCAATTCTCCGCGAGCGTGTTTGAGTGCTATTTACGCATGAATGCCTCTCATTCTCTCCGTGCTGAATATGAAATCTGGTATGCGCTCAGATCAGGTACATTAGGTTACAGTCCTTAACTCTGACCTTGTGCTATCTGTGATTTGCAAGGATGTTGTACATAAAGCATAATGTCGTTGCTGTATAGCACTGAATATTGAGGTTTAAACAGTTTTCTGGGAACAGCAGAAACAAGCATTGAGATAATAGGACATGCCTTAAACACAAAATACTGTATTGATACTTCAGATCCCCTTTTTGTATTCATATCATGATCAACAGCTCAATAATGAAGAAGTAGGTCATCAAAATAAGTGCATACTCTGAGATCTGCGTTTCGATATCGTGATAGCAAATTATGATTGCGATATACTAAATTGTTACATAAGAATATCTTTAGGTGGTTGGTGATAACATCATACTATTCTATGATATTATGTTAACTTCACAGCAAAACACAACATCAATTTCACACACAACTGCTAAAGGCCTTGATCAAGTCTAAAGGGGTATTCACACTGACATTGATTTACAGCAACAACTCAACCAAAAGTCAGTAATTTTCAATGAGAATTGGCGATTTGAGGCAACATGAGCGACAGCAACTGTTATCGATGCAACAAAGTTTAACTTTAAGCAAAATAGTTTATCTCTGGCAGAGCTTAGCAAACAGATTGATCTCACTGTGAATTCGGCGACAATAGGTCAAACGTTTTTCAGCAGAAATCGGTCAGTTCTTACCGAAATTCGAACCACTGCACCCTAGTGGCTGAAGCTGGAAGTGATGTTAAACTTATGGGTACATGTAAGCTCCTGTTTCCAGGTGAAATGTCCACAGAGTGGTGCCAAAAGCAAGTTGTATATTTAGTTGTAAATGATGCAATACAGTCAACAGGAATGCATATTTTATGAACCCTATTTCCAACCCGAAACCTAACCATCAATTTAATAAAAATTTGATTTTAGATTTAAAACACAACCTCCGAATCACTTCCTAGTTTGCATTGGACCAGAACCCATGTCTCTAAGGTTGTTCGCGCAACAGTGCCACATCTGAATTGATGCAAAGATGTTTGATGGGATGGCGCTTGTCAGTAACTTGGCAGAATGGGGTAGATGTCAGGGTATTGAAGCATTCGGTAGCAACATGTTGATATCCTGTGTCATCATGTTGTAGCAAACGTCGTGTATTCTCAGCTACCATTCTGGGTAATTGGCAATTAACATGATTTGTGCACTTAAAGCCACTTACAAAACAATATCATCTGCCAAGAACATACATTTCAAGTCAATTTAAAATGGCTTTCTGTCTCAGTCTTACAAGTTTGTTTGGAATCTTTGACATGTTGTTTAGAAGTTTGTGGGGGTAGGGGGTTATGTTTGGCCCTTTTGTGGGTTTAGCAATGTTGACTGCCTCTGTACAGAATGAATATCCTTTGGCAGATTATATTACAAACTCTGCATACTAATAAGTATGTTAAAGCTAGTTTTGCATTTAGCATGACTGTCAGAGTCATGGCTGTTCAACTAGATAGATTGAAGCAGAATACAAAATGTAATTATTACAGACTTCAATAAAGAATGGGGGAAAGTCAGGAGGATCTTGCTACTTTTCAGTCTGTTCAAACATAATTATTCCAAAACACTGAAAAAAAGATCACAGAATGCAGAGCATCTGGCAAAGGGACCAAATGAGATAAGCGCTAAGTGCTTATAAGAAAAAATAAGAAATATACCTCAATTAGGGAGTAATTGTCTTCAGGTTCTTATTAGGGATTTTTGCAGAAGATCCCAATCACTGATTTTCTTGTCATGTGATACACAAGTACCAAACCCAATCATTAAAGCTTTTATCAGAAGCTCTGTCATATTTATAAAAAGAAAAAGAAAAAAAAAAGAAAAAAAATATTTTAATAGGCATTTGAAATAAGTACGCTTACACATAATATTCTCTGCATTAGGATACATAGGCCTATAAAGAATTGCTGCCTTCACGTGCTATAGCAATTATCTTAAATACAAGTTTCTTACTCGGACGTTGCACATGAACCACCCCTCAAGCTGTAATTACCACTGGGAAACTCAGATATTCATTTTGATACCCGAGTTTCCGAGCTGGGAGGAGACTTAAACTTTCAACATGACGGAGGAGAGTACAGATTCTGTAAAGAATGACAGGTTTTATTTATTTTTCTAAATATAGCTAGTTCTTAGCACTTGCCATTTATGTATATCTGAAATCATTTACCTCACATTTAACATTTTTACACTATGAAAATAGCTTGTATTTGACCAAAATTACATACTCATCAGCAAGCTAACTGAGTAATATGTTAGGGTGTCAAAATAAAATTTCCTCAAGAAATATGCACGAATGAACCAACAACAAAGTACTTGAACGCGACATACTTGTAATTACCACTTCAGAAGTGGGAAGTAGGATAATTCTGATAGCACATGAAGGCAGCATTGGTGTCAAACTGAAGTCGAACTGATAACTCATACATGCGAATAAACTTAATATGAATTTTTTTGGTTATTTATTTACTGTATTTCAAATTGTTATTATTATTCATTATTTTATTATTTACATTTATTTACATTCAATCATATTAATAAATTGAATTATAGTTTTAAAAGATTATATCCAAAATGGTTATATTTTTATATATGTTCCCTGCCTTCTCATGTTGTTGGTAATATTAGTTCCTCTTTCATATGTTCCTGTTGGAGCTTATACGAGGGGAACACAAGCTCTCTCGTGAGGCAGGAGATGAAAGGAGAGCGGAGGAAGAGCGCATATTTGTCAACTGAAGAGGTGCGACTGTTGATGCCGTTTGCTTGGGAGTTTTTCGATAAAGATGGTTGAATACCTTGAACTTGTAACCTGCGTTATTATTATTATACCTATGCCTGGCGGAGACTGAAAGGCCACCGCTAAAGACCGTTTTACAGCACCTGCCTGTTTCCCTTTGCCATGTCTTGTGTGAAATACCATATACTGTACACAAGCTTTTCATATCCGCCATACCTCTCACACTGCATCATTCTTAACTGCTGAATCAACTTTGTTTTACAACATTCATTCATCGTCCCCCACACTCCCATGATGACATGACAGTGATGCTGAAGACTTAAAAGAACCACTGGTCTTTTGCAATATGGGTGATTGGTTTATGCAATTTTTCGGCCATATTATGAGACCACTGATTGTGTCAAAGAAAGTGAATATCGGCCGGCTGATTGCTTGGAGCATAGTTCTTAATTTACAACGTTTATCCATGTACATTTTAATTGACAATGACATCCAAGTGCTACACTCACAAACAAGTTAGTGTCCAGCAGTCAAAAGCAAAGACAAGAGAGAGAAGGAGTGTGAAAATAGTGGCTTCTAGTCAAAAACAGTGGCACACTTGTCTAAAGAAAGTTGTTAAATTTGGCACTATGACCTACATCTGCTCCAGCAGAACACAGATCTTAAACAGAGCAAGAGATATTAAACCTAAATCTTTTTAGAAAATGCTTCAGGCTATCAGCACTAACCTCAACAGAACAGACACCAAGACACTGAAATTTGGAGCATCAAAGTTGTGCACATCCAGATTGGGGAGTTTTATGGAATTTCAGATTTGTCCTCAAATTACTTGTTACTATAGCCAAATTAGTGTACTTCCAACAAAATCTTCCAAGTGAAATTCTGTGCATTTACAGTAATTTAACCATGGGGATGGGGATGTTTCACAGTTCAATGCGGAGTATAAAACTGTGGATTCTGCAAAATAAAAAATGACACCAGTGTTTAATTAATTATTAATAACAGCTGCAATAACATTAACAATTCCTCCATCAAGTAACATTCAAATGAAATGCAGTCACAGGTGTGCATATATCAGCTATTTTACAATAGCTTTGAACATAATCAGATTTCAGAGTCGTAATTATCCACTTTATATTGTTTCTTTACAGTTAACACATGCATTTTTATCCAATAAAGTGCCTACAGTGCTCATCCTACAGTAAAATATAAGGTTATGGTGATATGGGAGCTAGGGTCAAATCTGGTGACCTTTATGTAATCAGCCCAAAATTCTTAACTATATTAAGTCCTAGGCTATTTAATTATTAATTTATTCTCTCAGACTTTAGATTGTGTCACAATACTGGAGTCACAATAATCATAACTGATTCAATGAGGCCACGTCTACACTAATACGTTTTCGTTTGAAAAAAAATAAAATTCTCTACGTTTTGCCCTTCTGTCCAAACTGAGACAGCGTTTTTGTACACCAAAAACAAAGCTTTTTGAAAACACTCTCCCAAGTGGGTACATTTGAAAACGCCGTCTTCGTGTTGTAGTGTGGACAGGGAAAATGGAGATATTCGAAAACGATGACGTATTTGTTGTCATGTGAAGCAGTTATGTCATCCATCCAACCCAAAAGAATCAAGATGGCGGCCCATGTTGTTGCGGCATTGTTGTCCCTGATATTCACTTTTATAGCATTTTTAAAGATAAATGTTACTTTGAACAACCTTCACATTGCATTCTTTCAAAGGCGACAGAAAGATTATTCTGAATTTCTGTCTGGCGGTGGAACACGAGGACAACTACATTTCAGACTGTACATGGAAATGATGAGGGCCATGCTTCTTACATTTATTTTTATTTCATTTTTTCGTTTTGTTTTTGTTTTTTTTGTTTTTTCCTCTCATGCACAGTAAGGTGATTTAAGCATTTTCAGATATTTCAGTGTGGATGAACAACTTTTGAATTTTTTTTGAAAACATCAGAGTGGATGGAGATCATTTCAGAAATGAAAATGTTTTAAATTTATCCGGATTGATGTGGATGTAGCCTGACCTCACACTGTATGCCTGCCCATTATTAGCAAATAATTTGTTGGAAATTGCCATATTAGATGATGAGGTAAATTCGATTTTTTAAGATAAAGCCAGCATTACATTTTTTTTTTTTTTTTTTTTGGTTTCCTCTACACATATTCCCTCCCCTCCCCCCCAGCACTTTTAATTTTTGGGTCATTTGCCTCAAAGACACTGTACACTACACGTCTGCTACAAGTACATTTTAAATATATAACTTTGTGTTTTCATCCTTTTTTGGGTTTAATTTTAATGCAACATGTTTTGCACACATATACAAAACTGAGTGGGTTTGTTTTCAGTCATAAAATTTGAGAGTAGCAGTTAGGTCTAGTCAGGTCACAGGGTTTGGACTTGACCATGAAGCCTCTGCTGTACCCAGGACAAAATGTCTAGAGAAAGTGTGCCCCCATGAGGAAAGAGCAGGTATTACATAAACATACTGTACCTAACGTCTGCACTCCTCAAGGGCAAACTTATGTTAAACTTAAAAAATAATAGTAGTTTTAGTGACTGGAAGTAAAATCTCCATAGTATTTAGTAAGAAATGAACATAATATATTTCATACACTGGCTTGAGATATGAACGGGACACCCAAACAACAACAGTCTTCGATAATAAGTAATTATTATTATTTTTTATTTTTTTTATTTTTTTTTGCTGTATGTGGGTGGAGGGGTGGGTGTGTATTTCCGAGCCCTCTTGCCCTCTTGGGTGACTGGGAGACCCCAGCAGGGGGCCTCAGCCTGTCACCTCTGTTTTAGAGCACCCTTACTGCCTGACCTCAATCTGCCTATTTGAGCGTATGTGTGTGTGTGTGGCTTCCTCTCTTTCCAGACAAGCCGTTGCTAATAGGCTGTTTGGCAGAGTGTTTTATTACCAGAGCAGTATCAGAGCTGACAGCTGTCAGCAGAGACAAACATTTCTGCCTGACTGTACGGATGTGTGTGTGTGTGTGTGTCACCAGAATTCAGTGATTTAACCAGATGCCCTGGAGATAAAGACACTGGAGCAAGTGAGCAGATTTGGCATCATAAACCATTCTGTGGCCCTCTTGAAAAGAGCTTACAGCAGGAGAACATCAACAAAACTTCTGACACTTTGGCGACTGATTTAATAGATTTTAACCTTGAAAGTCTCAGACATTGCAGTGTCTGAAACTGATCTTTTTAGTTGTTTCTTTGTTTTTAGGTTTTGTTTTGACTGGCCTTGCAGAGGAGCACTGAATCATGAACATAGTTGCAGTTAGAGAAACATGTGAAAATAGTCCGAACAAATCCAGACATGCTGACCGAAAAACAATTTAGAACTGTCAAGAGCACTAATGAAAAGCCAGGATGTAAATCTTCACCACCTTAGACCAAAATGGGTCCTTACCAGATAAATGGAGAAAAGCAAAACCATAAAAGCTTCAATGTGCTTAAATCTGATTTTTTATTTTTTTTTCTAACCAGCCGTGACCACAATGACTGATTGGGAAGTTTTTCCGTTGCATTAAGGCTACGTCCACATTAATCCGGATACATCTGAAAACTGGATTTTCATATTCGAAACGCTCTCTGTCCACACTGCTGTTTTCAAGTGTTCTCCAAAAGTTGCCCGTCCACACTGAAATGTATGAAAGCTCTTAAATCCCCTTACTGCACATGCCAAAAATCACCATTCCATGTACGCTCTGAAACGCAATTATCCTCGTGTTCCAACACCAAACAGTAATTCCAAGTAAACTTCCTTCGCCTTTGAATGAATGCAATGTGAAGGTTGTACAAAGTAACATTTATCTTTAACAATGCTATCAAAGTGAATATCAGGCACAATAACTCTGCTACAACAAAGGTCACCATCTTGATTGTTTTGGGTTGAATGGATCACATGACTGCGTCACATGACAATAAATACGTCATTATTTTTGAGATATCTCCGTTTTCCCAGTCCACACTACAAAGTGAAGACAGCATTTTCAAATGTATCAACTTGGGAGAGCATTTTCGAGTAAGCTCGGTTTTCGCTGTCTCAGTTTGGACGGAAAGTCAAAACGTAGAGAAAAAGATGCTTTTCCAAACAAAAAAGTATTGGATGTGGTCTAAGTTTTCATGCCTGCAGCACTATGCTGGGAAGCTCCGCCTATAGTGACATTCCAATGGTCAAAATTCAGCCGCATATTGCTATACACCGATCAGCCACAACATTAACATTGTAATTTTAAAAGTATTTTTAGAGTTTAATATTGAAAGTCTGGGTCTGGCGACATGGCTAAAATGGTCAAATCTATACACAAAAGGCATTTGAAAAGTACCAAATAAATAAATACATAACACATAACATCCTTTAGCTTCTTGGAAACAGCCTGTAGCATTAAAAGAGGCAATAAGTCTATGTTCTGCATGTTAACCATAAGACATATCTTCAAAATTTTTGCCTCTCTCCATTTCTTAATTCAACTTTTTCATTTAATCAGTCTATATGCACAGTATTTTGCTTCAATCTTTCTGTTTCAACAGCCATGACACTGACAGTAATACTAAACGCATAACTAGCTCTAACATGGCCTTCATTAGTAAGCAGAGATTCCAATAGAATCTTCCAGAGACAAATCAGATTATACAAATATAGTCTAGATGGCTAAACTCACATGAACCTTATAAAATTTTACCATGGTAACCACAGCTTTCACCAGAGTTTCTTAGGGTTACAGATTTGAACAAACCACTAACCCTAAGTATGTAATTAAAACATTTATTATTATGATGTCAGCCATGGCTAATACCAAGTTATCACAGTTTGTGGCAACAATAAATAGTAACTATAGTACTTTGCTGGAAACTATGGTTGTCTTTGCATTTTTTTGTCAATGGACGGTAATTCTTAAACTTTTATACCCAAAAAGCTATTAAACAACTAGTCAAACTGGCCGACACTAACAGAAAAACAATTAATAAGTCCTCTATGTTAAAAAGCAAGAATGAAAGACACCTTTCAGTCAGTTTCAAGCACTTTGTCCTCACTTGTGTCTCTATATTCTTCACAGTATCCTTGAAACTGAGAGTGAGAAGTGCTTTGAAAGGAAAAGATGATGGAAAGGTTTGAAAGGAGGAAGAAGGTTGAGAAAGAGAGAGTAAGGTCATGTATTGACTCTGATTGTGAGGCGCCAGTCTTGGCATTGATCAGAGAGTGTGCTGTATTGATTAAATGACAAATGAGAGGAACAAGCTTCTCCTCTAAAGACTCGACCCCTTTGAAGAGCTCTTCTAACATTGTCTGTGTGTGTGTCCTTTCTGAATGGACTCAACTTGTCTTGCTCTCATAAGAAAAGTGCATACAAGTAGCCTTTGCATTCCCAGACATGCATTTCACAAGTTTTTATCTAAATAAGGACATACCATACAGTCTAACTGCTTTTGAATAAAACTAATTAAAAAGAGGCTAGTGACAGACATTTTGTCACCTAGCGTGAAATTTGGTGTGATGTGATTACTCGCATTGTAGGTCTATGTATCCACATTGACAACAACACATAGCACAGACCTTTGTGTTTTACCCGCTCCACAAAACAAAACGTCACTTTTCACTTTGGTCAGATGGCCCCTTCCAATCTTAGGTGGTTCAAATATGTGCGCTGTGTGCGGGTGATATCACATATATAATCAAAGATACCTGTAGATATGGGGGAGATTAATGTGTTTATTGGGTATGCTAAACGTATAGAAATGTTCAGTTTCAATTTCAAGCCCTTTTAAGCACCTTTCATCAAAAATATTCAGATTTTCCAGGTATATTCCAGTCCTTCAATTTCTAAAAGCTAAATTCAAGCACTTTAAGCACATCAAGGACCTTGTGCGATCCATTACTGACATCTAGTGGAAACGTATTTAAATACTATCCTATGGTGCACTAAATGCATATACAGTCATTATTTACTTACCTTCTTTACAAACCTGTAAATTGTATTTTTGCAAAAAAGGAGAATTTATTTATTTTTTTATTTTATTGTTAATGCTGCTCTTTTCCATATAATGAAAATGAATGGAGACTGGGCCAGTGACAGTCAAATAAAGTAACACAAAAGTAGTCTATATGATTTGTTCACTATATTACAAGTCTTCTGAAGCTATATAGTCATTTTGTGCAAGAAACAGGATATAATTAGGGTATTTTTTGGTCCTTTTTAAGTTCAAAAGCCCCAGTCCATATTCACTTTCATTATATTGTAAAGGGCAGTGAAACATTTTTGTTCAATGAAAAAAAGAAGGTCATATGGCTTTGGAAATGACACGAGGGTGAGTAAATGATAACAGAATTGTGTGTGTGTGTGTGTGTGTGTGTGTGTGCATAAGCTATCCCTTTAATGCAGAACCAATTTGGTAGAGTTTATAGTTCAGATCCTTACACACTGATTTAAGTCATTAAAATCAAAATTTTTTACACAGTCCCTTAATAAGGCAAGAAACAGTTTCCAAAACCACACTTGCATTTCCTAAAATAGTGTGTGTTTGTTTTGTCTGTGTTTACACTTGTAAACAAAAGTGAATGTCTATAGTGGTGTCTCGTGTGCATGTGACGTGTTTGTCGACAGCCTGCTGTGTCTTGCACTGAGGCGAGCTCCTGTCACCCGGCTGATGATGGTACAGAGAGTGGCATTGACCCTACAGGCCTCTGTGTGTGCTACAGCTGGGAATATGTACTGATTAACTTGTCACTGCAGTAACCCTTTGTGACATGCATTCAAGCGTCCCCTCAAACCATGTCCCTCCAGCTCATACTGACAGGGAAGACTTGCAGCATGACACCCACACTAGTAACCAGGATGTCTAAACATTAAGTCTGCTTAACTCTATAAAAATACTGACTAGAGCAAAAAATAGAACAGAGAAATGTTTAAAGTTCAGTTTTTTGAACTGTTCTGTTTTTGCACAATTATTATTAGTAGTATGTACAGTGCATCCGGAAAGTATTCACAGCGCTTTTCCACATTTTGTTATGTTACAGCCTTATTCCAAAATGGATTAAATTCATTATTTTCCTCAAAATTCTACAAACAATACCTCATAATGACAACATGAAAGAAGTTTGTTTGAAATCTTTGCAAATTTATTACAAATAAAAAACGAAGAAAAAAAAAAAAAATCACATGTACATAAGTATTCACAGCCTTTGCTCAATACTTTGTTGAAGCACCTTTGGCACAAATTACAGCCTCAAGTCTTTTTGATTATGATGCTACAAGCTTGGCACACCTATTTTTAGGCAGTTTCTCCCATTCTTCTTTGCAGGACCTCTCAAGCTCCATCAGGTTGGATGGGGAGCGTCGGTGCACAGCCATTTTCAGATCTCTCCAGAGATGTTCAATCGGGTTCAAGTCTGGGCTCTGGCTGGGCCACTCAAGGACATTCACAGAGTTGTCCCAGAGCCACTCCTCTGTTATCTTGGCTGTGTGCTTAGGGTCGTTGTCCTGTTGGAAGATGAACCTTCGCCCCAGTCTGGGGTCCAGAGTGCTCTGAAGCAGGTTTTCATCAAGGATGTCTCTGTACATTGCTGCATTCATCTTTCCCTCGTTCCTGACTAGTCTCCCAGTTCCTGCCGCTGAAAAACATCCCCACAGCATGATGCTGCCACCACCATGCTTCACTGTAGGGATGGTAATGGCCAGGTGATGAGCGGAGCTGGTTTCCTCCAGACATGACGCTTGCCATTCAGGCCAAAGAGTTCAATCTTTGTTTCTCATGGTCTGAGAGTCCTTCAGGTGCCTTTTGGCAAACTCCAGGCGGGCTGTCATGTGCCTTTTACTGAGGAGTGGCTTCCATCTGGCCACTCTACCATACAGGCCTGATTGGTGGAGTGCTGCAGAGATGGTTGTTCTTCTGGAAGGTTCTCCTCTCTCCAAAGAGAAATGCTGGAACTCTGTCAGAGTGACCATCGGGTTCTTGGTCACCTCCCTGACTAAGGCCCTTCTCCCCCAATCTCTCAGTTTGGCCGGGCGGCCAGCTCTAGGAAGAGTCCTGGTGGTTCCAAACTTCTTCCATTTACGGATGATGGAGGCCACTGTGCTCATTGGGACCTTCAATGCTGCAGAAATTTTTCTGTACCCTTCCCCAGATCTGTGCCTCGATACAATCCTGTCTCGGAGGTCTACAGACAATTCCTTGGACTTCATGGCTTGGTTTGTTTGTGCTCTGACATGCACTGTTAACTGTGGGACCTTATATAGACAGGTGTGTGCCTTTCCAAATCATGTCCAATCAACTGAATTTACCACAGGTGGACTCCAATCAAGTTGTAGAAACATCTCAAGGATGATCAGTGGAAACAGGATGCACCTGAGCTCAATTTTGAGTGTCATGGCAAAGGCTGTGAATACTTATGTACATGTGATTTTTTTCGTTTTTTATTTGTAATAAATTTGCAAAGATTTCAAACAAACTTCTTTCATGTTGTCATTATGGGGTATTGTTTGTAGAATTTTGAGGAAAATAATGAATTTAATCCATTTTGGAATAAGGCTGTAACATAACAAAATGTGGAAAAAGTGAAGCGTTGTGAATACTTTCCGGATGCACTGTACATATTGCAATATTATTATTAATAATAATAACAATAAGGTTTTTTTAGGAAGTTATTTTTCTTGTTTATTGTTATTGTAGTGATTCAATTATTGTTACTATTAAACATTTATATATGAATAATAATATATAAATATTTAAAAATTCAAAATTAATTATATTACTAAAATAATAATAATAATAATAATAATAATGTTTTTGTAGGAAGTTATTGTTCTTGTTTATTGTTATTGTAGTAATTAAATTACTATTACTATTATATATTAATAATAATATATACATTTTTAAACATTCATAATTATATTACTACAATAATAATAAGGTTTCTTGTTTCTTGTTATTGTAGAGATTAAATTATTATTAATATTAAATATTGACATATTAATAATAATATGTCAATATTTAAACATTCATAATTAATATTACTTAATAATAATAATAATAACAACAACAATAATAATAAGGTTTTTGTAGGAAGTTATATTTCTTGTTTATTGTTACTGTAGTAATTAAATTATTATTACTATTAAATATTTAAATATTAATAATAATATATACATATTTAAACATTCATAATGAATCATATTACTACAATAAAAATAAATGGGTAATATATATATATATATATATATATATATTATCCTTCCCTTTACTGTATCTTTGGAGTTACTTATTTTTGTATGATGTTGTATTGTTACTTTGATTTGCTTAGTAAAATAAAAAATAAAATAACATTACATTATATCTTCTTTATATATTAGTTATTTTTATCTTTATTAAAAGATAAACATTTATAATTTATTAAATATTTAATTACTTAGACACATTATATTATATTATTATATTAGTCCAGCAGCCATAATCACCCTGCAGCTCTTGCCTGGTTGCCCACTATAGCTAAGCAGGGTTGAGCTTTGTCAGTACCTGGATGGGAGACCTCCTGAGGAAAACTAAGGTTGCTGCTAGAAGAGATATTAGGGAGGCCAGTAGGGGGTGTTCACCCTGCACTCTGTGTGGGTCCTAATGCCCCAGTATAGTGACGGGGACACTATACTGTAAAAAGGCACTGTCCTTCGCATGAGACATTAAACTGAGGTCCTGACTCTCTGTGGTCATTAAAAATCCCAGGGCATTTCTCATAAAGAGTAGGGGTGTACCCTGGTGTCCTAGCCCAATTCCCCCCATTGGCCCTTATCTATGCATGGCCTCCTAATAATCCCCATCCCTGAATTGGCTACATCACTCTACTCTCCTCTCCATCGATAGCTGGTGTGTGGTGGTGCACTATGGCTGTCACTGCATCATCCAGGTGGATGCTGCACACTGGTGGTGGTTGAGGAGATTCCACCTATACTATGTAAAGCACTTTGAGTGCTTAGAAAAGCGCTATTTAAATGTAAGGAATATTATTATATATTTATAAAACTTTTGATCGGACACTATTTTAGGGACAAATATGCCCATTCAATAAAATGTATATTGCAATATATTTTATATATTAATATAAGTATAAATTATAATCCTTATCATGATTTGTCCATTCATTTATTTATGTTTATGTTATATATCTGCACTGTAGTTTACCACATTTTGCATTTGTTCATTGCTCTGCAGTGTATAGAATTAACACTAACCTGACTGTGACTATATATAATATGAATATTCCCTGCTTGAAAATTAGTATCAGATTTATAGAAAATTATATTTTAACCGAAACCAAGCAAGCTTAGAGAATTTTCTTGTTTTCAAGTACATTTTCTATGTTCAAAGGTTTTGTAATATATCATTAAGGTTTATGACCACTAGAGGTCAGCACTTCCATTTCTAAAGCACAAGGGTGTCTTACCAGTCCACACCACATGACAACATCCAAGAGCATCTTTAACTATCAATATTTCAGAACCAGAATCCATTTCAATGATATTGTACCATATTGCATTCTCTATTTTGCGTGAAACATACATTTAATGCAGTTTTCCCCTTTACAACTCTAGAATCTAGCAAACAGATACATTTCACAATGTGTTCGCTTATGTATGCATACATGCATGTTTGTGTGTGACACCTATTTATTATACAGGAGACATGTTTTATAGTCTGATTCATGCCTCTATTCTTCTCCAACAATACATTTCACATGACACAGCAGCCTCTATTATCACCACGACAACACACAATGGCCACTTCACAAAGCAATTGGGTGAGAAATCCAATTTCTCCAAATGACTATCTTGCCCACTCAAGCCACAGTGTGTGTGTGTGTTTGTGTGTGTGTGGTATAAAACGGTTCATTGCCTTTAAGAGCACAAGAATAAAAAGGCCAATAGAGAAAATGAGACAGGTGTTTATATAACATGGCCATTATCGAGTTATAAAAGGACTCATTGCCAAAAAGCGATAGTTAGATGTGCTATAATGCATTTGTATGTGTAAGTGAGAGTGAGAGAGAGAGTTATAGATAATAGAAAGAAAATTTTATGCAAAATTTACAACCGTTTTATTGTCAGCCAGGCAAAAACGTGCAAGTCCAATCCGCTTAGCCACAAGATTTGAGGTATCATTAATGCCCGTTACACAAATTTGCTGGACGAGTTACGTTCCAAAATTTAAAATGTAGGATTAGGGGGTTGTCCAAATCCAAAGCAATAGTAATAGTGATGCTTACCTTAGGAAAAAGTAGGAGTAAATAAATGAAGAGAGCATGTGTGTATCAGCTGTCTGGCAGAGAAGAGTAACGCTAGGCAAGTCGCCCATGTTTGAAGCACAGTGGTTCATCATGGATGATAAATCATATAGTGAATCTGTGACACCAGACTGGCACACAGCCATACTTTTAGCCACACACACTCTCTCTCTCTTTCTACTCGCAACCATGATACACACATTCAGAGAAGAGTTGTGTAGAGTTGTTGCTGCTGTTATTACTGTATATAGTATAATAACAGTGAATTATTTTCATTATAAGTGATGATATTTTAATTATCTTTCTCGGGAAATACACTTTCAATTGAAGCTTCCCTTTAAAAAAGCACAGTGATGGTGTCAGATGGTAAAAGTGGATCTATTTAAAACAGTAGTACAGCCATAGTGCATTTCCAAAATAAAATGGTAATACCATGGTACATGTCGAAAAAAACATGGTATTTTTGGTGCATGCCCAAAATAAAATGGTAATACCATGGTACATGTCCAAGAAAACATGGTATTTTTGGTGCATGACCAAAATAAAATGGTAATACCATGGTACATGTCCAAGAAAACATGGTATTTTTGGTGCATGACCAAAATAAAATGGTAATACCATGGTACATGTCCAAGAAAACATGGTATTTTTGGTGCATGACCAAAATAAAATGGTAATACCATGGTACATGTCCAAGAAAACATGGTATTTTTGGTGCATGACCAAAATAAAATGGTAATACCATGGTACATGTCCAAGAAAACATGGTATGTTTGGTGCATGCCCAAAATAAAATGGTAATACCATGGTACATGTCCAAGAAAACATGGTATTTTTGGTGCATGACCAAAATAAAATGGTAATACCATGGTACTTGTCCAAGAAAACATGGTATTTTTGGTGCATGCCCAAAATAAAATGGTAATACCATGGTACATGTCCAAGAAAACATGGTATTTTTGGTGCATGTCAGAAAAAAAAAACAAAAAAAAACATGATACTGCTATGGTATAGGTTGAAAAAAAACATACTACTTTCCATGGTACAGTATACATCCAGAAAACAAAAGTACTGCCTAAAACAAACAAAAACAAACAAACAAAAAAACATATTTTAGGACACAAAAATTTCCCCTCATCCACACAGGTTACATTATAGTGCAATCCTGGTCAATTAATGTCTTTAAAGTAAAACAGAGGGTTTCCTGCTACATCACAGAGCTGCCCTGCTAAAACTCTCATTCATCTAAACACAAATAGCCACCTGACTGATTTAACACAATTAGTCCAGAGACGAGCCCCTTTATATTGGTCATAATAGATATTCAACATGCTGGTAATTACTATAAAGCAAGGGTCTTCAACAGGGGGTCCACGGTGGTACCGCAGGGGGTCCGCATATTATTGTTTGATCCACCATTGGAATTTTTAATAATCACTCACTCACGCGCGAGCGATAGTGAGAGAGAGGAGTATGTATTTTAATCCATCGACATGTTAAAATCCCTCGCAACTGCATGTGAAATCTTAAAGTGTGACTAAACGATGCAAGTCAGCAGAAGCACGCAGCCTGGACAAACCATTCAGGGCGCCTACACACTAGAGTTAACGCATTGCATTGATTTCAAAGGGGATGGTGCATCGTAAGGACAGATAGTGAAGCTCCATCATGCAGAAAAAGTTGAGAAAATGTTTACTTTTGCTGCAACGCAATCTGGTGTACGCATCCATTGACCAATGGGAATCTCAGTGAGGCGGGACTACACTGCGTGCACAAATATTAGGCAAGTGAGTATTCTGATCTTATCATTATTTCCATGCACATTTTCCAACTCCAAACAATATAAACTTGAATGCTTATTGGATGTTTGCTTATTGGATTCAATCAAATTCAGGTGATATGTATTTGTGTAATGAGGGAGGGTGTGGCAAAAGCAACTAACACCTTATATCAAGGTGTGCATAATTATTAGGCAGCTTCATTACCTCAGGTAAAATGCACCAAAAAAGAGATTTAACTGACACTGAAAAGTCAAAAATGGTAAAATGCCTTTAAGACGGATGCAACACTATTGAGGAATGACCAACGGACAATCAAACATTTTTTTGCATATAGTCAACTGTGGCGCAAAAAATGCATGGAGAAGAAAAGGCGCAAATTAACTGCAAAAGACTTGAGAAGAATTAAACGTGAAGCAATCAGGAACCCATTATCCTCCAGTGCCACCATATTCCAGAACTGCAACCTAACTGGAGTGTCCAGAAGTACAAGGTGCCAAGTGCTGAGAGACATGGCCAAGGTCAAGAAGGCTGAAACATGACCACCACTGAATATATTCACAAGCTGAAGCGTCAAGATTGGGCAAAGAAATACATGGACATATTTTTCAAAGGTTTTTGGACAGATGAAATGAGAGTGACTCTTGATGGACCAGATGGATGGGCCCATGGCTGGATCACTAATGGACACAGGGCACCACTTCAAGTCATGTGCCAGCAAGGTGGAGGAGGGGTACTGGTATGGGCTGCTATCATTAAGGATGAGGTAGTTGGACCTTTTCAAGTTGAAGATGGACTGAAACTCAACTCTCAAACCTACTGCCAGTTTCTGGAAAGTACCTTCTTCAAGCAGTGGTACAGGAAGAAGTTCTCAGCATTCAAGAAGGCCATGATCTTCATGCAGGACAATGCTCCATCACATGCATCCAAGTACTCCACTGCTTGGCTAGCCAGCAAGGGCCTCAAAGGTGCCCAAATAATGACTTGGCCCCCTTCCTCACCTGACTTAAATCCTGTTGAGGACTTGTGGGCACATCTTAAATGTAATATTTACAGTGAGGGAAGACAATACACCTCTTTGAACAGCATTTGGGAGGCTGTGGTTGCTGCTTCAGCAAAAGCTGATCATGAACAGATCACAAAACTGACAGACTCCATGGATGGAAGGCTCATGGCAGTTATTGAAAAGAAGGCTGGCTATATTGGTCACTGAATATTTTTGAAAGACCAAAAATTTTATTTAATTGTCATTCTGTGTTAATTATTTGTTGCACTTACTCTAAAAATTTAGAATAAAAAATTTAGTTGGGAGAAATTATTTTTGTAATTTAGTTGCCTAATAATTGTGCACACTAATAGTTGCCTAATAATTGTGCACACTTATATATTCCCCTGAGAATGACAAAACTCACTTTTCCTTTGTTAAACATTCATGTTTGATGTTCAATAACATTTTGGATTGACTGAGAGCATTGTGTTTGTTTAACGATAAAATTAATCCTGAGGAATACAATTTGCCTAATAATTGTGCACGCAGTGTAGTTGCACGGTGAAATCGAAAAAACATAGCGGACAAACTCAAACAAGCGGTGTATTCATTCCCTGTCCTCTATTATCTTTATCTATCAGGCTAAAAAGATAGTAATTGTGGAGAGAGAGCCTGGATAATAGTTTCAATGTTTACTGGTATATTGTCAAAAATATATATTTTAAATAGCCATCTCTATCCATGACCGCCTCTTCCCTCTGTTGTACATGCCTTCCAAATGGACCTTTCGCAGTCCCATGCGTCAAACGCTCCACTGGAGCTTTCCCTAGCGTGTAAGCACCCTCACTGCAGTGGAAGGTCGCTTGAGTAAATGCGTCTGCTTTGCGTGGTCACGCTGTGTGGTTGAGCAGTTTCTTTTATTATTAGTTGCTTTTTGGTTTAAGAACAATAGCCTACTTGGCTGGTGTAAATAAATAGTTACCGCTGAGATTATCAAGATGGTATACACGGTCCTTAACGTTCCAGACACACAAGACATTGGCTCTCAAATCAACATAATGCGGTGAATTCAGTCATTGATTTCCTCATTGCACATTTTTACTCAATGAAATGAACAGTCATTTTGAAATATATGTATAAAATCGACCACACACATGAGATGAACACTCCATTTTAGTAATCTTATAAAAGTTGTTTTATTCTGCATGGACAGGTCTGTCCTTTTTTCTGTCTGTCTGTCTATATTTTTCTTTCATTTTGGAGGATGGCACAGGGACTAACAAGGAAAATTAAGTACAAAATGTTGCAGACCCCTGCTGTACACCCTGCTGAAAAGACCAGCTAAAATCAGCCTAGGCTGGTTGGCTGATTTAAGCTGGTCACCCAGCCTAGCCAGTCTCGTCAGTTTGCTGGTTTCAGAGGGGTTTTGAACACTTTTTAGCTGGTCAGGCTGGGAGACCAGACCAGCTAGCCTCCCAGATTAAACCAGCTTGGCCAAGCTGGGAGACCAGCTAAGACCACCCTGGCCAACTAAGATCAGCCTGACCAGCTAAGGCCAGCTAAGACAAGCATGACCAGCTAAAAACAAGTGTTCAAAACCCCTCTAAAACCAGCCTGACCAGCATGACCAAGTTGGGCAACCAGCTAAAACCAGCCAACCAGCTTATGCTGGTTTTAGCTGGTCTTTTCAGCAGGGCAGCATTTAATGATTATTTCAATGGCTTTGCAATGTAAACATCATGAAGTATAAGAAGTATTTGGTAAAAACCAAAATAAAAGGGTAGAGGAAAAGAGACATAAAAAAAACTTGTTTTAAGGCTGATGGTTTGTGTGGTATATACAGTGTGTCTAGAAAGCAGTGTGTACAGATTATGTTTGACTTCCAGAGTTCTTACTATAAAATAATCCCTCAGGAGCTGGGATGAGGTCACATTCAAAACGCTGGATTTAAAGGAATGGCGGTGAAAATATAGCACATGCTCTGACAATATGCGATTTCGGACACAGGGTGTAATAATGCACAATACAAACATGACAGAGCGAGCAGTGCAAGCACACTATTTTTTATTTTTATTAAATCGGAGCCCTTTGCATTTTAATTATCATACAAGGTCATATTGTGATTTCGATTGTATTTCTATAAATTGTGTAGCCCTATTGTGTAGCTAGAAGTATTCGCGTTTATGTACTTGAATAGAG
The DNA here is from genome assembly GCF_019703515.2 of Myxocyprinus asiaticus. NCBI lineage: Eukaryota > Metazoa > Chordata > Actinopteri > Cypriniformes > Catostomidae > Myxocyprinus > Myxocyprinus asiaticus. The sequence goes on from NC_059384.1 coordinate 27,638,821, forward strand.
AATGTTTCATAGACATATCCCTTCTCTTTAAATTTTACCTTATTTAACTAGTAATAAAAATGCATCAATAGGGATGGGACAATAAAGCATTGGGCATTCTGGGTGTATGAGTTTTTGATTGTGTGCAGACGTGCTTTGGACAGTTATACAAAGAGCAAAAACACAATGCATTATTCAGTCCAACATTTCAAAGTTTGGACTATAAATATTCAACACATCCTGAGATGCATTTGGTCTGGCTTGTGTAGACTGTGATGAGCAGGAGACGTTAATGAGAGACAGCGACAGAAAATGAACACACACGAGAACAGAGGGTCGTTTAAATGGAGGCATAACTAGCCAGACCAGCTACTCTAGAGAACTAGAAATACTGGATCTTACTTATCAGCATATATGTGCAAACATACACATATTGTTAGGGCTGTCAAAATTAAAATTTAGCAAACAACATGTTGTCTAATGTCATGCATAGAATTTTTCCTCACACTATATAAATGAGTTTTTATACATGAAAATATATAGCTGCCTTTATATTTCATGAAGAGGCCCCTCACAAGGGGATCATCATGTGTGGTGTCCTTGGCATCAAAAAGTTTGAAAACCGCTGGCCTAGACCTCTGAATATGAAGCCCAAGAGCTTGTCCCCATAGCCAAGGTTACCAATAGGCTGAACAAGGTACGCTATTTAAGCTATGAGCTACAGACAATATGGGACACCCCAATTTACATTATTTAGCCATATAAAACCGCATACCATGAAACAGAGAATGCTCTTGGATCAACATAATTCTTCGGTCCTGGAACAACAATTCTATCAACCAATAAGATTTTAGGGGTAGAAGGTAGGGTTAGGGATGGGGCTACGTGTACGGGTATCATTAGTTGATAGGAATGTTGTTCCAAGATCATCCTTTGATGTTACTGCTTGGCTAAATTATGTCATGCTTTATGCCCCACTTCCCCACCTCTGCATCTCAATCAACTAATCACATTTTAGGGCTAGATGTAGGATTAGGACCATAAATTGTTGACAGGAATGTTCTTCCAGGATCATCCTTTGTTGGTCCTACTTGGCATAATCATGTCATGCTTTGTGACCCATCTTCAGGACAAAAAGTATCTGATGTTCTCCAGAAATAGGGATGGTGTAGACTTTAAATATCTGGGCTAGAAACCACAAGGTTACAGCTTGTGCCCTTGAGCAAGGCACTTAACCTCGGATTGCCCCAAGGGTATTGTCCCAGTACCTTAACATGTTGCCATTGGAGTTGACATCCAAAGGGTGATAAATGGTGCTTCAATTGTAGAAATTGGACACTCCCTTGTCACCAACATACATTGTATTTTGGATGCTGGTCCCCAGCATGGGATGTTGGTGTGCTGGTGTCCCCACCAGGATACTTAACTGGCTTAACCAGCAAGACTTACTTGGTCAACCTTCACCAGAAAGGTCATGTTGGTTGCCTAGAATGTTTTGCTCCAGATTTTCCAGCTAGATCAGCTCCAAACCAGCATAAACCAGCCTGGTAATTCATTCTGGTCTAAGTTGGTCTTTTCAGAAGAGATATACAACTATACTACTGTATATTCATAGTGAAATGCCACATCCTGCATCCAAGGTCAGAGTACAAGCAGGCAGGAATGCAAATGGACAGTCACCCAGCCTTGAGCTAAGAGGGGGCTTATGATGATTTGGCACCTGAAAAAACACTTACCCGTCTAGGTCTGGCCACTGACAGGAGGCCATCCAGATTGACTGATAGAGTACAAGCTCATGAAATCCATAAACAGAGGAACTTTTAAAAGGGAGTGGTGGCAGTTGAGATATTGTAAACTGCAGGATCTAAACAGGCTCTCAAGTCCTGAGCAGCTCCTCTGAGCATTTCATAAATCTATTTCCTCGTGAGCTGTCTTAACCTTCAATGAGAGAAAGCAGGAGATGGTAGACTAGGAGATCTACAGAAACTAGACATATTTCAGTGTTGTGCAGCTGAGCCATGACTTCCCAAGACAAAACAGGCTGAACTTCAAAGTCAAGTTTACTTTAAACTATTCTTATCTGTAAAAAAAAAAAAAAACAATGATAAGATTTTAAGATCAAAGCTCCATAAAAAAATCTAATATTTGATGTGGACAAAGTGAATAATGTCCAAGACAACAGTAAAACATTCAAAGCAAGGGTGTAGCTTGTTTAACTACACTGCATTTGTGTTTGCATCATGTTTCCTGAACTGGAAATATTGCTAATATACTCTGTTCTCACATATTAAACTGATCCTTCACCTCTTCAGCTTATTCCACCAGAGAAATGTTCGTTGAGAAAATGGCACCATTGCTGTGATCACAAAATATGTCACCACTGGAAAGATAACAGTGTTTGTCAAGGCATTTTATATGGTCTTTAACTAGATTTACTACATTTCTAGAAGTCTTACTCTTTTACTGAAAAGTGAATTGAGATTGTCGAGCTATAATAATGACAAAAAGCACCAAAGAACTAACATAAAGGCAGCCATGCACAAATATCATCCGTGCTTATATACATTACAAATGGCTTGACAAGACATGTCACACCATGTTGCAACATGTTTTAATTATTTAGGCAAAGGTTTCTTTTTAGTTGTGCTTTTCCAAATGAATAGGATTTTGTGGGAAGCATATTGGAGAGAGACTGTGAAGTAAAGACACAAAACTGAACAAAGCATTGAAAAAACAGGCAATGAAATGTTATGGCTGTTTACCTCTGCATCTTTTTCTGGCAGACTACATCAATGGCAAGATATATGAATGGTCATTGTTATATCAAAGTCAAAATAATCTGGAAAATGCTGTTAAGAACTGCAGTGATATCTCATGACAGGCAGGGGCTCATCTGATACAGGCAGAAGAAACTCTTTCAGCCAATGTCTGATTTGTACAAACTTATTAGTGAATGACAGCAAAGTGGTTATTATGAAATGTTACAGTTACCACACACCGTAAACGGTGATCATTCTACTAAAAACATTGGTAAAACTTTCTATGAAGCCCATATTTATAATATATTCATAATGTCTCATATATTACACCTTATAATATGTTACAACTTCTCATAAATAATTTCAAGTACAGTTTGTAATACATTATAATACTTTACCTGTTCATAGTTACACCTTAAAGAGTATAATGTATTATGACACAATTTTAACCAAAGAATTTGTAATATATATATATATATATATAAATAGCTTATGTTCCTCATTTTCTAACTCGCTTTGGATAAAAACATCTGCTAAATGAATAAATGTAATTATATATAAATATACTTAAGTTAAAATTGTGTCATAATGCATTATACTCTTGACACTATGCTACTTTTGCATGAAAACACTTACTTGATACCTAATATTTATATATACTGTATATACAGTGTGTGTGTGTGTGTGTGTGTGTGTGTGTGTGTGTGTGTGTGTGTGTGCGTCTATAGTATATATAAATATTAGATATCATATAAGTGTTGTCATGCAAAAGTAGCATAGTGTCAAAAGTATAACGGTTCGAGGGAAATAACACCGCCCTCGCAGAGAGAGCTCTCGTGGCCGAACCTACAGAGGTTAGTTCACTCTCCATCTCTGTAGCAGATGTAACCCGATCCTTCCGACGGGTGAATATCCGTAAAGCCGGGGGTCCAGACGGCATTCCGGGCCGCGTCATCAGAGCGTGTGCGAACCAACTGGCTGGTGTTTTACGGACATTTTCAACCTTTCTCTCTCTTTGTCTGTAGTCCCCACATACTTTAAAACGTCCACCATTGTGCCTGTTCCAAAGCAATCCAAAATTAAATGACTGGCGTCCTGTTGTTCTGACTCCCATCATCAGCAAATGCTTTGAAAGACTAATCAGAGATTACATCTTCTCTGTGCTGCCTCCCTCACTGGACCCATTGCAGTTTGCTTACTGCAACAACCGCTCCACTGATGATGCCATTGCATCTACACTACACACTGCTCTCTCCCACCTGTGAAAAAGGAACACTTATGTGAGAATGCTGTTTGTAGACTACAGCTCAGCATTCAACACCATAGTGCCCTCCAAGCTTGATGAGAAACTCTAGGCTCTGGGCTTAAACAGCTCGCTGTGCAGCTGGATCCTGGACTTCCTGTCAAGCAGACGCCAGGTGGTTAGAATGGGCAGTAACATCTCCTCATCACTGACCCTCAACACTGGAGCCCTGCAGGGCTGTGTTCTCAGCCCACTCCTGTATTCCCTGTACACACATGACTGTGTGGCAACACATAGCTCCAATGCCATCATTACATTTGCTGATGATACGATGGTGGTAGGTCTGATCACTGACAATGATGAAACAGCCTACAGAGAGGAGGTGCACAACCTCTCCCTCAACGTCAGTAAGACAAAGGAGCTTGTGGTGGACTTCAGAAGAGAAAGAGAACACAGCCCCATCACCATCAATGGAGCACCAGTGGAGAGAGTCAGCAGCTTCAAGTTCCTGGGTGTCCACATCACTGAGGAACTCACATGGTCCGTCCACACCGAGGCCGTTGTAACGAAGGCTCATCAGCGCCTCTTCTTCCTGAGACGACTGAGGAAGTTTGGAATGAACCACCACATCCTCACACAGTTCTACACCAGCACTGTAGAGAGCATCCTGACTGGCTGCATCTCCACCTGGTACAGCAATAGCACTGCCCACAACCGCAAAGCACTGCAAAGGGTGGTGCGAACTGCCAGACACATCATCGGAGGTGAGCTTCCCTCCCTCCAGGACATATACACCAGGCGGTGTGTGAAAAAAGCTCGGAGGGTCATCAGAGACTCCAGCCACCCAAGCCATGGGCTGTTCTCACTGCTACCATCAGGCAGGCGGTATCGCAGCATCAGGACCCGCACCATCCGACTCCATGACAGCTTCTTCCCCCAAGCAATCAGACTTTTGAACTCTTGATCTCTCACGATCAATATACATCAGCACTGCACTTTATTAAACTTATTATCTCACACTGGACTGTCATAAATTATATTCTCTCTTAACAACACACTGGCAACTGACTATCAACCGACAGCCTGAATGTCAATACAGTACAATACAACCTACTGTACATTTTATATATACTATATATACTTTTTTTTTTATTGTATAATGTGTATTCTATATTGTGTGTATTGTATAATGTACATTGTATGTTATTATTTGTATATTGTGTTGTGTGTAATTATGTGTATATTAGATTTTAAATTGTGTTGTAAATCTGATGTTTATTGTAGATTGGTATATGTGTCATCACTGTCACGACTGCTATGTTGCTCGGAACTGCACCCAAGAATTTCACACACTATTGCACTTGTGTATATGGTTGTGTGACAATAAAAGTGATTTGATTTGATTTGATTTTGATAATGCAATATGACATAAGGCTTTATGACATGAATATGCCATTAAAAGTGGTCTCAGTCAGGTTTAAGTAAAAGCTTTAAATAACATAAACTTGCAACATACAATACATTAAAAGTCAATTTTATATAATGGAATTTCTAATGTCATTTTACAGGGTGTTATTTAAGTGGAATGTAGACCATAGGCCTAATGAAAATATATATAAAATAACACTTGAAAATATATTAAAATATATTATAAGCATTTTACAAGCTTGACTTGAAATGTCTTAAAACCTCTTAAAAAAATGTTATAGATGTTTTAGAGAAGACATAGCTTTTGTCACTTTACTTAAAGCATACCTAATATATAGGTAATACATTAACACAATTTACATTACACAAACTTCTGCAGATAAAATGTGATGTTGGTCATGTTATAATGCATTATACACTAATGGAAATCTCCTAATATTTAAGTATTATAATTGTAGTTACAATTATTTATGAGAAGTTACAACATATTATAAGGTGTATTATGAGACATTACAAATGCATTATAAATATGGGCTTTATAGAAAGTGTTGCCAAAAAGTTTTACATCTACAGAAATTAATAGTACAAATTTTACATTTGCATTTATTCATTTAGCAGACACTTTTAACCAAAGCAACTTAAAATTAGGGATACAGCAAAAGAGATTTGTCATTAGGAGGCAATAACATGAGAAGTGCTGTAATACAAAGTTTCATATTACTCATAGAAGAACATTGGGAGGTAGGTAAGAGACATTGGTGAAAGACTGGAGTAAAAATGTTTTATATATAAAAGAAAGAAGACAGTTAGTATAACTTTATATACTTATTCAATAACTTTATTGTTCATTCAACTACACAAGGTCAAGTGCATACATTAAGCACTGAAAATCTAACAAAAACACAAAGACGCCAAGTTAATGCATGACATCAAGTACACTCTATGAACCTCGGAGGACCTAAAAGCAGTTAATAAAACAATCTAGAAGGGTAGAGAAGATTGAGAAGGTACAAAATATTTCAGATTAAAAAATCTTGGGGTGCTGAAAAACCATGTTGTCTGCAGTGAATAAGGGTTAAACAGAAATAAAGGGCAAAGGGAGAGTGAAACAGATGAAAGTTGGGAGAAGGATGAAGGAAGATGAAGATGAAAGAGCAGTGGAGGGTGTGAACAGCCAGGAAGGTGTTATGTGGCTCTCTCGGGATACTTCTCACAGCAGTGCCACAGATGTAGACGTCTGACTCCACGTCCTGGAAGAGATGTTACCATGGCACCCGCTCAATTAAAAAGCACACCACTCCCAAGATGAGTACCAGCTCTCAAGACACACAAACCTGTATTCCTGCTTGTCTTCACAAATGTGACATGGTTGCTAGCTCTGCATGTACAGCACTTAACTGAAGAAGCACGCAGTTAAAGGGATCTGTCTGTAAATACACTTCATATTTTTGCTGGCAGAGAAGAAATTCACAAAACTAGCTGGCAATTGTTGTCTAAAATGTACAATAAATTATTAAATATTATTTACCTACGGCCAAATCACAGTCATGCTGATATTCATACCAAAAGCACTCTTGTCTGTATGATATTGCTTAATTACTAGGGGTGTACCGATTCATCAATCTGGATCGATACATCGATCCAATAACCAACGATCCAATGTTATCGAAACAATGCCTAAATATCGATATAGACATTTTCTTAAGATGTACCTTTATTTTAATACTCTTATGTCAGCCAAATCCGTACGTATTTCCATCAGTCGATGAAGCAACCTTATTACATTAATTTCATTTTATGAGCGCTAAATACACTTTTCATGTGGGATATGGATGTGCGCGGGGTCTTTGAAGCCAAATTGTGCTCTGCTATCTGTGCGCTGTGCACACACGTCAACCGGGCTTCCTGTGAAATGCGAGCTCCAGTGACAGGATCAGTGCGAGCATGTCAACCGGGCGCTCCTTAAAATGTGTGCTCTTGTGACAAACGCAGAGCGGCTCACATGCGAGATTAATTTGGGCTACCATCGACATCACTGCGCATGTGACCCATTTGAATTTTACATGAGAATTTGCTATTTTAAAGTACCATGGAGCAGTTCAACCATCATGTGTAGCATCTTGACAACGCCGACATTCTGAACAGCAATAACAAGGGAAAGAGAAATCACCTGCTCAGCACTAGCATCAGTTATAAGACTTTACACATCAGCAAACTTACTAACATTTATCCCAGTTAACTGTAACAGAATTTTTCATTACAACTGTGGAAGTTGTAGCCAAGAAATAGCATGGATAGCTGGAAACAAGTCGTGGGAATGTAAGTACTTTGAATTGGATTAAACTGAAAAATAAGCTGCAATCAAATCATTGATGATCACTTGTGTGTGACGTTATTGTTTATATTATCTGTATAATTTTTCAACATCTGAAGTACCTTATTTTGTTGTCGATGTCCCAATGTGGATACTAAATTTGCACTTTTCAGAGAGCTCAATAAAATATTCAAATTATATTTTGGTTGCATTTGAGGGCAAATTTTTTTTTAACCGATTGTGTATAATAGGCACATAATATCGGAATATCGATCACAGGGCCCTGAATCAGATCAAATCGAAATAGTTTCGCGGCAGACTTTGAAGTATCGGCAAATACCGGATCGCAGGCCAAGATAATCGATATAAGATCAGATCATGATGAAACGTCCGATTTACAACCCTATTAATTATGGACCAGGGTTCTGTCAGGGTTTATTTTGCAATAATAACCTGCTGACTGTACAGTTCATTATCCCTAACATATACAAAAGATGATGGCATTACCATTAGGTATAATCGCTGTACCATGGTACCACCACAGTAGTTTCTAGTAAGTGTCCAGTCAAAATGTATATGGCCAAGTCTTCAAGATTGGACCAAAGAAGGGTCTGTTTTAAGGTGGGGTGTTTTAGTCTGTGTTGCATAACATATGAGTTGGCTGTTAGCAGCCTAAGTAGGGTGTGCCTTCATGTATCAATGACAGTATCCTAACAGTGCTCTCCTACTTACAAAATGCTAGTTTAACCTTGCAAAATATGGATTTGTACAAGCGGTCAAACCACAAGTGCAGTCAGAATGTGTTTACTAATTAAGCTAACATGGATTAGCAATCACGTTCTTGCTGAGCGGACAATTATAAATCTCCAGGAACAAAAGCTGCTCTAGCTAGCGAGAGGTGACAAGAACCCGAGAGCCCAGCAGGAACGGACAAGCTAATTAGATTGCTGGCTAAACACCCATTTGTCAGAGCTTGACAACATTAGCGCAAACGCTAATGAACACACAACAAATAAACAAAACAGAGGACATATATTTTTTGTGAAACTGAGCCATTATTTACAAGGTTCTAGTCAGGGTCATACAAGAGCAATGACTCCAAATGAGGTAAATGTCCCAAATTCCAATGCCATTACAGCATTCTGATGCTTTTTCTGGAATTCCATGAGCACTGCAGCTATACAACTTTTAGAAAATCTATTTAACATGAGGTGGTCTGAAACTGAGTGTGAATCAAACTGAGAGGTTGTTATGAATGCTACCCACTGAGACTATTCACACACACACACACACACACACACACACACACACTCACACTGTCATTTTGGCTTTAGCTTAAGGAAAATTAAATAATAATTCCATAATAACAAGTTAAGAAAGCAGAAGCCCAACAGCAAGAGTGAACTCTGCTTTCTTACACTTATCCTCTTTCACCCTCCCACAGTTAAATGGGGTTGGAAGACATGAATATCTGCAATCTTGAAAGCTGGTTTATGATGAACTCTATATAGCTTTATATAACTTTGTGTCAGCCTTATATCAAGAAACAAATCATGAGAAATGTGTGGAATGGTATACCAGCATACTTATTATTGCATACTGTCACTGTGCGAACTGTGTGTTTAGAATATTAAACCGTATACAGAACACATTATGCAATTATAAACGTTTCAAACATTAGTATGCTAATATGTTGTTACAGGACCTCATTAAATTGCATGTTTTAGCAGGTTTATTAATTTTGTAGTCTGAGCAAATGAGTTAAAGAGGAGTTAAAATTGCAGTTGATATTGCTTTTGGTTCATTCATCACACTGGAAAAGGAAGATCAAGCCGAGCACACTGCATTGTGACATACAGTCAACATTGAGCTACCCCATCTTAAATCACATATTAGAGATCAGCATCTCTCCTGAAACAACAAAAGATGCATAGACACTAATGACTCACCCTGTCTTTGTCATCAGCAACATCACACAGCACGTCATCCAAATCCAAAATGCCCCCGTCTCCATGTTCTAACCGATGAACTTTAATCCAGTAGCCTGGGTCCTGAGAAAAGAGTGAAGGACAGAGAGAGTTACAAAAAGGCAATTCGTTTTGTCTACTGTTTTCAGTAGAGTCTATATATATAGTGCTGTGGAAAAGTATTTGCCCCCATCCAGATTTCTTCTGTTTTTGTGTATTTTTCATACTAAATTGTTTTAGATCTTCAAATGAGATATACAAAACAAAAGCAACCTGAGTAAACACAAAATACAGTTTTCAAATATATATATATTTTATTGAAGCAAAAAAAGTTATCCAACATCTATATCACTCATGTGAAAAACTAACTGCTCCCTTAAAATTAATAGCTGGCTCTGCCACATTTAGCAGCAACAACTGCAACCAATTGCTTCCGATATCTGTAGATCAGTCTTTCCCAACACTGTGGTGTAATTTTGGCCCACTCTTCTTTGCAGAACTGCTTTAGTTCAGCCACATTGGAGGGTTTTCGAGCATGAACTGCCCATTTAAGGTCCTGCCACAGCATCTCAATCAGTTCAAGTCAGGACTTTGACTAGGCCACTCCAAAACTTACATTTTGCTTCTTTTGAGCCATTCAGAGGTGGACTTACTCCTATGCATTTACATTTATGCATTTGGCAGACACTTTTATCCAAAGCGACTTACAGTGCACTTATTACAGGGAAAATTCCCCTTGCAGCAACCTGGAGTTAAGTGCCTTGCTCAAGGACACAATGGTGATGGCTGTGGGAATTGAACCAGCAACTTCTGATTACCAGTTATGTGCTTTAGCCAACTACGCCACCACCACTCCATTATGTGCTATGCTTTGGATCATTGTCTTGCTGCCTAATCCAGGTGCACTTGAGCTTCAACTAATGGACTGATGACTGGACATTCACATTTAGGATTTTCTGGTAGAGAGCAGAATTCATGTTTCCCTCAATTATTGCAAGTCGCCCTGGCCATGAAGCAGCAATGCACTCCCACACCATCACATTACCACCATAATGCTTGACCGTAGGTATGTGGACCGAATCTTTTTGTGGAATTCTGTGTTTGATTCACGACAGATGTAATGGGACCCTTGTCTTCCAAACAGTTCCACTTTCGACTCTTCAGTCCACAGAACATTCTCCCAAAAGTTTTGAGGATCAACAAGGTGTGTTTTGGCAAAATTCAGACAAGCCTTAATGTTCTTCTGGGTTAGCAGTGGTTTTCGCTTTGTCAATCTTCCATGGATGCCATTTTTGGCCAGTGTCTTTCTGATAGTGGAGTCACGAACAGTGACCTTTATTGATGCGAGAGAGGCCTGCAGTTCCTTGGATGTTGTCCTTGGCTTTTTTTGTGACTTCCTGTATGAGTCGTCGCTGTGCTCTTGGAGGGATTTTGGAAGGTCGGCCACTTCTGGGAAGGTTCACTACTGTACCAAGTGTTCTCCATTTGGAGATAATGGCTCTCACTGTGGTTCTTTGGAGTCACAGAGCCTTTGAAATAGCTTTGTAAACCTTCCCAGACTGATGTATGTCAAACATCTTGGCATAATGTGCTACCTTTTAGCCAACTTCATGCTGCTAAAAAAAAATAATATTTAAGTGTTGATTTGACTGAACTGGGCTGGCAGTAACCAGTCCTGGGTGTGTTTATTCCAGCTGAATCCCATTATGAATGCAGTTTCATTGATTTGGGGATTTATTAACTAAGGGCAAATACTTTTTCACACAGGCCCAGTTGGTATTGAACCTTTTTGCTTCAATAAATAACATTATCATTTAAAAACTGTATTTTGTGTTTACTCAGATTGCCTTTGTTTTATGATAGATTTTGTTTGAATTTTTTTAAACAATTTAGAATGAGATATACACAACAACAGAAGAATCAGGATGGGGCAAATACTTTTCCATAGCATTGTGTGTATATATATATATATATATACTCACACCGATCAGCCACAACATTAAAACCACCTGCCTAATATTGTGTAGGTCCACCTCGTGCCTCCAAAACAGTGCCAACCCGCATCTCACCACAACTGTACAGAGCGGTTATCTGAGTTACCATAGACTTTGTCAGTTTGAACCAGTCTGGCCATTCTCTGTTGGCCTCTCTCATCAACAAGGTGTTCCAACCACAGAACTGCTGATCACTGGATTTTTTGTTTGTTTTGTTTTTTGGCACCATTCTGAGTAAATTCTAGAGTCTATTGTGTGTGAAAATCCCAGGAGATCAGCAGATACAGAAATACTCAAACACAACAGTCTCTATAATTTACTCAGAATGGTGCCAAAGAGTCTTGAGTGAACTCAGCTCATCTGAATCACTGTAATCTCATAACTGGGCACAGCTGAGCAACCCATAGACAGCTTGGCATTCACTGACCCTGGATGAGCTTCAAAGCGAGATGATGATGAAGATGAAAATGGGAAAAATTGGGGTTGCACACCGATGGAATGCAAATCTCTGCCGACTATGGTACAGACTGCTCTCTTTCTTCCCCCTTAAAAATGAAGTTTGTATTTTGAAGTGCCTTGAAGACTTTGTTCTGTTTGTTTGAGGGGCCCAACATGGCAACCAATGGCCTGAGTTTGGAGTAGTAGAGTAGAAGAAGAGAGATAAAACCCTCCTTCTCTAGCAGAGAGAGAGTCCATCCTCCTCTAGCCAGGAAAACAAAACCAAATGACAAAAAATTATTTGACTTATAAGTATAAACAAGACCACAAACTTCTGCAATTGGCCCATGTCGAAGTCTTTTTGACGTTATTCTAGGTATAATCAGATCACATTTAAAATATGCATACATATGAACACATTCAAAGGAACATTTCTGCAGGAAATGTCAACAAGTTCGTCCGAGCTTTAACAGTTTATCTGGAAGATATTTTCTGGCCACAAACCCAGAACAAGCCTCAACAAATTTGAACAAATTTGCCACTGAGACGACATAGAATGCAGGCCAACATTTTGTCCTCTCACATTCACTAAGGTCTTTTAAACCCAGAGACTAACATGTGGATTAAGATCAATGGGCCAGATAACCACCAAAAGATGGAGGGAAATCAAGATGAAATGAGAGAGAAAGACTTCATCTGCAGAGGGATGTCTGAGCAGTGATTATTTATGAAGGAGGTCAGTAGGGATAGCCCAGGACTCTTTTGCGTGATTTAAGAACGGAACTATATGTAAAGACTCCAGAAGAAATGGAGGCTCACAGGGCTGGTTTGAGGTAGGAAGAGAAAGAGGGAGGGTGAAGACAAGGGATAAAATATTAAGCATGAAGGGCAGAGGCGTGACAGATGGACCAGGGGAGGTAGTAAGTTTGAAATGCCCTTGAGAGAGAGAGTGAGAGAGACACATCTGGCCTCAACTGTAGGGCACCGTGTGTCATGTGTTTCATGATCAAATACGAACATGTACACTTTTAAACAGGACACACAAACTGACTCTCATTGTGCATCCAAAACTATTGGAGAATACATACACAGAACAGTGTTGGGTGTAATGTCTCCGTGGCATGACTGTTGCTGCCAGACAGGCTGGTTTGAATATTTCTATAACTGCTGATATCCTGGGGTTTTCACAAACAACAGTCTCTAAATTTTACTCAGAATGGTGCCAAAAACAAAAAACATCAAGCGAGTGGCAGTTCTGCAGACAGAAAAACCTTTTTGATGAGAGAGGTCAACGGAGAATGGCCAAACTGGTTCAAGCTGACAGAAAGGCTACAGTAATTCAGATAACCACTCTGTACAATTGTAGTAAGCAGAATAGCAACTCAGAATGCACATGTCGAATCTTGAGGTGGATGGGCTAAACAGCAGAAGACCATGTCGGGCACTTTAATAGGACCATAGTGTTCCTAAAAAAGTGCTCAGGGAGTGTATATTTATTTTAAGAAATATTTTCTTTCTTGTCTGCTACCTTTTCCGTTACAGCTCATGTTGTGCACTGCACAGAATTGTCGCAAGTGAACACTTTTGGACTGTGTACATTCTTGTGGTGCCATTAGTCAATTAACATTGACTATAATAATAATTTAAAAAACCCTTGAAGCAGACAAATTCTTCAAACAGCGAAAGTAATGTCACTTAGAATTAGGGGTGCACCGATCGTTTGGCCATCGATCTAAATCATCCGGTCTTCCTCTTAAATCTGTGATCGCCGATCTAGATTTAGGGCTGGTCTTTTTTTGCAGCATGCAGGGAATCACTACTCTAAAGAATGAGCACTTGCTCAGCCCTTGAAACATGACAGTGTGGCCTCTGGAGGGTGAGTTTTTGGCAGTTCTAAGCATTTATGAATTTAAACTTTAGGACAAGCTGTAATTCAGATGAATATGTCGTTTTTTTAAAAGAAATGTGTAAGAATTACATGTGTTTGAATATTACGTTGCCCATTTTCTAGAGTCATTATGGTAGTAATTCTGACTCGCTGCACAGTGAGTATTAAACAGGGGATAAAGAAACTGCAAACAGGCATAAAAACAAATTAAACAACAAATAAATATGCAAATAAAATCTGAGTATACGGGATGTAACGAGCCATGACAATCAGACGTTGTGTGGAGCGAGACTGTTTGGACGATCATGAGCACTTTTCATGCACACTCTCGGTGTCAATAAAACATGCTCTCAATGTGCTCTCAATATCTCATCAGTCACTCATCCCAGCACTATTCTGTGAGGATCACAATTTAAACAGATTAATGCTGGGTGCAATCGGTTGGCCGATATTAATGCCGACTTAATCACTTAGTGATGTTAAGCTGTGTGTCTTCACGGTAAGTTGCTAACTAGTTTGTGAAATACATACTGGAAAGTTAATAAACAATGACCCCATCATTTTCCTTTTTCAATATAACTAATATAACATTAACCCTGTCCCTGATAACCATGTCACTCATGTCTGTTTGCTGTTAGCCAGCTTTGTCAGTGCAGTCAGTAATGTAGCAGATTGAAAGGTAAACATCAGAGCATCTTTTTGCAGCTCAGCAGACAATGGTGCAGTGGTGGATTGTGTCTGTTGAGTGTTGATTTCACGCTACGTTGTTACTTAGTTGGTGAGACACAATGCTGGTCCATCTTTTACTCTCTGTGACAATGAGCTTATAGCTAACTAGCTAACCACATAGCTACTTTCATTGCTTGTCAGCTGAGTGGGAGCTAATGAGTAAACATGTATTCACCAAACTGTTTTGTCCAGGATTCACAGTTTGGTAACCCCTTCAACCGAACAATTCCAGTCATTGCATTTATAAAATGTAATATTTAAAAGTCTGGTTTTCCATCGTTGAAAGTTTCCCCTGAACTTGTATAGCAGAATATGGTGTAACACCGCTGCCACTGTTTATCTCTCTCTCGGCAGGTGTAAATGCTTCTTGTTTTACAACCTGCCAACCAGACTGTCAGTATTAAAATAGTCAACATTTGACTGATACTAAACAGTACTGATTTTTATTTAGCCATTTATTTTATTTTTATTTATTCTTTATTTTAATGGTCAGCTTTTGACTGATACTAAATATACAGTACTGATGTTTATTTAGCTATTTATTTTATTTTTATTTATTCTTTATTTTCTCAATGTTCATTTCTAGAATTTGTTGACAATGTATAATAATAATGTCAAATATTCTTTGATAAAAATTATTTGTTTAAGAAAGCAGCCTTCAGAGTACCTTTGCATATTGGTGCACAATCGGTGAACAGCCCACATAGAAAAGGTCTGTTTTCATTCCAGCTCAAAATTTAACTATATCAGCCACCGTATTGGTAATCGGTGAATTTCCCCCTCTAAAATCGGTATTGGTCTCAAAAACCACATATAATATATATAATATTTATAATAAGGTTCCATTCGTTAACATTAGTTAATGCATTAGGTATCATGAACAAACAATGAACAATATATTTTTACAGCATTTATTCATCTTAGTTAATGTTAGTTGATAAAAATAGAATTTTCATTGTTAGATCATGTTAGTTTATAGTGCATTAACTAATGTTAACTAATACAAGTTTTGATTTAAAAAATGTATATGTTGTACAACCCCAATCCCACAAAAGTTGGGACAGTATGAAAAATGCTAATTAAAACAAAAAAAGAGTGATTTGTAAATTATATTCACCCTTTGCTAAATTGAAAACACTACAACTCCACATTATATTATGTTTTTCCTTGCGAATTTCATTTTTTTTTTTTTTTTTTTTAAATGTACAGTAATTTACAGCCATTGACCAGCAAAATAAAAAAATGGCACTCCATGTCAAAAAGGTTGCTGACCCCTGACTTAGAATATAAAAAAAACAAACACATGCAAACAAAGCATAACGCTTCTGTTCTGACAGAAAGAGACCCTAAAGCAACTGACGCAAAATTAGCTTGCCAATTACCATATCAGTAATGATGTAAAGTATAATCAGTAACTTACATTCAGAGTAACACAATATAATGTGTTACATTTAAAGGGATAGTTCACCCAAAAATGAATATTCTGTCATAATTTACCCTCATATTGTTCAAATCCCATATGTCTTTCTTTTTTATGTGGAACACCAAAGGAGATGTTTTACTAAATATCGAGGTCTGTCTTTTCAAATAAATGACAGTTGATCAGCCTGATCTCACATCAAATTCGGTTTTCTTTAGCCGAAATCAGTATACGTTGACCGAATTTGAAAACACTGCCTCCAGAGGCTAAAGCGGTAAGTGTTTCAGAGCATATACACAAGTGTGACATCCATTTATATCCAGGAGAGGTCGCCAGAAGCCAGTTGTAAAAACAATAGTTTTCAGCTGAACAGGGTGTATAACAGTGAAGAGAAATTTTTATTTTATGTAATCTACCCCCCAACCAAAACCCAAATCTAAACCTAACCATTAGTAGAGACAAAATGCAATGTTAGGGATAAAAATGCAACCTCCTTATCATACCCGTGATTGTTTATACAAACGTGATTACTTCCTCGTTTGAATGGGTATTGAACTGTGGTCTCCCATGCAAATGATGCAACGTGCTAACATTCGTGCCAAGAGGGAAAGTAATTGTTGTTGAGCCGTTCCAAATATGTCAGATGGGATATAGGGTATGTCAGTGAGTCAGCATACTGTTGCCGATCCTAGGGTTCCAGAACTTTCGGAAACAGCATGCCGACTTCCCGTGTGATCATGTTGAGCTGATAGTGACTAACTTTAATCTTTTCATACAACAATTATGTTTCAGGGACACAAAAAATATGACCATGCTTTATTTCTACTTTAAATGCAGCCATAAATGATAATCAAAAAATTTATGTTCATGAGCGTGACTTCACCCGAGGACGTGCAACAGGTGTCAAGTTTCTCACCCAAAAAAATTACTTCAATTTCAATCGTTTGCTTCAGAAGACTTGGAATATGACGCAAAAGCCACAAAGACTACTTTTATGATACTTTTGGGTCATTATGTTAAAAACAAAGACCACAATATTCATTAAAACATCTCCTTTTGTGTTCCGCAAGAAAGAAAGTCAAACAGGATTGGAATGACATGAGGGTGAGTAAATGATGTTTTTAATTTTGGGTGATTTTAAAGTATCTATCCCTGCAAAGTATCTAACCCTTTAAAAGTAACATTCCCCAACACTGACACACACACACACACACACACACACACACTGAACAAAAATTTCTTTGTTTGCCGTAACCCTACAAGGAGGTCGCCACACCGGAGATGCGATGATGGATGTAGATAACATTCCAGGATGGTGTGAGATCAGAGCAGACAGGTACACCATTGTCAACGCATCATTTATTTCTCCATAAACTAACACAACCAGGTCAGAGTCAAGACGCTGAACAAATGAAGGATCCTGGCTACAACTAAACACATAGAGGAGCGCTTTCAACTCCATCCATCTCCATCCAGGGGAGACAAAGTTGGAAAAGAGAAAAAGAAAATCTGCAGCCAGCTGCAGTGCTTATTCAGATATTGTTCTTTTCATGAGTGTTGTCTCCTCCTTTTCATTCTATTTCAGATCTGGATGAGCAATTGTAAGTTCATAAGTTATCTGCAGACAGCCGCTCCATTGTTGAAGCAGAAACATTTACCAGGGGAGAATTCCAGCACAATGGAGATGAACTCTCAAAGAAAACTAATTTGAGTCAAACAAAGAATACAAATCTTTCCTAAACTAACCACAAGCTTCTCCTTAGCAATATCAAGGAGGTTGGGCAACATGTCATGACACTTTCAATGAGTGTAAAGACACTACTGTATTGAAGACCTATTGTGAGCAGCACACCTGAGGCAAGAGACATGAGAGGGAGCTGGTTTACCCAGGGGAAAGTGCAAATATCCCTTTTAAAGCTGCATGTTTGATCGGCTGGGAAAAAGTAACAAACACATGGCCAATCACAAGTTTGAACAGACCTACCCATTCTTTGTTCTTACTATTTTCTACATTTTAGAATAATAGCAAAGTCATCAAAACTATGAAATAACACCTAAAGTCCTCTGTAAAACACTTTTCAGGTTTTCACGCTCAATAAACAGAATACATCACATAAAAAAAGCCTGATGACCATTAAACCATCCTTACTTTAATGTACAGGTTTTGGTAACATTTTACAATAAGGTTCCATTCATTTACATTAGTTAATGCATTAGGTATTAAACACTAATACTTTATTAAGCTTTATTAATGCTTGTTAATAAAATACAATTGTTCATTGTTAATTCATGTTAGTTCATATGTGCATTACCTAATGTTAATATTTAACTAACAGTTAACATTAAACTTTTGATTTTAAAAATGTATAACTACATGCTAAAATTAACATACACTAAGATTAATAAATGCTGTAAAAGTATTGTTCATTGTTAGTTCATGATAACTAATGTCATTAACTAATGTTAACAAATGAAACCTTATTGTAAAGTGTTAACTAGGTTTCTAATGTTGGCAACTTCTTAAAAGCTAAACATCCATCCAATTTATATTAAGGTACATTTTCATAGGTTACTAATGCTGAATAAGTGTTATGCATTTATAACATAAAATGGCTCACTGTTTGGAAGGTATTGCATGAAAGTCACCCTTGTTTGCATGTTGTAATAACCACATATTAATGAATTATTATGCATTTGTAAATGACTTACTAGACAATATTTAACCCCCTTATAATACCTTAACAAAGGGAACGTTCATGTAAATTGTTTCCAAAATTCTTATGTAGGCAAATGTTTTTATTGTCAACAAAGCATAACTTCTCTCAAGTGTCCAAACTTTTGATTGGTACCGTATACTGTATGTAGGGTAAATGTAAACTTGCAATATCAAGATCTCAGAACGTGACCTTTTTTGGTGAAACACATTCTCTCTTGTTTCCAGAAGTCACCTTTCAACTTATGAGTCACCTTACATCATTTCCTCTAGTGCAGATAGCATCACTACAGAGCTTATCTCTGCCACCATCATTACAATGCGAGACGTCTCTAAATTGATTGAGCACAAGGAGGCACTTGTTTCTGTTCTTCTAGAATGACAAGCATTGTATTTGTGCACCTAATTGTATGAGTTAGGACACTATTAAGGGGTAAGGACCACACACACACACACACACAGAGTGAAACAGAAAATGATAGGAATTAAATCTCAATGATATAACTTAACAGAAGAGCGGGCTAGGCTAAAAAAAAAAAAAAAAATCCTTCTTTAAACTTTAAACTCAAAATCACCTCTAAATACTGTGAATTGATGATAGCTAAAAAGTGAGAGATAAATATTCAGGCAGGGGTGGCCTGGCCATAGGGAGAACCAGGACTTTTCCCGGTGCGAAACGGGGCCAAATGGGTGGCAATAAGCTGTGTGAAACAGAATTCAATGAATCTGTTAACGTGAATGCTCCTTAAGCCACATTAAACAACATCTTGGGTGAATTGTAGATGCAGTAGTTTCATTTCAGATGTTGTTGAATAGATGAATAGTGCTATTGTGATTTGCTAATTAACCTTAACTGAGTTAATTGAATAACATATAAAACTGTTTCACACCTAACCTGTATCTAATAGAAAACTGAAAACACGAGTTGTGCAACCATGAGAATTATAAATCAGTTTATAGTTTACAAACTATTATCAGCACCACACTGTGACAACATGACACACAAAGCACAGAACTGTAATCAAAAACTTCAAAATATGTTGACAGGTGTTTCCAGAGGCTTATTAATGACCGATAAGTGTGCATGTAAAGGCATGTTCAGGAGTTTATGTATTCACCAGTGTTAATAAGTGACAATACTAGCACTCAGACAACATCAAGTTCCACAGGCTCGGAAGACACATATGCAGGTCTTAAGGGACACAATGTGATGTAGACTTCACTGAGAAGGTGGCGGACACCACTCTTTTCCCTAAGGCAGATCTGCCATGCTGAGACTCGCCTTGCTGCTTATTCAAGAATGAAACACCAATTTGACTCCATATTCGTTGGTTTAGTCAGTAAACAGCACTCTGATGCCTGAATATAGAGATTTTGGTGAATGGTGTGTGTTTTAAAAGCTGTTATTTAGTCATTGTTGAATCAAAAAACTGTTTGATTGTATTGATTTGATCTATTTAGATTCTACACCTCAAAAAATGACATTCTTGTACAAGAAAATATAGTAAAGCAGGGGTTAGGGGTGCAAAATGACCATACATTTCTAGCCTACTACATTGTGAGTAAATCACTCTATGCAACTAAAATGTGTCAGTTATCAGCCACTGGCAATAAATATTCAGATTTAACTCACCAGTGATTGAGTGGTGTAGTGGTGAAGCACTGAGATCTTTTTACTGAATAAATAGCTGGTGATTAAGGTGGTTTTCACACTGGGCACGTTTGCTGTGGTTCAAATACGAGCGCAATTGTTACCAGCGCCCCCTGCAGCTTTGATCTGGTTGTATGATTCTGTCGAACCCAGGTGCTTTTACATCATCAACTTGCATCATCACAAACGTGCACATGATGGAAAGCACAACACGGGTCATGTTTGTTATTAATTTTGTGTCATTATGCACACCACAGTGAATGACACTTATGCACCTCTGTGCGTCGCATGCTGTAATTCAGCAGTTGTACATGTCCAGGGGAAGGAGACTATATCTGATACTAGGAATTTGGCGCAGTTCGCATGAGTGAGAAAGCAACCTTTACTCGGGTCCGTTGATGACATATAAGCACCGGGGTTTGACAGATTTTGAAACCAGACTAACGTTGCGGGGGGGGCGCCGGGAACAATCAAATGTGCCCAGTGTGAAAACCACCTCACTCATGCGAACCGCGCCATAGTCCCAGTGCAACCGAACTCAGACCACCTCCTACAGGTAGTCTCGGGTTCAGTACCGTGGTGTGCTTCACAGTCCGCAGGACAGCTTTCACATTACCAACTTTTCATGTGAACCGTGCTCTGTTTCGGACTAAACTGCCAGTGTGAAAGCCCCCTTACAGAAACTGGATTTGGCCTCATCTTTTACTGTGTGTCTTGTGAGCGTGCACTCTAAAGGAAATCGACCTTATTTGGCTGCAGTGGGTCCTGAGATGTGGATCATGGTGTCACCATCACTTTAATTGAGCCATGATATGCCAATGTTACATTTGCATTGCATTTAACCACGTCAACTTTGATTTTGGTGAAACTTTTCCACTGACTCTTTACACAACATGCTCTGTTTTACAGCATGGCAACAGAGCAGTGTAACACGCCTGTTTGTCATCTGTTGGAAGATAAAAAGTGTAGCAAAACTTGAGAGCTTGTATATTTGAATTTGAGTACAATAAATATTTGTAGCAAGTCAATACTTATTATGCAAGTAAATGTTTCCTTTTGGCTCTCTCTGTGTATTGTGTGTCAAAAGATGAGATCCTAGCACCCCATTACCATTTCATGTCTCTTGTAATATCCTTTTTGTTATTAAAAGTCAGTTGATGATCAAAAAGGTAAAAAGAAACATTCATTCTAATCATACATTGCACGGATGAGGTAAAAACAATTGCAACTTCTCTATTGTTGATGTACGATGCGCTCATTCAACTGTAAAAGTTTGATGGCGGAGTTGCCGCTTCTCTTAAAGAGACAGTACAATTTTAGCGCCTGTTATACATATCAATGTAAACTCAATGTAAATCACACAAGTGCAAGTAAAAAACATTCAACTAAATGTAGTAATGTAGTAAGTGTACTAAATGAGTAAATGCATAAATATTTCAAGGCACAATCATACATTGTAATTAATAATATTTTAACTTCACTAAACACTAAATATTAAAGCGAATAGGCTCTTGAAGCATCTATGCAGGGGTTTGGTAAAAAAAAAAAAAAAATAATATATACACATACAGTATATTGCATAGTGGTTTTGATATAGTAGCACTTAAATTATTATTTTTATAATTATTAAAAAAAAATTCATATATGTAATTCTATGTTCATTATTAGGTTCCAACCTTGTGAATATTTTGTTAAAAATGTGTATGAAATTTAAAATAGTGACAACAGCTTGTATCATTATTAAAAATGCAATTTTATGACATCATATGAATTGATAGAATGTGAAAAAGCTAAAATGTGATAAAAATTTTGAAAAGTGAAATATAGAATAAAATGAACCAAACCCTCAAAACCCTCATACTACATTGTGTGAAGTCATATATATATATATATATATATATATATATGAATACTATAGATATGTAAAGATACCCCTTCTCGATTTGCTTAATATCTTTTTTAGTTTTCAGTTGCAATATGCTTACATGTCATCAAACGCCTGGCGAGTAAAAATACAAATGTACTAGTTATGGCAATTCTTTATCCAATATGACTGTAGAGGATTTATTTAAATGAATATTGCTGTACTTGTGTAATATAAAAATACCCCTCTCACACATATATTCTCAAATGCGAACCACAAACGATTTTTAAACAACTCTAATCAACATAATTTCACTTTTTATTTCATCTTTTATGTCAGTATTGTGTACTGTTCACTGTTCCATGTAAATAGTATCAACTTGACTCCAAAACACAATGTAGCTACATAACCCTTACGATAGTTTGATAATGATATCTTACAAACTGACCGTAACTAACACAAGTTGTATGATGAGTTATTAGTATTACATAATAAATGATGTTATAATGTATTGTGTATGTGCAGGTATACAAATTATTGATAAAAAATGCTCATAACATTAAAGAAATAGTTAACCAAAAATGAAATGAAATGTTCAAACAATTCAAAAAAGCTATTGTGTTTCATGTAACCAACATCAAACTTAGCATGATGCATTCTGAGGTGCCAATTTTGAATGTGTGGAAGCATGAAATGCTATTTTATTACTTCGGAAGATTTGGAATATAGCGTAAAGTCATTTGAACTACTTTTGCGGCACCCCTAGTCACCATCTACTGTCTCGTATGGAAAAAAGTGGCTTGGACATTCTGCTAAACATCTCCTTGAGTGTTCCACAGAAGAAGGAAAAAAACATACAGGTTTTGAAATGACATGAATATTCATATGGGTGAATAAATGAAAATGACTGCATTTTCCTATCTGGATGAACTATTCCTTTCAAATTTGTTAGCTTAAAAACCTGCTTGCGTGAGATCAAACACATTAAAAGCACTAATCAATCTTAATCATAACGCCGGGTTCACACATCCTCCGTGAGTGGCGCGTTTTTGTTTCGGCACCCATATTAACAGATTACACCATTCCCACTGCAAGCATGAGTCAAGAGGTGACGCGTTTCAGACGCAGCAGTGAGCGGATAGTTTTGGCATTGAGCCTATTTTTGCCACGCCGCTCATGCTGAGCTCAGCGGCTCTGGGTGCAGTACAACACTAAAATAATCAGGAGATTATAGGAAAGACACAAAAGCAAATCAAAATTATTCAAACCAAACCTATAGTCCACTACAATTTATATGTCTGCTTGGAAGTAAACTCAATAAAATAACTTAAGGAAAGAATTAATAAACTGCTGGACCATTTGCCATTCTGTGTATATAGGTGTACAGTTTAGACACAGCATTAACCAATCACAACCAAGTGTGCTGATAAAGATGAAGTGCACGTGACTGCCCGCTGTTGTCCTTGAAGCAGCAATAACTGCATCTTATTAAGACCTTATTAAAGAAACAATCTGGCATAGGATCCCATATATAACTTTTTAGCGCTGCTGTTTCTCATGGAAGAGACGCGGCCAATGTGAACGTCCAATGCAACCACGCCACTCGCATCTCGCTCACGCCTCACTCACGGAGGATGTGTGAACCTGGCCTAAGGTGTCCAAGGCTGCACCACAATATTTAGGTTCAACAAGATTCTGACACTGACATTAGTCAACCAACACTCCACTTATTCACACTGTCTATCCTTTGAAACACCAACATAACATGACATTCATTTTTCAGTTACATTTGTTGAAACTGGACTCATAAAATTGCTTTAAAGCACATAAAAAATAAACCTCAGTCCCTGACCTCCTGAAACTGGGTTTTACTTTAGAGAAAAGTTCATTGAGGACACAGGAAATTATGAAGGAAACGGCAATTACACTTGAGGGTTACGAGGAAAGAATGAAGGAGGGAGAAAGCTGTTGAGGTAAGCCTTGGGTCTTAGCCTCAACCTACAAAGTGCTTGCCAAAGGCTTTCGTGGGGCAAAAGCCAAAATCATGCTTGCTGTGCTGCCGTCGACTTAAGAGATACAAGACACCAGATCCAACTGTTCCCAGCCATTGCAAACAAAAGGATGAAGCTTACACCATGACACCAGCTTTAGTATATTACACAAGTTAATCTCTGAAACATGGGCATCCTGAGGGTAAGAAAACAATTACAGATTTTATACTTATGGTTAAACTATTCCTTTAATTGGGGGGCCTGGATAGCTCAGCAAGTATTGATGCTGACTACCACCTCTGGAATCGCGAGTTCGAATCCAGGGTGTGCTGAGTGACTCCAGCCAGAACACAGTATTCTCAGCAGTTTGCCTGAGTGCTGAGCCAGCATGGAGTAGGAGTCCCCACAATGTTCTGCAAGTGAGCAGGATGCTGGGATAATTACCACAGCAATAAACATTTAAAATCACATAAGGATCCAATTGAATGAGCCTATAATGATACAGAATTTAAGCAATTAAGGAATTAGAGATGAGATGTATCTGTCTGTGGTCTGAATACAGAGGGGTTTGGGGAGAAGACTGTGCATATGGAATGCTTAAAAGGGGTTTCATAGGGAGATAAAACAAAAAAGGGGGTGTTGAGTGTCCATCATAGAGAAATATTGGGAGAAGCTGTAAATGTCAAAACTATCATCTCAAAAATCAACTACAGATCCATACCGGAGTGTGTATCACATAATTTTTATACCACCAAGAAATGACCATTTATGTGCATTTACCAACAAATGATACACAAATTACACAGTAAATGTAGCTAATATTCATAGTACACAACCAGAGCTTTAATTCTAGCTGTCCAAAATCTAGCTGTTATCAGGAATGTAGCAGTCTGTAAAAGATTTACGATTTAATTGTACTACTGAAACTATATACTTCATACAATGTTCACTACTTCAAACAGTAGTATGCAGTATACAGTATATTCATGAGAAGCTTCCAAAGTATGATTGTTATGTCAAACATGGCATCAGATTTCAAGTTGTAAAATGATTGGCCACCTACTTATCATTTAGTCAAAATGTTTATGTTCTTTTAAAAGGCCAAAAACAAAAAAGTACCAAAAAGTACCATACCTTTCCAAAAATTAACCATGGTTTTACAACAGTAACCATAGTTTACCATGGCATTTGTAGTAAAACCATTTTTATTATGTGGATATTAAAGTATTACTGTCATAAAACCATGGTTAATTGTATAAAAACCATGGTTTCCGCCAAAATCTATGGTTACTACAGTCATGGTTTTTACAATATTACTATAGTAAAACCATGGCTTCTACCAGAAAAAAACATGGTTACTACAATATTACTACAGTAAAACCATGGATACTACAAAATTACTGTAGTAAAACCATGGTTAATTGTATTAAAATCATGGCTGCCACCAAACATCATTCTGGTTACGACTGTAATCCTAGTTCCCTGAAAGGAGGGAACGAGATGCTGCTTCAGTAGCTGATGTTATGGGAAACTCCTTCCAGGAGTGACGATCTCTAAAGCCCTTCAAAATCACGGAAATCTATTAGCAGATGGTGCCTGACACTCCACCCCTGATGCACTCATCCTCACGGGCATATAAACCATTTTACTATTATAAGCAATTTCATCAGGATTTTTCGACTGAAGGGAAGAGAGCACATCTCTCAGTCCCTTCACAGCAAGAAATTAGTATTGCGGTAAGCGTATTGGAGCATCTTGTTCCCTCCTTTCAGGGAACCAGAGTAACAGTCATAACCATAACATTCCCTTTCAAGTAGCTATGGGAAATATGTACTGATTCTCATGCACAAGGCAATGCCCACTAGCCATTAGGGTAGCTGAAAAGACATTGAAATAGTCTCCCCTTCAATAGAAGCAATAGAAAAGAGAGAAACTCAATAACCATGTATGGTTATAAAATATAACAATGACACTAGCCATATGGGTAATGAAACACTGTACAAAGATTTGCAATTACACCGCAGGGGAAGAGAGTTCAGAATGGTCATTGACCGACAGAATAAAGTTATGCAACCGGCCAACAGGGTAGTACAACTCTGGGAGCCGCAGAGGAAGCATGATGGGAGGGAGGTGAATCGGTGTCATCCTTTAAAAAGAATACGAGCCACGAGCAAAGTGTATTGAGTTTCATGTGTTCACAATGAATGCAATCACTGAGCACTGTTTCCACGTGAGCTTAGCCCAGGCATAAAAGCAGCACTTGTGCCCTTCAGACAGAGTGATATAACGTTGACAAGTTGGAAAACATTTGCGAAATGCTAAGGCTCTTTTATGTGCTTTACACAAAAAAAACACAACAACAATCACAATGCAATAGTGTTTCAAACTTGGAGTGATAAAGGATACGCTGTTGGTTGGTGCACAAGAAGGGCGATAGAAATAATCCACTCGCTAGTTTCCCCTAGCGTTAGCTACTGACAAAGTGTCAAAGTGACCAACTTGAAAGGGAACCATGGTTACTACAGTCATGGTTTCTACAATATTGCAATAGTATAATCATGGTTAATACATGGATACTACAGCATTACTGTGGTAAAACCATTGTTAATTGTATTAAAATCATGGTTTCTACCAAAAATCTGGATTACTACTGTAATGGTTACTACAATACTACTATAGTAAGACCATGGTTATTTTTTGTATAGGTAGTCTTTGGACATGGTACTATAATAATACTTTGTTTTAATACAAATGTACTATGGTAAGATAATGTTTTCTTGGACATGTACCATGGAAATTCCATGATATTCTTTGAAATACCTTGAGAAACCAAATATTATGATAGCATGGTATACAATATATGTACCATGGTACAGTATTACCATCGTATGCAATCATTGTACCATGTTACCAAAAAGTACTTTTTGTAAGGGATCTTCTCCCCTTTTTCTCCTAATTTGGAATGTCCAATTCCCAGTTTGCTCTAAGTCCTCTTGGTGGCGTAGTGACTCGCCTCAATACGGGTGGCGGAGGATGAATCTCAGCTGCCTCCCTGTCTGAGACCGTCAACCCGCGCATCTTTTCACGTGGCTCGTTGAGCGCGTTACCACAGAGAAATAGCACATGTGGAGGCCCACGCCATCCACCGTGGCATCAACGCACGACTCACCACGCGCCCCACCGAGAGCGAACCACATTATAGTGATCACGAGGAGGTTACCTCGTGTGACTCTACCCTCCCTAGCAACCGGGCCAATTTGGTTGCTTAGGAGACCTGGCTGGAGTCACTTAGCATGCCCTGGGATTCAAACTCGCGAGCTCCAGGGGTGGAAGCCAGCGTCTTTACCACTGAGCTACCCAGGCCCCTTGTAAGGAAATCCTCAAATTCTCATGGAATCATATTTGTTTGTTTATTTAGCTTTGTCCACTAATATTAACTTAGCTATGTCTGAGTAGTTGGCACTTTTCCAGCTTTCCTTCCAGCAGAATTGGGCTATTAGAATAGAGATCTACATTTTCAAGTAGTGTTAAACAGCAGGATCTCCCTTCACTGGCTGTTCTGTAACCCTTCGACAGTGAAGACAGGGTGGGCTAACACAACAATGACTGGAGTGAGTTAGCATGTCTGGGTAAAGTGATCCCTGTACGATGTGTGTGTCAGCTGCCTATTCAGGAAGTAGGAGTGGATTCTTAGCGTCATGCTGCAAAACTGTCACTTGATGGGTGAACTGTTCACCTATTTAACCCCAGAATTAGCACAGGCCTAAGAAAATGGTCACGCACTTCACATAGCTAAGCAGAAGGATGAAAATTTAGATGGTATTGATATGCTACACATAGAATTCAGTACAGTTCGACACATTTGTATGTCAGGTTAATGCACTGAAGCAATGTTTTTCAACACATTTACCGAATTTGACATTATAACTGTTTCGTTCTATAATTCATATATATAACAAAGTTATTTGCTCTTTATGTATGGTGGAATTTAATTATCATCGAAGCTCAACAAGTATGAAATATCATATTTTTATTAGTGCTGTCAGTCGCTATTAATCACATATTTTTTTGAAGTAAATCGCGATTAATCGCAGATTTTGAAAGTGCTGAAATTTGACACTATATATACTTCTTTCCATGTCAAAATGCATTTATTTACATCTTAGGAAAGAAAATAAAACAATATGTAACAATATGATGCTTTATTAACATTTTCCAAACAAAGACTTCCACAGTATAGAGAGAGAAATGCAATAAAATAGCACAAATTCAAGTAACATTAAACATTTCCCCAAGTTTAAGTGGGAGTTTGACTTATTGAAAGAACTAGTTTCTCCATTGGTTGCATATTCATTGCAATGGGCATAAAATCTCTTTAGGTCAGTCGCGATTATTAAATAACCATCTGATCGTGGTTATTTGATCTAACCGCGGTTATTACCTTGGCCATATCAAGTTCACACTTGCAGTTATAATGACATGCAGTGACACAGAGGAGGAGACACACGCTTACATCGAAAAAACTTACGCAATTTCTGTGGAGCAATGAAATTATGAAACAAAATCTCAAAGGCGTATGAAAGTTTAGAAATTATGACAGACTATTGCATAATATTATAATATATAATATAAATATAATAATATAAAGTTGAAGTCAGAAGTTTACATACACTTAGGTTGAAGTCATCATTTTTAACCACTCCACAGATTTCATATTAGTAAACTATAGTTTTGGCAAGTCATTTAGGACATCTACTTTGTGCATGACATGAGTAATTTTTCCAACAATTGTTTACAGACAGATTGTTTCACTTTTAATTGATTATCACAATTCCAGTGGGTCTGAAGTTTACATAAACTAAGTTAAATGTGCCTTTAAGCAGCTTGGAAAATTCCAGAAAATGATGTCAAGCCTTTAGACAATTAGCCAGTTAGCTTCTGATAGGTTAGGTGTACTGAAAGGTGTGCTGAATTGGAGGTGTACTTGTGGATGTATTTTAAGGCCTACCTTCAAACTCAGTACCTCTTTGTTTGACATCATGGGAAAATCAAAAGAAATCAGAAAAAAAAAATTGTGGACCTCCACAAATCTGGTTCATCCTTGGGAGCAATTTCCAAACACCTGAAGGTACCACGTTCATCTGTACAAACAATAGTACGCAAGTATAAATGTCATGGGACCACGCAGCCATCATACCGCTCAGGAAGGAGACGCATTTTGTCTCCTAGAGATGAACGTAGTTTGGTGTGAAAAGTGCAAATCAATCCCAGAACAACAGCAAAGGACCTTGTATAGATGCTGGAGGAAACAGGTAGACAAGTATCTATATCCACAGTAAAACAAGTCCTATATCGACATAACCTGAAAGGCTGCTCAGCAAGGAAGAAGCCAATGCTCCAAAACCACTATAAAAAAGCCAGACTACAGTTTGCAAGTGCACATGTGGACAAAGGTCTTACTTTTTGGAGAAATTTACTCTGGTCTGATGAAACAAAAAAGGAACTTTTTGTTATGTTTGGAGGAAAAAGGGTGAGGCTTGCAAGCCAAAGAACACCATCCCAACCATGAAGCATGAGGGTGGCAGCATCATGTTGTGGGGGTGCTTTGCTGCAGGAGGGACTGGTGCACTTCACAAAATAGATGGCATCATAAGTAAGGAATATTATGTGGATATATTGAAGCAAAATCTCAAGACATCAGCCATGAAGTTAAAGCTCGGTCGCAAATGGATCTTCCAAATGGACAATGACCTTAAGCATACCTCAAAAGTTGTGGCAAAATGGCTTAAGGACAACAAAGTCAAGGTATTGGAGTGGCCATCTCAAAGCCCTGACCTCAATCCGATAGAAAATTTGTGGGCAGAACTGAAAAAGCGTGTGCGAGCAAGGACGAAAAAGTGTGAGCATTGTTTCTACGATTAAATGTCAGGAATTGTGAAAGACTGAGTTTAAATGTATTTGGCTAAGGTGTATATAAACTTCTGACTTCAACTGTATATACTGTATAAGTAAATGTATATTTTTTATTAAAAAAAAAAAAATATATATATATATATATATATATATATAATATAATATAAAAGATATGAGTTCAAAAAACAACACTGTAAATGTAAAATTGACCAAAACTAAAGTTGATCAAAAAGAGAGACATGTTTTATGTCTTTAAAAACATTTTAATATTTAAAACATAATTTTTCATGTCATTCATAAGTTTTTAAAGCCTTAAAAGGAAATAATTTATCCTCATTTAATTATTTGGTTTATATATTTGAAGTTAAATAAGTAAAAATGACTTCTTAAGGTTTATGAAACACACATGCAGAAAAAAAGCACACCTTAAGAAATGACAATTTATAAGATAATTAATCGTGAAAGCCCTTAAAGAAACAATTAATCATCATAATCGCAATTATTTGTTTGACAATTTATCATCAGCCAAATTTCATAATCGTGACAGCCCTAAATCTCTTAAACTCTCATCCTCCACAATATTAATCTGCCGGTAGACCAGGGGAGTCAAACTCATTTTAGGTCGAGGGCCAGACTGGACTAAGTGTCACTGTATAAGGGTTGAATACATGTGTATATACTGTATATTATAATTATAATTATATAATTATATAATTATAATTATCATAGGAGAGAGCGTAATGGTCAAGTAGCGTGTTACGACAGTACGCCCATAGAACGTCTATGGGACCCCCGCGTTGTGCTATTTTATGCTAAACTTGTAGGCTCATCTTGGTAGAAGGTTGGTAGAAGCGCTGTTGAGTGTGTGTGTTTGTGGTGTGTGCATTAGTGTAATGACTCCGGGTGGACACATTACTAAGGATCCACCCTTCTTACCTGTGTTTATGCTGCATTAACAATAAATGCGTTAATCGCGATTAAGAAAAATTAACGTGTTAAACTTTTTTAATTAATCGCATGTTAACGTGTTAATTCTGACAGCTCTCGTTTTTATATACAAAAATCAATAGGAATACCATCAGATGACAGTGCCAAAACATCTTTGTGGCATATATAAGTAAAGATGTAATATTTTTTAATTATCACAGATTTGCAATGAATTCAGTATTTGCATTTACTGGGTGTTTTTTGATGCAAATTCTGAAATATGCAATGAGCACTGTTCCAGAAATCTACCTCCGAAATCATACTTTAACTACAATGCTTTAACTAGCAAAGATTGAGATGAATCATGAATTCTTAAAATTGAATTATTGAATCTACTGATAGCCCTATGGAAAGGATTAGGAAAAAAAAAAAAAAAATCTTGAGATTGAAGTAATTATTTTGCAAGATTAAAAACTTGATATATTATGGGGGGGGAAAAAGTTGAAATAAAATAACATCAATTATTGCACAGCACTCTGGAATACTACAATTTGATTGGTCAATCGTGCCGTCCAGCGTCTGATTTTTCTGGATAATAACCACACATCCACATCCAGATTTTTCACCAATCAACTGGGGTAATGTCATCACTCCTACTTCTTGTATCATTCTGCGATCTTTACAAGTAAGCTAATAAAATATTTTCAGCTCAGATCAATATTTCATATTTTTTTATTTGATAGGTAGCCATGTAATAAGCAGGATAATGTACAGTCAGCTAGTCATTATCACAAAATAAACCCCTTCAAGGTTGATAAAAGACCATCTGACCACCCATTAAAAGTTTTATTTTTTATTTATTTTTTTATATTGACTGGCTTAGTGTACAGTGCTCAGTGTACTCATTATGTTTTGAGAATCAAGTTGTAATTAATTATAGTTGTTATTAAAAGTTGTTAATCTCGACGTACTGATTAAGTTTTTTGTTTTGCTTTTTTTACTTGGCATTAATTATCTTCTACACTAGTTTAATTTGCAGCAGTGGCCTGAGTCTGTTTATTTGTAGTTTAATGTTTTAAGTTAGTATCAATACCGAAATACCAGAGGCTGGTATTGTATCAAAGACAAAATTTGGGTATCGATCCAACCCTACCACTGAACTGAATCATTAAGCTTGGCTGCGATTGCACCATTAAAAATGTCAGCTACTCGAAATGGCAGTCTACCAATCAAATTGCAGTCTAAACATCAGTTTTGCAAATTCAGTGTCAGAAGTCTAGCAAAAGAGTCACAGACAAGATTTGGCATGTTCTTGTGAAACAGGTAGAATGCAGTGAAACCACTACAGCATGCAGCAGTCAGCACAATCTACCAGCATATTTGTTTATTATTTCATAACCACTAGTTATGCATACCAGATGGCAGCACAGACAATGCCAAGTAAAACATAAGGTTGAGTGTTGCTATCACAAAACGCAGCAAATGGAACACAAAGTGGAAGTGGACAAATGGCCCTATGCAAGCTACTTATGTAAATGAAATAACCGTACTGGAAGAGTAAAGGTTTGTTCACGCACAAGCAGTAAATTGATAATGTTGTCCTCTCGTAATCATTAGAAGGTTTCTGTTTCTGTAATGCCAACATTAAACAGCCATGCATGAAGCAGAATTGTATGGAAAAAGCTCTCTGTGGTTCATTACCGCTACATTTACAGTAAACCGTGACCACAGATGACGCCTTAATCATAACTGATGCGTTATAGTGTTCAGTCTATCTTTCTTTAAAACTCTTTCACCCGTATATACACACTCACACATACATGCACACAACTCCTACATCAGGTTTGTTTTTCTTCTCACACTCCTACCATTTTCCTGGGCTTTCACCAATGACCTCATTTATTTATCTAATAAATATGCATCTCTTTCCTGAGAATAGTGGTTTTAGCTAGGGCTGGGTCTTAATTCATGTAAGCAAACCTTTGTAATAGTGCTGTTTCATTTGTGAACGAATCGGTCAAGTGAATGAATCGTTCTCATTCAGTTCTATACACTGACTTATATTTTTCATTCACTGACGTCTCTCCCTTTGGAAGCCAAAGGACACTGCTATTTTTTAATACCTGTAAAGACTGAATATAGCATGAGCTAAAAGCATTAGAGTGCATAATGTGAAGGAGCATATCGTTGGTTCGACTCGCTGAACGAATATGCCCCTTCACTGAAGTAGTCGGTCATTTGAGTCTGGAAGAGATGAGAGGTGGTTCGAGAACTAACTGAATATACTTTTAAACTCATTCGTGAATGACTCGTGAATGAAGATCTGCTGAATGACTGAATAAGAGGAGGCATGTCATTCGTTCAGTTCAGCATGTGAGTCATTCGAGTTAATCAAGGAGAGACGGGTGAAATGCACGTTTACAGGTATACACAAAACATAATCCTCAATTTATGAATGTGTAAAAATGACTGGAGACATACAGTAAAATTACAGATGGAAATGTTGTGCACTGATGCACAGTGTAAGATATTTAGGCTTTTCTTAATCTTTTTCTTTGTCTTGGTAATAATTAAGCCCAGCATTTGACAAACTATAGGGAAAATAATCTGCCATTTGTGGTGAAAACAGTTAGGGTGTTTAAACTCTATAAACTATATTTAAAGTCTCTTCATACTTTTGTAGACATGCACATTCCATTTGTCTTCCTTTGCTGTGCTTTTAAAGACTGACTTTAGCATGAGCCAATAGCATTCGAGAGCGGGCTGTGAATCATTGGTTGGACCCACTGAATGAATACGGCCCTTCACTGAACTAGTTGGTCAGTTCGTTTGTGATGTGAAGGAACTGAATGTGTACTGGTAAACTCGTTCGCGACCAACATTAATGAATCAGTCATCATGAATGCTGACCGGGTGAATGAGGGGAGGAGCTGCATGTCGTTTGTTTCTATCGTCAATCTATTTCAACAAGAATAGTGGCCGGATGAATAAAAGTGAGTGATGACCACACATTATAATGACATAGAGACGTTACTGAAACTCATAATTATTTTTAGTGTTTTTGTTGTTGTTGTTGTTGTTTGTTTTTTGTATAGCTTAATAAAAAGTCATGCTCAGCATTTCACAGTATGATAGATATGCTTTGTTATCATTTGTGGGTAAAAGGCTTATGATGCTTTAACACTCTGCAGTGATGAAGTCTCTTAGTAGAATTTTAATAAAGGATAATTAGACTTGTTCTGGTCGAGAATTATTACTTCTGGTTCAATGCAATTACTTAAAAGACGGTCATTTGGCACCATCTGCAGGCACAACGGTGTAACTTGAAGACCTGGTCAGTGAACGAATCAATGAACGAATCTGAATTAATCTTTTTGGTGAACGGAATCAAAATAATCAAATCACTAAAATGAATCAAAATCACCACCACTACTTTGTAATGAAGTGTAATGAAGTGTAATGAAGTTGAAACTGAAAAAAAGAGATTTTCTTTGCTAAAAATTAAGAGCATTTTATAGTCCAATGTCCTCATGGGTTTCATAGTGCATGCAGCATCAAATTTACCTACAAATCATATGCATCAATAGACCAAAACAGTACTGTTCCAGAAGTGAAAATGCCATAGAGAAACATATTTTTAACAATGTGTCTACTTTTCAAGACAGACCTTCCAAGAGCTTTGAAGTTATTCAAGTATGGTTTATGCTTCTGTAGAAACCATAAATCATGTTTAACCTTCAGGGACTCATTGTAGCAAACTGCAACACATGTTTAAAGTAGGGCTGTTGATTTAAAGTGTTAATTTAGTGCGATAAAGATGAAGTGCACGTGACTGCCCGCTGTTGTCCTTGAAGCAGCAATAACCTCAGCTTATTACGAACTTATTAAAGAAAAAATTTGGCATAGGACCCCATAGATAAATGATTTCCTGCGCAGAGGCACTGCTGTTCCTCGCAGAAGAGATGCGACCAATGTGAACGTCCAACATGACCGCGCCGCTCACACCACGCTCACGGAGGATGTGTGAACCCGGCGTAAGGATGTTAATGATTCATCGATAATCAATTAATTGTTGTTTGATCAATTAAGCTTATCGATGATCGATTAATCAATTTCAGAACAAATGCGTTCAGTAATCATGCCAGCAGGTGCTGAAAAGGCTGTCTATACAGTCATCCACCACTAGAGGACGCACTGCCGTTTGCGCATCGCATGTCAAGTCTTGTCTGCAATACAGCAGAAAAAACAATCTTGTAAAGATGAAGTGGGTGCAATGTAATCAGTGTTGAAGCCTTTCTTTATAAGTTAACGTTATGTTCTCGCTATGCACCATGATAGTGTGTTAAAGCAGTGTTTCCCAACCTTTTTTCTGCCACAGCACACTTTTTACGAGTAAAAAATACCACGGCACACCACAATGAAGTCCCGTAGGTATGCAGTGTAATGAGGTCACAGGTGGCAAGAGTGCTAATTGGGTAATAAAAAATAATTTTTCTAATTTGTTGATTTGTTCTTGCAAGTTAATTCTTGCAATGCCACAGCAAATTACAGGAATGCGAACTCATGAAGGGTGAAAAAGCTGAGAGAATCTCTAATCCACAAAACAAAACAAAAATCCGGGGATTTCTTTTTTTTTTTTTTTTAAGAATTAGCTAAAAGCACCAATTCCAGCTATTTTAATGATTCAATTAGAGCAAATTAACTGCACAATTGTGCAGAATTAGCTGCAAAAATAAAGGGTGTGCAAAATGTTTTACATTTTGTTAACTGATTAGTTCAGTGACCCCTTCTGGAGATGTCACTAGGTGACGACCTAAATCTACCAACAGACTTTATAGTGTTTAAGCATTAAGAACAAAGCAGATCTGTAGTCTTCCTTCAGTCTGAGCATTATTTTTCATCTAAAAAGACAACAATAATAGTCCAATAATAGTGAATTTCAATAACGTCCTTACCTTCTCCTTTATTAAAACTTGCATGACTACATATCTACTGACTTCAGTATAAGAATTATAAACACAAAGCAGATCTATGGTATCATTTTCCTACAGTAGCCTATTTAAACTGCTGAGCATGGCTTTTATCAGAAAAGAGGACAAAAATAGCCTAATAATAATAATTTTGAGTTTCAATAATGTTCTTTCGAGTTGAGTCAAGGCGTCAACACTCCATTCAACGTCAGCATCAAGCGGCGCATTGCCCTCCACATGACAAACATTGCAGAAAGCGTCAAGGAGGGGCGAATTTATGAGTTTGCCATACAAGAATGCGGGAGATGTACACAATAAACATTGAAAACATGTTTGGAAGAGAGAAAAAAACTGCCAGTTGCTTTGATAGCAGAAAGTAATAAAAGGACTCGTTTATGTTTAGGTCTAAGCGTTTACTTGGTGAATTTAAATTAGTTCAATAACTGGGGTCTCTGATATTCATAAATGATAAGGTAATATTTAATTAAAAGAAATCATGAGACATTCAATATCTCTTCACAAATTTGGGCAGTTTTTTAATATTTCTTGTTTCTTTGTCCTCTCAAAGACATTATTTGTGAAGCAAAAACCTGTGTGGAAAAACACTGGTGTAAAGTGGCGTCACCTCATAGACATCAATGTATTTGGCAGCGCTGACGCGAGTCATGTGAAAAACCCTTAACGCGTATAAATGTCAGTCACTTTTACACATTAATCGTAGCTCTTCCGCCCTTTTCTCTCCTTGATGAACAAGGAAGACGAAAGATGCCGAACTGAACAAACAACATGCCCCTCTCATTCAGACAGTAGGTACATGATGTCCCAGGTCATTCAGCTTGTTTACAAATGAGAAGTTTCACAAGTGCCTCTTCTTCAGAGTTCAAGCTCCATTCCTGTCAGACACAGATTCACTGTGCACGTGCTGCTGCAACCAAGCGTGCGATTGGCCGTAGCTTTAACCAATCAAGCGATCTACCTCATTAGGACTGCGGTTGCCAAGCACGCGATTGGCCGTAGCTGTAACCAATCAAGCGATCTGCCTCGTTAGGACTGCGGTTGCCAAGCACGCGATTGACTACTGCTGTAATTAATCAAGCGAGAGTCCAACCCCCGATTATTTTATTATATTTTTTTTATTATTTATGCATTTATTTATTTAGTGGAATTTGATAATTTTCCACGGCACACCTGACAATCTTTCATGGCACACTAGTGTACCGCGGCACAGTGGTTGGGAAACACTGTGTTAAAGTACAACATGACAACAAGCACTGTTGATCCGCCGGTCTCATCCCAATCTACAATTACGTCAGTGATCAGCGTGGGAAAGCTTTACCTCACCAACACCAGAGAAGTGGTATGTTATATACTGTGTTTACGCAGTGTGTTATGATTTAACTTCATTTTAAATAATAAAATAAGCTCCAAAGCTCCAAAATATATCACAATCCACAACATGAAGTTTTAATAAACTCAAATATGTATATTCTACTGTATACAAGTTACTATTAACAGTAATTTAAAAAACTAATCATAGCCTAAATGTATTAAAATATTTTAAGAGGAAAATGCCAATACTCGCATTTCTTAGGTGTATTAATATAAATTATATTTAAACAGTAGTCTACATACACATATTATTTGGAGTCCTCCACGTGCATTTTGCGGTATTAACGTTAACGATTAATTGATTAATTGATCTGTAATTTCCACAACAGTCGATTATGAAAATGTCTGGAACTTGATATCCCTGCCACAGCATCAACTTACACTCTGAAATGTATCATAACACAAGTTTGGCAGGAATATATTTAAGTTTTAATCTCCTAACATTACAAACTCACACAACATGGTGTTATCATGATTTCAGTCTTAATACCTTTACCTTAAAAAATTTTGAGAGCATAACAGTGGGCATACAAAATTCAATCTCTGTCTTTGTTATTAAATAGTTAAAAAAAAAAATAACCAATGGTGCCAACATTTCACTCCAAAGAGTACTGATAGCACCATGGAAGGCTGAATTATTTTTCTACAAATAGATGGATTGTCTGAAGATTTATCTTGGGTATGAAAGAAAAGAACATACCAACTAAGGCTCCAACGATTAGTCGACATTATCGACAATGTCGAAAAAATGTACATTGTAATGATGGCGTGCGAGAGGAGCACTGCCTGAATGAGGAGAGGAAGAAGACACAGCTCACAGTCCAGATGCACACTAAACTTTCCAAACAGCATACGGTGATGTAGATCGCAAAGTGTGAAGGAATTATAATGCAAAAATACAAAATAAGTAAACAGAGATGAAGTGTCATCTTGACGTGAAATAAATCGAAGCCAGATCCGGCATTCTGCTTGAGCAAAACTTTTTGTCAGACCATCAAAAAATGAAACAGCCCGGCATTACATCTTTAATGCATCCTTTATTAAAGTTCAAATAATAAGGAAGTTGTGTAAATAAGCACAAACTCCGAAACTGGCATTTCACTGTGAGATCAGAGCCACTTATATGAGGTGTGTGAAAAACAGAGCGATAGAGTTTCAAACTTCTCCGGCTGATAAACCCTCTCGTGTGGGTACGCTCATCCCTCACATGCACTTGCTGCAGCTAGATTATAACGTGATGGTTCACGACGTAGTGAATCATAATATATGTGTCACTGTGTGTACCTTATCATGAAGAAAATCACCAATTCAAGCTCTATTAAGAAGAGAGAGTTTTTTTTTTTTTTTTTTTTTTTGCGAGTTAAAAATAATCACGTGATTGACATGAACAAAAAGGTGAGAGAGTGTAGTCTTAGCCCAATATACAATGCAAAAAAAAAAACAAAAAAAAAATTTGGTTAAAAATTATTAAATGTAATTTTTTATTTTTTGGTTTGTTTTCCAATATAAATATTTAAAACTCCTAACATATTTACTTTAGGAGCTATACTGCAGAAGAATAATTTGTTATCTGAGAATGTTGAATATAATATTTAATATATATTTAATATTTTAAAATATTAAAAAAATCCTTAAAACAAGATAAATTTACCTGAGAAGCAACATATAAGATATTTAGACTTGCTTTCAAAGAATATATATTGAATATATTTTGTCTTTACTGCAGTGGCAGAAATACTTATATACAAAATACACTTCTACTCAAGATACATTCTCTGAAAGCAAGTCTAAATATCTTATATGTTTCTATCATATCTTATATGATTTTTAGATCATTTTAAATGGAAAACAAGACAAAAACACTTGATAACAATAGGAATTTTTGCAGTTATTTTTTTAATGAATTCAATTTAATAAAAATCCAAGTATTTTTTCCCTTGTAATTCAGTGAATGTCATTTAGAGGTATTTTAAAAGATGATTTTGTCCGCTTTATTGTTGTATTCACGTTTAATACATCCTTTTAAGTCGAAGCACAAGATGAATAATCAGATAAGAGCTACAGGGTTCGTACAGATGCTTCAAAGTTCAACTCAAGGACATTTCAAGCACATTTTAATTTATTTTCAAGGACTATGCTCGAGATGTCATTAAAACACATTTTTATTTTGTTAATTTTAAATAAAAATATTGTATTCATTCAGTTCATTTATTTTTATAAAACACTAATTAATACAAGTATAACAATGAGCATCTTTAATTACATATTCTCACAGTAACAATTCTTGGTTCATTCATGACTGAATTGATGTGCAATTGTAGTGTGCTCCCTTAAAATGTACTTTGCTTTCCAACAAAAGTGAATAACTGTGTCCGTAAACAGTAATCCGTATGACTCGTGCCGTGTTCCATGTTTCCTAAAGTCACACAACAGATTCATGAGAGGAACTGACCCAAATTGCAAATGCGTCATTCTCAAAAAAATCTTGACTTTGCAACTTACAAAATATTGAAATTTTCCGTTCAGTTCAGCTTTTGCCCATAAACGCTGAGGGTAAACATTTTGAAAACATGTTGACATTATTTTTATTCATAAAGGACAACTTGGCTGTTGTTCTTTCTTTTATTATTTAATTTAGTTTCATGAACGAAGCAAGTTAACACTAAGTTAACACTAATGAGGGTTCAATGGGGTACAACATCAAATATTTTTGTGTGAAAATATTAGTTAAAATGTGAATTAATAACTTTTTAACATGTTGGGAAAAATCACTATATGCATATTTCACTATATGCACAGCCTCTGAACTTTGACCTTAAAAATGATTTGTATTTATAATGTATTTAAAAAAAAAAAAAGTAAAAAAAAAAAAAAAAGGTTTTAACATTGATAACACCAATGCCATGAAATCAATGGACAAACATTCTTTTTAAATTATTTAAATTATTAATAATAATTTTGTTTTGCTTTTTTGCACTCTTGTTCGGCCTTGCACTAACGCTTGTATTAAAAAATAAGTACAAAATAAACACAAATAACTTTACATGTCACAGAAGTGGTGTACCAGATGAAGGGGACATGGATTTTTTTTTTCAGGCAATTAACAATTTCAAATATATTTTCTACAAAATTTGCAAAACAGAGTCAAGCCATTTCATATCATTAAAGGTTAGGTTATAAAATTATATATATATATAAAATCATTATTTGAAAGCTTTTTCATGACTTAAAAAAGTCAAGGGACATGACTTTGTCAACATATTTTGATATTGACCCAAATGTTGTCAGAAATAACCTATTTTGTGAGACACAAAGCTGTATTTACACAAGGGGGCGCTAGACAGCTCACAAAACTGAATCCTCCATTGATCTGCATTCAAATCATTCAAAATCTCTTTTAATTTTTTCACTCTGGAGAGTAATTTTTAATTAAAACTGACAGTTGCAAGAATTCATACTTGTTAAATCCGCCACAGCAGTATCTATAATATATATATATATATATATATATATATATTAAATCCTCCGTAACAATTGATTGTTATTGGCCCATTCTGAACAGCGCTGCCAAAAGTAACAGGTGCCATGTGACAGCGCCTCCAGTGGTCTAGTGGTTTTTCCGAAAATAAATAAATACATTTCATTTATTAAATGATTTAAGCAACGTATTTTAAGATTTTTTATAATTCAAGAACTTTTTAAGCACCTCTTGGTAACATTTGCTATTTTCAAGGATTTTCCAGGACTTACATTTGAAAAAGCCAAATTCAAGTACTTCAAGCACCTTGTACGAACCCTGGATCGAACCTAATGATTAATCCTTGCAATAATCGACAGATAATCAAATAATTGTTCTATTAATCGTGAGATTAGTCGATTATCAGAATAAACGTTAGTTGCAGCCCTAATGCCAACACAGAACCCATAGGCTAAACTGCAATAAATACGGCTTGGGAACTACTAGCCGTGATGCAAGCAGAACACCAGGCTCAAATCTGTTTGCTATTAGACGTTATGCAGATGCTGTTGTTCTAAAAGCTTGAATATGAAGCACTGAGGAGGCCAACTGAATTATGTTCCACTTAAAGTTTTTTGGTTAAAAATGAACAAATTGCCACTATTGATTGAGTACATAAACACTTAGTGTTCAAAACATTGTCCTTACCTTGCCCTGATTCACTATGGTAAGCCTATAAAAATGATTTGTATTTTGAGCTGTCGGATTCAATTTGGCACAAAATCGCTGTCTTATGACGTTCATCCTTGTGTCATTACGTCATGTCCGCACACACAGGAAAGAAGTGCAACCTGTCTCATGTTCCGGCTGGAGAAACTAACTATGCTGTTCAGCTCAGTTCAGTAAAACTCACACAGTTTAGGACAGCATCGTTGCAGTGTAGATGGATGTTTATCTGTTATCCTTTGGCAAAGTTGTTTTCCTGCTATA
The DNA here is from genome assembly GCF_019703515.2 of Myxocyprinus asiaticus. NCBI lineage: Eukaryota > Metazoa > Chordata > Actinopteri > Cypriniformes > Catostomidae > Myxocyprinus > Myxocyprinus asiaticus. The sequence goes on from NC_059384.1 coordinate 27,680,845, forward strand.
ATGCTTGGATATGTTTTCTGGTAGGGTTGTAGAATCTTATATTGCTTGTCATGCTTGTATGAATCGAGCATTACTCGTGTGGTAACCAATCGCGATGTATCTACTTTGTCCGGTGAAGTTGCTGTGACACGTTTAATATTTATGACTTCTTGTAATTGTTATATTGCATATTTAAGCATATTATTTTTAAGTTTAATAAAGTAAATTTTATCCCCATCATTACTGAATTCTCATTTTATGTTTTTAGTTTACGGTGTTATTGTGTGCACTGCATAGACATGCTATTGTAGTAACTGAGGCTGGACAATATAATATACAAATTATAAAGTCTTCTATTGATATCAGCCATATCATGAACTGAACCTCTTAAATTGAAAATTGTAGTACAATTCAAACATTAATAGTAGATAAAACACTTGAATAATCATATTAAGATCTACTGGTGGTGGCTGAGGAAAGTCCCCTGTTCTCTTTTTAAAGTGTGTAGTGTCAGAAAAGCTATTTAAGTGTCAAATTCATTTAAATATGTATATAAGAGTGTTTGTTTATCTCCATCAAAGCAAGTAATATATCCATTTCAAATGTTTAATCGTATAACATAATACCAACATGAAAATAACAAGTTATGACTCTGACTCAAGGTCCAGGTGGCTCAAATTGGGAGATTCATCCACCAGAAGAGCAGTGCCGAAACACGACTGACGTAATGTGTTCTTCCGCAAATTGCTTGCAATTTTAAGTTTCAACCACAGATGTCACTAGAGAGCACAAAGTTACGTAGTGCAGCTTTAATGCAAAGTGTTAAAGAGTCAGACTGAAGGTAGGTTTTACAGCAGGTTAAGTGAATTGTGCTGAAAGCTAAACTGATTTAACAATGGAGTCCTTTGAGGCCAGATTAAGTGCTGAGAGAAATCAGGCTGTTAAAACAAAGTGGGTCTGAAGTGAATAAAAACCCCACACCCAAAATGTGTGCAAAACGCACACATTAACACACACACAAATGCACTCACTAACCAAAAGGTGTCTGCAAAATAAATCTGGGCATGAATCCAACATTCACATGTCTGAGCGTAGGATGGTGAAACAAAAGAGGATAGGTATAACACTGAAATGAGAAAAATAACAGAAAAGGGGAAAAGCTGAACTGGATGTGATGAAACAAGGTACAACTTCAAAGATCAATTTGATATGGTTGCACTGAAGTGCCAGTACTGATCACTTTTTTTTAAGGGGTATAATCTGACATCCTTTGCTTTTCTTAACTCTACATTTAGAACATGCCAATACAGTCTGTAAGTGTTTTCAAGTGTTTTATAAGAGGGTCACCAAAGTAGATAAACCGAGCTGCATCAATATAAACCTAAACTTGTTGAACCAGTATTTCATTGTGTAATCTATTTGCCAACAACGGCAGCAAGAACCAGACTCACTCAAGGAAAGTGTGTGTGTGTAAGCAAAAGGTAATAAAAGACCATTTTCCCAGAGGACTCATAAAACACAGCTCTGCGCACAGCAGGAAGTGCCCAATGAAACAAAGGAAGCATACCTCATGTGGTCCACTTCAAAGGAGCCAACTGGCTCAGATAAAAAGGGCCGACGTGGAACACAAGCCTTAAAACTGGAAAATGAAAGTGACGTTAATTGAGCTACTGGAGAAGTCACAAATGAGAATTAAATGGACTTGGCATCAATTGGATACATACTGATCAGGGTTGGGAAGGTAACTTTTAACGAGTATTCTGCTACAGATTACAGAATACATGGTGTAAAATGTCCTTTGTAACATATTCCATTAGATTAGTCAAGGCCAGTAACATAATCTAAATACTTTGGATTACTTCTTCAGCACTGGCAGATTTCTTCACTTGTTTTGACTAATAAACAAGTAAATAAAGTAATACACTTCACTGTAAAAATACATTCTCTGAAAAAAAGGCTAAATATCTTATGAACTTTTTATCTACTCAAGTAAAGTTTTCTTGTTTTAAGGATTTTAAGATTTTTCTAGGAAAATTTCCGTTTGAATATTTAAATTCTCATTAAGAATAACGTTTTTGCAGTATATCTTTGCCCTAATATCAAAGGTCTTACTAGAGAAAAAACGTTATGCTCTAACGTGAATTTACATTAAAAGGCAAGAAATTTCTTCAGTAATCAAAATACTTTGTGAATGTTACTATATTCTGATTTCCAACTATTTAAATTGTAACTGTAGTGGAATATAGTTACTAATATTTAGTATTTTAAATACATAATCCTGTTACATGTATTCCACTACTCCCCAACCCTGATATTGATTTATATACAGTATTGATAGGTGTCCGTAAAAGTCTAAGAAAACAATAAGGCCAGAAACATATACTATACACAAGTACACAAACACAAATGCAATTGCTTGGTCAACAAGTGTGTAAAAATACAGTTGTACATACTTAACCTACATTCTACTGCTACTATGCCAGTCACAAACCTCAATACTATGGACCTTCAAATTTCTGTCTCTTTGAACTGGATGTGTTTTTTCTTAGGTAGCTAGATATAAACTTGTCAACAGTTTAACTAAATTTATTTAACTTCCTCAGCAAGATTCTCTTCAAACTATTGCTCTATCATGACATAAGTTGACCTGAAACAGAAAACACTATAGAAAAAGTCGGTTTATGCTAATGTCCATTAGCGCCTCTTTTGGCAACACTGAGAATGCAATGCGTACTTGCTCTGATACATTTCAAAATGTATTGGTGCATGAAATCAATGTTTCATCGCTAGCAGCATCTGTGTTCCCGTACTTGCCTATGTTTTGTACCAAAGAGCTAGCAAAAAATAAATAGCTTACTATATCTTTCTCAAAGAACTGAGCAAATGTAGCCTGCAGCAATAGTGATAATTTAAAGGAAAGGTCAAGAGCTATGAAGCCTCTTTTTCTATCTGATAGATCTTAGACACACTTTACATGCCAGATAGAGTTAGCAAGACCTCCTCTCTCTCTCTGTCAGAACACCCTAGAGCTTTGACTGGCACATGTTCACAGAACACCATCAATGCCCCGTTGCCAAGTTTACCTGTCAGAGCTGCTATCTACAGTCTCTCCAGAAAGAGCACAGCTGAAAACTCACTGACCATATCCTGACATATTTATATGCTAATAAAACTCGACAGGTCAGCATTAACCTCAAATTCCCTGGATTTAAAGCTGATGAAAGTATTTTTTTCAATGTTAAATTTTTTTATTTTTTCCAGCTTAATATATACACTATGTAAACATTGTGGCACTATCAAACATGGCTATTTTTGTGTGAGCATCCCGATCAGCCCAAAATTGAGTTTGGGGCGGGGCTGTCTGTAGATGAGGGGGAATGTTTGGAAAAAACTTAACCTACACTATATTTCCATTTAGAGTAGATAGTGGCATAGAAATTTCTGGGACAACCTCTGTCATCTGACAGGCCAATTCCCATGAAATTTGTAACAGACGTTCTCTGCAGGATGCATATTTTAGACACGCATGCTGCCATAAATGAGGTAACTCAGTGAAGCATTCATGCTTTCCACGGCCGTTTACTTTGCTTCTGAAAAAATCTGATTGCCCTGTTCAGATGGTACTCTAGATAAGACAAGCCTGAACGAACATTTGGAAGACTCGCCGTGTTTTTGAGTTACCCGTCAGTACGACAATATGTGTTTTGACTATGTGACTGAAATATCAACTTAATCAATAAAATGAAGAAGACATCAAATGATATCAGATATAAATGAATGTGCTCGTTGGTATAGCATTTAATGGATATACATAATACAAAATTGCATATATGGAGGAATCTCACAAAACTTGTGAAAAACATGTACGGGTCATATTTCATCCCAAAATCAATTGAAAGAAATTAGAAATTATATTAAAAAGAAAGAAAGAAAGAAAGAAATACTTATAAAATAATTTTTAGGGTCATTAAGATTTTTTGCATTGTGACATTATTTTAATTACAACTAAGCACTGTATTACATTAATGAGACTCACCTATAAGAATAATGGCAATTAAAACAACAACAACAAAACTTAAAAGTCAACTAAATAGTAAAACATCCCAAGAGTAATGAGAATTTGGGAGGGAAATGTGTTTAATTGTCATGAAAATTTGCTAATGAAGAGAAAACAAAGGCAAAATTTAGTATTTTGGTGCACTGATGTGCACAGAAAGGGGCACAGGGGCACAAGCCCCTTCCCCTTTCATTCACATATCTAAAGGTGCACCTGGTTAGCTCAGCAAGTAAAGACGCTGACTACCACACCAGTCGCAAGATCGAGTCCAGAGCGTGCTGAGTGACTCCAGTCAGGCTTCCTAAGCAACCAATTGGCCCGGTGGCTAGGGTAGGTAGAGTCACGTTGGGTTAACCTCCTTGTGGTCGCTATAATGTGGTTCTGGCTCTCAGTGGGGCGTGTGGTGAGTTGTGCGTGAATGCTGCGGAGAATAACGTGAAGCCTCCAAACGTGCTAGGTCTCCGCAGTAATGCGCTCAACAAGCCACGTGATAAGATGCGTGGATTGACTGTCTCAGATGCGGAGGCAACTGAGATTCGTCCTCTGCCACCCAGATTGAGGCAAGTCACTATGCCACCACTAAGACCTAGAGCGCACTGGGAATTGGGCATTCCAAATTGGAGAGAAAATCCCCCCCCCCAAAAAACAAACAAACAAACAAAACAAAAAAATCATCTAAAGGTGCCCTTTTGGTCTTCCAGAAAAAGGGGAGACATTTTAATAATTAAATAAAAATAGTTAAATAAGACAAAATTAAAATCTTGTAATAATCTCACAATAATTTATTTACATACTGTATGAACATGATCAATCATTCAGTACCATGGCATTACCCTGGTAACGTGGTGCAAGGTGTGAAGGAGCGATGAGAAAGTGCGAGCTCAGGGTGAACGACTGTGTTCCATGAATGCTACAGGGTCCTTGTAAAACGTATAACATGTGAGTAAGGGCAGCCGGTGGAGTTTCTGGTGTATGATGGTGCCCCCCTAGGGATTTGGTACCCTACGCAGACTTTGTAATATGCGTATAGGGAGCCGCAGTACTGTGGTAACCTAACGGTATTTTTCTGAAAGTGATTAGTCTAATGGCTTTTTAGTTTCAACAAAACCAAACTGGCTTTGGCTGAAGTAGACAGCTCCTTCAATTTATGTCAATATTCTAATAAAATTGAATGTCTATCACTGAAAGCGACTGCTCCCATTATAATTAATAAATCTTTCTAAAGTGCAGGTGCACAATGTCGGAAATGCGGTAGCAGTAGATTATTATTCTTTTGATGAACTACAGCACAATACATGGAGTGGACTTTTTCTCTGACCTGTTACTCGTCTGAAGTAACAGCACTTCGATGCTCCGGGGCGAATTCAAAACTGCATTTTTTTGCTTTCTTGAAGGGCACTGCTACGGGAGGGGACACCAATCGAAAATTTGTTCAAAACGAAAGTTAGAAAATGAATCTTTTCTCAGAGGGCCCTTCCACAAGACTGTTAGCGAAGGGTACATTCATACAGTAATGCCATGTTTCCTTCAGAGTACCCACTTCAAGGGCTCTGCAGTTCGGAGTGAGTATAGGACATAGGGAGGATAACTTGCGATTGGAATCTACCCTACGATCTGCTGTAGTGCTCACTCTTAAAAGCACCTCCGTTTAATTTTCTTTAATACGGCCGTGATTTACAAAGAAATATCATAATAACATACACTATATTGCCAAAAGTATTCGCTCATCTGCCTTTAGACACATATGAACTTAAGTGACATCCCATTCTTAATCCATAGGGTTTAATATGACGTCGGCCCACCCTTTGCAGCTATAACAGCTTCAACTCTTCTGGGAAGGCTTTCCACAAGGTTTAGGAGTGTGTTTATGGGAATTTTTGACCATTCTTCCAGAAGCGCATTTGTGAGGTCAGACACTGATGTTGGATGAGAAGGCCTGGCTCGCAGTCTTCGCTCTAATTCATCCCAAAGGTGCTCTATCGGGTTGAGGTCAGGACTCTGTGCAGGCCAGTCAAGTTCTTCCACACCAAACTCGCTCATCCATGTCTTTATGGACCTTGCTTTGTGCACTGGTGCGCAGTCATGTTGGAACAGGAAGGGGCCATCCCCAAACTGTTCCCACAAAGTTGGGAGCATAGAATTGTCCAAAATCTCTTGGTATGCTGAAGCATTCAGAGTTCCTTTCACTGGAACTAAGGGGCCAAGCCCAGCTCCTGAAAAACAACCCCACACCATAATCCCCCTCCACCAAACTTCACAGTTGGCACAATGCAGTCAGACAAGTACCGTTCTCCTGGCAACCGCCAAACCCAGACTCGTCCATCAGATTGCCAGATGGAGAAGCGTGATTCGTCACTCCAGAGAACGCGTCTCCACTGCTCTAGAGTCCAGTGGCGGCGTGCTTTACACCACTGCATCCGACGCTTTGCATTGCACTTGGTGATGTATGGCTTGGATGCAGCTGCTCGGCCATGGAAACCCATTCCATGAAGCTCTCTACGCACTGTTCTTGAGCTAATCTGAAGGCCACATGAACTTTGGAGGTCTGTAGCGATTGACTATAACAGAATAGGCTATTATTTGTGATAAAGGAAAATATTATGTACAGTATGTCTATATATATATATATATATATATATATATATATATATATATATATAAAATGATATACAAGAAAATTGTTAGACACTCAAAAAGCAAAGAAATTAGTTAAGTATTTATAATTACTACTCATAAAAATCAAATAAAAAAAAAACAGTGTCCTTTTTTATCCTTCCGCCCCTGTCCCTGCTAACAGTCACCATGGCACCATGGTAAAGTGATGGTACTTTGGTAGTGAATGTTTACTATAGTCATTTACTGGCTATTTCGTATGGTCTCGCACGGTGTTGTTCACATAAACTCGTACGACTTCATAACGTGCAAATTCCCGGATGTTTAACGCGGAAGTAAGCGCAAGTTCCACGCACGAGGCGTTAAGGACATACTTATTAATATTATGCCCTTACCCAAACCCCTTATCTAAACTTTTTTTTCCTCCACTTTTTCTCCCATATTTGGAATGCCCATTTCCCAATGCGCTCTAAGTCCTCGTGGCGTAGTGACTCTGACTCGCCTCAATCCGGGTGGCGGAGGACGAATCTCAGTTGCCTCCGCGTCTGAGACCGTCAATCCATGCATCTTATCACGTGGCTTGTTGAGCGCATTACTGCGGAGACCTAGCATGTGTGGAGGCGTCACGCTATTCTATGCAGCATCCATGCACAACTCACAACCCGCCCTACCAAGAGCGAACCACATTATAGCGACCACGAGGAGGTTACCCCATGTGACTCTTCCATCCCTAGCAACCAGGCCAATTTGGTTGCTTAGGAGACCTGGCTGGAGTCAGTCAGCACGCCCTGGATTTGAACTTGCACCTCCAGGGGTGGTAGTCAGCATCTTTACTCGCTGAGCTACCCAGGCCCCCCTTATCTAAACTTAACCAATCAGCAGAATGTGTAAACATGATAGGAAGCTGTTGTGTGTGACAGAAGCAAGTAATTGTCACGTATTAGATAGAAACGATGTCCAGCGACGTCACTGGCTGTAGTGAAAGTCGTAGGAATTCAGACGAGTGCAGTTGTATGATATCATACAAATTAGCCAAATTTAGAAAAGTCGTACAAATCCTGACGATTTCGCCGTGAGAATGTGTTGGTTTTTTGACAGGTACCATGGTAATATCATGGTAGTCTTTGTAGTGCCTATAGCACTATGTAAATACTATGGTAAATATACTAAAGTACCATGTTATTTTCATCTGAAATCATCACTGCACCATGGTTATACCACCGTAAGGGATATTTTCGAAAAAAGAATTCCAGGGAAATCACATCTTGGCAGTCCACTTCCAAAGGCCTCAAATACAAAAAGCTCCACAAAAGCAATAAAAAAAAAAAAAGAGCAAAGAGGGTTGGCGGTATTCCGACAAAGGTCTGCTTTGTTGTGACCCGTAGCCATTAGTGTCTGCGGTGTGACAGATGAGTAACCTACCCAATCCATTATAGGCCGGGATAACCAGTAAATGATGAGACTACGAATGCATGTGAAAAAGGCAGAGAAAGAGAGGGAGAAAGAGACAAAGAGAGAAGGTGAGAGTGCCAGTACAGGGCATTAGAGCCAGTGCCAGACCTGTGAGTCAGAGGATGGTACAGCCATAGGGCATCTCTCAACGAGTTAGTGTAGCTGACGGGCACCACACCAGGCTGTGAGAGCAGACAGAATTGGCAGTCTTAAGCAAACAAAGCACAGTGTCTGAGGCTCATTCAGCGGCTGGCATAGCATGAGGGACGCGGCCGCTATTATTGATGTATGCTGGCACAGTAGTGTGTGTGTGTGTATGTGTGTGTGTGCTATTAAGCAGGAAAAGCTCAAACTAGAGGTCTAGATTTCAAGGTGAAAATTGTTTGAAGGTGAAATATTTCATTTCTCTGCACTCAAAACATGTACAAGCATCCTAAAGAGAAAACATGAAGCCTATGTATAGCTTTGAGGCATTACCCTTGTTATTATTTTTAATATAACCCCCTTGCCTCTATACTACATACTGTATTTTAATGGTTGTTATAAATAACAATTTTACATAAATAATTTATATAATATTATAAATAAATAAGATTAGGAATTATATTATTATAATTCTAATTAGATTATACTACTTCATATAAATATTTCAAATAATACTGTATAATAAAATAAACATATTCGTATTTAAATAAATTTAAATAAACTTAATATAAATTATATATTAAAAGTACTTGAACTATATTATTAACAATATAAAAAATATAATATTATATCATGTAAACTAATGTAAACTAATATCCTAAAATAATCAAATAAAAAAATATATTTTTTATTTAAATACATTTAAATACACTTAGTACATTATATTTTAAGTATTTTAGTCTAATTTATAATACTAACAATATGTAATATATTTTTTAATTTATAATTATATTTTATATGAATATATATTTTAACTATTTATCTAATTTTATTATTGGATAAATTAGTATATTCTTTATAAATAATAATAAAATAATTTATAATTTTGTAATTTTACAGTTTACTGCTATCAAAATGTTTAATCACACTTACATGATTCAAGCCTGAAATGTACATTATCATTAAAAAAAAGTCAAATGTACAAAATCTAATAATAATATATAAAAATTAAAAAACACTAACAAAACTGTACAGTGGTGCTTTCATGTTTTTTGGACAGTACCATTTTAATCTTTAAAGTACCTTGGAGTACAAAGTATATGTCCCATGGTATATATAAAAACATTATATATATATATATAGTTGAAGTCAGAAGTTTACATACACTTTTTTTAACCACAGATTTCATATTAGCAAACTATAGTTTTAGCAAGTCGTTTAGGACATCTACTTTGTGCATGACATGAGTAATTTTTCCAACAATTGTTTACAGACAGACTGTTTCACTTTTAAGACTATATCACAATTCCAGTGGGTCAGAAGTTTACATAGACTAAGCTAACTGTGTCTTTAAACAGCTTGGAAAATTCCAGAAAATGATGTCAAGCCTTTAGACAATTAGCCAATTAGCTTCCAATTAACCCTACCTGTGGATGTATTTTAAGGCCTACCTTCAAACTCAGTGCCTCTTTGCTTGACATCATGGGAAAATCAAAAGAAATCAGCCAAGACCTCAGAAAAACAATTGTGGACCTCCACAAGTCTGGTTATCCTTGGGAGCAATTTCCAAATGCCTGACGGTACCACGTTCATCTGTACAAACAATAGTATGCAAGTATAAACACCATGGGACCATGTAGCCATCATACCACTCAGGAAGGAGACGCATTCTGTCTCCTAGAGATGAACGTAGTTTGGTCCAAAAAGTGCAAATCAATCCCAGAACAACAGCAAAGGACCTTGTGAAGATGCTGGAGGAAACAGGTAGACAAGTATCTATATCCACAGTAAAATGAGACCTATATCAACATAACCTGAAAGGCTGGTCAGCAAGAAAGAAGCCAATGCTCCAAAACCACCATAAAAAAGCCTACAGTTTGCAAAAGCACATGGGGACAAAATGTAACTGTTTGGCCATAATGACCATTGTTATGTTTGGAGGAAAAAGGGTGAGACTTGCAAGCCGAAGAACACCATCCAAACCATGAAGCATGGGGGTGGCAGCATGGTGCTTTGCTGCAGGAGGGACTGGTGCACTTCACAAAATAGATGGCATCATGAGGAAGGAAAATTATGTGGATATATTGAAGCAACATCTCAAGACATCAGCCAGGAAGTTAAAGCTCAGTCACAAATGGGTCTTCCAAATGGACAATGACCCCAAGCATACCTCAAAAGTTGTGGCAAAATGACTTAAGGACAACAAAGTCAAGGTATTGGAGTGTCCATCACAAAGCCCTGACCTCAGTCCGATAGAAAATTTGTGGACAGAACTGAAAATGCATGTGCGAGCAAGGAGGCCTACAAACCTGACTCAGTTACACCAGTTCTGTCTGGAGGAATGGGCCAAAATTCCAGCAACTTATTGTGAGAAGCTTGTGGAAGGCTACCCCAAAACGTTTGACCCAAGTTAAACAATTTAAAGGCAATGCTACCAAATACTAACAAAGTGTATGTAAACTTCTGACCCACTGGGAATGTGATGAAAGAAATAAAAGCTGAAATAAATCATTCTCTCTACTATTATTCTGACATTTCACATTCTTAAAATAAAGTAGTGATCCTAACTGACCTAAGACCGGGAATTTGGCTAAGGTATATGTAAACTTCTGACTTCAACTATACATATATATATATATATATATATATATATATATATATAAAACATGGTATTAATATCTGACTCTATCACAGTACCATGGTACTACTGCCACAATACTTTCATGCAACGAAACTTAGAGTAAATTATTCAAATGCTATTAAAATGTAATTTAGATCATTCCTAATAAAAAAAACAGGATTAAAAAAACAAAACAAAATCAGACACATTGACATTTAAAGGTCTGTGATGCTTTACAGTGTTAACTTCTGTGTGGTTTAGCTGTTAAGTGCAACATTCAAAATGTAAAGTTCAGGTCAGTGTGTCAAACAAACACGTAATTGTCCATACTGAAGTCCACAGAGGCCTCTTCTACTGAAATCCAATACTCAGATGTAACTTAAAAATACCCGCAGAAAAGATACATCACTCAAAGCTCTTTTACACACAAACACATACAAAAATTCACATAGTGACATCAACCGAAATGCATAGTCATTTTAGGGGCGGAGCAAATTATTACATTTGAAGAAAAAAAGAAAAAGAACTGTGCACTATAAGACCAAGAACGAATAATAAGAAAGTAAAAAAGATTGAAGTTGACTTCAAATGCAGTACAAAAGCTGAGAATTCCAGTGGGTCTCTTTAGCTTTGAAAAACTTTCTTCTGGGAAGCCATGAAAACACTTTTTAAAGCTGTTAAATGACACATTTTACCTATATATATTAAACCTATAGAATCTGAAAAGAATAATACATTCTTCCGCATAAAATTACAAAACCCATTCTGAATGATTAAACATTCAAGAGCACAAGTAGAGGAGATTAAAAAATATCTGCTTTTGTTATTGTGCACTGGAGTTTTAAATCTGTGGTAATAGGCAGCATTGCATGCGATAAAAGGTTTCACAACAGTTCTGAGAGAATAAACCGCATATGGCTTCCCCATTATATCGTAACTGATTTGACAGCTCGATTAATATGATTCAGTGGAAATCCAGGAACCTGATCCGCAAGCCATGCATTCTGCCTTTGAGTTAAGGAGAGGGAATGACTGGAGAGGGAGGAAACCGGTTCCTGCTGTACAGGTGACAGGCTGTAAGATGTGTGTGAAGGTGGAGAGAGGATATGTGTCGTTTTGTGGGAGAGTTGAAGATGGAACGGCAGGTTTGGACTCGTACATCAATACACTGGCACTCTGACATGGAGATAAAGATGTGTTTATGTCTAACATTTATCATTCAGAAACAGAGTTCAGGAATGTAGCTGCTGTGTTTGAGTGGTCTATTTGGACCCAATCATGGGAAATTATGACAAAGCCTCCTGTGCGGTGGTTCTCAACTGTTTTTTGCTTCAGATTTCACATTTGAGGTGCCGAATACATCAAGTGGCAAGCCAACACAGTACTAAAATTGTTTATCATAAAAAAGTAACAAAAATGTCCTTAAAATAAAACACTGAAATTCATTACAGTGTATTTTCCCCCAAAAAAAATCGAATTTAAGGTGTGCTCACAGTACATTTCGCATCTGAACGCGGGAGACCGAAAATAAAAGTTCATGCGAAGAAATGTTGCGTTGCACTGTGCACGAAAGTTCAAGTTTGTGGAACTCTGACCTGTGAATTTATATGAAGACGCGTCACCAATAGAAGGTGGAAACTTTACAGATAGACCTCTTGGATCAATACAAAGAATAGATATTTCAAAGCTGCGTGTTTTTATGGTTGCAGGAAAGTACGGGGGCCTGGGTAGCTCAGTGGTAAAGACGCTGACTACCACCCCTGGAGTTCGCTAGTTCGAATCCCAGGGCATGCTGAGTGACTCCAGCCAGGTCTCCTAAGCAACCAAATTGGCCCGGTTGCTAGGGAGGGTAGAGTCACATGGGGTGACCTCCTCGTGGTCGCAATAATGTGGTTCATTCTCGGTGGGGTGCGTGGTGAGTTGAGCGTGGTTGCCGCGGTGGATGCCGTGAAGCCTCCTTGCTCAACAAAGAAGAAAACATTCAAGACACTTTCACAAACTAGTGCAATTCATTTGCTGGACAATGTATAGGCTTCACCACAGTCTGAGGGGCGATTAGAAAGAATCGAGTGTAAAAATAATATTAACTTCAAAAGAAATGTTATCGATTGGAACAATACCGATAATATGCCTTTGTCGTGCACATCTAAGTGATATGTACATTTATTTAAAATCACTCCTTAATGCACACACATAATGACTGTTGAAAGAAATGTTAGCAATTGGAACAATACTGATAATATCGTATTGCCATGTACATCTAATTGTGTTATGTTCATTTATTTAATATCACTGTAAAACACCCGTATAATGACTGTTAAAACTAATGTTGTCAGTTGGGACAAGATTATATCGTCCTACCTACCTGTGTTATTTAGATCTGTTCAAAAACCTGACATCCAAGAGTCTGTGTAATGCAAGCAATAAAACACTAACCTCAACCAACAAATCCTGACTTCAGTCTGACCCATTATTAGATACTTTAATACTGCTAATGACAGCACAGCTGTTTTTGGTATACAAAGTCATCTTAATACAAAGACATACAGGTGCATCTCAATAAATTAGAATGTCATGGAAAAGTTCATTTATTTCAGTAATTCAACTCAAATTGTGAAACTCGTGTATTAAATAAATTCAATGCACATAGACTGAAGTAGTTTAAGTCTTTGGTTCTTTTAATTGTGATGATTTTGGCTCACATTTAACAAAAACCCACCAATTCACTATCTCAAAAAATTAGAATATGGTGACATGCCAATCAGCTAATCAACTCAAAACACCTGCAAAGTTTTCCTGAGCCTTCAAAATGGTCTCTCAGTTTGGTTCACTAGGCTACACAATCATGGGGAAGACTGCTGATCTGACAGTTGTCCAGAAGACAATCATTGACACCCTTCACAAGGAGGGTAAGCCACAAACATTCATTGCCAAAGAAGCTGGCTGTTCACAGAGTGCTGTATCCAAGCATGTTAACAGAAAGTTGAGTGGAAGGAAAAAGTGTGGAAGAAAAAGATGCACAACCGAGAGAACCGCAGCCTTATGAGGATTGTCAAGCAAAATCGATTCAAGAATTTGGGTGAACTTCACAAGGAATGGACTGAGGCTGGGGTCAAGGCATCAAGAGCCACCACACACAGACGTGTCAAGGAATTTGGCTACAGTTGTTGTATTCCTCTTGTTAAGCCACTCCCGAACCACAGACAACGTCAGAGGCGTCTTACCTGGGCTAAGGAGAAGAAGAACTGGACTGTTGCCCAGTGGTCCAAAGTCCTCTTTTCAGATGAGAGCAAGTTTTGTATTTCATTTGGAAACCAAGGTCCTAGAGTCTGGAGGAAGGATGGAGAAGCTCATAGCCCAAGTTGCTTGAAGTCCAGTGTTAAGTTTCCACAGTCTGTGATGATTTGGGGTGCAATGTCATCTGCTGGTGTTGGTCCATTGTGCTTTTTGAAAACCAAAGTCACTGCACCCGTTTACCAAGACATTTTGGAGCACTTCATGCTTCCTTCTGCTTACCAGCTTTTTAAAGATGCTGATTTCATTTTCCAGCAGGATTTGGCACCTGCCCACACTGCCAAAAGCACCAAAAGTTGGTTAAATGACCATGGTGTTGGTGTGCTTGACTGGCCAGCAAACTCACCAGACCTGAACCCCATAGAGAATCTATGGGGTATTGTCAAGAGGAAAATGAGAAACAAGAGACCAATAAATGCAGATGAGCTGAAGGCCACTGTCAAAGAAACCTGGGCTTCCATACCACCTCAGCAGTGCCACAAACTGATCACCTCCATGCCACGCCGAATTGAGGCAGTAATTAAAGAAAAAGGAGCCCCTACCAAGTATTGAGTACATATACAGTAAATGAACATACTTTCCAGAAGGCCAACAATTCACTAAAAATGTTTTTTATTGGTCTTATGATGTATTCTAATTTGTTGAGATAGTGAATTGGTGGGTTTTTGTTAAATGTGAGCCAAAATCATCACAATTAAAAGAACCAAAGACTTAAAATACTTCAGTCTGTGTACACTGAATTTATTTAATACACGAGTTTCACAATTTGAGTTGAATTACTGAAATAAATAATTTATTGAGATGCATCTGTATATACAGAGTGCACTGCAAATCACAGCAATATTATTATTTTTAATTATATTTAGCGGAAAAAAACATTTAAGTTTCGTCAATTTTAATTAAAAAAGTTATACCAAGGCAAAAATGCCACAATATACAATGATGAGCCAAAACATTATGACCACCTGCCTAATATGCTGTTTGTCCTCCATATGCCGCCAAAACAGCACCGACCCACCGAGACATGTACTCTACAAGACCCCTGAAGGTGTCCTGTGGTATATGGCACCTAGACATTAGCAGCAGATTCTTCAAGTCCTGTAAGTTGCAAGGTGGAGCCGCCGTGGACTTTATTTGTTGGTCCAGCACATCCCACAGATGCTCAATCGGATTGAGATCTGGGGAATTTGGAGGCCAGGACAACAACTTGAATTCTTCTTTATGTTCCTCAAACCATTCCAGAACAATGTGTGCAGTGTGGCAGGGCGCATTATCCTGCTGAAAGAGGCCACTGGCATCAGGGAATACCATTGCCATGAAGGGGTGTACCTGGTCTGCAACAATGTTTAGGTAGATGGCACGTGTCAAATTGACATTGACGGACCCAAGGTTACCCAGCTGAACATTGTCCAGAGCATCACACTTTCTCCACTGACTTGACGTGTTCCCACAGTGCATCCTGGTGCCATCACTTCCCCAGGTAAACGACGCACATGTACAAGGCCGTCCACGTGATGTAAAAGAAAACGGGACTCATCGGAACAGGCGACCTTCTTCCACTGCTCCAAGGTCCAGTTCCGACACTCGCGTGCCCACTGTAGGCACTTTCGATGATGGACAGGAGTCATCATGGGCACTCTGACCAGTCTGTGGCTACACAGCCCCATAAGCAGAAGGGTGCCATGCTCTGTGTGTTGTGACACATTCCTCCCATAACTATCATTAAAATTTTCTGTGACTTGTGCCACAGTAGACCTTCTGTCGGTTCGGAATAGACGGGATAGCTTTCGTTGCCCTCACGCATCGATAAGCCTTGGGCGCCCAACACCCTGTCGCCGGTTTGTGTTTTTTTCCCTCCTCGGACCACTGTTGGTAGATACACGTCACTGCTGACCAGAAAAGCCTTGCCATTTCAGAGATGCTCTGACCCAGTCGTCTATCCATAAATATTTGGCCCTTGTCAAAGTTGCTCAGGTCTTTGCTGCCCATTTCTCCTGCATTCAACATGTTTACTACGAGAACTGATTGTTCGTTTACCATCTAATATACCCAGACATTGACATGTGGGCTTGATAGGAGATGATCAATGTTATTCGCTTCACCTGTGAGTGGTCATAATGTTTTGGCTCATCTGTGTATATTTATTGTTAAGAGTGCTCACTTAAGATTAAATGCAAAGGAAAAATGCAACAATATATTCAATGTGAAGACAATCCACGTAAGAGCAGAAAGCTTTTTTTTAACAGGATGCAAGGCAGAGATGCAGCAATATAATTGACATGTTATGAGAACCCATAAGTGAAAAGATGTTTGAATTTTTAACACATTTGGTGCAAATAAAATGCATGTTCTTTAAATTTGATTACTCTGTAAAATAAAATCTCCATTGATATTACCACACTGATACTACTACCTATTACCACATCAACTACACAGCATAGCCTACTATATTACACTTTACTACACCCTACTGTCCTGTACTCTACTGTACTATAATGTACTGTGCTATACTATACTATTCTCAGGTGCTAAATTTGGATTTTTATCTTTTTTTCATATCTTCTAAAGCAATATGATAAGTGTGGATAAGAAATAGTGTGTTCATCAGAAGAAAGAAAGTCATACACATCTGGGATGGCATGTGGGTGAGTAAATCATGAGATAATTTTCGTTTTTGGGTGAACTATCCCTTTAAGCAGCAGCCCAAACATATCTGTCCTCTTCTAAAAAACATCTACTACCCTCCTATTCTTCTCTCTGTCCTATCAGTGACAAGTTCTTCTCCAGCATCCCACAGCAGCAGCACAGAGCAGAGCAGACATCAATTAACACAATCTCCACTGCTTTACAGCTCCACTGAGGGTTTAGGGAACAAGTAAGCACATAATTGGATTCTCCCTTCAGGGAATACAACCAGGAGAAACAGGATTGCCACTGAAGCATGAACAGGTTGTTTTCTTTCCTTTTTTTAAATGCTTCTCATTAAAACAACAGAACTAGCCGGCTGAAACGTAAAAAACAAATATTCTTTGTATGTTTTTTGTTGTTGTTTTTGCCCCATATTCTTTAGGAATTAAAATTCACAGGTATAATAGTTCACTGTCTAAGTTAATTTATATGACATTTAATCATAAACCTAAAATTGAGATTTGGCATGCTAACTAGTTTGCAAGCTTTCAGCATTAGACAGATCAGGTCATGGTCAATGCAGTGCAATGTAAACAACACTTAGCTGCAAAAATGTTCCCCTCCTTACCCATGCTAACATGTACAGTACATACTGACAAACACTATACACCTAAAGGATCTTGCTGTTTGTACACATTACTGGCTCTCTGTACATGTTTTTGGCAAATTGCATCCATATATTTGCATTAAAAAAACTCTTAAAGGAATAACCGGATGTTTATAAAAAGAGTTCTTCTATGCTGCATGTATATCTAATGTTAAACATTGTTAGCATATAAATAGACTATATAGTTGAAGAAACATCCAACTATGAGTCTTGAGATGGCCAGCTTGCTTTTAATGTAAATCTATTTGGACATTCTAGAATCCTATACAACTCTCAGCCCTATCTGAAACGTTTGGTTTCATTAGCACCAAAGTGAGAGGTTTGGCAGTCACCCATTGAAATGTTCATTGTTTGACCTTGTGCTATCTGATGATGAATGTGCACACAAGATGTCTACTAAGTAAGCACAACATCATGCTGAGTATTTTTATCATGTTCCTGTTGAATTAGGTCATATTTCAACTAAACTCAGGGTACATTTACACGACAACGATGTACTAAAAACGGAAAGGTTTCACCTTTGTGTTTTTGAAAAGTTTTACGTACGGACGACGACATTGTCAAAATGATCCCCGTTCACACGGATCTGCGAAAAACGACTAAAAACACTGTATTATGCATGCCAGGCCAATAGTTGGCCATGTTACTTTGTAAAGAAACACTACGCGCCTGCGCACATAAGCATTCCTTCACAAAGCGGTGAATACAAACAATGAAGATCGCTGGTTGTAGTAGTGATGCAGTAAATCTACACTTTGCTGGAGAAGCGTCAATAAACTCAAAATCTTGAGCAGCACAAACACAGTCCTGTTGTCCGCCATTGTAGTTTTGAATGTCTCCTGTGTTGTTTTGAAGTACTCGCGCGCATGCCTATAGACTGAACACATAATATGCATGCGCATGACGTCATCGTTTTCACAAATTCGTGTTTTTGTATGTTTACACGGAGACGATAACGGCATCATTTTCAAAACTTGCACTTTGAAACCCGTTTTCAAAAGTTCGTGTTTTCAGGTCCCAAAACGCCATTGTCGTGTAAACGAACAGCCAAATCACATAAAAAGTTTTCCGTTTTTAGTTGAAAACGTTGTCATGTAAACGGCCCATCAGAAATTTGTTGTACAGCAAAGACAAGGTAAAGTGGTCTTGACTGTATGAAACTTTCATGTATGCACTCAAATCGCAGATATGAAAAAAACGAAAAACCTTCCACTGGACAAATGATAGTGCTTAAGTTACATCGGCTCACAGCTACACAATGTGCTAAGCTTGACGCAATAACAATGATTTTATTTGATGAGTGAATAGAATCCTGACCAGGGAAAAACTATCGGCATGAGTGCAGAAAAAAGCAAACAATCGCTCTTTATGACGAGAAGCCAATTTGAGAAGCCTGGCATTGCTTTTCAGCAGATAACCCAGTTTAAACAGCATTAATCAGCTGTGTTACTCCTGGGAACTGTGCAGCTACGCATAAAAACTGAGCTTACAGACATTGTACTGTTGACATCAGTCCCAAACCGTGATCTAACAAAGCATGGCTAATTAGTGTTGTATGCCAAACATTGCTGCTCATACAATACCAGTCAAAAGTTTGGACACACACTTGACTGAATTTATGCTTCTTTATGGTCTTAAAACTATTTGATCTAAAGGCTTAGGTGTACATGCTTGAAATTTGGTGTCTAGACAAATTCAAAAACTAAAAGTTTGACCAGATAGTGAAGAAAAGGTGCTAACATGTGGTCAGTATGTATGTGGATTCCTTCAATACGGTTTAGAAAGCATCTCAAGATGCACCTAATTAAGTTGGTCGAGAGAACGCCACTAGTGTTCAAAGCTGTAATCCAGACGAAGGGTGGCTACTTTTAAGAAGCTAAAATATAAGATAGTTTAAATTTATTTAACATTTATTGGTCACCACATAATTGACATTGTTCCATTTGTGTTATTTCTAGGGCTGCCAATATAACAATTTGGTGTGATTACTTATATTAAAAATTACGTGTTAAACATTTAAAACAATTAATCATGGCTAGAGCTGGGTGATAAAACGAGATCGATATTTATCAATAAAACAAATTCGATATTTAGCCTATGTTCTAAATAGATGATTGGATCAGTTGCCTATCGCTAAAAACGCAAGCAGTTCGGCAAAGTTATATACACAACTAGCTAACTTAATCATGGTCATGAAATCAGCTGCTTAGGAAGTATTAGCTGGCTAGTTTTTTCATGATCCATAGCACTGTCACGTCCACAAGTTGTATTTCTTCTTCTTGTCATGTTTATTGGCGGTTGGCATTACCGCCACCTACTGAGCTGGAGTATGGAGCGTCACAAGAAAGTCTTTCAGTGGAGTCAAATGTCCGCTGAAGACGATGAAATTGGCAGAATTTCATCAAAAAGAGGTCACACATCTTATGTAGGATTAAATCCTAAACTGAGTATACTTATTTAGCTTCAAATTAAAATGAAGCTTACCCTGTGTGGAGTTTACTTATACACAAGTTATGTTTACATTAATTCTTCAGGTCTAACAAACATGTGGAATGCATTTCCTTCCCCATTAATGGTATGAATTGTATATAGTGATAAATATCGATATCAAACAATGTGAAAATAAATATTCTGATACAATTTTTGGACATATAGCCCAGCCCTTACCATGCCTCTGACTGTATGCAAATACCAGAATAAGGAATTTTCCTACCAACAGAGCAATTCAAGCTTGATGTACCACTTTCATGTTTTTGCGAGTCACAGTCAGCAGGGGGCAGTCCAGGGCGCAACTCCAGCTGTACAGGCAACAAACCGACAGCTGGACAGTGCTGGGGTCTCAAAACATGTTTTTCAAAGTTTCAAACTACATTTAACTTGACACAGCTTAAAAAAAAAAAAAAAAAAAAGGTGCCGTTCGTGGCGAGAGATGATGGAAACCAGTGAAATGCGACACAACCACAGTGAGAGATGCTCCAAAAGCATCTGACATGTGTAGCCTATGGCCCAACAAAAATAGCGCAGACTGACGCAGATGAATACATTTCATCCTGTGAAAAACAGCCCTAGTGTACCTCTGACAGACTGACAAACTCAATTTGCAAAAAGCATTGCTGTGGACTGTAGGCCAGTCAAAAGCTTATGATCAATGATTTGGAAATGAAACAAACATATTGACTCTAAGCCACTTTTTGTATTGTCTAATCCAGTGTTTCTCAATCCTTTCCTAAAGTACCAATAACGCTACACATTTTAGATGTGGATTTTATCGAACACACCTGATTCTACTGATTAGCTAATTTGTAAAGTGCTCTAAGTATGTCAAATAAGCGAGACATTCAGCGTTGTGTTACCAGGGGTTAAACTGGGGCTAACTGGGGCAAGTCGGTACGGCTTTCCGGCACTGGGATTCCAAAAAGAAATAAAATAGTCCAGTCTGTGACGCGTTAGAACTCGTCCCGCTCTATTCGCCTAGAGACCCCACCCCTGCTCTTACGATTCAGTCAACACCATGCATACCATGTAATTAATTGATCGATCAACAACCCTAGCTATTTCAGATTTCTGATGACTTCGCTATTATTCTAAAATGTAGAACATATTAATAAAAGAAAGAGTACACTCTAGTTCAGTACAAACTTTTGATTCATATCCACAATATTCCCATGACGCTTTGTGGGCAGAACTTCCGTTTAAGCGTAAACAATCGTTATGTTATGCACTGACGCAGCATTAAAAATGACAAACTTGAGAACAAATGATCACAGAATTATAGCAGGTCGATGTTGTTCTTCCTCACCAATCTGTTAATGATTATGGATTTCAGGATGATGGCCAAATATCACAAATAGGAGCATTTTAGTTATTTTGTTAAGTCTTTATCCATAGATGGAAGAACCTGAGCAGACTAATCTGAAACGCTATGTAGCCTATTAGCGCCTTCACAGCTGTAAAGTTGGACATGTTTTGAGAACTGTTGATAATTATGTTTATTTTAAAGCAGGTCCAGACAGCAGGATGCACGTGTATGCAAGCAGAGACCGGCTACACACAAAACGCCAACCAATCGCACTTCAACCGGAAATTCCGCCCACCTTGTAAAATACAGTGGACTCACTGAGAATATTGTGGATTATAAATAAATAAATACAAATTATTTATTTTTTTTAATAATTTTTTTAAATGGGAAAAACAGTAAAATAAACTCAATTAAAATAAAATACTCAACTATTTAAATAATATATGGCCGAGTGTTGACAGCCACAAGAAATACTGAAAGAGAGCTTAAAATATACTGTAACAACAATTTGGTAGAGAAGAAATCAATTCCTGGTGTAAATGAGTAACTTACAATGATAAATGCGGGAAGAGGAATTCTTGGGTAGTGACTGCTGAATGGGTGTAGCCTTGAGCTCATTCTTCAAATAACATCAATGTGTGAATGGGTGATAAAAACATCTGGAGTGGAGGGTAAATTCTCAGATCCCTCCAGATAGACAGGATCCCGAGTGCATATTCACATCAGGAAGGTTCCCATAGGGTCAAGAAGAATGCACATTACTGCCTTCAAATGAAATCTGCTTCTAGTTATGTACTATGATGCTACAACTCAAACTAGGACTAGAGCTCTAATGCAAGACTTTCTTGGAAGCAACATGGTAATCAGATAAGCTCTAGCGAGATTTGTATGCAGAATAAATAGACGAAAGTGCTGCAATAACTCGCAGTGTCATTATTATAAATATATTATCCATACACACAACCAAACTGGCGTCTAACACACATACTTAGCAGTTTATTATTAACACTGGTGTTTGGAGGCTCTGTTAACTGTACATTTCCCAGAATCCAATTACGGCCAGCCTTCCGCATCAGCCAAAAAAAACAAAAACAGAATCCCTTGTATGCTAATGAGTGTAGACAAAATCCTAATTAGTGTAGGTGTGGGGATTTCACACACACACACACACACACACACACACGCAAAACACTCTGCTATGTGTGCCAGATCATATGAACATACAAGCATTTTAATAAAAACTGTAGAAATTGTAAATATTAAACTCTCTGAAAACTGGAATATCAGTTTAAATGCAAAAGACATGTTCACTAGTGCATTCCATTATTTTCTTTCATTATCTATTTTTTGTTTCTGGGCCTCATATTTTTATTTTATCGTTAGTCAGATCTGTCAATTTACTCTGTAATCATCCACTAACTAATCACATAAAAGCAGAATCTAGTCCCTAAACAGTAATTATAACGTACTTGCATCATTGTTACGTGGGTGTAAACAACAGTCTAACAAAGGCCAGTTGATTCAAAAGGGATTGTGATGGGTAAATAATGATCTCACATGATTTTACACTTTTATGTCTGTCATTACACTATTATTTTCCACATGAACATGCAAAGTTACTCCTACAAATACAGAGCCCAGTTTCAAATACCTAAACTGTTACGTTCTTGTGTCTCAATAAAAAAAAAACACTAATCCAGACCACTAAACCACACAATGACATTGGGAACAGATTAATAAAAAGAAAGCGCATAGCAATGAAACAATACAGCAACTATAACAAGGATCTCCGTATAATTAACAGAACAATGTTCTAATAAACCCACAGAGCCACTTTCCGGTGGAATAAATCGATGAATGGCTTACTTATAGTTGTTTCTGCATATTAAGCTGGGGTTGGAGAAAGTATTTTAACATCAAAGAAATTACACACTTTACGTCGTCATGGCAACAAAGTTGTAAAATTGTCTATAACTTTACACAGAAATGGTTAGTAAGTGATTTACTCACACTAAAATTATGTTAACATGCATATGTTTTGTTGCTATACTTTTGAAACAGTGAGTATTTTAACATTTATGGATTGACCCCATTCACTTCCATTGTGAGTGCCTTTTTTTTTTTAAAGAAAAGGAGGGACAAGTTGTTGTTTTTTTGTTTGTTAGTTGGTTTTTTGTTGTGGTAATCAACATTGTGCAACAAATGCTGTCGATTGAACTTAACTTGTATTGTACCCAGAATATTCCTTTAAGAAAAAATAAAGGACAAACACCTCATAACTGCACCTCTGACCACAGGTTAAGCTGTTGACAATACAAAAAGAAATCACACCCACAAGGGCTCACCCGACAAGCTGGAACAGTGCTTGTGAAATATTTTAATTCTGCTACAACACGTCCACATCACTCCCTGCTGTAGGCACAGACCTGTCATTTCAACAGAGATCATTTTGCAACTCCTAAAAGCAACAACAGTGTTCCAGTGCTGACCCAAAATGCCTACGATAAAAGCATAGTTTTCATTTAGGAATCATCTCTAGGATTCTGCTTGTTTAGCAAACTTTATGAAGTAGCAAAAGTTCTCTCTATAGGGTACATATTAATGAAAATAGCTGGTTTTGTTGTTTATTAGCTTAGAGCAGCTCCTGATATTGTATTTACAATAACGCTGCTGTTGTTTAAAAACAGGTCATTTTGGATTATTTTCTCGCTTTGCAAAATCAAGACTGCACAGATGTGTTGACATCAGGGCCCCAGACAAACATTTGAGAGCTACAGTTGCTGGCACCAGCACCTCATTTGGTAGTACCAGTGTGGGATGGGGATCTGGGGCCTGTAATATAAATTAAGTAAAGACAGACACTAATAATGTAAGAGATATTAGTTTTATTAATATATTACAAAA
This sequence comes from Myxocyprinus asiaticus, assembly GCF_019703515.2. Lineage (NCBI taxonomy): Eukaryota > Metazoa > Chordata > Actinopteri > Cypriniformes > Catostomidae > Myxocyprinus > Myxocyprinus asiaticus. Next base: position 27,705,002 of record NC_059384.1, read on the forward strand.
ATAAGTGTGATTACCAATAATATTGACCATTTTGTCTTAGTAAAATGCTCACTCGGCAGTAAGGCATTGATTTTCAGTTAGGATGCAGATGTAAATTGACTGGTATTAAAGGGACAGTTTACCCAAATAATTAGAATTCTCTCATTTAGTCACCCTCATGTCATCCCAGATGTGCATGACTTTCTTTCTTCTGCAAAACACAAACAAAGATTTTTTGAAAAATGTCTCAGCTCTCCAGTGGTTTAATCCATGTCTTCAGAAGTGATATGATAGGAGTGGGTGAGAAAAAGATCAATATTTAAATCCTTTTTTAATATAAATTCACCTCCCTGCCCAGTAGGTGGCAATATGCACGAAGAATGCGAATCGCCAAAAACAAAAGAAGAAGAATGTGAAAGTTTCATAGTACAAAAGGACTTAAATATTGATCTGTTTCTCACCCATACTTATCATTTCGCTTTTGTAGATATGGATTTAACCACTGAAGACTTTTGGATTACTTTTATGCTGTCTTTATATGCTTTTTGGGCCTTCAAATTTCAGGCCACCATTGACTTGCATTGTGAGGACCTAGAGAAATCATCGTTTTTGTTCAGCTGAGGAAAGAATGTCATACACACCTGGGATGGCATGAGGGTGAGTAAATGATGAGAGAATTTTCTTTTTTGGGTGAACTATCCCTTTAATAGCAGTAAGGTTATCTATAACATCTAAAAAAGAAAAAAGTTCACCCTTAATTTATATAGGGTTAAATTATTCTCTAACTGCGATTCCTTTCATCGGGCTATTATTTTTAAAAGTCATCTCTTGGGAATTTCTGAAGGCAAACAAAACCAGTTATATTTACCATGGCTAGATGTTGGCTTAACATGATTTCTATAAAACAAACTATGGCATTTTTGCAATAAAAAACAGTACCCTAAATACATTTAAAAACTATATATACAAAATATAAACATTTAGTAACTGCCATAGTAGAAAAAAAAAATTATGTATTCCCTCACTCCCTTAATGCAGCCTATCATAAATGTACCGGTACCTGTTCCGCAATTCACGCTGTACTTCTCACTGGTTCTCGCAACGCTGTAATGTTCTGTGCTGCGGGGTTGAGAGCTTGTTACAATAATGAACAAACACAATCTGTTTTAACTAATAACACACAAATTATTGTATTGTTCTTGTATATATTGAATACCAGTGTTGGGTAACTTACTTTTAAAAGTAACTCATTGGAATATTGCATTACTCCTTAAAAAAGTTATTTTTTATGGAAAGTAAAGTTACGTTACTTTTGCATCACTTTTTTTCGCACAGACACTTTCTCTTATGCTATGCTATGCATTCCATACAAATAAGCCATGCATTGAATACAAGAGACATTACAGGTCATGCTAGCTACTGTACAAGACAAGCAACATGTCAAAACAACATAGTAAACAAACAGATATTTAAAAAGTTAGTCTTCACATCATATTTATAATAAAGAATCAATAAAATGAATATGCATGGTTTGTTTTTTCATCAACATGGCAGCAAATATGAATAATGAAGAATAACCACTGTCTTACCTAAAACAGCAAAGTCCAACACTTGAACCTGCATCACATATGTCGTCATGTGCTGTGCCCATCGACAGTGTCAGACAACTTAAAATGTTTTTCAAAAGTCAGGATAAAATTCAGAGGGGAATGCCAGCCTAACATGTTCAAGGAATGTGTCTGATAATAAAATCATAAACCCTGTGTATCATGTCGTGGCCAGTGGAAGACTAGTCTTATAATCCCTCTGCCTAAACACGTTTACAGATTTTTTTTAATGCAGTGTGTATTAACACATGAATCAACCGCGTTACACTCAACCGAATGTTGACCTCATACTATGCTAAAACACAAAATGCGCATGCACGTTAGCAAGTTGATTGACAGGCGATGTCTGTCTCTCTGCTAAATAGTCTCTGGCCTAAAAGTTTGCACTTTTTTTACTCCTGAATTCTTGCAAAACAGGGACAATAGGTGTGTACAAAAGCAACGCGTTACTTTATTTAAAAAGTAACTTCGATATTATGGTCTCAAAGAAAAATATTGTGTTACTTTACTCGTTACTACGTAACACGTGTTACTTTTATCACGTTACACCCAACACTGTTGAATACATCATTCAAACATTCACAGTGTAGGCTGGAAAAAGTATGTGAAACCCTAGGCTAATGACATCAACAAAAGCTAATTAGAGTCATGAGTTGGCAAACCTGGCATACAATGAATAAAACGAGATTGGAGGTGTGGGTTAGAGATACTTTGACTTGTAAAAAGCATTCAAACATTTTGAGTTTGCTTTTCTCAAGAAGCATCTTCTGAGGTGGACCATGCCTTGCAAAAAAGGGATCTCAGAAGACCTATGATCAAGCAATTTGCTTTGCATAAAGCTGGAAAGGGTTACAAAATGATCTCAAGCTTAGATATTTATCTGTTCACATTTAGACAAATTGTCTATAAATGGAGATGATTTAGTACTGTGGCTACTCTCTCTAGAAGTGGCTGTCCAGCCAAGATGACTCAAAGGGCACACCACAGAATGCTCAGTGAGGTAAAAAAAAAAGAACCCTAGAGTGACAGCTAAAGACCTGAAGGAATCATTGGAACTGGTCAACATCTCAGTTCATGAGTCTTCTGTAGTATCCAGTATGGCTAGCAACACCCTGGCAACCAGTCACCACATCCTAGCATTGTGGCAGCAACTTTTGCATGGGCAAGCACTACTCACATTTTCTTCAGAAAATGTTGAAATCTAGTTGTTGGTCTTGGCTCTCCATGCTGAAAATGCTGCCACAGAATACCTCCAGATAAGAGATGGCCACTTTCCTGCTCTGTTACTAATAGTATAAAGAAATGGAATAACGAATTAAAAAGCAGATTTTCTGGATAAGATCTACAGTATATGGAAAGAACATAATAAAAAGTACATCCAAGTACAGCCCAATTTAAATGTCATACTGGTGACACTTGGTAACCATTATGACCTTTTAACAGACTAAAGTAATGTAGAGAGGTATTATAATAGTTTACAACTGGTGGTTTATGAAATGTCCAATTCCTCATCAGAGCTTCTTGTGTATGTAGCCAAGTATTACCAAAACTTTCCACAAACAAGGTATAAAATAGAGCTTGAAATGCTATTGAAATGAAGTAAAAAAAAAAAAATGTAGTTTTTTTTTTAAGTCAGTGAAAAGAGGTGAATAAACATTAAATAAACAAAGTGAAAAACAATTACATTTTAAAATTAAAATAAAAAATGCCATGATGGCTAACAAGTAACAGGATTGCAGATTCAACCCAAATTAAAGCTTGAATTAAATTAATAATTTAATTAAATTCAATTTAATCATTTTGGTCCCAATTTTGGGCCAGAATGTTTGTATGTAGTAATTAGAATAAGTGTACTAATTATCTAATAATAAAAGCTAATGTGTGTAATGTGCAGCACTTACTGTCACCAAACGGCATAGCAAAAATAAACATTGTTTTCAAACAGCTTTCTTGAACACTCCCTCTGTCTGCCATTGGTCAAACAACCACAGAGTCCCGCCCCAAACTCACGCCATTGGTCGAGTCAGTGTTGTTGGCCCAAACAAACTGAGCACTTTTATAGCACCAAAGAGACACTGTTTTTACAGTTTTTGAGGAAATCAACTTATAAAGGGCTTACATATAGCTGTCTCTGCATAAAAACTGGGATAGGAGAAAGTATTTTAACACTGGAAAACGTTAGACAGCTTTAATATTTATATTAACCCTTAAATGCATACCTTGGATTTTAGAGACCCAGGACCATTGTGCAACAATGAATTAACAATGGTGAATTATCAGTATTTTATATGGGTGTACACATACATATTATACTTGTTATTTCTTACTCAATGTGGTGTTTCAGTGACTGATTTTATTTACATTTGACATTGCTAGCTGATGTAGAAACAACATTGAAGTAAACTATAGCAAGTGTAACACATGAACAGTATATGACTATTGTCATTTGGGTGTACTACTGAAATTATGTAAGTTGTTCATCTATTTAGACTCAATAACGTGTATTAACTTAGGTGTAGCTGATGTGTATCTTATGTGTAGATTATGTGTTATGTGTAGCTCAGTATGTGTTTGACAGTCAGTTGCATCTCATTAAATTTCAGTGTGAAAGTAATGAATCCTGTTCTAGATTTGTCCTGATTTGTTGCATTATCTCTTTGATTTAAGAAAAATAAAACATGAAAATATATCAAAGTATATTTTATTTTTTTATTTTCTAATTGAAAATTTGACACTCTCGGGGCATTTTGTACATCCATTTTTGATAGCTATAAGTGTCGGGTCTCTAAAGACCTGAATATTTAAGAGTGTTTGGGAAATGTACCATGCATTTAAGGGTTAATATTTGTTGAATGGTTAATTATGTAATCGTTAAATATACTATATTATTATTGTAATTTATTATGAATAGTTAATTACAGAATATAATTATATATATATATATATATATATATATATATATATATATATATATATATATTTAAATAACTGAATATCAATTCACAGATCAGAGTACGGGATTTGTGCCTTAATTGCTTTAAAAGTAACCAAACACCAGTTCGTACACTCTTGGTAGAAAGTGTCTACTACTGTAGGTAGGTTTATGACATCAGCTCAGCACTATTTCAGAACTAACTCCCTTCTTTACACTCGGCCCACAGGAGGAACAGGAAACTATGAATCAAAACCAAACACTAATCTCCAATAGTAAAGACTGAAGGGTAGAAAAGAAAGAGATTACTGAAATAAAACTGTAGACATTGGCGAATAGGAATCCATAACAGTCTTTATAATAAATAATGCAGAAATTGCTGAGATTATAACTCGAATAGTGCGGAGGCCTTGGAAGGGCAGGCAGCAGGATGAGTTCCAAAACACTAGGGATGTGCAATACGTAGATACTAAACTTCAGTCGACTTCAGTCTCAATTCACTTTCATTGTATCTTTTGCCATGCAATGAAATTAGATGCTAAACAAGGCTAACATTCTCATCTTCTCAAAAAAGAACAAAGGAATGGAACAGAACATAACTGCGGGGGGTTTTTTAAAAAGTTGAACTGTTTTTAACTCAACACATCTTCTTAAAAATGCAACACTTATGGTTGAGATGCTGACAAATAGCGAGGGGCAAAAAATGGCTATAAACGTACTTACATTCCAGAGGGAAACAGTGGAAAAGCCAGATACTTTTAAACAAACACGTGAATGGTATCTGTTGATGCCTCACCAGGATTCACAGTCATGGTAAGTGGTGCCATAGTGGGCAAGAGGGCGTGGCATTGAGAAAACAGTGTATTTAAACTGAATTTAGGCCTTACATAGGCCACGCTGCTGAGAGAGTTATTTAAACAACTAATATAATTCCCCAGCCTTTTCATATCCATTATTTACATATCTACACTTCCTTTGTTTATGGAAACCATGTAGGTGAACCAGAGAGATGTAGAGAGAATGGACACATGGGAAAGGAGAGAAAGGGACAGTCTTAAACTGCCCAGGCAACCTTATAAACCTGGAAACATGATATTTCATACAAAATGTTTTCGTATCTGAGTTTTCAACCAAAAGTGTATTAGCGTGGATGTGGTTTCAAGAGATAGTTTACCCAAAACTGAAAATTCTCTCATCATTTACTCACCCTCATGCCATTCCAGATGTGTATGACTTTCTTTCTTCTGCTGAACACAAACAAAGATTTTTAGAAGAATATTTCAGCTCTGTAGGTCCATACAATACAAGTGAATGGTGACCAGACCTGTGACACTCCAAAAATCACATAAAGGAAACATAAATGTAATCCATACGACTCCAGTGGTTAAATCCATGTCTTCAGAACAGATATGATAGGTGTGAGTGAGAAACAGATAAATATTTAAGCTCTTTTTTCCAACTTTTTAATTGAAGCTGCAGTGCTGTTGGATTTCTGAAGGTAATCATTACCCTACCTGAGCTTATCTATGCCATCAATCAAAATTCCTCCAGGAGACCAGCAGCATTTTGTTGACTGGTCCTCTTTCCCCATCAAAATGAACCATGACTCCAATTTGTCAGACTGTGCAAAAACTACTTTAGAGTGTCACCCATTGATCGTCTGTCACTCGGAACCAAGGCCACTTTGCCTTTTCATCACTACTCATTAAATAGAGTTCTGTTTGCTAAGGAGCTCTAACAATGGCACGCTCTATAAGCCACACACACCAACACTCAAAGAATCAATACTAGCTGGCATCAAAATGAAGTGTATTTGTGAGCGATAAATGAGTCACAAAAGAAACTGTGACTCAGGGTTAGATCGGAAGTCCTTAAGGAAGGTGTTTGAGTCTCACTACTACACAAATGAATGCAAGCATGTTTTGCTTTTGTTCAAATACCAGGATAGAAGATAGGGTTGGATGTAAATCTGTTAAATCTGTTGTTTAAGCTGTGACCAATTTGCATTAGAAATAATATCAGATAAAAAGGGATTTTTTTACATAAGGAGGATTATATGCCTTTATGAAACACATGTGCTAAGACAATAATCTCCATGAAATCCTGTAAATAATCCGACCAGCTGCACCACAGCATGCTAAATCTATTACCGCTGCTCATGTGTTTTACCCATAATAATGCTGACTAACATTAAGACACTGATCTGTTGGGTTGCTCACCTGATTACACAGATCTCTATCGTGTGCTGGACACCAGTTGAAGGTGACGCTAATCTTTTGGGCTTGGGTAAATGGGTTTCTTCAATTTGATGCGTTGTTTGTCTTTGCCAAAGACACTCAGATTTAACAGATTCTGAGACGTTTGTTCGGAAAGACACAAGAACAAAACAAAATTTCTGCTTCTATTACTGGTAATAGTTATAATATTTTTTATTACAATTTGCATCAAGGAAGAGCTTAAAAAATAATTACATTAATTAAATTAAAATAAATTACATTAAATTAAATTAAATTAAATTAGACTAGACTAGACTAATCTGTGGCTGTTGTCTACATCACTGACTGATATTCCTAACAGGGAAACTAGCCTCAAGAGATCAGAGTCAGAACCCATAATCATAATCCCAAATGGCATCATGAAAACGTCACGGACAGAATGGTCTCTCCTCAGTTCGGATGATTCCGTCACAGGCTTGGCAATCTTAGCATTTATCACGTGTGTTTAACCACAATATGTTTTAGAATATCTATATATATTAGTGAAGTGACATTATACTATCATATCTATTTTTTGGTTCCCTAACCCAACCCCATTCCTAAACCTAACCACTTATAAACAATATAAAACATGTAACAGGCAGGTAAATTTAGACACAATAATTTTAGTCACAACACACTATAATAGGGCTCTATGATTTCTGTGATTATTTTTCTTCTGACAAAGCGCAGAGCACTTTATTCAATGTGAAGCTCATAGCACATGCAGACTTTATATTTATACAAATTAAATTATAGCCTTTAGCGATTTGATAAGCACAATAGCCCATATAGGGAACCTTTCCTTAGGTGAGAAGTGAAGTCTTCCATAAGTTTTATACCAAAACGTCAAAATAAAAGCTCCATTTAACTAGACGCGTACAATTGAAAAAATGCGACAGAAATGTATCACTTCTGTATAGTAAAGTGTAATATTCAATGTAGTAATAGTATTAATTATAATGATAATAATAATAATAATATATCAATAATAATCTCACATGCAATAGTTTAATCACTGCTTTCATTAATACCGTAATGCTTTACTGTGCAGCATTGTATTTCGACAAAAAATATAAAATAAAATTTTACCATAAAAGCTATAACCGCCACTGAATGTGGCTGTGTGTATTTTTTAACTATTTTGGCGTATATATGGCGAAGTGTTCTTTCTATACATTTTACTGTGTTCTAAGCACCTGCCTGTAACCATCCATGTGTCTGAATCATGTTTATTTGTTCTCTAAAGATTTAAAATGATGAGGTTTTGTTGCTGTATTTATACTGTATGTGCGCTTTGTTTTTCAGAGGTTCTTGATTAAATTATCTAATGCTTTATTGTCAGTGTGTCGCTTGAAATTATTTAATAAAAACAAATATTTAATAGTGAGTTTGAAGTGTGTTCCTTTACCCTATCTGTTTATAATAATTTGTAAAACTCCATGTATATAAAAACAAAATGTGAAAAATGCATCATCTGATTGAAGTCTTGAAGTCTGCCCCAAATGCACACTTTTACCACTCATGCCCCCTCATGGACTTGCTGACTAGCACCCTGTCTGTCTGCACTTGCTTATGTCACCAAAGTCTGCACTCAGAGGAAGACCGCAGGGGCGGAGTGTGCCATTTGGGACAGGGCCAATAGCTTTGTGTGAGGAACAGAGTGAAACTTAAGCTTTGAATCACTGTTGCATCTCATTCAAAAATGTACACAATCGGTCACATGATACACGAGAACCAATAGCATTTGACACCACTGTCGTAACGCTTTTTTTGAATGTTTAAATTACTACAGAAAGTGTGGAATTTGACTGTTACTGCAAATGGGGACAATGGTTGTTGCATATAGGATTAAATTTGGATCTGTTCCTCACACAATGTGACCACAAGGCATTAAAATGTCCGGTGTGCAGCGCACAAATAGAGAATTATTTTTATGATCATTTTTATGATGTTTTTGTTTTTGAGGAGGAGCTCGAACATTGTATATGGGGGCGGCAGTGGCTCAGGTGGTAGAGCAGGTTGGCCACTAATTGCAGGGTTGGCAGTTCGATTCCTGGCACACATCACTCCAGGTCCACATGACTCCACATGCCGAAGTGTCCTTGGGCAAGTCACTGAACCCCAAGTTGCTCCCAATGGCAGGCTAGCGCCTTGCATGGCAGCTCTGCCATCACTGGTGTGTGAGTGTGTGCGTGAATGGGTGAATGAGTCACAGTGTAAAGCGCTTTGGAACCGCTAAGGTTAAAAAAGCACTATATAAGTGCAGACCATTTACCATTGTGAAAATTTCCATTGTGTCCCACAACAAACAAAATATAAAGCAATGAGTAAATGATGACTTCATTTTGAATTGTAGCCTTGGGTAAATTATCCTTTAAAAGGAGTTGAATGTTGTCTGAAATCAGCTGAAATGAATTGAATACAGCATCTGAGTAACATTAAATACTGACCAAGGGCAATGTTTAGGTGTTGCAGGCTAAATGTCTCTATAATGACATATCGTTATGAGGGTGTACTGGGCCAACCGGCATTCTCAGAATGGAATAATAGTGTCCTGTTTCTCCAGTTAACCTCTTAGGAGTAAATATTTTGCTTTTTTTGTTTTCATTGAGTGTTACATTATGACTTTATAAAAATATCTTGTAATATCTTACAAACTTACACTTCAATCCAAAATAATGAGTCAAAAAGGAGAACTTACAAAGATGTCAAGAAGACTGATATTGCTTCCGGCTCTGGTTTATTCTGGTTCACACTGTACATGGAAGGTCAAGCCAAGTACATTGCATTGCGGTTCTACACTGCACGTTTTGGCAAATGTAGAAGTAAAAAGTTTCATGCATATAAGCAGTTTGCATCCTGTGCACTGTATAAATACTGCCAAATTAGAGTGTAATGGTAGCATGCTGTAATGGTAGCATGCTGAACATTCTCAAAACAGGTAGGTGGTGCATTGCAAGTCTAGGGTTTCAATACATTCTTTAGATTCTGGATTAGTATAACTCCAAAATAAGTTTTTGGCATGGGGGGCATTCATAATCAGTACATCTTTACACACTGCTATGATAAAATAATTCAGCAGACATAGCCCTCCAATCTTTCACAACAGTGTTTATCAAATACTTAGCATGACTAAGCGTGCAGAACTAAACATGCATAACACCACAACACCAGGCAGCACTGAGGGGAAAACAAAATAACCTCATAAAAGTTTCAGGCACGCTTCTTTCTTTCCCAGGAAGAGTTTAATCCACAAGTACCTCAGGCACATCGTATACTATACTCATCGTGTACTCATCCAAGACGAGCTAAATGAATAGGTACAGTACAGTATGACATAGCATGCTTCTTGTATGTCAAACAAACTTAATTCAAACTTTTTAAAATGAGGGACTCTCAAGTACATGATTTACTGTACACGATTCAGTTAACTTAAATATTGCAAGAGATGCAAATTATGTTGATATTATCTGTGGTTGTAATAAAAACCACCTGTCTAATATTGTGTAGGTCCCCCTCGTGCCACCAAAACAGCGCCAACCCGCATCTCAGAATAGCATTCTGAGATTCTATTCTTCTCACCACAATTGTACAGAGTGGTTGTCTGAGTTACCGTAGACTTTGTCAGTTTGAACCAGTCTGGCCATTCCCCGTTGACCTCTCTCATCAACAAGGCATTTCCGTCCACAGAACTGCCGCTCACTGTTTTTTGTTTCTGGCACCATTCTGAGTAAATTCTAGAAACTGTTGTGTGTGAAAATCCCAGGAGATCAGCAGTTACAGAAATACTCAAACCAGCCCACTGAAACCGTCAAATGCATGGAAATGAATTAAACATACCAACTCTAACGCCACTTAGGAAAACACCACTCAATCATGGTGACGTTCACAATATTCAACTATTCAAATATTCAACAAAATCATCATGAATATATTGTGAACATTCATGATTTCCCAGCAAATCACCTAAACAGCTTTGTCACCATCTAATAATACCCCACCTTCGCTGGATCTGTGCCCTTCAGTCGTGTACACCTACTCTTTCCCTTTGGCTTTTTTCAGAAGAGGTCAAAGTTTACTGCAGAAAGTGAAATCAAAGTGATAATTGGTCACCCAGGAAACTGTCAAGAAAAGGAGGGATGAGCAATGTGGGTTTTTTTTTTGTTTGTTTTTTGTGCTGAACCAATGGGGCATTATAAGGCTATAGGGTAGACACAGAAGGGGCAGTATTACAAGACCTCTCTAAATGGGTGAGGAAACAGAGAATGCAGATTTAAGCAGCAGGGAGTCTGTCACGCCTGTCCTGTGCAACAGATCTGCAGACCCCACACAAAGAATGGATTCACAGCGGCTTTGAGTCAAAGTCACTGGTCAACAAACAGCTGTGATATGAAAAGCTTTGTGTCTTTAATATTCTAATGACTATAATTACATGGATATGATACTTGATTGATCAGTAATGTTATTAATGTCTCTGATGGAACAAATCAGGACACTATTTCTCCCATGACCTTTAAAGTAGCACTGGTTATTTCTTGAACAAAATAGTTATGACCTGTGACATTTAAATGATCTTTTAATCTAGTTCAAACAATAGTTGTTCAGCATTAAATTGAGAGTAGCTACTACATTCCAATTCAATTTTTGAATTTGAACTGCATTTGAATCCCAGTATTAATCAGGATTCAGAATTGTAATTCAAATTTGAACTTAAAGCTGAAGTGTCTCATTTTTGCACTACTAAATAAAATGGTCAGTACCACCCCAAACTCAACCTATAAATGGCTTTAAGGTGAAGTATAATCTCTGCCCAACTCTGATGCAAATGGAGTACAAATTTCCCATTGAGTCTAGGTGAAACATACTAAAACCTCTTTTATTTCGATCTAAATTCCCTCTGTCTGGTTTGCTTGTATTGTCAATGATCGAACAATACTCAGTGGGGTAATTCCCAGACGGCACATCCATCATCACTGCTGAAAGACTGGGATAGATGCTTTTTGTAACACAAATACTCACACTGACAGATGGCTTTGAGGGTGAATCTCCCAAAAACTGTCAAGAAATGTCCGGGTCATATTTCACCTCAACAGATTCATCAATGGTTAATCAACATTTTCTGTTTTCCAATATTTCTGAGTAAAATTTGATTAAATATTGTGCGAAATGTGCCTTTAATTTCAGCAATTTTGTGTTTGTCACATTTGCTATTGTTAAGTTATAATGTACTAAATAAATATCAGCATTACATTGGCAATCAGCCACACTGCCCTCTAGATATCTGCATTGGCCATAAAAAAAAACCAACTCATCAGTCGACAACAATAAAATTGTTGGCATACCATGAGCTCAGTTCAATGTGGAGTATGATCAGCTGTCAGTTCGTACAATGGAGGATAAACAAATCTAAGATGCCTAACAATGCAGGCAAAATTACAATACAATACGAGCTAACTGATCTAATGATGACAGAAAATGGAAACACTTGACTGTCTTGGTTTCACATTGATATCTGATACCAGGTTCAAAATAATACAAAGTCAGTGCTGGAAGGCTAAACATAACTGCAAACTAAGTATCAAAGGCCATTGTCATTCTCTGATCTCATTAGTTTCATACTGCTCGAAGTGTGTAAATGAAAAATTTCAGGCATTAAAATCTGAATGGTGCAAGCAAATAGGTTCTTTGAACTTGTTATATGTTAGCAAATCAGCTCCTTCACATGTGATATGTCAAACCAACCAGCTCACATGGTGTAAGCTGACAGGCCCTTTGATGTGTAAAGCATAGCCAACCAACTTGCGTACTCTCTCTTTGCCTGACAATTAAGTTTGCAAGTAAGCCGGTTTCAATGCAGCATGCTTTGAGAGTTTTCTCTGAAACCCACATCCACCCCAGGACCAAATGTCTAGATCTGATAAATGGGAATTGTATTTATGTCTAATTGTGCAGCAGCATGTCATTCATGCTTGATGCAGCATGTCTTGTGTTTTTATAATAGTGCAGCAGCAGCATGTCCACATGCTTAACTCAGTATGTCTTTGCAGTAGCAAGTCTCCGTACTTGCTCTACAACAGTAGCATAGCAGATCTAGTCCACCAAGACCAACATCCTATTGATATGTCATATCCACATTAACATGCTAAATCTTTCAGACAGTTGTCATGACTGAATTTTTCTCCTATCCCAGCTTAATATGCAGAGTCAACTCTAAGACAGGTGAATATGGGCAAAGTGGGATACGTTTGGAAATGTTACTTTTCCTGGCACTTTTAATTATGATCCAAATGCAATATAACCTGACATTATACCTTTATGGAAAGGAGGTTAATTCCTACCTTATTTATGGAGAAAATGTACTTTTAAGTGTAGGTTTATTAGTGGGTACTTTTTACTCTTACTCAAGTAAATTTCTAATGAAAACGTTTTACTTTTACTTTGTTACAATGGGCAACATTCCTTTTGTTACATTACTGGTTTTAATTAAAGAAGTTTTAATAAATGCGTCATTTGAGAGATTTTTGAATGGGACTTTTACGACAGCGGAACTTTACAATTGCGCTTTGTCACTCGAGTCGAGCTCATCGCTCCTACAGCAAGCACTCAAAACAAACACTTTCATCATGCAATGCCTTCATTTTACACCAAGACAAGCGGATATTAGAATTGCAGCCCCTACTTAAGAAAACTCGTTATGGTGAGTTTTGACGATTGTGATAACGTGAGCTTTTTTGTGTTGTGGTGATGGTCATTTTCAGGGTGATTCTGTAACTATGGACTCTTATGACATCAGTTTCTATGTGTACATTTTTATATCAGTGCTTACTGTATAAATCCATGTAAACATCCACGTTAAGTGTAAATGCCTTTTTGCTCTGCCACACGCACAGCAACTTTGCCTTTGAGAGACAACAGAGAACAAGCTCTAAACTTAAATAAGCCTAACACGCTTCCAAATACAGAGATAAGGTGCAGTTTACCCTTAGTGTACAGAACTAATGATCTAAATACTTTCAACACTGAAAATACTGTAACTGAACCAAGAATCCATTCAGGACTTTAAAACGCTGTGAAACAGTGGAGGTAACCATTAATAAAAGCATGATCTTGCTTATTTTTATTCAGCATTATATATGATTGGGCCTGTAGAATACTGTTCACGTTTTTCACTGTAATAATTACTAGAAACTGGTGTCCAAACTTCTCTTCTACTTGACAGGTTCGTACAAATCTGACAAGCGTCCTTAAAGTGATAGTTCAGCCATAAATTAATATTCTGTCATCATTTCCCCACCCTTGTGTTGTTCCAAACCTATGTGACTTTCTGTATTTTGTGGAACCCAAAAGATGTTAGACAGAATGTTAGAGACTGACATTCTCAGTCACCATTCCCTTTTAAAATATGGAGGAGAAAACATGCAGTGAAAGTAAATGGTGACTGAGGCTAATATTCTGTTTGACATCTCAAAGGAATATTCCAGGTTCAGTACAAGTTAAGCTCAGTCGACAGCATTTGTGGCATAAAGTTGATTAACACAAATACTGCATTAATTTAATCTTGTCCCTCCTTTTCTTTTACAACAATCAAAAATGGAGGTTACAGTGAGGCACTTACAATGGAAATGAATGGGGCCAATTTCTGTAGGGTTTAAAGGCAGAAATGTGAAGCTTATAATTTTATAAAAGCACTTACATTAATTCTTCTTTTAAAACTCATGTATTATTTGAGCTGTTTGAGCATTTTTACAGTAATTTTAGGGTTTGTTGACATTACATCGTCATGTAACGAAGTTGTAAAATTGTCTATAACTTTACACACAAACGGTTAGTAAGTTATTTTATCACACTAAAATCATGATTACATGCATATTGTTTATGTCTTGTGGCTAAACTTTTGAAGCAGTGAGTATTTTAATGTTAAAAAATTAGTCCCCCATTCACTTCCATTGTAAGTGCCTCACTGTAACCCAGATTTTTGCTTCTTTTTTTTTTAAGAAAAGGAGCAGTCAAAATTAATTTTGTGGTAATCAATATTATGCCACAAATGCTGTCGATTGAGCTTGACTTGTATTGAACCCAGAATATTCCTTTAATTGTGTTGCATTGAAGAAAGAAAGTCATACAGGTTTGGAACAACATGAGGGTGAATTTCCAATAATAATAATAATAAAATTGTTATTATTATTATTATTATTATTATTCTGTAATACATGTTAAATGTGTATTACCGGTATGTAATGAAATATTGGAAATTAAACATCCATTATGTTACATATTAAAGTAACTAGTTATTCGCTACTTGAGTATTCTTTTAATTGGATACTCTTTTACTCTTTCTCAAATAATTATTAACATCATTACTTTTACTTCTACTTTAGTAATGATTTGTACTCAAGTAATTGTACTTTTACTTGAGTACAGTTTTTGGCTACTCTACCCACCTCTGTTTAAATATTAGTATAAAAGATTTTGTAAACAAAGGAAAAATGTCCCTCTGGAAATGATAAACACAGTTCATTAATTGAATATAGTATAATTTTGCTTGCAACAGTGTATAAGCTGAAAGACTAATTAAAAAACCTCCAAAAACATGCACATACACAACACAAAGGTGCAGATGCTTAATTAAACCTAATCAACTAATCATCAAAAAAAGAAAAATAGGCTACCTTAATTTTTATTTTATAGTCGTGCTACAGAATATGATCACTAGAACCAATTTAAATAATTAATTTTCTTTTCATTGCATGTAAATACACCGCACTAAACACATTTAAGGATTTAGTCATCTAATCACCATTATTGCTATGCAAGTTAATAATAAACTCAAAACTCCACTTTAAATGACTTGAAATGTTGTTCCGCTTTACCATTATCACCCTGCTCCACTTTGCCAATATACCTCTGGTAAAGTGGGATAGAATAAAACTGATTCGATAGAAAATATTCACAAATTATTTGGAAGTGCTTTTTTACATCATGAATCATTATATGTACATTTAAAAACATTGAGCATAGCTTTTACATTACTTTTTCAGTCATTATATGACTTACTTTTTTTTTTTTCTCCCCTTTTCTCCCCAGTTTGGCCCAATTCCCAATGCACTAAGTCCTCGTGGTGGATAGTGACTCGCCTCAATCCGGGTGGCGGAGGATGAATCTCAGTTGCCTCCGCATCCGAGACCATCAATCCACGCATCTTATCATGTGGCTTGTTGAGCGCGTTACCGTGGAGACATAGCGCTTGTGGAGGCTTCACGCTATTCTCCACGGCATCCACGCACAACTCACCACATGTCCCACCGAGAGCGAGAACCACATTATAGCAACCACGAGGAGGTTACCCCATGTGAATCTACCCTTCCTAGCAACCAGGCCAATTTGGTCGCTTAGAAGACTTGGCTGGAATCAATCAGCACATCCTGGATTCAAACTCGCGACTCCAGAGGTGGTAACCAGCGTCTTTGCTTGCTGAGTTACCCAGGCCCCCCTTTCTTTCTATTTCTTAACACAAAGGGAGAAATTGTGAAAGAAAAAATTGTGCTCAGTGATGTCATACAATGGCAGTTTATGGTGACCACCACTTCAAGCTTCAAAAAGGATGCAAAAGAATAATTCAGAAGTCTGATAAATTATTGTATGCGACTCATGTCTTGTTCTGAAGGCATATGATAAGGTTTAGTGAGAAACAAATCGAAATAATGTATTATTTAGTGAAAATCTTTTTAAACATTGCTGTGCACGTTTTTTACCTTCAATTTCTGTCATTTTCTTTACCATTGCTTTTTCCACCTGCGGTCGTACAATTAGCTCTGCCACGCATGCCTATATAACATCATCAACTTAAAAAGTTGATTGTTTACGTCCCAAAGATTAGTTTTTTATGATTTTTAACCATTTAAGAAAATACATATGGATATAATAGGGATCAAGTTTAACCGTTCCACTTTACCCATATTCGCCCCGAGCCATTCGTAGGTTGATTCATCAAAAAAGTGTGCCGCTATCAAAAGATTGCTCCGTTTGATTGAGCATCCCGGCCAGCCCGACACAGCAACATTGACTCGACCAATGGTGTGAGTTTGGGTGGGACCACTTGTTTATTTGACCAATGGCAGAAGGGGGGAGTGTTTGAGAAACCTGTTTGAAAACAGTCACTATTGTTGTAATACCGTTTGTGACTCTAATGGCGCAAAACTTTTACACTTTAGGTCTGAAAAAGTGTTTTTACATTTTAAAGTGACTTCTGGTCTCAGCATGTTAAGGCTGTATTTTTGACACACAAATAAACTTCATCAGGATGATCTCTCTTTCACTCAAATTGATTGGTCTTGGCTTCAAGTGAGAGTGTTTCATAATATGTCCTTGAAAACATGCACTTCAAAGATTTTTGGGTCAGTTATTAGTCATTCAGCATAATCAAAACCATTTCCTCTGATTTGCATTCCACCTTGTTACACGTTTCTACAAGTAAAATTAGCTGCATTCATTTTTCAACTGTTTGTTTCTACAGACAAACAGATTCATTATAATAGAAAACCCCTAATGCCTGAAAAATGTCAATACAGTGCTGCTGTGCAAGGACTGTAATGAATAAATAAACTCCTCTCCAATAATTTCCGATAGTTTTTCCTCCTCCAACTCAAGCCTGCTGTCTGCAGCCACTTCCTGCATACTGGATTTATATCAACTCATGGGAAAGTCAATGGAAAGGCTGCAGACAGCAGTTTTGCAATAGAGGAGAAAAAGATTGGACGTCCTGAAGAAAGAAGCCTATTTATTGATGAAGGGCTTAAGTTTTCTCTGCAGAGTCACATCTCTCAATAGATCACAGGCTAATTCAGCCCTCTCACACTGCCGCTTACACAGCAAATCACTGATTCAGACTGCCTGTTTCCAGCTATCCCCACATGAAGCTCAGGCTCTGGAGTGAGCACGCAACACTCTGCTGGGAAAACCCTCCGGCTTGGATCAATGGCACACTGCCTTTATTCTGCTGAGGTAGAGGTACAGCGTAAGTTTGTTAAGACATTCTAGCATGGCTGTGTGTTTGATGTTTGTGTGTAGTATCCAAGTCATTGCTGTCAACAAGGACACTATAGTTCTGTTCCAAAACCAAGAGATCTCCCTGCGGGCGGCAACAGCATTTTAAAACATCACAGGTGCGCACCAGATACAAATGTTGTTCCAAAAGGTAGGCAATTTAACTGCCTTCATGATACCTTGTTTTGGGCCAAATTTAAGGCTGCATCCAACCTGGTCTCATAGAATCACGTTATTTACCTAAATATTTTGCCAAATGATTTTTTCGTGGCTCCTTGTATGTATTGTAGCAGTCTCCTGGTGGAATGAACAGTAGAGGTGCTTCAACAACAATGACTTTTTATTCTCTTTCGCACAAATTACGAGTTAAACAGCAGATTATCAATTCATAAACACTTACTTTTTCGCCCTGTTCCTCACACAGCACTATCATATGACATCTAAACATTTTTACTATTGCGCATGGCTTGTATGGCAATACATTTTAACATTTGCCAACTACATTTATGAGTTTTTCCTCTCACATTCAAATCTTGATACATTTTTACTTGATTTTAGCACCACACAGTGGATATTTCACCTAGGAACTGCCGCAATACGTGTATGGAACCAAGTATTATCATTTTGAAAAAAATGTCGCCTCAGTCACGTAATTTTCATAAGATCAGGCTGGCGGCATCACATCCATCCTTTGTGGAAAAGGCAATCCCTGAATCCATTGTGATGAGCTCTGCGAAAAAATAAACCCAAGACGGTGGATGGGGAGAGAGAAATGTCGATTATAAATAAACTAATGTCCATTGTGTGTTTAGAAATTTGTTATTTTACCCAATATATGTGCGAGCTGTGCATTTTCATGCTTATCAGAGTGTTGTGTTGTTAGCAACAAGCTAACATCAAATTCTATTAAAATCAACTGCCAAGGTTTATGAAAAGAATGAAAATGCAAAAAAGCTTGCTCTTCTTTGAGGGTTGTGTTGAAATGTGAGGTCTCTTCAAGGTTATGGAGCTCACATTTCATAGCTTGCTGTAAGAGTGACTGGCTTTCATACAGGGTTGAAACATAGGTTTCTGTACTCTTACCTGCCTGCTGAACATAGTCTTGATTCTGTACTGAGGTTTCCTGCACTAATTTGTGGAGTTGAGACTAACTAACCAGGGCTCAAACAGGACAAGTAGTTCAGATGTCCTGCCAACATTTCCACTGCCCTAATGAAAAATCCAGCTTAAGCTGGTAGCTGTGTTTTGGAACATGGTAGCTGGTTTGTAGCTGGTCCAAGCTGGTCATTAGCTGGTCCAAGCTGGGAGACCAGCTTAGACCAGCTACCAGCTTGTCATACCAGCTCAAGGTGGTCAAGCTGGTTTTTGGTAGATGGTAGCTGGTCGACCAGCTAAGGACCAGATTGGACCAGCCCATGACCAGCTCGGACCGCCTACCATGTTCCAAAACACAGCTACCAACTTAAGCTGGATTTTCCAGCAGGGTGGTCAATCCACAAATATGCTAAAAAGTCATTTTTAGCAGCATATCGATATTTCGATATGTTTTTATATGTGTAAAAATGGAGTGGGTTTTTTGAAAGTTAGTGTATCTGTTCCCTGTCTGTCACTCACTCGACGTCGTGTCAATGTAGTGACACTAGGGGTTCGATCTTGAGAGCCTCAATCACCTTTGCTTAAAATAGAAAAGGCCAATGAAAATTGGCGAGTGGAATTTGCATGCCACTCTCCGCCCCGGACATTCGCATATAAAAGGAGATGGTGTGCATCACTCATTCAGATTTTTTTTTTTGGAGCCGAATGCATGTATTGTGTTCGTCCTCTCACCATTCGCTTACACTGCTGGATTTTACGGTGCATATCAGCGGTCACCCTCGCACGGTCGAGTGTTGTGCTTCCCCTGGACGCATTGGCGGCTGAGACCACGTGTGCTAAAAGACTATATTCAAAAGAGTATATTTCCTTCTAAAAGAGCTCGCACAAACACTTGGCATCTTTTTAAAGATGTCCTTCTGCATTTGCGCTACTGGATGTGGCCGTTATCTCTCCCCTCCGGACAGCCATGAAATCTGCCTCGAGTGCTTGGGGCGCCAGCACGCCGAGGAAGCTTTCGTGGAAGGGTTATGTTCTCATTTCGAGAACATGCCCATCAGAACATTGCGGTCGCGGCTCACTTCCTTCTTCATGAAGCAAGGAGCCACCGCGGCTTCTCCCCAACCCGCTCCATCCTGGGCTGATGCTCAGCCGGCCAGGTCGGCAAGCACAGCGGGCGATCTGGATATGGATATGGTAGCGTTTTCACCGGCTCAACCCCGCAGACCTCCCATCCCCCAGCACGCTCGTTCTATCCGTAAGAGCTGTCGAGAGATACAGACGATCCGCATCAGGGCAGATTTAATGTGTCGTTCACGGCTCGCGACGAGGATGAGCTTTCGGTCGCAACATCAGAGGGTGGGCTTCTGCTATCGGAAGCGGATGAATCTTCTGAGCTCCTGCCCATGGGCGGTAGAGCACAGGATGAGGCGGACGCTGAGATGGCAGCCAAGCTTGCTCGGGCGGATGCGAATATCGGGCTGAAGTGGAAACCTCCACCCTGCCCTGAGCGTTCGTGGCTAGATGATTGGTTTCTGGGCTCGGAGCGCAACTCACGGCCGTGCCCCGCCCTGGTGCCTTTCTTCCAGGAAGTGCACAAGGAGCTAACGAAGTCGTGGAAGGCACCTTTTTAAAAAAAAAAAAAGCTGCCCGTACACGCTTTGCGGGGTCGTCCATCCTAACTACCCTCGATGGCGGAGCGGCTAAGGGATATGTCGAGCTCCCTCAGGTGGAGCGCGCCGTAGCTGTGCATTTATGCCCGCAGGGCACAGCCACCTGGCGCGACCGACCAAGGCTCCCTTCCAAGGCCTGTAAGTTCTCTTCCTCATTAATGATGAAGGCTTACAAGCCTGCGGGTTAAGCCGCTTCTGCCCTGCACGCCATGGCCATCCTGCAGGTCCACCAGGTCGAGGCGCTGAAAGATCTGCTCGAGGGTAGAACCAACCCAGGGCTGATGTAGGAACTGCGTACTGCAACTGACCTTGTCTTACGGGCGACGAAAGTCACAGCGCACGCCCTGGCCAGACGATGTCCACTCTGGTCCAAGAGCGGCACCTGTGGCTCAACCTTGCGGAGATGCATGATGCCGAGAAAGTCGAGGATCTTGCCCATCAGTTCTCGACGGTGAGGAAGCAGACCTCTTGCCGCGGCACGACTCAGCTGCCTTCAGGCCTCCGAAGTCCCACGCCCCGTCTGCTTCTCGCCAGAGCCTTTCCCCTGTGGTGCCAGCCCCGGCTCCCGTACCATCGGAGCCCGTATGCAGGCCTCAGAGAAGAAGATCCTCCCGCGGGAAGTCGGCTCCACCTGCCTGTCAGCCGGCCCCCAAGAACCCCGGATGGGCTTCGAGGCGGTCCCAGCACAGGCAACCCGGGGATGAGGCGACTGACTCCGACCGGTCTGGCCCGGGCGAACTCTCCAGCCCCACCATCGCCCCTGGGCCAGCGCATGGTAAGTATTATATCACCGGGTGCCCTCTGGGCCTCAGCGCCCACATGGTCAGTAAAACAGTAGTTTCCTCATTCCCTGGGTCAGCGCACTCGTGACGGCCAGGCGCTGGAAGTCTTTCCAGTCAATCAGGCGAATGTGAATACCTCCCGTTTCCTTGTTCTCCGTCGAGAGACAGCCAGCGAACAGGTAAGTGTGCTGGTCTCTGGGGTCGCTCGCCCGCCCCAGTCACCAGCCACCATTGCGGGCTTGTGGAGCAGCACGTCCCCCCTCCTCTGCCTTGCTGCAAACCAACCTGCATAGGCACGGTAAGTCCAGACGTCCCCTGGTGCCGCTGGCACGGAGTCTGGAGGCCTGGTTAGCGCTCTCCTCTGCAGGCTTCAGGTCAACTTGGAGAAGAGCAAGCTCTCCTCTGTGCAGAGCTTCTCTTTTCTCTGTATGGAGTTGGACTTGTTCACTCTCAAGGCACGTCTTATGACCAAACATGCTCAGTCAGTGCTGATCTTCCTGAAGACCTTCAGGCAGAAGGTAGCGGTGCCAGTGAAACCATTTCAGAGGCTCCTGGGACATATGCCATCCTCGGCGGCGGTTCTCTCCTTTGGGTTGATGCATATAAGACCACTTCAGCACTGGCTACAGACTCGAGTACCGAGGTGAGCATGGTGCCATGGCACCTGGCATGTGACCATCACACCACAATGCTGTCAGACTTTCAGCCCTTGGTCGGACCTGGCGTTTCTATGGGCAGGTGTTCCCCTAGAGCAGGTCTCATGGCGCGTCGTGGTCATGACAGATGCCTCGAACTCAGGCTGGGGCGCCATGTGCAATGGGCAGGCAGTGACGGGCTCTGGACGGGGCCCCGACTCCTTTGGCAGAGCATCAACTGCTTAGAGTTGCTGGCGGTATTGCTGGCCCTGCGAAGGCTTCGGCTGTTGATTCAGGGCAAGCATGTGTTGGTCCAGACCCACAACACAGTGGCCGTATCCTACATAAACCGCCAAGGCGGCGTACGCTCGCATCACACGTTGCAACTCGCTCGCCGATGCCTCCTCTGGAGTCAGCAGATGTTGAAGTCACTGTGAGCCACTCACCTTCTGGGCGTCCTCAACTGTGTAGCGCCAGCACGCCGAGGCAGCTTTTATGGAAGGGTTATGTTCTCATTTCGAGAACATGCCCATCAGAACATTGCGGTCACAGCTCACTTCCTTCTTCATGAAGCAAGGAGCCACCGCGGCTGCTCCACAACCCGCTCTGTCCTGGGCTGATGCTCAGCCGGCCAGGTCGGCAAGCACCGGATATGGGAGCATTTTCGCCGGCTCAACCCCGCGGACCTCCCATCCCCCAGCACGCTCGTTCTTTCCGTAAGAACTGTCGAGAGATACAGACGGTCCGCATCAGAGTGTTGCAGGTCACTCACCTTCTGGGCCTCCTCAACTGTGCAGCGGACACGCTCTCACGGCAGGTAATGGCCCGTGGGGAGTGGGGACTCCACCCCCACGTAGTCCAGCTGATTTGGGAGAGATTCGGGGAGGCACAGGTAGACCCGTTCGCCTCCCAAAAGTTCTCTCACTCCCCCATTTGATACGTCAAGTATACGCAAGTATACGTCTCCTCCTGTGAGCCTCATTGCACAGACTCTGTGCAAAGTCAGGGAGGACGAGCAGCAAGTCCTGTTCGTTGCGCCATACTGCCCCAACCGGACTTGGTTCTCGGATCTGATGCTCCTGACAGTAGCACATCCCTGGCGCATTCCCCTGAGGCAGGACCTTCTCACTCAGGGGCAAGGCACGCTCCAGCACCTGCAACCGGACCTCTGGAATATCCACGTCTGGCTCCTGGACGGGATGTGGAAGACCTAGTGGGTCTAGTGGTGGTAAGCTGAGGCGGCTGTATGCCTTGAAGTGACGTCTTTTCGTTAACTGGTGTTCTTCCCATGGGGAAGACCCACAGAGATGCACCGTCGGGTTTGTGCTGTCTTTTCTTCAGGAAGGGCTGGACAGACGGCTGTCTCCCTCTACCCTGAAAGTGTACGTGGCTGCCATAGCAGCTCACCATGATACACTGGATTGAATCCTCCTAGACTGCGACTGATCCCCTCTTGGGATCTCTCTGTGGTCCTACCTGCCCTACAGGGTGCCCCGTTTGAGCCCCTGGAGCAGGCCGAGCTCAGCACTCCTTCTCTGAAGATGGCTCTCCAGGTGGCGCTCACGTCCATCAAGAGGGTGGGGGACCTGCAGGTGCTCTCTGTTACCAGCGAATTCCTGGAGTTCAGGCCGGCACACTCTCACGTGATCTTGAGACCCCAGCCTGGTTACGTGCCCAAAGTTCCCACCACTCCTTTTCGGGACCAGGTGGTGAACCTGCAAGCGCTCCCTTCAGAGGAGAAAGACCCGGCCTTGTCGTTGCTGTGTCCAGTTTGCACCCTGCACATCTATTTGGACCGCACGCAGTGCTTTAGATGCTCGGAGCAGCTCTTTGTCTGTTTCGGAGGACAGCAGAAGGGGAAAGCTTTCTCCGAGCAGAGGTTGGCCCATCGGATTGTGGATGCCATTTCTCTCGCATACCAGTCTCAGGACTTGCCATGCCCCTTGGGAGTCCAGGCGCACTCCACTAGAGGTGTTGCATCCTCCTGGGCACTAGCAAGGGGGGCCTCTCTAGCAGACATATGCAGAGCTGCGGGTTGGGCTAGGCCCAATACCTTTTCAAGGTTTTATAACCTACGCATAGACCCGGTTTCGACCCGAGTGTTATGCAGTAACTGCAGGTAGACCGGGCGGCCAGTTGGGTGTATCGCTTGCATTGCGCCTTTCCCCTTTTTCAAAGGTGATAATGTGCGCCTTTTGTCCACAAC
Organism: Myxocyprinus asiaticus; assembly: GCF_019703515.2. Taxonomy (NCBI): domain Eukaryota; kingdom Metazoa; phylum Chordata; class Actinopteri; order Cypriniformes; family Catostomidae; genus Myxocyprinus; species Myxocyprinus asiaticus. The sequence goes on from NC_059384.1 coordinate 27,729,209, forward strand.
AGTTCCCTGTAACGGTGAACTCCGGACGCCTTTTTAATTCTTTAGCACTGTCCGGTGATGAACTTGGCAGAGGTGTAACGCCACCAGGCCCAGTACTTGTGGTATTCCCCTTTTCAGATGAGCCCGTGTGCTTGGGCTTAGTGCTCCATGCGTGGTGATTCCCCTTTGGTAATCCCGTGTAATGGGTTTCCACTGTTCGGTTTCCCCCTTAGGTGAAACCTGTGTCTCCCCTCTTCAGAGCCTTCTCTGTCTCGGCCACTGTGCTGCATACCCTCTCTGTAGATAGGATCCTCCTGTGGTATCATTCCATATGTGTACTTCCCCGTTGGTAAGTCCATGTGAGGTATGTTCCACATGTTAACCTCCCTCCGGCAGGATGTGGTCTACGTAGTGCTCTCCTTCCTGGAGAGGGAAGAGCAATTCCCAGCGCTATTCTAGAAAGTGCTAGGTGGGAGATTGCTTAACAGCAAATTTAGAAAGGCACCACCAGTAGCCCACTTGGATAAGTGCCCTCTCCCCCTTTAACGGGACTAGGGAGACGCCTTACCTAACTCGTTGGAAGGTCACGTCATGGTTGAGTGCTCGCTGTGAGGCACGCAGCAGCTTGCCCGTGTCCACTCTTCCGTGCCTCATGACACGGTTCAGCGCCTGCGGCGTTTCCTATAGGAACCCCCAGTGTCATTAAACTCCTGCCGCAGCGCTGAACCAGCCACTAACATGGTCAGGACTCTCTATCGACTCCTCAGCATAAATCTGAATGAGTGATGCACACCATCTCCTTTTATACCCGTATGTCCGGGGCAGAGAGTGGCATGCAAATTCCACTCGCCAATTTTCATTGGCCTTTTCTATTTTAAGCAAAGGTGATCGGGGCTCTCAAGATCAAACCCCTAGTGTCACTACATCGACATAACGTCTCGTTCCCTCCATCAGGGAACAGAGGTTACATCAGTAACCAAGACGTTTTCTCTGGGTAGAGAGAGTTGGATTTCTCTCATCAGCTCAGCAAATTCACCAGTGTTAAAAATCCCAGTGTTGAGGAATTTCAGAGTGAAGTGTTGAGGATCTAGTGTTAGATCTTGTGAAATTAACTCTATTCTGTATTAAAAGCTGGTAGTGTGGGTGTAAAAATCACAGAGTTACAGGTGTCCGACAACTGCCAGTATTATCTTCAACATTTGGGCATTTGGGTAGTGCAGCATTCCCAAGGAATTTTCCAAATGCCATTTTTTCCCTCGCTTCCCAGAGAGGATGAGAAGCAGCATCTGCAGGTGAGTAAAGCTACTTAAATGTTTGCATTTTATTGACATTTTATATCAAAATGTGCTTATATCTGCATGTTCGTTTAAATATTTCACGTACGGCGACAAATTTACATTTAAACTGATTATTCCTCAACGTTTGTTAGCTAGAAGGCACCTGTTTCAAATTATATGCAGCTGTCATTGACTACTGTTCACAACTTTTATTATATAGCCATTTTTCGCATTATTCTCAATCGTTAAGTAGTTGATTATAGTGTATGTCCGGCCATGTAACATCAACTTTTTTGCACCCTTGTTTCCGTATTAAAGCCAAAAAACGTTAATGGGGAAGCCTCACCTGACGAACGTCCTGTGTTTCCCTACACGCATGCAAGCCTATTGAATACTGAAATATTGAAGGGAAAAAATTGTTTTAACCCCCTCACAGGTGGCCATCCCGTATTCCAGCGATGAAAAGTTGGCCACAACAGAGACAAAAAAATTTCATGAAGAACATGCAGACCTTTGAGTATCGACAATGACTCGTCCACAACCCTGCCTCACACCTTATACTCTCTAAAGGTTTGGTATGTTCTAGGATAACGAAATATTGGTTTTAAGCTTAATTTT